>NC_077230.1:223889257-224505507 GCF_027887165.1 Monodelphis domestica
CCTGGAAAATCACGCTGCTGTCTCCCAATATTCTTGTCTACCTTACTCCATTTTTCTGGCTGTTGTTCTGCCATTGTGACTAAATTTATGCATTTATTTTCTTTACACTGTCTTTGCTTCTGGCCTGAGTTCAAACTCACACCAGGTACCCATAGTCAAAAAGGTACCTAGCCTATTCTAAGCAAATTGAGAATGTGCCAAAAGTAGCTGATGGATGACAAATTATTCTTAGATTGTATCTTATTAGATATTTTTTGAAAAAAGTATTATATACATAAACACATATATGTAGATTTCTTAGAAGAAAATAGAAATAGAAATTGCCTTTATTTTTTTAAACCCTTACTTTCTGTCTTAGAATCAATACTAAAGATGAGTTCCAAGGCAGAAGAGTGGTAAGGGCTAGGAAATTGGGGGTTGAGGCATGCCTAGTGATGTGACACAGCGAGGAAGTATCTGAGGCCTTGTTTGGACTCAGAACTTCCTGACTAGTCTTGGCTCTGTCCTTGAGCCATTTCATTGCCCTATAAATTGCATTTATTTTTATCTATTTTGTAATAATTTTTTTTCTTTTTTCAGTGCCTGCTTATATAAAAAATGATTCAAACCCATTGCTTATTATCTTACTCGATGCTCAGTTGATGCACTGTGCATGTGAACTTTGGAATCTACTGTATATTCTATAACTAGTTTCAGTCTATTAGTCACCCGGAATTTTGTATTTCTGTTTGCTTACTTCTCCCTGCCTAATGACTAATAGTAGAAGAAACACTTGAATGGGGGCTCAAGTTGAGAGCATTTGATAAAGATATACAAACCTTTTAGGGGTAATCTAGATTTCTAAGGGGAGACATAGTCAGCTTCGCTCTCAGAAAGTGAAGTTTGAGTACTGATAATACCAGATTAAAGGGCTATTTTTTTATGCCAATAGAAAAGTCCTTTGGAGACTGCCTGCTCTTTGAACCAGTCATACCACTGCTGGGTTTGTACCCCAAATAGATAATAATGAAAAATACTTGTACAAAAGTATTTATAGCCGCACTCTTTGTGGTGGCAAAAATTGGAAAGTGAGGGCATGCCCTTTGATTGGGGAATAGCTGAACACATTGGGCTGAAAGGAATGATGAACTGGAGGAATTCCATGTGAACTGGAACAACCTCCAAGAATTGATGCAGAGAGAAAGGAGCAGAACCAGGAGAACATTACACAAAGAGATGGGTACACTGTGGCCCAATTGAATGTAATAGACTTATATACTAGCAGGAATGCAATGATCTAAGATGATTCTGAGGGATTTATAAGAAAGAACGCTATCCACATTCAGAGGAAGAACTGTCAGAGTAGAAACACCGAAGAAAAACAACTGCTTGATCACATGGTTTGAAGGGGATATGATTGGGGATGTAGACTCTAAACAATCACTCTATTGTAAATAATAATATAAAAATAAGGCTTGATCAATGACACATGTATAACCCAGTGGAATTACTTATTGGCTCTAGGAGGGGGATGGGAGGAAGGGAGGGAAAGAACATGGATCGTGTAACCCTGGAAAATATTCTAAATTAATTAAATAAATACATTGAGAAAAAAATGTTCTTTGATTGGTGGCACTTTTAATTCTTCCTAGAAATTCACGAATTAGTCAGATTTAATTTCAGTAATTTATTTCTTTATAGACTTTATATCCTTGTTAACTACCATCTATATGAAGGTAAATTTGAAAAGGGTAGAAAGAAAATTAAGATATGAAGATGTTGGTCATGGAGAACTGTATAGGAAGAAAGCAGTTTGCATTAATAAATATGGATTTATAAAATGTATGACCAAATTCTCTAATTTAATCTATTATATAAACATAGACAGCAGGACTGTGAAGGAAACTTTGAAATCTAGTAGTCTACATCTTCCACATATATTTTACAGATGAGGAAAATTAGTTCTATAGAAGAAAACTCAAGATCACAGACTAAATTGGTAGCAAAAATTTAGATATCAGAACTATTTCTACTATCCTATGACACAAATAAACCATTCATAAAAATTCCAAACATTTATTTTATTGAAAAAATAGCTCACCCATATCTTAATTAATTTGTATAGAGTTTCTGTGATATTTTAGTCTAAGCAAAGCTGTTTTCACCTCTTTGTTCCTCAATGTGTACACTATGGGATTCAGCAGGGGTGTGATCATTGTTTGAAAAATAGCCACAATCCTGTCTACAGCATGCATGGAACCAGGCCTTAGATAAATAATAAGACCAGGCCCAAAGAAACAAAGGACCACAATGCAATGGGAAGCACAGGTCTGGAAGGCTTTGTGTCTGCCTTCAGCTGTACGGATCTTCAGGATAGCACGGACAATGGACATATAAGAAAGAAAAATCAGGAAGCAACATCCAGAGGCCACTATGCCAATGTTTACAAAAATCACCATCTCATTGACTGATGTGTTGGCACAGGCCAATTTGAGAATGGGTGGTGCATCACAGAAATAATGCTGGATTTGATTGGGGCCACAATAGGACAGGCGGAAGGTCAGAGCAGTCTGGGCTGCTGAGTGGATAGCACCACTGAGCCAGGTCCCTCCAGCTAGAATGGCACACATTTTTCCACTCATCATGGTGGCATAGCTGAGGGGGTAAGTGATGGCCAGGTAGCGGTCATAGGACATGACTGTGTAGAGGAAACACTCTGTGCTCCCCAAAATGTGAAAAGAATAGAGCTGGGCCACACAACTTTGAAAAGAAATAATACCACCATCTGGGGAAAAAAGACCCATAAGTATCTTGGGCACAGTGACAGTAGAGAACCACATATCAATGAAGGAAAGGTTGGCCAGGAAGTAGTACATGGGAGTGTGGAGATGAGAATCCACTTTAATCACAAGCACAATGAAGAGGTTCCCCACCAGAGTTAGTGCATAGATCACTAAGAAAATACCAAATAAGACAGTACTTAGTTCTGATGGATGGGGAATCCCCATAAGGATGAATGTGGTCACAAAGCTCTGATTATCTCTTTCCATTTGGACAGTAGAATTCTTCCCTAAAAGGGATTAAATTAAGAAATTTACAATAAAATAACAAATTAACAAATTACTTAACAAACACTTTTTGATCTCAATGAACTTACATTATATTGGGGAAAACAATATATGCATGGAACCTAAATATAAGATATATAGAAAGTGCAAAGTTCCTGAAGTATTCATTGCACATAGGGTAATGTATTTGTACTTTATCTCTTCATATATACTAAAGCTACAAAAGCTTCAATATCAGGAAGATGATACTAGAAAAGGTATGGCTTCCAAGAAACTTGGAAAGATTGATTAACTAATTATTCTATATTAGAAGTGAGTAGAAGAGTAGAATATTTATATAAAAAACAATGAAAATTTAATAGTGGGATTAAATTTCAGTGTGGACCAGCTGAATTCATCTGTAGAAGCATGTGCCAACTATTTCCAGTCAATCACATGGAAGCTTTGGGTGACAAGGTTAAACCACCAAATTGAGAATGCTTTTGTTGGCTGATAATCTAGAACTATTAATGCCTTGGAGAATTTTTAAGAGGAAGTGAGCTCAGATGCAGTGATTTAATTCATTCTAGCTTCTAATACTGTCAAAACAATTCAGTCACTCACTCTGAGATTTGAGGAGGAGTAGTTTATAGTATCCATGGGACAATAAGTACATGACATCTAAAATTCTGCCTAGTCAACTTGAGCCTGGGTGTTCAAGCTGTCTCTCTCTCTCTCTTTTTTCCTTTCTTTCCTGATCTTAGGAGTATGAGTAGCTCTCCAGAGTAGATATAGCCAGGATTGGAGATGACCTTGCAAATCTAAAATATCTTCTAGCATTCCAAACTTCTTTATGATAGAGTTGTTTGATGACCCAGAGAGAAATTGAAAATGACCATCAATAAGAGAATAGGGCCCAAACTGCTAAGTTTTAATGTGAAACAGAGCAGGAGTTTGAATAGTGGAGAACTAAGTTAAATCTGAAGACCTGTCAATTGTTCCTTGTTCTAAAGAGGCTTAAGTATAAGTCTCCCAAGAGAGCATCATAATAGTTTTAAGTGACTGAATCCTTTTTCAAGTTATTTTGTCAATGCACTCAGTAAGTCTGATGTGTCTCTTAGCATTTCTTTTCTGGGTAGAAAATAAATTTCTATTCAATGAATGATTTACATTTTACATTGAGTACCATATTACTCTCCATTTTGGAAAGACTCAAGACATGAACCAAAAATTTAATTGTCTTTTTTTAAGTAACCCTTGATTTCTTCCTTAGTATCAGTTCTAAGAAGAGGCAATTGGGGGTAAGTGAGCCTTGCCCAGGATCATACATCTAGGAAGTGCCTGGGGCCAGATTTAAACCCAGGTTCTCCCAACTCTAGGGCTGGCACTCTATCTACTATGCTATTTAGATATTCCCCCAAATCAAAGTTTTGAATAATTTTTCTTCTGGAAACTTAGGGCAGACATTGAAGAGACTAAAGTAAATGAGAAATGCAGCCTAAGTCCTCATATTAGAAGTCAGGTTCTCCAAGTAATAAACCTGATCTGGACCACAATCCTGGTTTCTCTTATTAGACCCCTTGGTCCTAACAGTGGCTCCTTAAGATTAGATAAAAAAACAATTCTAAATGATTAAAGACTGCTCATCAATTCCATGACCAAGAATGACTTCCTCCAGAAGACCAATGATACATTTTCCTTTCTGAACTTACTGGCCTAACCCCTCCTCATTGTGGTAGGTTAGGTCCCTAAAAGGGTGGATGTTTCTACTTTCAGAGTCCTATGGAGAAAATTGAGAGGGGTTAGTTTACTTACACTAGCTCAAGAACCCCCACTGGCATGCTTCCAATTAGGGAGACTGTTCTTTAGCAAAAACATTTACTAACTGGCATAGGTAGCACCATAGTTTAAAAGTTTTTTGCTAGACTAGATCAAGCTACATGCTTATCCACTGCATAAACTTTCTGTTGTGTTTGATTGCTGTTGGATAGTGTTAGGAATCTCCTCGGAAATGTTGAAAATATTGCTGAATAGTTCCAAGCAGGTCATTCCATCTCTTGATTTCTGCTGCCAAACTGGAAGAGGAGGGTCACTCAGTCATTTTGATCATCTCTAGTTATAGTGTCTCTTTTGTAAAAGTTGATCCATTGGAATCCTTGAGCTTGCTTTTCCATGGGTGGATGAAGTTTTTTTTTTCCTAGTTTTAACTACTGGCTTCACTAGTTGGTACTGTGTTCCCTTCATTTAGAGGACTTCAGTTGGGTTCATTGGCCAAATCACTGCTCATAGTGGCACATTTGGTCCACTGAGGGTTTTTTGTTACTATTTTTAGGATCCCATGGACAACTCTGAGAGTAGCTAGCTTCCTAACACTACCTCATAACCCCCAATTGGCAATTTTAAAAAATTTTTGTCTTATTGTTTCCTGATAACTTGTGGTTTCATTAGCTTCTATTTGTCCAATTCTAATTTTTAGGAAGTTATTTTCTTCTTTGAGTTTTTGTGTTCCCTTTACCTTTTGACCAATTCTACTTTTAAAGAGATGTTTTCTTTAGTAATTCTTTTTTGCTTCCATTTACATTTGGTCCAATTCTATTTCATAGGGAGTTGTTTTCTCCAAGGTATTTTATACCTCATTTTTCTTTTAGTTTATTCTAGTTTTTAGGGAATTTATTTTTTTCAGTGAATTTACCCCAGTATTCAGTTTTCTGTTAGTTCTCTTATTATTTGGTTTTAAAATTCTTTTCAAGTTATTCTAGATATTCTTTTGAGACCTGACATCCTTCCATACTTTTTGTTTCCATACTTTTCCTTTGATGCTTCACATATTTTGATATTGTCATCCCCTTATGAGTTTGTATTTTATTCTTCCTTGTCACTAAAGTGACTTTCTATGGTCAGATTTAAAAAAAAAAACTTTTGCTCATTTTCTAGTTGTCCCCCCCCCATTATCTTATCTATTTGTTGTTGTTGTTTTCTCTGTTCCTAGGGTAAAGGGTACATTGCTCCAAGCTTACAGAATATTCCTCCATGGTACTTGGGGTAGGACCAACTGCCTTTATTCTTTACTGTATGCCTATTGATGAGGTGGCCCTGCTGGTTTGCTCAAGAAGTTTGTAGCTATTTTTTTCCAGGTATATTCAGCACCCCATGGTTTGACTTTCTCAGTGGCTCAGCTCTTAGGTTGTTAGCTACCTACAGATTGGATATAAAAGTAGTCTAACCCACTCTTAATTTAATCCTCCTTTCAGGCTCAAAAGTTCTTTCCTTCAATGAGGCACTTTATTTTTCTTTAAGATAATAGATCTCAAATCAGTCAGTTCTACTTTTCATATTCTCTTCAGTATCTTATACAGGTGATTGGCTAGGGACAAAGGTATGAAAATCTTCTTTGCCCTAGAGGCAAATTCATTGTAATCATTCAATGTAAATGAAAAATTCAGACCTCAGATTCCCTGTAGTTATATAGTTATTCCATTTACATCTGGGTGTTTCCCTTTATGTTTCAATGTCTGTCATATACATATATATAGTATTTTATATTATATAAATAATTTTATAATATACAATGATATAATATTTTGTATTATATAATTACAAAATATGATAAAATGTCATTTATATACTCACTATTATATGTTATGATATGTATTATATATACATACATATATAATATGTATAATATACATTCTATATACTATAAATAGTATATAGCAACTCTGACAAACCTTTTATAGATTACATGCTCAAACTGTACTTTCAAGCCACCTGTGAGCCACCCATGTTACCCCAGAGAGTGGAAGGGATGAAGTACAGTGATCCCTCATTTATTGTGGGAGTTATGATCCAGAGATTCCTACGATAGGTCAAATTCCATAAAGTATCAGGGTTGTATTATATATATATTATGGCTTTATAAACCCTTCCCACTCTCCTATAAAACTTTTCCACATATGGGCACAGTGCAGGAGAGCACAGATTGATGCTACAGTCACTGAGCCAATCAGCACCCAGGATACAAAACATGGTGCTGTGGTTTGTTGCCTTTCATTCCATTAACCAATAGTGTCAGTGTTCAATCTCATGTTGGCAAACATGCAAGTAGTAGTGGGTACTCCATTTCCATTGCATACAGTATGGTATTCATTCGCAAAATCCTGAGATACAGTTAAAACTCTGTGATACAGAATTAGATATATTTTTTAAAAAACCCTGTAATACATTAAAGCCATGATAAGTGAACTAAGATATAATGTGGGACAACTGTACTCGCATTGGGCTGCTGAACAAAGGGATGGGGCATGCAAAAAATGTCCTCAGGCATATTAGAGAAGAGGAATAGAGCAGCCCCCTCCAACAAGCTAGGGCATGTGTGCCATGCCATTGCTAACACAAGTATACAGTAATCATAGAATAAAATATATCATAATATGTTATAATTATACTTATAAAAATTTTATGATTCTATAAAATTTGTTTATATTAAAATATAAAACATTACTTAAATAATAAACATGTTAAATATTTAAATATGTATAATTTATATTCATGTATTTCCATTATTTCTATATTATGCATAATTTTAGTATATATCTATCAATAGATATAGATTTAAACAATTATCCAAATACTTAAAGTTAAGCACACACACATTTATATGTATAGAGACAGAAAGACAGAAAGGGGAAAGACACAGAGACATAGAGAGAAAGTCAGAGAGAGGCAAAGAGAGATAAAGAAAGAGACAGAGACATATACAGAGAGAAAGATAAAGAGAAAGAGAGAGAGAGAGAGAGAGAGAGAGAGAGAGAGAGAGAGAGAGAGAGAGAGAGAGAGAGAGACCAACAGACTGACAGAGAATTTTATGAAAAGTTTTTGAGGTTTTTGCATGAACATTATATTCTGGAAACATTATTCCTTATAATACCTGAAAAGAGAACAAGGGGAAAGTACCAATCTATCTTATTTCCAAAGATACTGAATTTAACACTTATTTTGAGGAGAAAATTGAGAAATGTGGAATGAACTCAATGGTAACATTTTCTTCCTTGATGCAGTTCCTACTATTGAGATTAAAATTATTTTGACTAGAAACTTTTTCATAATCAAAATATTATCAATTGTTACTTTTATCAGTCATTAGCATTTCTCCATACTACCAATAAATCCCAACAGCAAGAGATGGAAAGAGATAGCCTATAAAATAAATGTAGAAAATATAAAATATCTGGGAATCTATCTGATGAGAAAAATCTAGGAACTATATGATCACAACCACAAAATACCTTTCATAAAATGAAGTCAGGTCTAAACAATTAGAAAAACATTAATTACTCATGAGTGGGGCAAGCCAATATAAAAAATGACAATTGTTCTTAATTAATTTACTTATTCAATGTCATACCTATCAAATGACCCCAAATTTTCTTATAAAGGTAGAAAAAAATAAAATCCATCTAAAAAAAAGACTTAGAAAGTTAAGGTAAATAATGAAAAAATATGAAGAAAGGTGGCTTATTTGTACCAAATCTCACACTATGTTATATAAAGTTGCAAATATCAAAACATGGCTAAGAAATAAAGAGAACCAATGGAATAGGTTAGGCATTCAACATACAATGGTAAATGACCATAGTAACTTAGTATTTGACATACCCAAAGATCCAAGCTTTCAGAAGAACTTAACATCAACAAAAACTGTTGGAAAAACAGCATGGCAGAAATTAGGCATAGATCAAAAGCTCATATTGTATCCTAAGGTGAAATCAAAATGTATACATAATTTAGAAAGAAAATGTGATACTATGAAGAGCTATGGAAAAGAGAAGAATTTAGGTAAAAATAATACATGTAGAACATAATGAGATATAAAAAGATAACTGACAATATTAAATTTTTAAAAGTTTTGTATAAACTAAAGCAATGAAACCAAGGCTAAAAGGCAAATAACAAACCAGGGGAAAATATAGCAAGTCTCTCTGACAGTTTCATTTCTCAAATATATAGACAATGGAGTCAAATTTATAAGAATATAAAGTATTTCCCAATTGACAAATGGTTAAAGTATATAAACAAACCATTATGAAAAATGATGAAAAATTAAACTATCTTTAGAAATATGAAAAACATCTCCACATCACTATTGATTAGAGAAATGCAAATTCATACAACTCTGAGTAATCATCTCACATCATCAGACTGGTTAACATGATAAAAAAAGGAAAATGATAAATGTTAGAGGGTATATGGAAGAATCAGGACGATAATACTGGTGGTGCTGCAAACTGATATAACCTTTCTGGAGAACAATCTAGAGTTATGCCCAAAGGGATTTCAAACTGTGCATATCCTTTGGCCCAGCAATACCACTATTAGATCTGTACCTCAAAGAGATTAAAGATAGGGGGAAAGAATCTACCTGTACAAAAATATTTATAACAGTTCTTTTTATGGTAGCAAAGAACTGAAAACTAAAGGAATATCAATCAATTGTAGAATGGATGAACAAGTTGTAGTATATGCTTGTAGTGGAATATTACTGTGTCATAAGAAATGACAAACAAGATGACCACAAAAAACTTGGAAAGGTTTATATAAAGTGATGCAAAATGAAGTAACACAATCAGGACATTGTACACAGAAACAACAATAATATACAATGATCAACTATAATGAATTAACTATTATTAACAAGATTTGCAAGGATCCAGAACAACTCCAAGAGATTTATGACAAAAAAAAAAGTATATCCACCACCAAAGAACAAACAGATGAAAATTGAAACACACTTTTTTATTTTATCTCCTGCATAAGTTTTCCTGTAGTGTAAGCCATATGTGTCTTCTTTCACACAGAAATATGCATTATATGATAAAATATGTATAACCTATATCATATTACCTGCCTTCTTGAGGATGTGTGAAGTGTGAGAAGATGAGAATGTGAATTGCAAAATATCAGAAAATTTATTTTAAATAATTGTATTGACATGAAATCTGGAAAAATATTATAATAAACTTTGTTACCTTTATCTTTGTTTTACTATTGCTTTTAGTTGTTAATAAATTGTATGAGTACCTACTATTGGGAAAGGATATTTCTCAAGTTAATTTGACAAGTTATATTTAATAAACTGGAATGGAAGAATCAAACCAACTGATTGAGTTTGCTTTTTTATTATTTAGTAAGAAACGATCCACTCATACCTTTGAATCACTCTAGGGCTTGGAATGATAAAATTAAATATGACATTGCATCAACTGACAGTCTGAGAAATAGCATAAGTGAGTGTGACAGACTACTTGTAATATCTTCTACTCTAGGAAATAAGGAATTAGATGTCAAAGTTATATTAGGGTGGCCTTGGGGATGGGATGAGATGGATTAAATTGGGCTAGTAACAAGATGTTATACTGAGGGTTGAAGGCCAACAGTTACCTATGACCAGGGCAGAGCCAGGTCTGAGATCAATATATAGACCATTCAGTAATTGAGAAAGTAATTTAATTTAATAGGGAAAGGTTAAAAGGGAAATAGGATAACCCTGATTTCCTAATTTCCACTATCTAATTTCCCCCAGATCTAAATGTCTCCTGGTGGAGAATCTTCAAAGAGTTGGTTGGACTACTCTAATCCCTCTCCTCATTCACCTAAAAAATTCCAGTCCCTGGTCTGGCTAACCTACACTCAATCCCCCTTAATTGGTATTAAAAGTAATGGTCTGTGGTAAGTTTGGCAGGGCCCAGTGAGGGTCCTAGATCCAAATTGGACCCAGACCCTGTCTTACAGTTAGTGCAGCAGTTGGTTCAGGATCACAAGGTTCTTCTCCAAGAGAAATAAAATAACTGGATAACAATAAGGTAGAAAACAGGAAAGGACAGTAGAATAGTATCAGAAGCTCAAGGACAGTCAGTTACACTTCCTAGGATCACCCAAAGAGTGCTAGCTCAACAGTTCCTGAGATCTTACTCAACTCCCCTTTTTCATCATTCCAAAAATCTTTCCCTGTTGGTCTCTTGCCTCTAACCTCTGGCAAATTTACATTTTTCTATTAACTTTATCTCTTCCTTATCACAGAATAAAGTATAGAGGGATAGTATGCATAAATTTTCCTGGATTTCTGGAATCCTGGAATATAAACTAAGAGAAGACAGTATCCTTCACAGGAAAATATAGACCTTCATGATATGGGTATTATATGCACTAAAATTCATTTTTGTAATAGAAAAATCTGGAATTGTAGAGTTTAGAGTGAAATGATCAACTTTTTTTGAGGCAACAAAATGCAAAGGTCAAAGAGATTTAATGTTGGAAAACTTCATGAATTATCTTGTAAATAGAAGATTGAATGAAAATGTGTCAACATGAATAAAATATTAAGAAAAATAATGTAAACACTTTTATGTGATAAAAGCCCATGAGTAATAAGTTGTGACCCAAGGTAAAGAATTTTGGAAGCTTTGCAGAATGTTCCTAGTTTATGTGATCTATGACTCTTTGAGCCATACTCTTTATATGAAAAATGGAGATAATAAAACTATTTGTTCCAAAAGATTGCTATGTGGAAAGATATTTGCACATTTTGAATCAGGGATAAAATTTGATAATGCTTAATTAACATTTTAACAGTGATTATCATTATTCCTTAAATATATGATAATGTGGTACTCTATTAGGAAAAAAAAAATTTATCCTGCACTTTTGTAAGACTGCTTCATTCCAGAGGAATACAGTGCTCTGAATGCTCTTTGCTACAAGTCAAGAAAAATATAATGGAGTTCAATGAATTTCATACAATTGAAATAAGAAAGAGCTGAGATCTGAAGAAGCTGGCATATGAGGATAAAAAGAAGAATATATGATGGTTTGAGGGTGGTTTGAATATCCATAAATTTACAAAGTAAATGGACAGGGTTGAAAAAACATTTGTATTTGCAGAATGTAAACCAGTTGAAGATAGATAGACTCACCAAAAGGACTAATTTATGGAAGTTGGCGTTTCACACAACATGCATTAATTATTTTTTTAAACTCTTACCTTCAGTCTTAGAAAATAGTGAAGCAGAAAAGTTGCAAGGGCTAAGCAATTGAGATTAAATGATAGGCATTGATTATTAAGCATTCATGTCCTAAACAAGGATTACCCATTACTTTTGAGGGAAAAACATAATCTAAGGTAGTCTTAGGAAAACTTCTCTTGACAGTTAAGGGAAATAAAGGCAACAGTAGGCCAAAGAGAAAAGCTAAATTGTCATGGAAATAGAATTCAATATTTAATGGTATTCTTGACTTCTTAATCTCCCAAAGTCATTATAACCAGCAAATGATATACGAATAGCTTCAAAAACTGTTGAGATAAATTCCCTGAACATGAAATTTTAGTCTTAAAATTGAATATAGAGACCACTGAAACCACACCATAAAAAGGGGAAGATGAAAGACTTTCAATAACTAGCCAAAAAGTACATGTTCATCAAAGAAATACAATATTGTATCTGGAAGATGTTTCAGAAACAATCTAGAATGACAATGGCACTTTCTCAATAAAAATAGCAGGAATTAAAAGGACAGAGTGTCAAACTTCATTATTCTATTGTGTCCTGACTCAAATCCTTTTTTCTGTACACTGTACTCTTGGATTTTAATATGTCTTTCAATCCCCAAAACAGTCCCCATTATAGTTTAATTAAGTAGTTAGAATGAAATTAAAAAATTTAGGTATTGATGATCAGAGGAGTGCCCAAAGGCCTACACATTAGTGTCAGGGATGAGACGTTTTTGCTTATTATATTTAATAATGTGTTTATTGTATGATCTAATCTTTCTCCCACTCCTCTTATAAGAAAAGAACAAAAACAAAGTCTCCACCTGGATTTCTCCTCCTTCCTTAAGCTGATTTATAAGAGAACATTCTTTCTTGCAGAGCTGAGAAGCTTCATGGCTTTCAGCAAAGTAGCATAGCCTAGTTTTTAAAAAAAATGAATGGCAGCAACCTCATTATGATATGGTCAAATCTCATCCATATTGCTAGTCTGTCATGGTCCAAGGCCATTATTGGAAGAGTAAGACCCAACAGCAGACTGACTGGATCAGCAAAATTCAGAGAAAAGAACAATTTCATCTCTCTACTTTCCTAAAACTTCTTATTGGCTGTGACAAAACACGATTCTAAAAAAGTCTTTTAAAAAGAATTAATTGATAAGGATAAATCAAGCAATTATTGGCCAAAAGACAACTAAAAAATAAGGGAAATAAAATTCAGTATTTACCAGTATTCTGAATTTTCTAGTCTTTCAACAAAATTCCATTTCGTAATACTAGGTTCCATGTCTATTGTCTATTCATTAGGATAGCACCAGAGATTAAAGAAAAACAGGTGAATAAAGTGAGAACATATGATGCAGCAATTTTAACATGGCAAGCTGAACATAATACTCTCTACCAATATAGAAGTTTTCTCCAAAGAAATCAATGATTTCTCCTTTTATGTTTAATTTGCTGTATAATCTTCATGCTCAATGTAGAATTCATTTAAGATTTTGGACTTGGTGTTCTCATTTTCTGTGAGTCTTCTTGTTCCAAAATCTCATCGGGTCCCATGGTTTCAAATATCAACTCATATGTGATTTATCAGTTCCAAATCTATATTACCAAAAATGACTTCAGTCCTGCATTTCAAACTCCTTGATGAATATCTCTAGTTAGATGATTCTTAGATGACCCACAAGAACTTCAAACTCATAGCCAATGCCAAATGTGATTTGGCTTACTTTAATTATCAAATGTTTGAATTGGACTTATAGTGTCATCATTTTTTCAATCACCTAGTTTGGAATTCTTTTTATTAAAGTAAATTTTAATTGACTCTTATTCAACTTCCTCAGATAAATCATTAAGGAAGCTAGATGATAAAGTATATAGAGTGCTGGGACTAGAGCCAAGAAAATCTGAGTTCAAATCTAGTCTCCATTACTAACTTTGTGACTGTGGGCAGGACATTTAATCTCCATTTGCCTCAGTTTCCTCATCTGGCAAATGGAGATAATAATAGCAATTACCTTGCAGGACTGTTTTCAGGATCAAATAAAATAATATTTGCAAAGCACTGAGCACAACACCTGGCATAAAGTAGGTGTTGTATAAATCCTTATTGCCCCCTTTTTTATATCCACAGTGCTTACAATTCAAATTGTTCTTTTCAATTCCTATTTCCACCAGGGCATCATTCATTATTTCTTCTTTGAAATCTTATAACATCTACCTATTACCTTCAGATAATCCTATATCTCCTACACTACCATGTCCATATTACATATAATAATTAGAACAATCTTCCTAATGTGCAGCTTTGATCATGTCATTATCCTGGTCAAATTCTCTTAATGGCTTTTTAAAGCCCTTACCTTCCATTTTAGTATCAATACTATGTATTGGTTATGAGGCTGAATAGCTATAATGGCTAGGAAATGGAGGTTAAATGACTTGCCCAGGATCACATGGCTAGGAAGTGTCTGAGGCCAGATTTGAACCTAAGACCTTCCACCAGTAAGTAGACTTAGCTTTCAATCCCTGAAGTCACCCAACTGCTCCCCTCTCCATGGTTCTTAATTGCTTATCAAATAACCTCAAACTTTGTAGACTGATGATTGTCAATCATAAAATGGAAGAGAACATTAGAAAGGATTATTCAGGGAATATGTTTATTTTGCTGGTGTGTTTTATCCTCTTATAGATGACATAGTGTGCAGAAGAATAATTTGAGAAACAGAAGACTTCAGTTCAAGTGCTGTGACTAATGTGCTAATAATGTGCTAATATTGGATATGTGCCCATTGGTAAATAATTTCACTATTCTGAGTCTCCTTTTTCATAGAATCACAGAATATGAGAATCAGAAGGAACCTTAAAAACCAAACCCATACCTAAAATGAATCCACATTATAATATACCTATGGTCTAGCCCAGCACTGGTGAACATATTTTAATTCATGTGCCCAAACTTCAACTTCAAGCTGCCTGTGAACCCCCCACCTCATTATCCCAGAGAGTGGAAAGAGGAAGTGCTTGCTTTGGGCGGCTGGACAAAGGGGCAGGGCACAAAAAAAATGTCTTTGGTTGCCGGAAAGAGGGATAATGGAGCTGCTCCCCTGTGCTGGCCCGGCACGTGTGCTAATACTTCACAAACCCTGCTTTAGCCTCTAATATCACTTTCAGGAAGGAACGCATATGGCCTCTCAAGGCAGTGCATTCTTCTTTGCGAGTTGCAATTGTTAGAAAGTTGTATCTGACATCAAGTCTAAATTAGCTTCTTTGAAACTTCCACTCATTACTCTTATTTTTGTACTCTGGCAAAACCCAGGAAATCCAGGTACCCTAAGAATAAACTCTAAAAGATTAACAATGCTCAATGGCTTACCTGGAAGAATGTGAGCTTATGTTGGGTAAATTTTCCTCTCTTTAAGAACTGAAATAAAAACTTTACTCACCACTTCAGGGAATTTTTATGAAGAAAGTGCTTTTTAAAAGTTTAAATTCATTAAAATGTGACCTTATTTTGGTAAACTCCCTGAGAACAAGGACTATACAACCTTTATTTTTGCATTTCCTTCAGCACCTAGCACAGTCTTGTGTATTTAGTAGGCATCTATTCATTTGATAGATAGAGGGATGAATCTTTTCTTAAAGGTGAAAAACATTGGGGTTTTCCAAATTTTCACTACTGACCTGCAAGTTGGAAGCACTGTGTCAGGAGATATGTTTCAAAAGGTTAGAAAAGAGGGTTCACTTCTTTGCTAAGAAGAGTTCTCCTAAAAGTAAGCTCCAAAAGAAAAGTAGCCTGGAAATAGTCTCCCTAGAAAGAATGTGAGCTTAAAGCTTCATCCCACAGGGAATTGGATTGCCCTCAGGACACCTGAATTCCCTTGATGCTCAGAACAAGAGACAAAACAACTGAAATTTAAGTGTTTACACATTTGTTCTGCAATTGATAACTGTTTCACATGTCCACATTGTTAATAGCATGGATATTTTATGAGAACAAATCAGGCTTTTATGTATTAACATCTATACACATTTTGCCCAACATAGATCTAAAAAATCTTTTTCTATAAGCATTTTTGCAGCATTTTCTGCTAAGAAATATACCAAAAAATTATTATCCTTAAAAATGTTATCTCCTAGTGTGATTCACCTTTTCCTTGGCGATTCCTCCTGTTTTCATTAGAAGTTTAGGTGGGTGTGACATTTGACAAGGAGGGGATGTGAACCTAATGATTTTTACTGGTTTATAAAAGGCATTGACACAATTCATTTTCATAATATTGATAATGGCTTCATTTCTGCTCACACCACTCTGCATTACTTCATATATATTTCCATATAATTTTTAAAAAGCAACAATATCATCATTTCTCACAGCTCAACAGTATTCCATCACATTTATTTAAAAGGGTATAAACACCATCAAAGTGGAGAAAAAATCACCCCTATATGCAAATGGAATAACAGTTTACTTGGAAAGCTTTATAAAATCAATAAAGAAACAAAATTAAATGATCACAAGATTGAGAAAATTATCAGGATGCCAAATAATCTCCCTTTCATCATCATTAGAATACTATACAATATTAATCAAATTAAGATGATAATACTATAAGGAGAAAATCCATGTAAAATAATTCCAAAGTGCATAAAGGATAAGGGAATCAACTTTTCAGAAAACTTATAAAAATATAACTACAAAATATTTTTTTACTGAAATAAATAATTGTAGAAATTTTCTATGCTCATGTTTGGATATTAATAGCATTTGTATAGTGCTTTCATGGTTTGCAAAGTACTTTATAAACCTCTCAGTTTGATCCTCTCAACAATCTTATGAGGTAAATATTACTATTATTCCCATTTCACAGGTGAGGAAATTGAGGCAGGCAGAAAAAATTTAAATGACTTGCCCTGGGTCTAATAGCTACTAGAAGTATAAAGCCAGAATCAAACTCTGATATTCCTGAATCCCAGTCTAATACTCTATGTACTGTATCACAAGCTGCCTCTTAATCAAATCTAATAAAACTGTGATACTTATGAAATTAAAGTACAAAATTTAGTTTCATGACAATCAAACTCACAAATGTATGTTTTATAGAATGAGATAAAATAAAAATAGAACCATATTATCAAGGAAATAAAGGGAAGAAAAGGAGAAATGAAGGACCAAAAGCATTTCCCAAACTCTAACAGTAGTGCAAAGCAGAAATCATGAAAACAATTTGGTAATAATTAAAGAAAAACAATTATTCAGATTAGCCAAAGGAGAACTTGGAAAAGGGACCTGATCTTTCATTGGTAGGGGGCACTCCCAGATGAGGAAAGTTTCTCTACTGATACAAGTCAGTGACTTCTCTACAAGTTATATTCTTAGTGAGTTATTTAGAACACTGAGACATTAAGCAATTTGCCAAGGATTACCAAGTTGTTGTTTCAAATAGTTTGTTAATTGATTTTCAAGGAATACCCATTATGTCATCATATCAGAGTGATAATTTAACTTCCTTATCTAGTTATCTAGTATCATACTCATTGAACTACCAAAAAAAAATTTACTGAATTAGAAAAAAAAAACATAACAAAGTTCATTTCGAAGAAAAAAGATCAATGGATCAATGATATCCAGAGAACTCATGAAAGGAAGGAGGACTTGCAGTTCCAGATCTCAAAATATACTATAAATCAGTGGTCATCAAAACAATGTGGTACTGGCTAAGAGACAGAAAGGAGGATCAGTGGAATGGAGGGGTTAATGACCTCAGCAAGACAGTCTATGATAAATCCAAAGATTCCAGATTTTGGGACAAAAATCCACTATTTGACAAAAGACTTCTGGAAAAATTGGAAAAGAGTATTAAAGAGATTAGATTTAGATCAACATCTAACACCCTACACCAAGATAAACTCAGAATGGGTGAATGACTTGAATATAAAGAAGGAAAGTATAAGTAAATTAGGTGAACACAGAATAGTATACATGTCAGACCTTTGGGAAAGGAAAGATTTTAAGAACAAGCAAGAGTTAGAAAAAATTACAAAATGTAAAATAAATAATTTTGATTACATCAAATTAAAAAGGTTTTGTACAAACAAAACCAATGCACCTAAAATTAGAAGGGAAGCAACAAATTAGGGAAAATTTTCATAACAAAAACCTCTGACAAAGGTCTAATTACTCCAATTTATAAAGAGCTAAATCAATTGTACCAAAAATCAAGCCATTCCCCAATTGATAAATGGGTAAGGGACATGAATAGGCAATTTTCAGATAACAAAATCAAAACTATCAATAAACACATGAAAGGAGATTTTCTCCTTATAAACATATCAGGACAAAGATCATCTTATTAGTTACATGAATTGAGACAGTAATTAGGGAAATATTTCTTATATGGGACATATTCAAATGTTCTCTATTCACCTGTGGACTTGGATGGGGCAAATTCCCAGATCCTCTCCTCTGGATCGGGAAATCAATAGATTTATCAAATTCCTACCTGAGCTGTCAGGCTTTGAGGGGCTAACTTTTTTATAGGAGTTTGACACAAGTACAGAGAGCAGTTTGGTAAAACACAAAACACTTTGTTTATTCTGAGGAGATATTCAAATAGGAAATAGGAAGGACGAAAGTAAGATTATTTCTCTAATATCTTATAACTATGCCTAAAATCCTAATCCTATCTAAAATTTTTAAGAAACCCTAATCTAACTGCCTTCTTGGGCAGATTCTTCTGCCTGACAGAATGGGCCAATCTTAACTACACTATTCCTATCTGGAAATATTCCCTAACTCTCTATCTCAGCTAATCAATAAACATTAATCTCCTACAACCTCCTTAAAATATGGTTTCTTTATCCCAACTCTCAGATAGTCCCACTGTCAATCTGAACTGAGCCAAAGACAGAGCAAGCTCCTGTCCTCTAAGAAACTCCAGAGGCAAAACCCCTTAAACTCTCAACAGTGCTCCTTATATATGGTCCTTGTATCCTAAGTAACAGAATCTTCAGATCACTTACACAGAAGCCTGTCTGTTAAATGGATCTTATTGAGAAATCTTCTTGCTCCCTTACTTCTTAAAGAGACAGAGGGAGAGATTAAGAAAACTTTTTTTTTAACATATCCCCTTGAGATCCATTGAGGAGACTAGTCTTATATTCTATATTAGAATTAGAAAGAGGGATAAGTGAAGAGAGAAATCAAGAAAGCAAATCAAACCTTGCAACATGAAGGTCTCACATTATATACAATTATGAATGTTTACCATTACAGAATAACACAATTCTAACTATACAGGAATAAGAATCTAAAGATATTAATCCATATTCACCTTACAGTTACTATGTACAAAAAATACAAGGATATTATATATATATAATATCTTTCCTGAGGAGGATATAATATCCCTACTGAGGTGGGTGCTGACCAACACTTATACTTTGCAACACATCATTCAATTATTTTAATTATTTTTCTATGACCCTATTAAAATATATTAATAAGAATTATTTCCAAACAGAAATCCTAGATCCTATAACATAGCATAAATTATACTTACCTATTGGGTATTACTCAATTTATTTCAAAATCAAACCTTAATGTATAAAAAAATCAAACCTTTTGTTGAAAAGCAAAATATAAGTTTAGGAATTCAATGTTATTGAAAATAGTGTCTTTGTAGTTTTGTCCTTGATGCATGTAATTAATGATTTTTGACAGAAGGTACTCTTTTCACATGCGAACAATGAATCCATGATGTCTTCTCTCTGATCTTTATTGCTGTAGGTGTTGTTAAAAGTATTAGAATGTACCTTTACAGGCCAGCTGAGTTGCTCCTGTTCACTGGAAGTTCTTTATATAAACAGTATCTCTGTGATTTAAAATATGTAGAGAAAAGTCTATAAATCCAGCTTACACCACAGATCCTGATTCTTGAAGTTCTTTCATCTTGATTTGCAGATCTTGTATATATGTGACAATAGTAGTATCTCCTCCTAATAATGATTTATATACAGGGTTAAATAGATCTGCATGAATTGGTGGATGACCAAACAACATCTTATATAGTGAGATGTGGAGATCTCCCCTTGGCCTAATTTGAAGGTAGAATAATGGTTAAGGTAGAGTGCTAGGTCATTTCAAATGTGTCTCAGTACATAGTTTGCCAATTAAGGTCTTTAATTCTCTGTTCATTCTTTCCACTTGTCCTGAGTTCTGTGGGTGGTATGTCACATGAAATTTTGCTCTTATACCTAGGCATGAATATATTTGTACTAAAACCATATCAGTCAAATATGTTCCCCTGTCTGAATCAATTCTTGCTGGTAAACCAAATCAAGGTATAATTTGTTTTAGTAATATTTTGGATACAAATGCTACTGTTGCTCTTGCTGTTGGGATTGCTCTAGCCATCTGGCTAGCTGGTCTACTATAACTAAAGAAAATTTGTAGTATCTAGCTTTTGGAATTGTTATAAAATCAATTTGGAAATGTTCAAATGATGTATAGACTAAAGGACATCTCAGAAATGCTTTTCCTCGAAATATATGTTTGTTATACACTTGGCAAGTTTCACAACCTACACAGACCTTAGAGGTGATGTTTGTTATGCCAGGGGCTATCCACACTTTCTTTAACAAATCTACAATGCCTTGTGTTCCAAAATGACCATTTTTATGGATTGATTTACAAATTTTTTGATGAAAAGTTCTAAGAAGTATTGGTTTACCTTAAGATGCTGCCCATACACCAAAATTTTGTTTAATCTTTGTTTTTTCCATTTTAACCTCTTTTTCATTATATGCTGGAGGTAAATCTGATTCATGAATAATTGTAAAATTTAAAATCAATTCAGGGCCTTCTATGGCAGCGAGTTTTGCAGCAACATCTGCTCGGTGATTTCCTCTTGAAACAAAGTCAGTTCTACCTGTATAAGAAGAGCAATGTACTACAATCAGTATTTCAGGTAGTTGGAGAGCTGAAAGCATCTAATGTATAATTTTTGCATTCACAATCATTTTGGCAGTTGATGTTAAGAAACCTCTTTGAAGCCTAAGGGCACCCACAACATGACATATTCCAAAGGCATATTTTTAATAAGTATATATTGTTGATTTTTTATTTATTGTAATGAAACAGGCTTGCTTTAACAATATTAATTCTGCACCTTGTGCACTTACATTTGATAGAAGTGAAGCTGAGCACAGAGTTGCAAATTCTGTGACTACAGCTGCTCCAGTATTATGTATACCATCTCTAATAAAGGAAGAACCATCTGTAAACAAAACTAGATCTACATTTTCTAAAGGAATGTCCAGAAGATTTTCACAAAATTTTTTGCCATAGACACTAATGGTTCACAACTCTACAATGATTCTCCTGTGATTGGTAAATCTGGAAGCAATTTAGCAGGGTTGAGTGTTGTGCAGCATTTAAAAGTGATGTTTTCATAACCTAATAAAGTTATTTCATACTTTGTGAGCCTTGGTCTGAGAATGCCTGTGTCCTATGTCTTAGCAGTAATGCTTCTACTTCATGAGGACACATTATTATTAGTGGACATCTCAATATTTAATCTCCAGATTTTGTTACTAGCAAAGCTGTTGCAGCTATGCCTCTAATGGTGGTGCTCTGTGTGATAAAGGATGAAAAGGTTTGCAATTTGCAAAACTGGTGCAAAGAACTGAGAAATGCAAACCAGGAATGATTGACAGTGGGGTGTAACCAAAGGTCACATGGGAACCAGAGCCTGAGGGATCTAGGTGAAAATTTGCCAACTGACTTTTCTTCTGGTCTCCTGAGGAAGTTGAGAGGAAGGCCTGAAGAGGATTTCCCTGTGTTCAAACTGAGTTTCTGTATCTGGCTGCTGGCAGCATCAGTCTTACTTGGACATCAGGACTTGCTTGGACATCTAAAAACAGATCCTGGCTCTAACTGTTTTTGGACTCCTGCTATGATATTTGAGTATTTGGTTAAGTTTTTAGTTTAGTAACCTAGTTATTATAGTTTAGTTAGTTTTAAATAAGAATAAGCATGAGCAAATCCCTAAGCTCTTATTCCTTTTCCTTCCTAAAAAATAAAGCAGATTTGTATATGTTTTTTCCTCTTGTGCTTCTCTTACCCAAAAATCCTACCCTAACATCCAGAAGCAATTTGTGTCTAATTGAGCTGAATGATATGCAATTGGACATTGAACAGGTCCTAAAGTTTATGTTAAAATGCCTGAGGCTACTCCTCTTCATTCTTGTACATGCAGAGTGAATGATTTTTTTGTAATCTGGGATGCCTAAATCAAGGACAGATAGAAAGGTTGTTTTAATTTAGTAATCTAGGTGTTCTGCATCCAATTTAAGTGGTTCATTGACTTAATCTTTTGTTAGTGCTATAAGGGGATTGGTGATTTCCCCAAAGAAAGAAATCCATTGCATGTAAAGTCCTGTTGTTCCCAAATTTGCTCTCAATTGTCTTTTAGTGGATGGGGCACTCAATTTTTGGATATCTTAAATATACTTAGGAGAAATGAAAAACGCACTTTCAACTAAAACAAATACTAAATACTCTATTTTGGGGAGACACCACTGAACTTTTGATTTTGAGATCTTGTGTCCTCTCATATAATTCCATGTTTGCTATCTTCTGTTATTTCTGGATTTTAGGAATGGAAAACACATCAGGATTAACATATAAATATTTTGAGTTTATTTGAAATTAAGGAGAAGGCTTTGGGGAAGGAGAGTGAGGGAGAGTGTGATCTTATCTTTAAAACCTTAATTTTAACTCCTAAATTAATAAATCTATCTAACTACACTAATATCCTCAAGGCAAATCAAACAGGGAAGCTAGATCTTACAATAGAATCTCTGGGAGTCAAAACAGAAATCCAAGGTGAAATGTCCATAGATGATAACTCCTCCAAGTTGAAGACAGTTCCTCAATCCCTGACCAGCAGATGATTGAAGAATAAATCCTCACCATAGGCAAAGGCTCTTCATAGGCTAATGTCTTGGGAATTGATCTTCTGACAGATTTAGTCACATTTCTCTCTCCTTTCCTCTTCAGCTCCAGGTGAGTTTCTCTCTCCACTGAATCCCAAAGATTCCAACACTCCAGGCTCATTAGATTCCAGTAACATGCTCCTGCCAATCATTTTGCAGTCATTATCTTCCCTTGATATAGTCCCTGCTTTGCACAAAGCCTAAATCATATTGAAAACACTATTTTGGCATTTGTGTACAAGCTAAAATACTTACCGATTACTTAAACTAAGATATCTACCCAAAATAACAAACAACCTACACACAACTATCTTAATCTATCTAATACTAATCTCTTCTAGGGATTTTAACAAGGAAAGGGAAAAGGACTTAAATAATTGAACAAGAACAAATTTCAAACATAAGCAAAAGAACAACAAGCAAATCATATCAAAAGCAAAAGATAAACACAACTTCCATGTAAACATCAAACTCATACATAATACTCTCATCAGCTAATACAGAACATTGTACTACTATTGTAGTACATTAACATTAAACTGGAGAAAGTTTTGAAAATTGCAAAAAACTCAACATTGCATAAGTTTTACACAGAAAATTAAACCAAAACATTAAACTCACTTATGCAAACTACATGTAACAATAGATATGTGAGCAATGTACATAATTTATACATATATACATAAAGTATATAAACACAATATATACATGTAAGCTATACATAGGCACATATGTACACTTAATATTTATACATATGTTACATATATACATATGCATACACTATAATACAACTAATTTACAATCCTATCACATACACTTTTTATATATGTATTTACAATTTTGTTTGATATGTGATGTCATATATTATTTATGTTGTGTAATACATGATGTAGTGTAAATCAGTATCTAATTTTAAAAATTTATCTACTTAACCTACCTAACTAATCCCTATCTTCAAAAATCTTCTAACTAGATTTCTATATTTAAACTAAATCTAAGTATCTAAGTACGTTTTGTTAGTAAATTATTTATAGCTAATTATAACAATGTTAGTACCCTAACTATACATTATTATACTCATTTAAGTAGCAATTCAATGTAACCTAACCATGTTTATGTTTTGTGTTTATGTTTTGTTATATTGTTACTTTTGCTATGTTATATTGTTTTGCTAGTGTAATGTCAGTGTTACTGTTATGTTAGTGTTATATTACTGTTGCATTCAATTTATACTTACTACTACTTTGAATCTTTCCTTCTCTTTTCATCACCTCTTTTTTGAAAAATTCTTCTTCTACAATTCCATAGTAGTAAATATATTTGTGTTTGTGTGTGAATAAGTGCTATGTTATTTTGTGCTATAATACATTACCCCCAAAGTATTAATTCATTAGTTCATGAATCCTGTAATCCTCTTCATTGCAGATTTCCCAAAGTCTTTAAATTTATAAGTTTTCAGTCTTTTAACATTTCCCATTAATTCCTGAATTCTCCTCTTCATCTGCATTGTCCCCTTCCAATGGAATGGTCCTCTCCTTACTGATTTTTTGAATTCAGGTTCAATTTGACTGATTATTCTAACTTTCTACAATCTCTTTTTCATTTTCTTCTTTGATGATTTGGACATTTTCATTATTAATACCATGTTCTAATTTTATATGTGAACAATGACACCATGAATCTCTACCAAATCTTTTACTAAAGTTGGAAAGACTAACACAACAGTGTAAGGACCTAACCAACTCTCTTGTGTTGCTGATGTTTTAGCAAAATTTTTCACTCGGGTATATCTGTTGGTATTTTAAAGGATGGAGTTTTATACACCTCCTGATTATCTAGAAAGAGTACAGGGAACAAATTTAGATATTCTTCAATTAGTTATAATGTATTGTCACCATCTTGAGTACAAATTATTGTGACTCTTACTTTACACAAAATATCTCTCCCCAGTAAATTCATAGGGAATTTAGCATTAGAAGGAATGACTGTTCCGTGTATAAAGGTCCCACAGACACTATTTGTGGTGAAAGCTTTTTGATTTTTCAAAAGTGTTCCAGACACTCCAACAACATTAATAGAGGCAATAGAATTACAATTGGAATCAGGTTTATTTATCAGTACAGATCTTGATGCCTCAGTACCTAGAAGATAATGGTATAATGTATTTCCTACTTTCAATGTCACATGTGATTCAGTGCTATCTGGGGGGGAGAATGGATTGATATAACTGATGTAATTGTATCTGAGTCTGAAAAATCAAATGTTTCAATCTTTGATTCAAGAGTCTTTTTTCGCCTGTCAAACCTTCATAAAGGCCCACACGCACCTCTCTAAGATTCCTCTTGTTGAGGAGGATTTACATTTTGGCTATAATGTGGATATTATGAATATATTGTAACAAGTCATTCGCCTCATTTTGGTTATTGTTTCTGTCATTCCCATAATTTCCATAATTATTATTTCTGAAATTGTTTCTGTTGTTACTATTGTTTCTAAAATAGCTGTTGTTCCTAGCATAGTTATTCCTAAAGTTCCCACCATTATTCCTAAAATTACTTAATATTTGATTCCAGTATCTGCAATTCATCATTTGGGGTCACCTTTTTCTTCATAAATAACACATTGGTCTTTGGTTTATATATTCTCTCATAGGAACCATAACTACCCCGAAATTTGTATCTTCTTTTTCATGTTTATTAATTTTCACTTTAATGCTTTTATCACCTTTCTTACTGCATCCAACAAATCACGTTCATCATCATCTTTCCTTTTATTATGCCCATTATACACATATACTGCCACTCTCCTTAATTCATCAGTTTCCATATTCATCCAGTTAGAACTGGTTTTGAAATAGTCCTTGACCACCTTGCAACATTTTTTTACAAATTACCTTCTCAATTGTGTAATATCTCTTCCTCTTGTTATATCTAATATATATATCTTCCTCCCAGTTCTATCAGTATGTCCATATATTGTGAAGGATTTTCTCCTATCTCTGGTTTCAGTTTTTCAAATTTTATACAAGTACCTGGTCCATCTGAACATGCTTTCATGGACTTCAGTACTGCCACCCTAGCTTAGCACAACCTGGCATAGGCCTGTGGGTCATTAAAATCCCAATGAGGGTCAATATCAGCCCAGTTAATTGTGCCCATTCTCCAGTTTGTAAGTCTCCTCATTTGTAAGTCTGATGACTTTATCCTTTTCCCTTTTGGTTAATAATTCATCAAGCAGATGTTCAAAATCAATTGAGGTTGAATCAAATTGTCTGCACATTGTTTCAAGCTCTTTTTATAACTGCTATGGGATCCTCCTCAAATGAAGGGATGCTCCACTTAAATTCTTCAATATCTTGAGGGATAAATGATCTTTGATGCATAATAGTTACTAACTCCTTCTTAGAATTGTGAATTTTAAAACTATTCCACTCTAATCAGACCATTCCTTAGAAGATATGATTTAGCTATTTCCTGATCAATAACAATAGAGATACTTGGAATAACAGAATCAGGTCTTGGAAACTATATTTCTCATCCCTTCTTAGTTTAACAAGATTAGGAAGGTCTGCATCAAACTCAAAATTTAATTATCTGAGAAAATGGCCTTCAACAGACATGTGCAAAAAAAAGGACAGACCTTTGGGCTGTCCTAAGTCAAGCTTGATGCAAGAAGTGAAGTAGAGAATAGCCTCTGGAGTTCTCATGACTTCCTCTGGAGAGGGTAGAGTTCAGTTCAATCCTGAAGCTTGAGTTTGGAGGAGTCCCGCAGACAGCTTTCCTTCAGACTGGTCATGTGAGTGATAAGGACTGACCCCTTTCTCTTCCTTGGCTCTCCAGGGCCTTAAACTCCCACTTTGGCTTAACCTGAGCCAGAGAGGTTTTTGAATTAAACTCCTTTCCTTCTCTCCCTCTCTCTCTCTTCCTCTAATATTTTCTTCCTCCTGTTGTAATTAAATCACCATAAAATTTGGCAGCTGACTTGTGTATTTTATTATTTGGGATTTCCCTTGGTGACCACTTAACTTTAGATTTTTTTAGTCTCAAACATAATTTCACCCTTTACAGGATTAAAAGTTGGCACTTCTCTTAAAGGGAGTAGGTTATTATCATCTTTCTTTTTGGTTTAGGTTTAATTGCCTTGGTGGAGGGAGTAGAAATAGTAACTGCCTTGGTGGAAGAAGTATCAGCAGTGGGAGAAGCAGGTTTGGTAAACTAAGTGATAATTTCATTCTATTTGGAGATAGTGTTGGTCAACTGAGAGATGAATATTCCAGATATGCAACTCTAGTTTCAATTAAGTTCTTTTTCAGATGTTTCCCTGTCTGTGAGAAAATTTGGCCAAGTATCTGAAAAACTTGATAACCTTGAATCAATCCTGACAAAACCAAAAATTGTATGAATGGTAATAATCAGAGACAATCTAGGATTGTGAGATGCAATATCTCACTAAAGTTCTCGAGTAGTGGGAGTCATTTGAGGTATAGTAGAACCTCCTCCTTCACTAACTGTACCATGATATCTACCACCATGGTTACACTTCTATCATTTTCCTAATATTAAAAAGGATCAGTAGATCAATAGAGTTATTAAACTCCTACCTGGATCACCAGGCTTTGAAGGGTTAAATTTTTGGTAGGAGTTTGACACAAGTACAGAGAGCAGTATGGTAAAACACAAAACATGTTTATTCTGAGGAGACATTCAAATAGGACACAGGAAGGAAGAAAGTAAGATTATTTCTCTAATATCTTATAACTATGCCTAAAACCCTAATCCTATCTAAAATTTCCAAGAAACCCTAATCTAACTGCCTTCTTGGGCAGGTTCTTCTGCCTGATAGAACAGGCTGATCTTAACTACACTACTCCTAATTGGAAATATTCCTTAACTCTCTATCTCAGCTAATCAATAAACATTAATCTCCTACAACCTCCTTAAAATCTGGTTTCCATCTCCCAACTCTCAGTTAGTCCAACTGTCAGTCTGACAGAGACAAAGACAGAGCAAACTCCTTCCCCTTATGAAACTCCAGATGCAAAACCCTTTAAACTCTCGACAATGCTCCTTATAGATGATCCTTTTCTCCCAAGTAATAGAATCTTCAGATTGCCTACACAGAAGCCTGTCAGTTAAATGGCTTTTATGGAGAAATCTTTCTGCTCCCTTGGCTCTTAAAGAGCCAGAGGGAGAGATTGAGAAAACTCTTTTAATACTTATTTGCCCAAATTATCTGTGTTATTGTTGTCACAAAGGATATTGAATCATTTGCATAGAGTCATCAAATTTAGTTCAAGGAGTATTCATTAAACTTCTCCTCTTTCCCTTCTTCTGATCCTTTAAATTCCTTCAAATCTTTAATCATATTTTTGTTTTGTTTTGTTTTTAATCTCTTATTGAGCTTTATTCTTTATTTTAGCTCTCAGTTCACATTTTTTAAACATGCATTTATAAACATGAGATATTTGATATCATTACTGTATCATTTTTTATTTATTTTACTTTAGCTTTTCTGAATTTCTATGATTTGGTATATCTGCAAGTTAAGTATTCAACTCACATATGAATAATCAGCTGTCATTCTGGAGATAGTCAGCTATAACTGGCCTATGAGATAATTGTTAAATTTTCAGTGTAGTCAAGTATATTAAAAGAGATAATCTGTAGAACTATTTCTGGTTGTTGTAGCTGGGTATACTCTGGCTTGACCAGAGAGCTACTAGGGGAAACTGAGGATACCTAGTTGTAATGGTGAAATACTACCAGGGGAAGCCTCATGGTGCCTAGTTATAATGGAGATAGATGAGAGATAATGAGAGATAGAGAGATCCTACTAGAGGGGCTACTCTGGGGTTGCCTATTGATCACTGCTGATGGCTAATTGATTAATATTTGTCCTACCACGCTTCCTCCCTCATTCCCTCCCTTTTTCACCATCTCCCTCCTGCATGTTCCCCTCCCCCCTCTTAGTCAGTAACCTTTCTATATAACTCAAAGTTGAACTGAGAGGTTTAGAGAAGATACTCTTTTTCTCTTTCTCAGGTAAGGAGGTTTATTGGGAAAAATAGGACAGGATGGAAATTAGGCTGAGAGGGATGAGGTTGTCCCTAATCTATAAGGAGGATTAGGAGGATTTTGGGAAATGTCAATCCTGTCACAACTGTGACTCAGAGACATCCAGAGAGATGGAGGACAACTGTTTAGTCTTCTTTCTTCTTCCAATTACAAAAAGCTACCAACAAAAGTTAATTTCTTCTCAGTTTAACTCCAGAAGTCCTCCCAAAGGTCTCTCTCTGCCTAGATCAGAAAAAACCAGTCTCTCTTGGTCAGGGACTCCAGAGAAGAGGTTTAGTTCCTTTGGTCAGTATCCCCCAGAGAAGAAATCCCAGTTCCTCTCATCTCTGGCCAGAATGATTCTCCTACAGAACCTAGATGGATCTGACCAACTCCGGTCATAATGACAACCCTGAGTTTATAAAGGTTGATGAAAGAGATCCATGGTTCCATGCTTCACATGTAAAATTTCATCACACCCATAATATTGAGTAGCCCCAGGAATATAATTGATAAGCAATACCAGTTGCTAATGGAAACACAGGAAAGCAGATGAGAGTACTTACCACCAGAATACAAATAAGAGAGCATTGCACGTTTTTAGATGACAACAGCACAGGACCCCTGAATCAAATAGTACAGTTCCAGAAAGAAAAGCCAGTAAAACAAAGAGAAATATACATTTATAAGACTAGCAGCTATAAGAAAAAAGCCTCTATATAATTTTTATACATCATCTCTGCTAGCCAACTATAGTAATAGAAAGAAACAATGTTATTGCAAATGAATGCGTACTTTTCAATTCTAACTCCAAGAAATAAGTACAGTAATTACCCTAGAAATAATTACAGTAAACATTCAATAAATCTCCTAGTAAAAGGTGAAACAACAAGAATTAGCAAACTTCAAATCACTATTCTTAACATTATCTTGAGAACTTATGCATACTGCTCACACTCACCCATGAAGGACATATGTACAGCTTCTTTGCAGGCACGAAGATGTATATATGCAAATCTTACCCTTGGGCATGAAAGGAACACATGTAAATCTTCCTTTCAGTCATGAAGATTGATAAATTCTGACATTCATGAAGATTCCATCTTCCATGCAAATATAAATTTCACTCTCACCTGCATGCACATGTAAAACCCTGACTTGCGTACATGTTCATGTGTTCCAGGTTCCTGATTATTCCAGTGGATCCTGATTTAAAGAACACATCTTCAATCAAGACTGGAAGATGAAGAGTGGAATGCTGATCAGAGAGGAAGACAGAGTTCTACAAGCAGCATAAAAGGACATGGAAGGACTTTGGAACTTTGAAATTTTGGAACTTTTGATCATGAGGTTATGTAAGAATGCATCATACATGTTAACATCACATATGTGCATGCACATGCTACATAGAATACACTTTAGTAAGATATCTCATCGAATGGGTAAGTATACAACGTGCATAGTTGCATGACAAAAAGACACACTGATCAAAATTTCTGTGGAAAATTCAAACAGATTAAGATATTTCTTATCTGCAAGAGTTTGCACAGAAATTTAGAATTATGTACATAGGTAAATCTGTACTAAGTACAATCTATGTACACATGTAAATACTAAGTTACTAACAAACTAATTTAATTAGAATAGTTTATTAATATTCTAACTACTAACAATAGTGACAGCCTACTGAGTTTGTTCAAGTCTTAGGAAAGTAGAGACTGAAGTATAGAAGTTAGACTTCATCTTAATTGTAAGTTAGTATTTGTTAGTGATAGGAAATTTTACTTAGTGAATTTATAGATATTAAGGAATAGGACAATTGCATATTCTGAATTAGTGAAATTGTTGGAATGATTTGAACATTTTTACAGGATTTGTTATGTAAAAACCATGTTCATGTAACTCCCTTACCTAAACCATTTTCCTATACCATTCTTGGCATAGATCTAGGTAGATAGAATAGCTAAGATAATTTGGATTTTGTTATATTTTTGGGGGGAGGGTAAGTGAATATTTAAGATAGTATAGAGTTGAGAATAGATAGATAAAATTACATTAAAGGTAAATATCATTAAAAAATCCAAGGTGCATTTTTTTGAAGAAAAGGGGGGAATATGGAAGAGGCATGAAGAAAGAGGGGATTTACAAGCCAATCCAAACATGTAACACAAGAGTAAAGGACCTCAGCTGTCAATCAAGGTGAACATTCCAAAACAGAATGTTCCCAGAAAAGGCAGTTGGAGCCTGGCCAAAGAGGAGATGAACTGAGACTTCTTCTCTGGGGGTTCCTGACCAAGGGAGACTGGCTTCATCTGTCCTAGTTTGAAGGACCTTTGGGGGGACTTCTGAAATTAAACTGAGAAGAAATTAACTTTTGTTGGCGACTTTGTGTATTTGGAAGAAGAAAGAAGATTTAACAGTTGTCCTCCATCACTCTGACTGTCTCTGTGTCACAGCTGTGACAGGACTGACATTTCCCAAAATCTTCCTAACCCTCCTTATAGATTAGGGACACCCCTATCCCTCTCACCTCAATCTTACCTCAATTCCATCCTGTCCTATCTTTTCCAATAAACCTCCTTACCTGAGAGAGAGAACAAGAGTATCTCCTCTAAACCTCACAGTTCACCTTTGAGTTACATAAAAAGGTGACTGACCAACAGGGGGAGAGGGGAAAAGAGGCAGGAAGGCATGAGTGGAAAACTGGGAGGTGAAGGGTGGCATTGAGGGAGGAGGAGGGTAGGAAAAGAATTGATCTATTAGCCATCAGCAGTGATAAATAGGCAACCCCATTAGTATTCCCCTCTAGCAGCATTTCTCTAGTCACAAGCCAGAGTATACCATTGACCACAACCAGAAATATTCTTAATAGATTATCTCTTTAATACACATTTACACCTTAGAAATGACAATAGCTATAATAAATCACGGTTTGATTTATTTATTGTGTGTTTTCCCAAAAACTAAGAAAGTGTTAATAATACAGAATAAACTTAGAAATGTTCATGCATATATCCATCTTCTATTCCCTATTATTTTGATTACTTGTACACTCTATTACTCTGGAAATATTAGCTGAGTTTAACAGGAGTTAGTAGAAGGCTCAGGGAATGAAGTCATCACTACACTAGAGTCTTCATGACTGTATACTTAATAATGATACTAGTAATAACAATTAATAATAATTAAAATATATTTATTACTTCCTTTGATTCCTACAAAATCCCACAATGTAGCTGTAGTTGATTTTGCAGGAATCCATCATATGCCTGTCTTAAAAAGTGAATCTTTGGCTTTGTTTATTTTTTAATCAATTATTGTGACAGAGATAGGCTAAGCTTGGGGCCTAGGAAACTAGGCAAAGGTCCAATCCATGTAAATAATGTTCCAGTTCTAAAGACAAAGGTTGGAACTGAACATTTCCCCTACCATAGTAGACAAAATATATTAAGGAGTAGATGTGGGTGGCCAGAAAAGCAGTTTTGAGAAACATATGCTTCTGTACTCATTTCACCATGAACTGGCTGAACCCTACATATATTTTTGCAACCTTCGCTCCTCATTCCTGTGGTTTCTTTTCCTTTATAAACCCTATGTGGGAGGGACAGGTCGGCAGCCCTCACACAAGAGGAAAGATAGAAGTTTCTCTCTCTGGGGGATCAGAACCTAAAGCCAGAGAGATGGCAAGAGAGAGAACCAGACACCAAATACATAATTCGAGCCCACAGATTTTAGCTCCAGCCTTCCACTTCATAGATACATGAGACAGTGAGAAGACCCTAACACAACATCATGGGCATCAGAAATAAGCTTAGAGATCAATAGAGACAAGCCACAGCCCTTAAACCCATGCTTTTAGCATGGACTGTTATGGCTTAATGATAGGTGTTAGAGAAACAAAGGTGCTGAGCACGGCCAGAGACCAGCTCTAAGAGAGAGAAAGAAAGATAGTAGTAAGGAAGAGAGATGAGTGCAGGTAAAAGCTGGGCTGGGTCTATGAGCTCATCTTTTATTCATTTCCACATGCAAAGATACATAATACATATTAATTAAAGACATAGCGGATTATCATTGGTAAAAAGGTAAGTTGTCATAAGATAAGGGTGTAGCCTTTTCACAGCCTGGTGAGAACAAAGAAACCTGATTTCGCGCATAAACTTGTGGGGGTCAAGGTTCAGTGCCTTACTGGCCATGTACAGGACAGAGAATGCGCTCTCCTAAGACCAACTTTACAGCTTAATTATCTCTCTAGAGTAAATATAGCTGTGGGCTGCTACACCCTACCCTTATTCAATAAACTTTGCTCTCAGTGGCCATCAGCTCCTGCAGCCCTTCTGACCCCCCAAAAGCTCTTTCTCTTGTCTTTATTTCTTGTTCCTACCTAAGGGACCTTCAGCCCCTGCTCTATTCCTTTGAGGCTCTTCTCCCCATGAGCTATATTATTTTGGGGCTCAATAGGATATATTATTTTGGGTTGAAACTTGTCCATTTTTGCTTTTCAGAATATCCTATTTCATTCTTTCCTCTGATTTCTTAGTACTGTGTTACAATTCTGGGTTATTTGAATTGGCATTCCCTAATGCTAGATCTTTTACCTCACAACTTGAAGCATCCATAGTATTTTATTAAAATTATGAAACTGATCTGCCTTGTGTCTTGTAGTTTCAAGCATGAATTTTTTTTTTAGTGTTGATCCATGCTCTCAATTAATTGATGCTTTATTGTCTTTATTCAAACCTCTGGACAATTTGCTTATACTATTTCCTTGTGTATTTTATAAAAGCTTTAAAAATATATTTTTGGGACACCTATGAATATATATCCTATGTTATATACATACATGTCATATATTGTGGTTTACATTGGTTATGTATATGGTGTATGTTCAAGGTGTTATTTTTAAATTTTCTTCTGTCAAATTTTCTCTCACTTCCATATATTTTTTTCTGTAAATATGCCTTCTTTTTTTCTTACAAAGCCTCTACTTCTTCAGGGGGGAATATCCATCACATATTGAACAATTTATACATTACTGTTTGATTCATTGTTTGCTTTGAGAACTTTTATTTCCTGCTTTACATATACATATATATTTTAATATTTTAATACAATTCAGAAATATCTGTGGATTTCTTTTTATTGTACAATGATTTCTTAGGAGTTTATAGAATTCTATTTTTGATCTTGGAATTATATTTCATTTCCCTTAATTGTATATTTGTCCATAGTGTTCTGTACTCTCTGATATAGTTTATTTTACTCACTTTTTAATATTTTTGAATTTGTCTATTGATTTATCTGCTTATAATAGGTCATGTACTAGGTTTTTATTTAGACTTTCTCCTTTGGCCTTTCAACTTTTCAATTGTTCTCTTATAATACCAATGAATTGTTTGTGGTTTCCATCTACAGTCTTTGACATTCCTCTTTAACTGCTAAACAGACACTCAAGGATTATGGCCGTCTTCTAACATACCTTAGGGTTTGTCAGGATCTGATTTATGTACCTGACTAGAGTAAATATTGAGAGAAGGGGAGAGACCCAAGGTACATTTTCCATCCCTTTTCCCTTGGCCAGAAGCTTTTTACATTTTGACATGTGGACCTATACTCCAATCTGTATTTCATCTTTCATTCACCCTCCCCCCCAGTTCCTATTCAGTTTCTCTGTGTATCTGAAGAGAATAAGGTATTTTCCTTTTTATGGGGCTCAAGGGTGGTGATTTCAGCCTGAATTACCATCATGTGAGTTAGAGAAAACCTGGTAATATCCTTCAGAGCCAGACTCTCAAAATTAATACAGCAAGATTGCATTTTCTCTCTTTGTTGAGAGCATAAAAGATGTTGGGATAGGTGACGCTGAGTGACAATTATAAGTATCTAAGTTTACTAATGTTTGTTCATTCATTAGGTATTTTTTTTACCTTGTATAACATTTTCATTTCTATTTTATTTTTCTTCAGACTCATAATTTCTTATTTATCTCTGACATATAATTATTTTAAATTTTTTAAATTGGGGCATTAGAAATGTACAAAAACATTAATTACTCTGTCCTCTTGACAGTCATGAACCTAAAATTTAGTTTCAGACCTCTGGGAGAGAGCCTGCATTAGAAAGGAACAATTCTTTGTTTAAGATTATTTACTCGATACTCATCTTTATGATAACTTTTTGATGTAGGTGCTTTTAATATCCTTATTTTAAAGGTGAGAACACTGAAGCAGACCAAGAATAAGGGGCTATCTCATAGGATCACAAAGTATAAGGCCAGATTTGAACTCAGGTATTTTTTAATCCAGGTCCAAAACTCTCTCATTAACCTGCTACATGCCACCCAAATTATAGTTTACTTACCCTTGATTAGGTGTAACATATACCACATTAAAATCATTAAGAGTCAGGATTAGAATTTTGCAAACCTTACAAAGTTACAAAGAACACCAATTGTCTTTTATCTAATGTTTTTCTTTATGTCTCATAGGATCCAGAGAAGCAAGCAATAGCTATATATGGGATGGAGTTGTTCTTATTTGTTGAGAGGAACTGATAGCAAAAGAGGACTATCAATCCAATCTAAGGAGAGTCGAGTAAACTCATTCTATGACAACAAACATGTATTAAACATTTACTGTGGGCACTACAATTTTTTTTAACCATTACCTTCTGTCTTGGAGTCAATACTGTGTATTGGCTTCAAGGCAGAAGAGTGGTAAGGGCTAGGCAATGGGGGTCAAGTGACTTGCCCAGAGTCACACAGCTGGGAAGTGTCTGAAGCCAGATTTGAACCTAGGCCCTCCCGTCTCTAGGCCTGGCTCTCAATCCACTGAGCTACCCAGCTGCCCCCTGTGCATGACAATTTGATAAGTACTAGGGATCAGAAGATAAAATGGCAATCATTAGAAGTTAATTGTAGAGCAGTTTAAAATCAAGCCATCTCTGAATACCTTGTTGATTACTATTGTTATTGTCATTGTTGTTCAGTAGTTCAGGGTATCTAAATCTACTTGATACTATGGATATTGTTCGTGGGAATTTCTTGGCAATAATTCTGGAATGCTTGCCATTTCTTTCTGTCACAGATAAGGAAGTGCAACAAATAGGAATTCAGGGATTTGCCCAGGATCACATAGTCTGAGGCCATATTTAAATGCAGATAGTCTCTTGGCAAAGTGCTCTGTCTTGATTTAGGATCTTGAACCCTAGAGACTACATTTCCCACTTTCCTTTTTTCTCTTTTCCTGTCCTGTGTCATGGGTTAATTTTGTATTCAGTTTCGGTTTTGAGTATGTTCTTTCTCTCTCTCTGTCTCTGCAGGAAGCTCTGGCTGGCAGTAGCAGTGTGGAGTTGGCGGGACTGGTTTTTTTCTCTAGTTTTACTTTTCCCTTTGCTCTAAGTAAATTTTTAATAAATAGTATTAAAATAATACTTGGAGTATTGAATATTAATTTTAATCTTTATAGTTCTATCCACTACACCATATGGCTGCCATTATAATTTACCAGGGAAATGATTTTCCAATTCCATGCCATTGGAGATAATGTATTAACAGGTCTTGCTACTTAGGAAAGATTTCATGTAGATTGGGAGATAAACCAAGAATGTATCATTTGAGGACTACCCTAGCTCATTTCTAAAAAGTTCATCTGTAAAAAGTTGAGCATTAGCTGTCAAATTTGCTCATTCAAAGCACCTTCATTTACTAACCCTTTGTAATTAAGCTTTGTAGGTGTTGCATTTTGTGTCCTTGAGAAAATACTACTAATACTAAAATTTATCTATCAATCATAAAGGTATTCTCAATGAGAGAAGTGCATGTTTGCCCATCCTAGGTTAATCTTGTCCTCCAATAAATGTGCAATAGAGAGTCCCCTCAAAGTGTTTGAAGAAGCAGCTACATTGAAGAAACCCGGAAGTTATAAGCAAAGAAGTTACAAATTTATATTCTTTTCAAAATCACTTCATTTGGTATTCGGGATGAATATTTTTCTAGTTAGAGTTAAATTTTTAGAACATCTAAAGCTCAAAGGTAACATCAAATTATAAAATTCACTCTGGAATTGGAATTATAAATCCGAGGCTCATTATGATTTTTAAAAAAATCTTGCTTATTATATTTCAATAGATATTGTTTCCTTTGAAATTCCATGCATTTCATTTTCTGCATTCTTAGATACGATTATAAGAAGGACACAAGGCTTCATCAACCTGCTGAAAGTGTCTGTAATACAGAAAAAGATAGGAATTCCTCCTCTAAAATGTTAGGCTTAAAAGCACATTCTAGCTGCTCTATTCTCTTCTAAAATAATATCCTCTTTCTAGGACTGGCATAGTAATTCCATTCTGAGAAGGCCGAAGAAAGACTAGGAATAATGTTAGGGCTATAAATAGTTTTTTAAAAGAAGAAAAATTATTTTCTATTTTTATCATAATACATATGTAAACATATAAATTAGGGTGACTATTTTTATATCAGTTGGCCTCAAGGAATTTTTCAGAGTCCTTTCATGCATAAATAATTATCTATTGCCTGATAAAGGAATTGTCCTCTGTTCAAAATAAACATTTCCCTATATTGCTAACATAGGAGTTCTTCACACTATATCATGTCTTAGTCAGATTCATTTCAATTATGCAGCTTTTCAAATTATTGTCTTCTATTAGCCAAAGAATAGATATAGATAGTTTAGATAGAACTTTTAAGGAATGGGGATAAAGGAGGTGAAAGGTACAAAAATCAAAAATGAAAGGCTATCATGTAAAAACTTTACCTAATTTATGTTTGCCTAGGACAGGCATTGGCTTTTGCTAACAAAAATATATAAATCTTTGACTTCCAAAATTCTTGAATTTATCACAAAATCCTGATGTTAGAGATAGAAGAATCTTGGAATCTCTTTAGGCCAAACTCTTGACACATATTTTACAGTTGAGGTAAGTCAGGTCTTTTGAGATAAAACCTTAAGTCAAACATTAATATAATGACATAGCTTTTGAAGTTAGTACTATTTTTACTGACCCATGACACAAAGAAGCTATAATCATCAAAAGTCAATAACTATATAACAAAAAAAAATTAAGGTCACATTCTTCCAGTGGTAACAAACTAAACAAAATTACCCCTATCTTTTAGCCTAAATAAAGCCATCTTTACTTCCTTGTTCCTTAGTGTATAGACCAGCGGGTTTAATAGAGGTGTGATTACTGTTTGAAAAATGGCCACAATCCTATCTATAACATGTTTTGAACCTGGTCTTAGATAAATGATGAGAGCTGGCCCAAAGAAACAGAGGACCACAGTGCAGTGGGAAGCACAAGTCTGGAAAGCTTTGTGTCTGCCTTCTGCTGTGCGGATTTTCAGGATAGCACGAATGATGGATATATAAGAAAGGAAAATTAGGAAGCCACATGCAGAGGCAAGCACCCCAATGTTGACAAAGATCACCATCTCATTGACTGAGGTGTCTGCACAGGCCAATTTGAGAATGGCTGGTGCATCACAAAGGTAATGTTCAATCTGGTTGGGGCCACAGTAGGGAAGGCGGAAAGTCAAGGCAGTCAACACTGCTGAGTGGATAGCACCACTGAGCCATGTGCCTCCAGCTAGAAGGGTACATATTTTCCCACTCATTATGGTAACATATTGCAAAGGATAAGTGATGGCCATATAGCGGTCATAGGACATGACTGTGTAGAGGAAAGCCTCAGTGTTTGCCAGACCATAGAAGAAATAGAGCTGGGCCACACACTTGTGAAATGAGATGGCCCAACCATCTGTATAAAGAAGACCCATAAGTATCTTGGGCACAGAAACAGTAGAGAACCACATGTCAATGAAGGAGAGGTTGGCCAGAAAATAATACATGGGAGTGTGGAGGTGAGAGTCCATCTTGATCACCAACAAGATGAGGAGATTCCCCAACAAAGTGAGTGTATATATCACTAAGAAGATCCCAAACAGAGTGGCCCCCAGGTCTGGAGCATGGGGAAACCCTATGAGGATGAATGTAGCCACAAAGCTCTCATTCTGTCTATCCATTGAGGGGAGGGACTCTTCCAAAAGAAGAAAAAAAACATTAAATCAGTTAACAAATATTAAAAAATACCAACTATATGCTAGATATTATACTAGACATTAGAAACAGAACTGAAAAAATAAAATAGTTTCTACACCTAAGAATTTTATACTATGTTGGAAAAAATAATATATACACCCAAACTGTAGTAGGAGATAAGAGCTGACATTCTTTACATATAAATTATATAGTGATCCTTCCTTTTAACTGCAACTTACCCATTATCCTTGTTTATTCTCCCATCAGGTTTAAAGGCAAATAGAAATGTGTTGTGCTATTTATTTTAATTGAAATGGAAAGATCTTTCTGATTAATTATCTCTGAGCCACTATCCAAATTCATTACTATTATTTATTTCATATATTAGCGAAATCTCTTTTCCCATAACTTTTGCTCACTCACTACTAGACTTCTAAATCATTTAAGCTTATATGAGCAAAAATTTATGATAAAAATTAATTAGCAATGGAATAAATATTAAAACAAAAAATAAATAATTATACACAAATTCTGAGCTCTGAGAAAGATCATAAACATAATCACTGCTTCCCATCTCTGATATTTCTATTCTGGAAGCACAAGTTCATACTTAACTTCCCTTAGAGCAACAGTTAAAATTTCCTACTAAGAATTCTTTTATGTTTCCTCAAAAGATAAGTAAAAATATTTCTCTTGGGAAGGAAGCGCTTCCTTAAAGAAAAGATAGAAATGAGATATTAAATATAGAAATTTCTCTGAATGGAAATTGATAGCAGCATTGCTGCTATTCAAAATCAATGTTTGAATTTTCCTGTCCTCATTCTTCTACCCCAGTTAATTTTGATAATTCCTCCAAGTCTGACAGAATACAAACTGGGGGAAATAGAAAAAGACAATGGTATTATGGGCTGAAATAGTAAAAATCAGAAGTGAGAAGAGACAAAAAAAGGTTGAGTCAAAATTAGAATTGTGGCACTTGGGAGCCAAAAAAAAAATGTTGTGGGAGATTTATCTTGCATTTTGCATGGGAAAGATGTCACTCAAGAATTTCATTTTTTTTCTGACTAACAGCAGAGATTCATACGATGGGTATTGCTGAAGATATGGGGAAATAAGTGATATAAGTAGGTTTGGAAAAAGAGAAGAAATTCACAGAGAAACAGATAAGATGTATCAAAGAGATAACCAAAAAGAGGAAGAGGGTTGGGAACAAGGAAGAGACAGAGACAGGGAGAACTATTGTCACTTCTCTGTATAAAGAGAACAGTTCACCAGAGTAAACTTCATATTGAGGGTTGTAAATTACTAAAAATTTGCCTTTTACCTAAATTGAGCTGCATCAACAATTTGATAGGTTCTGTTTTATTTTCTTTATTCTTTTAATAAAATTATTCAGTTATATTAAAATTCACACATAATGAGTATTTGCAATTTCCTGTTATGTTTTCCCATATAATGGAGTGTTGGTTGCAAAAGTTATATGTAACAATTTTTAATAAAAGTTCTCATTCACCCTGTCTGGAGTCCTTCAGCTCCCTCACAGGCAAAGTGATTCTACCCCAATAATTTCTCCTGATTCCATCTGCTCTTTTCAATCCTGTTGCAACTAGGCTAGTTTAGGCTGTCCTCCATTATCCCTCTTCTACATTATAATTCCAATCTTATATGACTAGTGTGCATGTCTCCAAATCCTCCTACTCCTCTCCTCCAACAAGGTGCTCAAAATCTGCACATTATCAATTCAATGATACAAATGCATAAGTTAAATTATGTCCTGTCTTATTCAAGTACTCTCTCTGGCTAATTGTAACCAGGAATTTAAAGTTGTGTAAATTATCTTTATAGTTAGCTTGATATGCTCAAGTTGCCCTACCTAATGTAATGAAGACAAATAAGACTGACTCTATTATCTGGACAACAGAGTAATTTGAAAAAAATGTTTTTGAAAATAACAGCATGGCTAAGGTAACCAGGGTAACCAGCTCTCTTAGACTTGGCATATTTTATAGGCTGGTCAACCACCAGATCATTCCATACCAACTCTCATGATCTCTTTCTGAGATAACCCAAGTCATTTGTAGTTCATCTAATTTCAGAGATCCTATCTGGTCTCAGACTTGGCATCTCTAGTCCCACATTTTATCTCTCATTGAGATTGTCACTTTGCCTCAACTATGGGACATCTGCTCATAAGACTGGGTGAGTCAGTGTATTGCTGAAACCTTGAGACTGAGTCACTTTCTACTCATATCTTACTTTCTTAGGCTAAAAATATATTTCAGAAATATCTTGTTCCCTCTTGTACCTAGAGATCTGTCGCTCTGTTCCTGGGAACTCTTAGCCCATACCACTCCAGAGCCTTCCCTGAACTGACCCCTTCCAGCCCCTTTCCTGCCTCCCTTTACAAAAAAAAATTATAAAAATATCTGTTGACCACCTAGAGTTTGACCTTTCTGATACTAAACCAATTTGCTACTGTGCACATATATGTTCTTGCTTAATAAAGTATCCTGACACTTGAATTCTCCTGTTTTTCTTCCTTTCCAGGGAAAGTAGGATGTATGCCTCAGGCAAGGCTTATGCTTGTCTCAGTGCCCTGGGGTGTAGGTCCCTTTGGAGGAAGAGAGACCTAAGTTTTGTGGAGTCTGATCCTTAGTTTACAAAGTTCACTGAGAAAGAAGAGCGTTAGTAAGGATCACCCAGCTAAAAATCTTTATTCTACAAATGTCTCATCTCCTCCACTATATGATAATGTGGAGAAAACAATGGTCTGATAATCAAAAAAAACTCCATCCAAGTTCTATATCTAACACAGGATTCTAGAGAAATCATTTCATCAATCTGTACTTCAGTTTTTCCCTATTTGTAAAAATAGTAAAAATAATTTCAAGATCTATTTCTCAGAGTGATTGCCCAGAATGATGCTTTTAAATCTAAAATTTCCCTATAATTGATGCCTAAATATAATAAATAAATGTGATTTTAAATTCCTTAAAGGAAAGAGCTATTTCTTATTCATTTGATATTCTCTAGAGCACTCAGCACAGTGCACTGCCCACAGAGGCCACACAATTAATGTTTGTTGAAGAATAAGGAAGGTAAGAGGAAGAAGGAAAGTATTAAATAACTAAATATATTCATATCCTTTTTCCAATGAGAAAAATGTGAGTTTTCCTAATAATTTGCTACTGACCTGTTAGATCAAAAGGTATATTTCAAAGGGAAAAGTGAAAAGAAGTAGTTGCTTCTTGACAATGAAGAGCCTTCCTAAGAGTTAACTCCACAAGAAGAATAACAGAAGCAGTCCCTGTGCCCTCAAAGAGAATGTATTTAAGTTGGTGTCATTCCACTGGGGACAGGATTGCTTTGAACTCTTTTGATGCTCAGAAGCACAAGAGGTGAAACAACTAAAACTGAAATTTTTACACATTTGATCTACACTGGATTATTGATACCTCCACATGTATATTTTCCTTGCTCAAGGAAATGATATGTTCATAAAAGGTACCATAAATCATGAAGTAATATTTATATTAAATACTCATTTATCAATTTGGATAGAATCCAAAATTTTAAGAGAGTAGTTGAATGGGTTATAGAAGGAAATAGATAGTGAAGCTTTATTAGTAGTGGACCTCAGTGTTCCATGAAGAAAAAACAAGTTTTTATGAATTCTCTATGCTTACATGAAAAATTTAGGAACTCAGTAAAAATTACAATATTTTAAAAAAGATTAACAAAAGTATGATTCTTATCTTTAAAAAAGTTATATCTTACTGTGATCCACAATTTCATTGAAGAGTCCTTTTATTTTTCAGAAGTAATGTTTAATTACAGCCTAAATAGCTGCTAATGTGGGTCAACAGGTGGGAGATTGCTTCATTCTCACTTCCCTTTCATGTTTCCTATACAAATGAAGTCTTTAGTCTAACTGTTAGAGCCTAGGAAGGTGTTAAGTATGCATCTTCCTTGGAGGAAGCTTCCATGAAGCATACAGACCTAGAATTATGCCATGAACAGGCTACTGTTGCCATGGTTATCAATGTAATTAGCTCTTGTTGCTACTAATAATTGAACTCAGATCACAACACAATAAAATTACAATGAAAAAATAAAAAAGTGGAAATGATAACCAATTTTTACAGTTTAGACTATTTTAATAGCCTTTCCTCCTGCATCAGCTGTGACAAGTGATAAATCTATCAACTCACCTTTTCTCTTTGACTTCTGGTGAGGAAGAACCCCTTTTCTCAAAGTAGCCCATTCTACTTTGGGCTAGCTGACTCTACTCATTAATAAATTTCTTTTTTTCTCCTTATAAGAAGTCTAAATTTATGCCTGTGCAATTTCCATGCAATTCTACCACTACCAGTTCTGCCTTTTGAGTCAAAACCCAACAAGTCTAATCCATATTTGTAAAATGTAACTCTACTTATACTTAAAGATCATCTCCATCCCCATTTTCCATCAATATTTTTGATATTACAATTAGAAGGGAGAGATTTCTCCTCCCTCTCCCCCATAGCCTATACATTCTTGTTGCAAAACTTCATTGCCATAATCTAACTGATGAATTGTTGAGTTCAGATGAGTTGGTGAGAGAAAGGTTGAGTACAATGCCTGCAGCTGGGACCCAGCTTTTGATATTGTAAGGGTAAGAATTAAGACCCTTGCTGGTTGTAGCATATAAGTTCATTTCTTTCTCAAAAGAGCAATACAGTGTCATAGCCAAGGATTTCACTTGAATCCAAAGCTGAAAAACAGTAGAAATCATGTTCAAGTATTAGGGTCATACAACTCACCCAGGAAAAAGCTTAAAATGTTCACCAGAGGCAACTCAAGGACCAGCAAGAAGACATGACAGAAGAACATCAAGAACCAGTTGTTCTATGGGTCACATGTATTCTTTTTTAAAAATGTATGTTTTGTTTTAATCAGCCAAGATCTACCATTTACTTTCACACTTCAGATGACCCCCACAAACCTTTTACCAAAATGAAGACTGGAGAAAAATAAAACCAAATATAAGCCAAAGGCTGTTTTAACACTCATGATCTCAGTGAAAGCAAAAACAAAAATAAATGTTATTAAAAGAGATAAGAAAATAAATTCTATCTCAGTAGAAGGTACCATAGACAGCAAAGTAATATTTGTATTAAAAATACATGCATCAAATGGCATAGCATCCAAATTCTTAAGGGAATAGTTGAATAAGTTGTAGGCAGAAATAAACAGTAAATCTATATTAGTAAGGGACCTCAATTTTTCTCCTCTTAGAAATAAGTAAATAAAACAAAAAATAAGGAAATTAAGAAGTTGACTAGAAATTTGTAAATGTTAGATATTGTAGACCTCTGGATAAAACCAGATGGAAAGAGAAAGTAATGTACCCTTTTTTCCAATGGTATAAGGAAACTACAAAAAAAATGAACATGTTTTAAGGCATGAAAATCTCACAACCAAATGCAGAAAAACAAAACTAATTAATGCATCCTTTTAAGATTATAATGCAACAAAAATTACATTCAATAAATGGCCATGGAGAATGATTGTGGGAAGATAGTGGAATAAAGTAGGAAAACTAATAGACTTTTCCAAATTTCTCCAGAAATAGAATTACCAAATTATCACATTACCAAAAAAATCATTTTATGGGGCTAGAAAAAAATTACAAAATTCATTTGGAAGAACTATGATCTAGAATATGAAAAGAACTAATTTTTAATATGTAAAGGAAAGAGTTCTAACTGTACCAAATCTGAAACTACATATATATATATTTTAATTCACACTATATCATGGAATTGATACTTATCTACAGAAGAACAGTAAGTACTAGGCAAATGGGGTTAAGTGACTTGCCTAGGGTTACACAGATAGGAAGTGTTTGAGACCAGATTTGAACACAGATCTTCTCAACTCCAACCCCTTAGCTTTATCCACTCTATGACCTAGCTGTCCCCCTTAAGCTGTATTATAAAATGGTAATTATCAAAACTATCTGGTACTAAGAAATAGAAAAGTAGATCAGTAAAACAGATGAGAGTAGTAAATTATTATTATTATGCTATATTTTAAATGTCTGTTCTATTTCCATTCTCATGCATTTGTAATTCTTTCCCATCATCACTATTTCCTATTGTTCATCAATCATAAAAACAAATAAATTCAAGAAGAAGCAATGTTAAATAGAAACAAAAACATTTACCTGGGAGTCACTGTATGCCACAAGTTAAGAAACCCAATATTATCCCCTTTTCACTGACATCATGAATACTCAACTCTGAAAAGTATATTTTTTTAATCATAAAATTTATTCAAATATTGAAGTATCTCAAAATTTTAGATGTTACATTAAATTTCACTATTCAATCCATTTTTCTTACTTATCCTAATTTTCTTTTTTTTCTCTCTCAGAAATGATATATCCTTTTAGGTTATAAAAGATAAAGAAAGTCAAAGAAACATAAATTCCTGACCTCCTCCAGTAAGCATTCAAAAATTTTCTCTCCATTGATTAATAGCAGATTAAAGTCAGAAAGTTGTGCTTGACAAAATTATATCTCAATATGCTGAATCATCATTAATATGTTTAGAGTACTATATAGATTTATTGGAACACACAATTAAAAACAAATGATTTATTAATCCATCACTATTGTAAGCATTATCTCTATGTTCCTCTATTAGATATGTCATATCTATCTCAAATCTCCTCTGCTCAATTTACTGCAGGTGAAACTGATTTCTTTTTTTTTCTTGTTTATACTTTTTTTTTCTTTGATTTAATTGATTAACTTAATACAGAGTCCAGGTAAGCTTCACTTATACATAAGTGAGGAAACTGAGTTAAGGAAAAAGAAAATTTTCTTTTTACCCCCAAAGGACACATAGTGGAACTCAAGCCTAGAGTTTAGGTATTTTGGCTCTCATTCAGTACTCTGCATAGTATGCTATTAGGTTAGGCAATGCAGCAAAAATCTTTCTTGGGCCAGATGTTGATGCTGCTGCTGCTGCTGTTGATGACATTGAAGTTGGTGACAGTGACAGTGAGGTTGCTGTTTTTGATGATGTTGATGTTAATGACAATGTTGATGTTGATCCTGATGAGACTGATACTGTTGATGGTATTGATATTGATGATGTTATTATTGTTGTTGTTGTTGTTGATGATGATGATGATGATTGAATTTGGAGTTGAAGGTTTTCCTTCCATTTGAACCTTTCTGACCCTTCCCACTGTAATGATTACAATTTTCTTGGAGACTCTCTCCAACCTCTTTCACCATTCCATTGTATTGGTCTTCTCTCCACCTCACCCCATATGCTTCTTGATGAAATATAAAATTATCCCATTTTATTTCTCTTCCCATTTATCTTATTATTATCCTTTTATATATATATATATATGTATATATATATATTTAAACATTTCATCCTATATAGTTTGTCACTGTTCCCTTTAAGTATACTTCTTCTAGCTACCCAGATTGTAATAACATTTTTTAGGAGTTACCAATATTATCTTTTCTTATATGAATACAAACCATTTGAACTTATTGGGTCCCTTAAAAACTTTTTTGTTTGTTTGTTTTTCCTTTTCTTAATTACCTTATAATGATTCTCTTGAGTTTTGTGTTTGGGCATCAAATTTTCTGTTTAAGTCATGTCTTTTCTTTATGGATGCTTGGAAGTCTTCTATTTTATTAAATGACCATACTTTCCCCTGCGAGAATATGGTCAACTTTGCTGGATACTTGATTCTTGGTTGTAGACCCAGTTCTCTTGCTTTCCAGAATATCATATTCCATGACTTCTGGTCCTTCAGTGTGGATGCAGCCATGTATATTGTGTTATTCTAACTGTGGTTCCATGATATGTGAATGGTTTCTTCTTAGCAGTTTGTAGTATCTTTCCTCAGTCTGGTAGCTCTTGAATTTGGCTATAATATTCCTGGGTGTTGTAAATTGGGGATTAAATGCAGGATTTAATCTGTAGACTTTCAATTTCCACTTTTCTTGCTTGTTCAAGAATGTTGAGGCAGTTTTCTTGGATAATTTCCTATAGAATGAGGTGCAGGCTTTTTCTTTTTTCATGATCTTCTGGTAGTCCAATAATTCTTAAATTGTCTCTTGATCTTTTTTCCAGGTCTGTAGTTTTATCAATGAGGAGTTTCATATTTTCCTCAATTTTTTCATTTTTAAAAATTTTGCCTTATAGACTCTTATTGCCTTGTCAAGTCATTTTGCTTCTAGTTGTTGGATTATAATTTTTAAAGACTGAATTTCATCCCTGGCTTTTTGTCATCCTTCTCCTTTTGGCCTGTTTTTCTTTGTAGGTCATCTTTTGCTTTCTTTAGTTTCAACCTGGTCAATTCTGGTTTTCAAGACAATATTTTTTTGTCTTAGTTCATGTGCCTCTGTTTCCAGATGACTTTTTTGTTTTTCAAGTTCTTTTCCCTATTGTCTTCTGCTTCTTTTAATTGCTTTTTGAATTGGGTTTTGAGTTCTTCTAAAGCCTGAGTTCAATTTGCTGGAGTTTCTGCATTTTTGCCTGCAATTCCTTGGTCCTCCCCTGTTACATTTGTTCTTTGTTTATTGTCTGATAGAAGCTGTTGATGGTAATTTATTTTTTCTTTTTCTGTTGTTTGCTCATATTTTTTTCCTTCTCCCCCCCCCCCTTTCATTAGATGTAATCTTGCTCCTCTGATTATTTGCAAGATCTGTGGGTTTGGGTTATTCTGTCCTAAAGAGGCTTCTTTTCTGCTCTGCTGATTGACTAGATTAGGCTGATGGAGTATTAATGAGGCCTGAGATCAGATCTTCCCCAGCTGGCAGCAGAAGCTGAAAGTGAAGGTGAAGATGTGGAGGCTCAAGGGAGCTATGCTTCCCACCCTGTTATCAAGGTATTCTGTCAGTTGCAGTCTTCACCCTGGGATTTGAGTCAGGAGGATTCTTACAGACAGTCTGTGGAGGAAAGGTATTAGAGATTGAGCTTCCCTGTCCTCTGAAAGCTTCTTCTCTGCCCTATTGATAGATTAGATTAATCCGGGAGGATGTGCCCTGAGGCCAAAATCTCCAGAAGTTGAGGCCCTAGATGGTGAATAGTGGCTGTGACTAGGCTGCCCTCCCCCTCTTTGCCTCTCCTCCAGCTGCTTCCCTGCCAACTGTGATTAGAGCTCTGAGCATGGCGCAGCTGTGGCAGCAAGGTGCCCCTAGATTCCAGTGACTGCCAGAGACTCATCACAGTAGGTGGAGGAGGGGTCCTGGGACCTTCCTTCTTCCTTTTCCTTAAACCTGAAAAATCAGGCTTCTAGGTGTACTGTAAAGGATAATTTTAGGGCTGTGACCTAAACCAGATTAATTTGGTTGCCAAGGAATATCCCAAATAAAATGCCCAAGTCAGTTTGGAAATAAATGGTGGTTTAATCAATATAGAGGGAAGCAATCAAGCAGAAGAGAGAGGGAAAGTGTATAGGATTTCTCCCACCTGGTCTGTGCAGGCAGAGTTCAAAGTCCTCCGCCACAAGGTTTCTGAAGAAGATTAGAGACTTCTAAGTGGATAGGGTTTGGAAGGTAAAGGAGAAAGAATCAGCCTAAATTCTGAGAGAGCTCAGAGAAGACACTTCACCTGAATTATGTTACTAGGCTTCTTTCAGTATGGTTCCTAGGGAAACTCACCACTAAACTGGACAATAGCTGTCGCCCTGCCAAGATGCCAAGTTGCTCAGCAAGCTGCTGCCAGCCACCTCTCCACCTCCAAAGAGCCTGGAGAGAGGAAGTGACATGAAATATATAAATGGTTTCACATCACTTTCCTGCATCTCACATGTACCAATGGTATCTTAGGCTTGACTTAGGACATCCCAGGGGTCTGTCAGTTGTTTCTGATTTGTCATTTACTAGCACATGTCTATCATAGGCCATCCTCCTAAATGCTTAATCCTTAAGTATAGGTGTAGACATTCCTGATTTTGTTAGATGAAGTAGGATGGAGTAATCTAAAGTTTACAGTAACTTTTAAGTTGATTGAAGGAGAAAGGACCCCTAGATCTGTCCTCTTGTTAGAGATGGTTTTCTGTCCCCTCAAAGCATTATGTTTTTTTATTGATGTGGAAGGGTTTTCAAAGAGGTCTGGACTTTTGCTGATTCTAAAACAAGAGTATATTATAACACATTATGACATTTACTCTAGGACTACTTCCCAACTTTTCCTCCTGTTGACATATTAAGTACCGAGAGAGCAGTGTCTACTACTTTTCCTCACAGGACTGTAGGGGTAACTTAAGCAGTTGGATATTATTTCTAGTACTCTTGCTCATGAGCCCCTATCTACCATTTTCCATATTACTAATGTGAACTTTAAAATTACTCCACCCTACTTAGACCATATTTTAAGAGATTTGATTTAGCTACCTCCTGATTATAACAATGGAGATATTTGGTCTAACAGAATCAGGAATGTCTTGGGAACTTTACATTGTTCCACCCTACTTAGTCTAAAAAGGTCAGGAATGTCTGCACCCATACTTAAAGATTAAGTATCTAGGAGGATGGCCTTTGATAGACATGTGCAGAAAAAGCTGACAGACCCCTGGGCTTGCCTAAGTCAAGCTAAGCTACCATTGGTACAGATAAGATGCAGGAAAGTGACATAAAACCGTCTATATAAGGTGCATCACTTCCTCTCTTCGGTGGTTTTCCCCAGAGAGGTGGCTCTGGCTGATCAGTTCCTGTGAGCAGGCTTGGGCGCCAGTTCAATCCTGGAACTCAAGCCTGGAGGAGCTCTCTCAGACAGCTTCCTTGAGACAGTCTTGTGGTGAGTGATAAGACTGACTTCCTTGTCCCTTGGAACTCAGGGGAGGCCCCCCTTGGCCAAGGCCTTTAACTCCTGCCTGGCTCAGGCTGAGCTGGAGCAGTTTTAATTAACTCTTTCCCTCTTTCTCTCTCTTCTTAATTCCTTCCCTCTATATTAATTAAAATGACCATAATTTCCAGCTGACTTGGGTATTTTATTATTTGGGATACTCCATGGCGACCAATAATTAATTTAGATTTTAGGTCACAAGACTAAAATTATCCTTACAGTTTTGGCTGACCACGTTGATTGTGATGAAATACCCTCAATCTTTTTAACTTTCTTAAACTTTTTCTTTACTGTGACTATACCTAAATTCAGCTTTTAATAGCTTATTTTGTTCAGTTGTAGAGGTAAGTAAATTTGGATTTTTTCCCTTTCTCCTTAAATTAGATAGAATACAGCTGTTTTTCTTTCTTTTTTTTTTTTTTAAACCAAAAGTGGCAGAACTGGGGAAGCTGATTAGCTATGAAACCTGGAGAAAGTTTTGGCCTTGTCCTGCTTCCCATGTGTTTACTTAATAAATATGTGGTTACAGCCATTTCACAACTTACTTAACAACTGGCTTATAGGCTCCATGACCAAACTTATAAATATATTATTCCTTGTCTCTCTGAAATGGCTCATCCCATGGAGCTTATGGCAAAGTCTAATCGACACATTACTCGCCCTTGGTATTTTAACTGTTGTAGCTATAATATTGTATCTCCTTGGAAAACATATTTCCCAGCCAAACCAACCAATTGTTCCTTCTATTATTCAGCAATATGTGGAAATACCCAGCTTGAGATTATAGAGGAAAGTTTGGGGGAGATCATAGCTTCTATAAAAAGCATTAAAAGACTGAAGAACATCCCGGAAAAGGAGTGATTTATCTCTCCATACTCCAGCATTATCAGAATCCCTGTCCCACCCTGCTCTACTCAATTTGGCTCCTAGTTCTCAAACTTCCCCCTCCCATACCCAACCTATTCCTATCCCTGATGATTCCCCATGCCCTTCCTCCTCACCCCTATCCCACTGAGTCCTAGCCAACCCACTCCTAACCAACCCACTCCTCCCCCTGCCCATGCCCCTGCCTAACCTGCTCAGCCCCAGTTTCCCCCTACATATGCCTCCTGTGCTGACCCCTCAGCCCATGTCCCTCCCTCTACCCATGCTTCTTACCCCACCCCTTCCACCCTAAGTTCACTTCCACCCACCTGCCCATGCCTCCTACCCTAAACTCTCTGCATCCTTCCCCCCAGTTACTGACCCTTCTTCCTTTGCCCCTTCCCACCTTGCCCAATTCAACTCCCATACCGTTCATACCTCTGATCCTTCTGGCACTATGGGATAACAACAAATCCTCCCCCTCAGGATGCCTAACCCTTCCCTTTCTCACACCTACCCCATTGAGAATAAAGCAAGAAGCCTAGAGACAGAAACACGAGAAAATCCAGATAGAAGTTTATTTCCTTTAAGGGAAGTTCCAACTTTCAATAAAGATGGGAACTTAATATCTATAAGACACCATACACCTTTTAGCCCTGAAGATTTAAGTGAATTCAAGGAAGATCTTACATCATTTGAGCAAAAACCAATATTAATTATAAAAATATTGGAGAACATATTCAAATCTTTTGACCCCACTTGGATGAATGTTGAAAATTTATTAGAAAATTTTCTGACAAAGAGAGAGAAAAATAATGTCATCTCTTTGGTTAATCTGAAGCGAGGTAGAGGAGCAAATTATTGGCCAACTAAAGATACACATTGAAACCCCAATATTGAACTAGATCACACAAAACTAATCCAGGCCAGAAGCATTATCAATAGCCATGAGAGCTTGCTCTGATAGACCTGAAAAATGGTCAAAAATTGAAAGAACCTGACAAGAAATTTATGATACCACCTCCCAGTTTATGGACAGATTTATTGATGTAGGAAATACATATATGGACCTTGATTTATCCAGAGAAAGGGACATTAGGAAAATATGTAGGCAATTCATTGAGAATTGTTGTTCAGTGGTAAAAGACTACTTTAAAACTAGCTGTCCTAATTGGGACTCTATGGACCTCACAGAATTGAGGAGAGTAGCAGCCTGTATTTATAAGGGTTGTGTAAAAAGACCTGAGGAACATAATATGTCAGTGGAAGACTTAAAGAAAGAAATTGAAATGTTAAAGGGACAATTGGAAAATAAGGGAGAGACCATAGCCCCTTTGCAGGAAACCACAGATAAATCATTAACATGCCTTTACTGTGGGAAGAGAGTCCATGCAACGATGGTCTGAAGGAGATGGCTATGGGAAAAAAGGAATAATAATAATTTTAGAAATAATAACTATAGGAATTGTAATGCCAATCAAAATAATGACAGTACTCCAAATGAGGAAAATGATAATACCCAACACAATGCCCAACAACAATTTATAAAAAATGGAGCTCGTCCATGGTATACTCAGGGTGAGAATCCCAATCAGCATGGGGGATCCCAGAAAACTGCCCAAGGACCTTTAGGAAGATGTGAAGGCAGGGAGGAGGGGTGAGGGCCTTGGAATCAAACAGTGAAACCTTTTATTTTCCAGACCCTTATATTTCAATGCCAGTAATCCCTATATATGCCCCCCATGCATAGTAAGGAACCTCATGTCACTTTAAAGGTGGGAAATTCATACTATGATTGTCTTTTGGACATTGGGGAATCTAGGTCAGTTTTGGTAAGGAAACCAGATGCAAAATACTACTCTATTGGCTCTCTAAATGTAGTAGGTGTATCAGGAAAACCTTTAAAGGTCCCAAAACTTTCTCCTCACATGGTATGCATGGGACCCCTGACTGTTGAACATCCTTTTCTTTTAATGCATGGATTCCCCACAAACTTGCTGGGGAAGTATATACTATGCAAACTACAAGCCACAATAATTTGTGCCCCAGATGGCTCCTTATCATTGTAAGTATCTAAGGAATCTTTAAAATTTCTCTCTGAATCCTTTCAGAGAGCCAGGAGGCAAAGGAGCATTCCACCTTTGTAGTATCTACAGATATACCAGAGTATCTTTGGGCCACATCTTCTTCTTATGTAGGCATACTTAAATCAACTATTCCTGTGCAGATTAAAACTAAACTAGCCAACCTCCTGCCATTCCTCAGTATCCCCTCTCAAAAGAGACAATAGATGGTATTACCCCAGTAATAAATGCATTAATTGCACAGGGAATAATACTGCCTTGTAAATCTGAATACAATACATCCATCCTGCCCGATAAAAAACCAAAATGGGGACCCGAAGGCAAGCACCTCTATAGGTTCGTACAGAATATGAGGGCTGTGAACAACCACATTATAAAGAGACACTTGGTAGTTTCCAACATAAATACAATTATTTCTTCTATTCCTAGCACAGCTACATACTTTATAGTAGTTGACTTGTGCCCAGCCTTCTTTTCCATTCCCATACATGAGAACTCCAGGCATATCATTGCTTTCACCTGGAAGAACTCCAATAATACATGGAGTTGTTTGCCACAGGGTTACATGGAAAGCCCAAATTTGTTTGCACAAATTTTGAGCCAAGACACAGAAAATATAACATTTAAAAATAGCAAATTAATCAAATATGGAGATGATCTACTCTTGGCTTCAACAGATGCAGAAGCATGTCAGGAATATAGCAAACAACTTCTTTTGGAATTGTACAAAAGAAGATATAAAATCTCAAAGGATAAGGTTCAGTGATTTCTCCCTAAAGTAGAATATTTAGGGTTCATCCTGACTGTGGGTACCCATTCTATTTCTCCCAAACAAATTGAAAATATTCAAAATTTAAGTGCTCCTATCACTAAAAAACAGTTGAGAGCAGTTTTTATGAGCAATAGGGTTTTGTAGACAATGGATTCCTTGCCACAGGTAAATGACTAAACTCCTTATAGCACTAACAAGGCATTTGGTCTCTGAACCCCTCAAATTAGAGCCAGAACACTTGTCAGCTCTATCAGATTTAAAATAGGCTATCCTGTCTGCCCCTGCTCTAGGCATCCCAGATAACAACAAGCCATTTACTTTGTATATGCATGAGTGAAGAGGGGTGTCTTCAGGTATTTTAACTCAGACTTTGGGGCCTTCTCAGTGCCCAATTGATTATTATTCTGCCCAACTGGACCCAGTAGCATCAGGAGCACCACCATGTCTTAGAGGAGTAGCTGCTACAGCCTTACTAGTGACAAAAACTATTGATCTAGTATTGGGATGCCCATTAACAATTATTTGCCCACATGAGGTAGAAGCATTGTTGCTAAGGCATAGAACACAGGCATTCTTGCATCAGTGAATTACAAGGTATGAAATAACCTTGTTAAATAGTGAAAACATTACCTTGAAATGCTGTACAACCCTTAACCCTGCCACCTTGCTTCCAGATTTACCAACTTCAGGAGAACCATTACAGAGTTGTGAAACACTAGTGTCCATGGCAGAAAAGACTCAAGATAATCTCTTGTACACTCCCTTAGATAATCAAGATCTGGTCTTATTTACTGATGGTTCCTCTTTTATAAGGGAAGGCATATGCTACACTGGAGCTGCTGTAGTCACAGAATTTGCCACTGAGTGGTCAACTTCACAGCCCTCTAATATTAGTGCCCAAGGTACAGAACTCATAGCTCTATAATTGCCAAGGATAAAAAGGCAACAATTTATATGGATTCTAGATATGCTTTTGGCATTTGTCACTCAGTTGGGATGCTATGACTTCAAAGAGGATTTTTAACCTTCTGGAAAATCTATAACTAATGCAAAAAATTATTAATGAAGTTCTTTCTGCCCTACTGCTGCCTGAAGACCTAGCTGTAGTTCATTGCTCTGCCCATACAAGTGGCACTAACCTTGTCTCTAGGGGAAATGATCAAGCAGATGCCACTGCAAAGCTAGGAGCCATAGGAGGGCCTGAATTAATTTTAACATTAACAACCACTGATGACCTACATTTATCACTTTCCTATAATGAAAAGGAAGTAGAAAACTGGAAGCAAAAATTCAAAGCAAAACAGATTAATGGAGTATGGGTGTCATCTGAAGGAAAACCCTTGTTCCCTAGAAGTTTCTATCACCAAATTTGTCAATCTATTCATAAAAATGGTCACTTTGGCACCCAGGTCATCATGGACTCTGTTAAGAGAGTATGGATAGCCCCTGGTATAACTACTATAGCCTCTAAAGTGTGTACAGCCTACTCTACCTGCCAAGCATGCCTTTTCTTGGCAAAGCCTTTGGTGGGTGTCCTCTGGCTAACACACCTTTTGAGCATCTATAGATAGATTTTGTAACAATTGCAAAGGCAGGCCATTATAAATTTTGCCTAGTGTGAATCTTAAAAATTCTCAGACCCTACTTCATAACACTTCGTTAAGACCATTCCCCATTTAAACAATGAAGATACTTGATCAGGAATGTGGGAACACTACTTCACCCATACTTTAGCATGCCTTAGGGGAAGATAAAGTTGTAAACACTTTACTGAACAATGAAAAAGTACTTAACCCTTACTTATAGTGAGGCCAAGCACTTATGCTAAGTCTATTTTTAGATCTAATGCAAAGGAGTGCTAAGTACCTAAGAAGGTCAAATTAATCACTAAAAGGTCAAGCAACTTGCAAAAACTCACTCAAAAGTTTTAGTCTACCCAGAGAAGTTGAGAACTAAAGAAGGTGTGAATTAAGAATCGTCAATCCTTTGGAAAAACATCTACTATGATTGGTAGATGTGAGAACTTAGGGGAGGTGATGTAGGAGAAAATTCTCTTTAAAAGGAGCTCAAAAGAGGTCTCTAAAAAATTCAAGTTGAATTGGAGAGAGGCAGCTTTCCAGAGCTGCCTTGAAGGGCTTGGTGGCTGAACTTAGTTCAGCTTGCCGAAGCTGAACTGGTGGGTCTCTCTGAACACTAGAATCTTGCTCGGGACAAATCTCATGGTGAGTGGATAAAAGACTGACTGATCTCTCTCTTAAAGGCTTAAAAACTTAGGCTAGCCTAGGCCGGCCTATCTCTTTTCTCATTGTTTCCTCTTACTCTCTCTCTTTCATTAATTCCTTATTTGTATTAATTAAAATTTCCATAAAAACCCAGCTAACTTGGGTATATTTCATATTTGAGAATTTTTCCCTGGCAGCCACTTTATTTTTAATATAAAAAACATCTTTGTGGTCACAGTTTAAGGCAATAACTCTTTTAACTGCCGCAGTTTATTACTCCACTGTTTTAAATGTCACACTAGTCACAGTAGATCAACTGACCAGATGGCCAGAAGCATTTCCTGTGACCTGAGCCACAGCGTCTTTTGTTGCTAAGGTGCTTTTAAAAGAAATTATTCCTTGCTTTGGCTTGCCAGCATGTATTGATTCAGAGAGAGGAAATCATTTTACTGATTCTGTCCTAAATCATATATATTCTTAATTGGGGATAACTCCAAAATTTCATGTAACATATCATCCCCAGAGCTCAGGCCAAGTTAAAAGGATGAACAGAGAACTTAAAACTATGGTTGGCAAATTATGCACTGAAACCAATGTAAAATGGCCTGAAATTCTCCCTCTTGCCCTATTTTATCTTAGAAGCAGGCCTACAGGAGACCTACACATCTCACCATCTGAGATACTTTTTGGACATCCACCTATACAGGCTAAACCTTTCTCCCCTGCATATACATCAGTAATAGGGGGAGATACTATTATTGCTTCCTATATACAGGGATTACAGTACACACTGTGTGAACTTCATGAATCCAGAGGTGCAGTACAGGCTGGACTTTTCAGTTCATGATCTGAACCCAGGAGACAAGGTGTATATTAAGAATTTCCAGTGTACTGTAGCAATTCAGCCTTCCTGGGAAGGGCCATTCCAAATATTGTGAACTCCAACATCTATAAAGATTGGAAAGAAGGTCTCTTGGATTCATTGCTCACATGTAAAGAGAGTATCTTCTGTTGAGACTGATTGACTGTACCTATCACATGCATTGTAGATAATAATCCATTGTCAAGTGGATGCTGTTTTTTTCAAGAACACATTGAATTCATGATTTTTTTTGCTTTCTCCCTTATTTTTATTATTGCTTTTCTTTTATTTTGATTAGAATATTTGCTTTCTCCCCTTTTTCTCATTTCTTTTATTAAGGTACTGTGATAGAGACATGAGAGAGAGAGAGAGAGAGAGAGAGAGAGAGAGAGAGAGAGAGAGAGAGAGAGAGAGAGATGTTGCAGTACTTGTGGACCAAGATGCAAGAGAAGATGCCAGTGGAATGTCCCTGGGTATTGGCAGTTGAGCTGACAGGGGAAGGGGACTTTGTCTCTGACTGGAAGAATCACTCTCTTTCCTTGGAGGTTTTGAAGCTGGCTGAAAGACTTTTGTGAGACTGATTTTGTTTTTGGGAGACCAGCCAGACTGAAATTGTGAAGAAGAAGAAGAAAGAAGATTTTGAAAGGGCTGCTGTTCTCCATCTTCCTAACTGTCTAAGAGTCAGACTTGTGACTCCCCAAACCCTCAATTTTATCTCATTTAGATTAGGGAAATTCCTCAGCCTTCTTACCTCAATTTACCATCCTGTTATCCCAATAAACCCCTTGACTGAAAAAGCAAGTAGAGTATCTTTATAGTTCACTCAGGAGGGAGGGAAGAAGCAAAGGCTTCAAAGAAGATTTGGGAGGTGAGGGGGTCAAAAAGGAGAGGAGGGAGTGAGGAAGGAATGGGGTTAGGAAATAGATCGATCCATCAGCAATCAGTAGGGATCAATAGGCAGAAACCCCAGAGCAGTGTCCTCAGTGTTCCAGCATCTCTATGTGTATGGCATGCCTGCATTACCTGTAAGCAACCTCAAGTTCCCTATAGGCAGCCCTCTCTAGACACAGCCAGCCAGAGAACATCAGCCATTGCTGAAGAAACAGGTTCCCCTTAGTTCACCTTCACTATTTCAATCAGTGATAAGTTTCCCTTTAGCTTACATTTTTATTATAGTACATACAATTAATAATATTTTTCTGCAGTAATATAAGTTTAATATATATATGTGTGTGTGTATATATATACATATACATATATATATATATATATACTTGCTACAATATCAATGCATACTCAAAAGCTTTTAACTGTGGGAACCTGAAATTTATTAATAATTTATTAATAAAATGTTATGGGACTGTGATTAATGTTTGTGTCCTATTCTAGGAAATAGGATAAAAACAAGGATCACAGATTGATGCACTTCTAAGCCAATACAAAAGGCCTTGAAAAACTAATGTGAGGCTTGAGATTGCGATGCTTGACATATGTTAAGTCCTAAGACTTCCTAGTATCTACACTCTTTGTGAAGTACTCAGACAAGTACCAAAGTTTGACTATCATTCTGGCTCCCTATATCCCTGAGAATGACAAAAATTCAGACCAGGAAATGACACTTCCCTATTAAAATAAAATTCTAGTTTCTCTTCTTATAGTATGGCAACTCCCTGTAGTTTTGGCTGCAAATGGGTAAGTGAAATATTACTGCATTCTCTCCTACAGACTTGAGGGATAGAAATTTATTGAACCCTAATACAAGGAGCTATTGTGTATTTATTCTTGTTTACTCAACATTTTATATACATAGATTTTGGTATTTTGATTCTCATTTTGGATTTTTTTTCTTTCTTCCAAAAGCTTAACTTTCTTCCATTTTTTTCCTGATTTTTTGGTTTTGTTTTTCTCTTCTTTTAATAATTGACTCATACATCACCATAACTCAACCATGTATCCTGAGCTGAAATGGATATTCTTTAACACCTACTTCAGGGGGGATGGTCTTTTAATAAAAGTCTAAGATTTTTATTTTTCTTCAAGAAACGATCTTCAAGGAAGAAGCTTACTAACTCCTAAATCTAGAGAATGAACTGTTGCAGAAAGATGCCAGAAAACCTACACTACATCAAGAAGATCAAGAATGAACTTTTGGTGTGGTTGATTGAACTGAAGTTTGATTGAACATTTATTGTAAATGTACACTTTTATGCCAAAGGGGTCTGCCCCTAATTTGGCTTTTTTCAATGTGCCTAGCAAAACATTGGTTTTGCTTTCTCTCTTTTCTATTCCTCCCTAACATTGTAATTTCCTCTTAGAAATTGAATATTGTATACATCTGTAGTTAGAAGTACTTTAGGACTACAAGATGATTATGCTAAATGGTCAATGTGGAGACTTGTCTCCCAATGACCATCAGGGGGATTGTGAACTTTAAAATTACTCCACCCTACTTAGACCATACTTTCGGAGATTTGACTTAGCTACCTCCTGATTATAATAATTGAGATACTTGGTCTAACAGAATGTCTTGGGAACTTTACATTGCTCCACCCTCTTTTACAAAAATAAGACCTGTGGGAGATCTGATAGAACTGTTCCATTTGCTTTGAAGTGAACATTTAATGCAACTAGAGAATTGTCATTCAGTAAAAATTGTTTTTTTTGTTTTTTGTTTTTCCTTTTAAACATTATTTTATTTGGTCATTTTGAAACATTATTCATTAGAAAAAAAGATCATTTTCTTTTCCTCCCACCCCTCCCAACACTCCTCCCATTGGCAACACATGATTCCTCTTGGTATCACATGTGTCCTCGATCTGAACTCATTTCCATGGTTTTTGCATTAGGGTGTCCATTTAGAGCCTTTCCTCAATCATATCCCCTTCACCCATGTAGTCAAGCTGTTGCCTTTCCTCAGTGTTTTTACTCCCACTGTTTGTCCTCTGCTTGTGGGTAGTGTTTTTTTCTCCTTGATCCCTGCAGGTTGTTCAGGGACATTGCATTGACACTAATGGAGAAGTCCATCACCTTCGATTGTACCACAGTGTATCAGTCTCTGTGTACAATGTTCTCCTGGCTCTGCTCCTTTTGCTCTGTATCACTTCCTGGAGGTTGTTCCAGTCTCCATGGAATTCCTCCACTTTATTATTCCTTTGAGCACAATAGTATTCCATCATCAACATATACCATAATTTGTTCAGCCATTCCCCAATTGAAGGGCATCCCCTCATTTTCAAATTTTTGGCCACCACAAAGAGTGCAGCTATGAATATTCTTGTGTTGTTGAAAAGGTGTATTCCTTTTTGTCCCTATTTATTTTTCTCCATATATCTATTAACTCTATTTTTTCTAAGATTTCATTCACAACTTTTACCTCTTTTTTAATTATTTATTTTATTTTATTTATCTAAATTTGATAGTGGTTGGTTCAGGTCTCCCACTAGTATAGTTTTATTGTAAAAGTTTTCAATAGTCACTTTTTCCCTTTCTTCTTGGAGGGTTGATCTTGGGCACTATGAGCCATCCCTTTGATAGTTTCCCCTTTCCTTTTTAGTCAGAGGTCTGACTGAGATCTGTGGGTTTTCTGTGGATTTAAGTGGCGAGGCTTTTGCCTCAGGCTGGTTCTTCCACAGCAGCCTTCACAGTTTGTTTGCGCACCTTTGTGGTCTGCTGTCTCTTCTCTCCTGTGTCCAGGAGTCTCCTGTGAAACCACACTGAAGGGTAGTTCCCTGGCAGACCTTGTCAGTTCCCAAGGACCCTGGTGTGACCCCCCCCCCCCACTACAGCCAAGAAAGGAGTTTTGCCTCAGGCACTATCTAGAGTCTCCGTGGTGTTTGCAGTTTGCAAGAGCCCCACGGACTGTGTGTTCTCCAGTGGGCAGGGGTCTCCTATGATACCGCCCTGAGAGGTAGTTCCTGGCAGTCCTAGTTAAATCCCAAGGACCCTGGTGTGCCCCCCAATCACTACAGAGATGTTCCTCACTCACTCGCTTTTTCCGGTGAGTGCGTTGATCCCTACTCTGGTTCCATAGGTGAGGTGGAGGAGGGTAGTTTAGATCAAATTGGGGTGTGAGCTTTGTGTTCTTCTTATAGTGTGGAAATGTTCAAACCCCATGCACCTTCATTGCTGTGCCCTACTTTAGAGTCCCTCCATTCTTCCAAAGATGATTTTAATGCTCTTTTGAGGTAGTCTATTTCATTGGGTGCTGGGGAGAGGAAGCGATTCACATCTAGATTGCAACCTTGTTTACCCAGAAGTCAAATTGTTTTCTTTGTAACCTATATATTTTATTTTCTGAATTTATAAACTTTATTCTGAGGAGATCTAAGGCTTAAACAAATTTTCAAAGTGATTCATAATACACAAAATTGGAATATATCTTCTGGAATATTATGCTAAAATTTCATTCTAACCTCATTTTTCTGTGACATTATGCTATTTTCCTTCTAATATTAAAGTACTTCATTTCTAAGAAGTCTGAACAAAGGATAGAATTCATCTTCAGAGTACAAAAAGTGCTTCAAATTGGAAAAAATATTTTTTTTGTCATGATAGAAAAATGTTTATATTTTGGGCTAATTTATTTTTACCATTATTGTCCCTAGTTAGATTTTCAAAGTACTATTAATTAAATTTGATTACTCATTCCTGGATTAAGGAATTGCCCCTATTCAAAATAAAAATTGCTCAAGCTTGCCAATATCTGGAGTTCTTCTTTACCACACAGACTTTTTAGTCTTGACTAATTTCAATAATTCAGTTCTTTAAATTGTTGTCTTCTGTCATCCAGACATATGGAGATTTGGATAGAATAGAAAGAACATTAAGGAACAGAGAGAGAGGGGATAGATGATACAAAAATCAAAGCTGAAAAGGTAACACATACAAAGTCAAATTACTTCATAATGTTTGCCTGGGATAAGCATTGGATTTTGCTATCCAGAAAATATGTCTTTGGTGTTCAATAATCTTGACTATATCCAGAATCCTTAAGTTATAGCTGAAAGATACTTAGAAACTCTTTAGGACATGCCCATCGTAGATATTTTGCAGATGAGGCAAGTGAGATACAAAAAGGCAAAATCTAGGGTCAAATATTGTTTTGGTGTCTTAGCCCTTGAGCTTAGTACAGTATTTGGCATAAAAAAGCAATAGTTTTGAGAAGTTATTTACTTTATATAAAAAAAATTAAAGTGACATTCATTCAATGGTTATGGACTATAAAAATTTCCCTCTATCTTTCAGCCTGAGTAAAGCCATCTTTACTTCCTTGTTCCTTAGTGTATATACCAGTGAGTTCATTAGGGGTGTGATCACTGTTTGAAAAATAGCCACAATCCTATCCATAACATTTTTTGAGCCTGGTCTTAGGTAAATGATGACACATGGTACAAAGAAACATAAGACCACAATGCAATGGGAAGCACAGGTCTGGAAGGCTTTGTGTCTGCCTTCTGCTGTACGGATTTTCAAGACAGCACGAACAATAGATACATAGGAAAGAAAAATCAGAAAGCTACATACACAGACAAGTAACCCAATATTAACAAAGATCACCATCTCATTGACTGAGGTGTCTGCACAGGCTAATTTGAGAATGGGTGGTGCATCACAAAGGTAATGCTCAATCTTATTGGGACCACAGTAGGGCAGGCGGAAGGTCAGAGTTGTCTCGGCTGTTGAGTGAACAATACCACTAAGCCATGTGCCTCCAGCTAGAATGGCACATGTTTTCCCACTCATCATGGTAGTATAGCGCAGGGGATAAGTGATGGCCAAATAGCGGTCATAGGACATGAGGACAAAGAGGAAACACTCAGTGTTTGCCAAAGCATAGAAGAAGTAGAGTTGGGCCACACAGCCATGAAATGAGATGGCTCCACCATCTGTGGAGATGAGAGTCATCAATATCTTGGGCACAGTGACAGTGGAGAACCACATGTCAATGAAGGAAAGATTAGCCAGAAAATAATACATTGGAGTGTGGAGATGAGAGTCTACCTTGATAACCAACAAAATGAGAAGATTCCCTACCAAAGTGAGTATATAAATCAGTAAGAAGATCCCAAATAAGGTGGTCCCTAGTTCTGGTACATGAGGAATCCCTGTGAGGATGAATGTAGTCACAATGCTTTCATTTTTTCTATCCATTTAGATAATGGATTCTTCTTCCTAAAGAAGGAAAAAACATTTAACAAATAAACAAGCTTCTTAAAACACATTATATGCTAATCATTTGAGTAGGTACTATAAATACAAACAGAAAAATAAAACAGTTCTTGCATTCAAGAATATTATATTCTTTTGGAGAAAATAACTTATAAAGCTAGGATTGTAACAGGAAATAAGGGCTGACATTCTCAATATGTAACTTAATCGCCTCTTTTACTTTCTAATAATCCATTATGTATCCATTATTTTTCTGTCTTATTTTAAGTTAATCAAAGGATGTGTTGTGACATTTCTCTTAATTAAATTTGAAACATCTCTCTCATTAGTTAGTTTCTCCTGAGCTAATACCCAAGTTTATTGATGTTATTTACTTAAATATAATTTATTAACAATGCTGCAAAAATAAAACAAAGACATAAATAATTATTTTAATATATTAGGTATGAGAATTAAATTAAAATCATGATCATTTATGACAATGTCTAATATTTCTGATTGCTCATTAGTTCTGGAAACACAAGACCATCATTCATTTCTGTAAGATTATCTATTTAAAATTCTTATCAAGAAATCTTTTCATGTGTCCTTAAAAGAGGGGTTAAAATATTTCTCTCAAAAAAGAATTATTTCTCTAAAGAGAGGCAATGATATAAAAATTCCTCTGAATGGAAATTGAAAATGACATTCATTTATTCAAATTAATGTTTGAATTTTGCTGTCCCTCTTTTATCCCAGTTCTTTGTCAATTTCTGCAGATCAGAGCAACTACATGGTGGAAATGTCGAAAAAGAAATCATATTAAGAGTAGAGTTTGACAAATGATAAATATCAAAGTTGAGAAGGGGCAAAAAAAATGTAAGAGTCATAGAGAATAAAACAATGGGACATAGAAGCCAAAGAAAAGCTATGGAAAACTTATCCCTCATTTTTCACAAGAAAAATGGCACACAAAGAATGCTAGAGATTTTTTTTTCCTACATTGTTTGGGAAGATTCTTAAAATAGGTAGCATTACTGTACATCTGGGGAAAGCAGTGGTAGGTTTGGAAACAGAGAAGAAACAGACAGGCAGAGAGATAAGAGACATTAGAGAGATAACTAGAAAGAAGAGGAGAGAAGGGAATGAAAAAGAGAGACTGAGTGAAAAAGAGAAAATTATTTTCCACACTCTGTCTGGGAAGAAATATCTTTCCCAGAAGAGATTTCATATTGAGGAAGGTAAATTATTAGGAATTTACATTTTACATAGATTGAACTGATTCTCTAATTCAATAGTTTCTATTTAGTTTTCTTAATTCTTTTGATAAAATTTGCCCATAATATTGTGAATTCCATTCACAGTTACCATTTGAGACTTTCAGTTGGGTTTTTTCCATACCATGGACACTTCAATCCAAATGTTACATATATCCATTTTTTAAAATTTAATTTATGTAAAGAAAATTTGTTTCTTCCATTAAAATGTCTAGTTAACTACCTTTCTCCCTCCCTTTGAAAAAAGATCTGATATTATAAAGTTCAGAGTGAAATTGTTTTTTGGTTTGTGACACAGAGTCTTTAGGGTAATAAAATAATTTAGGGTAATAAAATATTAAAGTCAAAGAGATAAATACTAGAAAATTTTATGATGGCAGAAAACAAATGTAAATATGAATAAAATATTAAAGGCAAAATCATATAAAATTCAGATAAAAGGAAAGGACTATGAGGTATCAGTTCTGACATAGAAAGAGGAACTAGTAAATTTTGTAGCATATTCATGATCTTTGGACCTCAATCCCTCTGAACTTCCAGGAACTTTTATGAAAAATAAAGATAATAATACTTCTAGCAGGTATCTAATATTATATTGTTAGGAAAATGATTTATGGATATGAAAGAACTGAATGGATTTGATAAATGTGGTTACTAAATAAACATTATAATCATGACTGAATATATTAGTTGATATGATGCTTCAGAAAATGAACACACAGAAACCATTATCCTGTCTTATAAGAGGTCAGATGGCACATGTATTTGGAATGCTTTTCTCTGTCTTATTTGTAATTACTCAAGAAAACCACACTGCAGCTAGAAGGCATGTCTGAGATTCCAATTAGCTAGGGGTTTTTGAACCTGACTTCCTATGGGTGACTAAAGAGAGCAGAAATCCAGGGACATATGACACCTCAAAAGAGTTAGTGCAACAAATATAAATTTATCAAATATTTATTTTTGCTCTATAGTACACTAGAGATGACTTCTTCAAATTATAAATACATGCAAACTAATAAAATGAAGTAGTCATTTGTCCATAGGATACAATTAATTTTCTGAAAGTCATTTCCCAAAGAAATCATCTCAACTGGAAATATAAATGGGTTCAAAAAAGATTTGATCAGTTCCTGGACAATGAGCCTTGACATAGAACTTTCTTAACCCAATTCATTCCTTAAACAAATAAACTGTTTGACAAGAAACATCTGAAATCAACATCACTGATAAAGACATTTGTTAGATACTACTCTAAGTATGTGTAATGGAATCTACTTTTCTTGACATTTAAAAAGATTAGGGAGAAAAAGATGAAAGGAATGGTATTTCAAAGAGAAAATAAAATAAATTCAAATTAAAAAAAATTAAATCCCATCACAAAAATATAATTGGGAAATGCTTAACAAAATAAAATATATTATAACATGAAGCAATAAATATCTGAGTATATAAGTCCTGCCTCAGAAACATGCTGACTATGACACTACAAGTTAATTAGCTTCTTTTTTCTTCAAATTTTTTTGTTGGTAGTGACAATAATAAATTATCTCAAATGTTTTTTGGGAAAGGATCACAAAATGTTAAAGTACCATGTAAATGCTTTTTTTTCTTATATGTGCATCACTCATTATTTTGTTATATGATCTAGATTTCTGCCCAACCATTTACTTTTCAGCTGAGGAAACTGCAGACCAGAAAGTTAATATCACTTGCCCAAGATGAGACAACAGGAAGGAGCAGAATCAAATCTCAAAGCCAAATTTTCTAAGAATTGTATCTCCAAGTTCTGTGTTTCTTTGAATACACCATACCCATGGGTTTTAAGAATCTGGAAATTATGACTATAGATAAAATACACTGCCACATCACTGACTCTCTAGATGACAGGAAATCAGAATATTGTAGTCTAATGTCAGAAAGAAGAGCTAACTGTATTCTTTAATGTGATTTTGGAAACAGAATCGTGGTTGGGAAGGATCATGGATTTCAAAATATCCCTGTTTTTATTTTTTAATATCCCTCTTCCTATTCCAGAAAAAACTGTACTTTCCTTAGATATTCTCCCTTCCTTTAGCTAGTTCTTAGAAGAACATTGTTAGAAAAGATTAGATGAAAATTAAACCCATAAACTCTTCAATAATGCAATTGAGCATTGCATTCTTGGTCACACAAGAGCAACAGAATAGGACACAATAATTGCAAATAGCCAAGCTCCATGTTGATTTGAGTTGGTAAAATCCAAATATACATAATTGAAGCACCAAGATTCAGCACTGAAGGGAGTTAGAGTACAATTCCATGTCCGTACTTATATGTAAATATGGTTCCAGATATTTATTTGACTCCAGAAATTTAGAATAAAGAATATGACAGATGAGGAGAAATGAAAGCAGCTTTGGGTGAAGAAGCAAAGGTTAAGAATCTGAGTGGAAACAAAATTCTAACAGGTATCAGTTTTTTGTAATTCTAAATCCACCCTTTCCCAATGAAATTCCCATACCTGGTACTACATTCTAGGTTAGTTACCTTTTTATTAGGTTTACTACATAAAAAAAAACATAAAAAATAGAAAAATCACATATAATACAGAAAATGTAATGTTATGGAAAACTCAATATAAGGAATTCCATTTACATGGAATTTTTTTCCCAAGGAGGTGGGTTTTCTCCAATTTCTCTTATTTACCTTCTATTTCTTTTTCTGGTTCTTTACCCTTTCCTAATTTCAGCAGCATCCAGAGTTTTATCCTTGTATTCTTTTCCTTTTTTCCTCTATGTTCTATTCTTTACAGTCTCATCCACTACCATGGCATCAACTCAATGTACAGGCTATCAAATTGATATAAACATCCATTACTTGCCTCCTTCATTTCAAACTCCCTATTGGACATTCCTATGTAGTTATATCAACAATACTTCAAACTCAAGTGTAAAGCCAAATAATTCTCCTCAAGTTGACCTCCTTGCAACTTTTCCATCTTTATTATTGGTACTATCAATTTCTTAGTCACACAGTCTGTATTCTTTTGAAATTTTTGTCTTGCTCTCACCTTCCTCAAATTAGTCACCAAAACAAATTAATTCTGACTCTGAAATTTCAGTTGATTCCATCAGCTCTTCAGTCCCATCACCACCATTCTAGTTTAGGTGCTCATCAATTATCTTTCTTTTACATTATAACAAAATTATCTGACTAGTTTGCCTGCCTCCAATTCCTTCTATTTCCTCCCACCAAATAGCTCAAAACATGTATATTATTTATTTGACAATACTAATGCAATTGTTTAATTTTGTCATATCATTTCAAGGGCTCTTTGTGACTCCTAATGGTTTATAGAATAAAGTGCATACTTTGTAATCAAGAACTTAAAAGTCATAGAGAAGGAGGAGACTTAGAAAGAATTGTTGAGTTAAATATATTTACTTTAGAAGTCTCTACTCCTCTACAACATGATAATGTGGAAAAAATAAGTCTGAGAATTTAAAACATCTCTGTTCAAGTCCTATCTCTAATACATGATCCCAGGCAAATAATTTCATCAATGTGGACTTTGATTTTTCCCATTTATAAAAATAGGTATAATATTTTCAAGGTCTATTTAATAGAATGATGGTCCAGAAAGTGGTTTATGAAATTTAATTTCCATAGAAATCATATCTAAGACAAAATTAAATATAATTTTAAATACCTCAAAGGCAGAAGCTTAATCTCATTTAAATTCTCTAGAGCACTTAGCACAATGCCTGACCCACAAGAGTTACTAAATAAAGGTTGAAGAATAAGAGAAGAAAGGAGGGAGGGAATGAATAAATATACCCATTTCTTTTTTCCAATGAGGAAAACATGAATTTTCTCATCCTTTGTTACTGACCTGCTAGATAAGAAGTCTGAGTAAAGAAGTGCATTTCAAAGGCTAGGAAAAGGTTAAAGAGAGTAGTTGCTTCTTTGAAATGAAACTTCTCCTAAGAGCAAACTCCACAAGAATAGCAACCCTCTAACCTCCAAAGAGAATGAATTTAAATTGGCTTCATTCCACAGGGTTGAGATTGCCTTCAACTCCCTTGGGGCTCAGGGGAACAAGAGGCAAAACAACATAGGCTGAAGTGTTTAAACATTTAATGTACATTGGAGTATGGATGCCTCCAAATTCATATTTTCTTTTCTTTTTAAACCCTTACCTTCTGTTTTGAAGTCAACATTAATTATCAACTCTAAGACAGAAGAGCATGATAGGTTGGGTAATTGGGGATTAGTGACTTGCCCAGGCTCTTATAGAAAGTATCCGAGACCATATTTGAATCCAGGTCTTCCAAAATCCAAACCTAAGACTTTTCATTATACTACCATGCTACTCTCCATTGTATGTTTTCTTTAGAATGTGAATGTTCCATGACAAAAACCCATAAATATTTATGAATTGTCCTATATACCTAATGAGTACATAAATTGTTTAGGAACTCTTTTCTTGATAAATAAAAAGTTATAATATTTTCTGCCAAAAGATTTACTAAATATATATATAACACCATGAAATTTCTTGTCAACTCTATGAGGGGGAAAAGAAGAGGAGAGTAGAGGGAGACAACAAGAATCATGTAACCATGGAAAATTTGTTTTTTAAAATAAAAAAACAAACTAAAAGGTTTACAAAATATTGTTCTGTTGTCCAAAGGTATTATACCTCAGTTTGATAAACAGTCTCTTTGGTGATTTCTCCTTTTTTCTCCAGAAACATTTTTAGTCATTTCTGAATAGATGGCAATCTGCAACAACAAGAGGGAGAGTACCTCATTATCACTGCTTTTTCATGTTTACTGTACAACTGAAACCTTCTCAGATTCACATTTTTATCTAGGAATGTGTTAAGTATGGAACATCCTTGGAGAGATGAGTATGGAGCATACAAATGTGAATTCCTTAGAAAAAAGTCTAAGTTCATGTATGTATAATTTCCATGCATTTCTTCTTTGTTAAAACCTTTATCTTGTCTTAGAATCCATGCAAAATATCTATTCCACAGCAGAAGAGTTCTCCCATACATACACAACTAGAAAATGCTTGAGGTTAGGTTTGACTTCAGATCCTCCTAAGTCCAGGCCTGGCTCTCTGTATCCTGAATCACTAGATGCCCAAATATCCATATTTCTATCAGTTGATACCTAGAATGTCGGATCTGATGACAGTTCCACCAATAGTACATTAGTATCCCAATTTTCCCACACCTCCTCCAACAACCATTATTATAATAGGTAGGAGGTTGTACCTCAGAGTTGTAAGGATTTAAAGCATTTTAACTTTCTTCATCTGCAAACTGCCTGTTCATAACCTTTAACCATTTATCAGAGAATGACATTTTTTCATAAATTTGACTTAGTTCCCTATTTATTTTATGTTATTTTTTCCCTTTTAAACATTATATTATTTGGTCTTTTTCAAACATTATTCATTGGAAACAAAGATCATTTTCTTTTCCTCCCCCACCTCCTGCCACCAATCCCATAGCCAATGCTTGATTCCTCAGGTATCACATGTGTCCTTGATCTGAACCCATTTCCATGTTGTTGGTTTTTGCATTAGGGTGTTCATTTAGAGTCTCTCCTCAATCATATTCCCTTGGCCCCTGTAGTCAAGAAGTTGCTTTTCCTTGGTGTTTCTACTCCCACTCTTTGTCCTCTGTTTGTGGGTAGTCATTTTCTTCTAGATGCCTAAAGATTTTTCAGGAACACTGTATTGACACTAATGGAGAAGTCCATTATGTTCAATTGAACCACAGGGTATCAGTCCCTGTGTACAATGCTTTCCTGGTTCTGCTCCTTTCACTCTGCATCACTTCCTGGAGGTTGTTCCAGTCTCCATGGAATTTCTCCACTTTATTATTCCTTTGAGCACAATAGTATTCCATCACCAACATATACCACAACTTGTTCAGCCATTCCCCAGTTGAAGGGCATCCCCTCATTTTCCAATTTTTTTGCCACTACAAAGAGAGCAGCTATGAATATTCTTTTACATGTCTTTTTCCTTATCTCTTTGGGGTGCAAACCCAGCAGTGCTATGGCCGGATCAAAGTGCAGACAGTCTTTTAGCACCCTTTGAGCATAGTTCCAGATTGCCCTCCAGAATGGTTGGATCAATTCACAACTCCACCAATAATGCATTAATGTCCCAACTTTGCCACATCCCCTCTAGCATTCATTACTTTCCTTTGCTGTCATGTTAGCCGATCTGCTAGATGTGAGGTGATACCTCAGAGTTGTTTTGATTTGCATCTCTGATTATCAGAGATTTGGAACACTTTTTCATATGCTTATTATACTTTTGATATTTTTAACTGAAAACTGCCTATTCATGTCCCTTGCCAATTTATCAAGTGGAGAATGGCTTCATTTTTTTGTACAATTGATTTAGCTTTTTGTAAATTTGAGTAATTAGACCTTTGTCAGAGGTTTTTGTTATTAAGATTGTTTCCCAATTTGTTGCTTGCCTCCTGATTTTAGTTACATTGGTTTTGTTTGTACAAAAACTTTTTAATTTGAGGTAGTCAAAATTGTTTATTTAACATTTTGTGATTCTTTCTAAGTCTTGCTTGGTTTTAAAATCTTTCCCTTCCCCAAGGTCTGAAATATATACTATTCTGTGTTCACCTAATTTACTTCCCTTCTTTATGTTCAAGTCATTCACCCATTCTGAGTTTATCTTGGTGTAGCGTGTGAGGTGTTGGTCCAAACCTAATCTCTCCCACACTCTCTTCCAATTTTCCCAGAAGTTTTCATCAAATAGTGGATTTTTGTCCCAAAAGATGAGGTCTTTGTGTTTGTCATAGACTGTCTTGCTGAGGTCACTTACCCCAAGCCTATTCCACTGATCCTCCTTTCTGTCTCTTAGCCAGGACCAAATTGCTTTGATGACCACTGCTTTATAATATAGTTTGAGATCTGGGACTGCAAGGCCACCTTCCTTTGTATTTTTTTTTCATTATTTCCCTGGATATCTTTGATCCTTAGTTCTTCAAAATGAATTTTGTTATAGCTTTTTTTTCCCAATTCAGTAAAAAAGTTTTTTGGAAATTCAATGGGTATGGCACTAAATAGATAGATGCGTTTGGGTAGGATGGTCATTTTTATTATATTAGCTGGTCTTATCCATAAGCAGTTAATGTTTTTCCAATTGCTCAAGTCTAGTTTTAGTTGTGTGGAGAGTGTTTTGTAGTTGTGTTCATATAGTTCCTGTGCTTGTCTGGGCAGATAGATTCCTAAGTATTTTATATTGTGTAAGGTGATTTTGAATTGGATTTCTCTTTCTAATTCTTGATGCTGAGATGGGTTGGAGATATATAGAAATGCTTATGACTTCTGGTTATTCAGGTAGACCAATGATTCTCAAATTGTGTCTTCTTCCTCTGTTTTCTGGGTCTGTCACCTTGTCAGTGAGATATTTTATGTTTTCTTCTAATTCATTAGTTTTTTAACTTTGCTTTATTAATTCTTTTTCTTTAAACACTTACCTTCCATCTTGGAGTCAATACTGTGTATTGGCTCCAAGGCAGAAGAGTGGTAAGGGCTAGGCAATGGGGGTTAAGTGACTTGCCCAGGGTCACACAGCTGGGACGTGTCTGAGGCCAGATTTGAACCTAGGACCTCCCATCTCTAGGCCTGGCTCTCAATCCATGGAGCTACCCAGCTGCCCCCTGCTTTATTAATTCTTGCTGTTTTGCAAGATCATTGTCTTCCAGTTGCTTAATTCTGGTCTTTAAAGACTGGATTTCCTTTTCAGTTTGGTCTGCCCTGATTTTTGTGACTTCCCACTGTTTCTCCAATTGGGAGTTCTTGTCTATCAGATTGTTATTCTCTCTTTGAATTTTTCCCCCATTTGTCTTGCCAGAAGGCTTCCATCTTTTGGATAAACTCCAATTTGAATTCTTCCAGAGCTTGTGGACAATTTCCATTTTGGGGGGAAGGTTTTGATTTTTTTTTAATTTTATCATTTTTTTCCTCTGTAGCCTGAGTTTTCCCTCCATAAAAGTTTTTAAGAGTCCCTTTTTCCTGTTTTTCTTGAAGGGTTGGTCTTGAGCACAATAAACCATCCCTTTAGTGGTTTTCCCTTTCCTTTTTAGTCAGAAATCTGAATGTGATGAGCAGGTTTTCTGTGGGGTTATGTGGCGGAGCTTTTGCCTCAGGCAGGTTCTGACGTCTCCACAACCTCCATAGTTTGCTAGAGCACCTGTGGTCTGTGCTCTCCAGTGCACACAGGTCTCCTAGGTAAATGCTCTCAGGGGTAGATCCCTGGCAGTCATAGTTAGATCCCAAGGACCCTGGTGTGCTCCCCACTTACTATAGAGACATCCCTTGCTCACTTGCTGTCTCTGGTGCATGCACTGGTCATGACTCTGGTTCTGTCAGTGAGGAGGGTTGTTCAGATCACGTTTGGGTGTGAGCTTTTTCTCCTTCTTATAGTGTGGAAATGCTCAAACCCCATGTACCTTCAGTGCTGCGCCCTACTGTTCTTCCAAAGATGATTTTTACGCTTTTTTGAGGTAGTCTATTTCATTGGGTGCTGGGGAGAGGAAGCGATTCAAGTCTAGTTTGCCACCATGTTTACCTGGAAGTCCTCTATATGTTTTTAAAGTGAGAGATATAAGAGATATTTGCTGTAAAGAATTTTACCCCATAAAAAAAAAGGATTTTATCCCCCTTTCTGCTTTCCCTCTAATCTTTGTTGCATTGGCTTTTTAAATACAAATCTTTAAAATTTAATTAATAATAAAATATTTCTATCATACATCCTATAATGCACTCTATCTCTGGTGTGATCAAAAATTCTTCCCACATCCATATATTTGACAGGTAAACTATTCCATGTCCTCCTAATTTGTTTATATTATCACCCCATCTGCTTAAATGAAGTATCCATGTTGACCTTATATTGTTATATGGTGTGAGGTGTTGGTGTTTTCTCATGTAACACCAAACCATTTCCCTATTTTCCCAACAGTTTTTGGCAGACTGTGAGTTCTTGTTCCAAAAGCTTGAATCTTTTAATTTATGACCAAAATACTATGGTCAGGTTTATAACTAGTGTCGGTAATCTATTCTACAGATTCCCCACTCTATTTCTTAGTAAGTTTTTAGTAATTATTAGGAAAATGTGTTGGGGATTTCCATATCTACAGATCTAAAATGTAAACTAGTTTATGCTCCCCTAATTTGCTGATGGTATCACTCTTTTTGTCTAAATCTCATATTTATTTTGACTTTATCTTCATATATAGTTTGAGATGTTGGTTTACACCCACTATCTTCCATGATGTTTTCCAGTTATCCCAGCAATTTTTGCCAAAAAGTGATTTCTTGTCACAAAGGCTTAGATCTTTCTTTTGATCAAAGTCAAAATTATTATGGTCATTTGCAACTTCGTATTGGATAGCTAGTCAATTGCACTGCTCCACCACTCTATTTTTAGCTACTAAAAGCTTATTTTGATAGTTCTGCTTTGTAGTACAGTTTGTGTATTGCTATGTACTGCTAGGCCACCTCCTTTCCCATTTTTTTCCCACTGATTCCCTTTATATTCTTGATCTTTATTCTTCCAAATGCATTTTGTTATTTTTTTCAAGTATTATAATAAATTTTTGGCAATTTGATTGGCATGATATTGAATAGGTAGATTACTTTAGGTATTATTGTCATTTTTATTATATTTATTTGGGCAACCCATGAGCAATTAATATTTTTCCAAATGTTTAGATAGGTCTTTATTTGTGTGAAAAGTGTTTTGTAATCATGTTCATACTATTCTGGTGTTTGTTGTGGTGGGTAGACACTTAAGTATTTTGTATTATCTAGAATTGATTTAAGTGGAATTTCTTTTTCTATCCCTTGCTGGGGGGCTAAGTAGGAAATTTAAAAAATGTCTGATTAATTATATGGGTTTATTTTATATCTGGAAGCTTTGTAGAAGTTGTTAATTATTTCTACTAGTTTTTAGTTGATTCTCTATCATTTACTATGAATACCATCATATCTTCTGAAAAACAGGACAGTTTATTTCTTAATTGTCAATTTGAATTTCAAAACCATTTTCTTCTCATTGCTATAGCTACCATTTCTTGTACAATTTTGAACAGTGGTATGATGGACATTTTTGCTTTACCTTTGATCTTATTGAGAAAGCTTCCATCTTATCTCCATTACAGATAATACTTGCTGATGTTTTAAAATAGATATCATTTATCATTTTAAGGAAATATTCATTAATTCCTTTCTACTTTTTTTTAATGGGTTTGGGCATTGTAGTTTGTCAAAGGCCTTTTCTGCATCTATTGAGATAATCATAAGATAATCATATGATTTTGTTGCTTATATTATTGGTAGAGACAGTTATGTTAATGGTTTTCTCAATGTTGAACCAGCCCTGCATTCCTGGTATAAATGCCATCAAAGCATAATGAATGGTCCTTGGAATATGTTGCTGGAATCGCTTGACTACTATTTTTTTTTAATGTTGAATAAATTTTCATTAGAAAAATTGGTCTAGTTTTCTTTGTTTTTATTCTTACTCATTTAAATATAAGCAAAATATTTGTGTCTTAAAAGAAATTTAGGAGGACTACTTTGCTTATTTTTCCAAGCAGTTTATGTAGTATTGTTTAATTCTTCTTTAAATGTTTAATAGAATTAATTTGTGAATCCATCTGGCCAATGGAATTTTTTCTTAGGGAATTCATTGAGAGCTTGTTCAATTTCTTTTTCTGAGATGGGTTGTTTAAATATTTTATTTCCTATTAATCTGGGCAATTTATGCTTTTGAAATGATTCATTCACTTCACCTAAATTGTCAGATTTTTTGCAATATAATTGGATAAAATTACTCATAACAGTTGCTTTAATTTCTCCTCTATTGGTTCTACATTCACTCTTTTCATTTTTGATACTGATACTTTGGTTTTCTTTCCTTTTTAAATTATATTAACCAATATCCTGTGTATTTTATTGAGTTTTTCATAAAACAAGCTTTTAGATTTGTTTATTAGTTCACTTTTTTCTTACTTTTGACTTTATTGACGCCTCTTTTAATTTTTAGGATTTCAAATTTTGTGTTTTATTGGGGATTATTCATTTGTTTTTTTCTATTTTTTTTTAATTTACACACCCAATTCATTAAACTATTCTTTTTCTATTTTATTGATGTAAGCAATTACAGATATAATTTTTGCCCCCAATTACTGCTTTCACTGTATCCCATAAATTTTGATATTGTCTTTACATTTTCTACAATTTAAAAATTGATTTTATGATATAATCTTTGACTCTTTTATTCTTCAGAATTAGATTATTTAATATCCATATAATTTTTATCTCTCTTTTTATGGTCCTTTATTTAATGCAATTTTATTGTATTATGATATGAAAATGAAGCATTTAATTTTTCTCCTTTTCTGCATTTGGTTGGGAGGTTTTTATGCCCCAATACCTGGTCAGTTTTTGTGAAGGTGCCATGAACTGCTAAGTAAAAGTATATTCCTTTCTATTTCCATTGGATTTCACCCAAATGTCTATTATATCTAACTTTTCTGAAATTTGATTCACCTTAACTTCTTCCTTACTTATTTTTTGGCTAGATTTACAGTCTAATTTTGAGAGAGGAAACTTGAGGTCTCCCACTTGTATGATTTTACTGTATATTTCCCCCTGCAATTTATGTAATGTATCCTTTAAAAATTTGGATGCTGTATGATTTTGTGCTTATATGTTTAGTGTTGATATCACTTCATTGTCTAAGACACCTTTAAACAAGATAAAATTTCATTCCTTATTTCTTTTATTTTTTAATATATGACATAACAATATATTATGTATGATTTGTCTTGCATATAATAATAATAATTTATAATATGATTATCCAAAAGAAACAAATTTTCACATTAGCTATATATAAAAATCTGTCTCATTCTTTTTTTCTCCTCCCATCCCTCTCTCCTCTCCAAGAAGGCAGTTAATATGATATAGCTTTCTTATAGCTTTTAATTAGATCTATTTTTGCTTTAACTTTGTCTGTGACCATGATAGCTAGGTGTGCTTTTTCTTAACCTTTGCTGAAGCTTAATAGATTCTGCTCCAGACCTTTACAAAGTAAAGATAAATTCTGTGTGTTTCTCCCTGATTTGTATGTATTTCTTGCAAAGAGAACATTGTAAGATCCTGATTTTTAATCCATTCTTCTATCTACTTTCACTCTATGGGTAAGTTTATAGTATTATTTACAGTAATGATAATTAAGTATTTCCTTCCATCCTACTTTCCCCCCTTTTTATTCCTCTCTATCTCCCCTTTCACCCTATTCCTTCTCACAAGTATTTTACTTCTGATCACCATCTCCTCCAATTCGTCTTCACACATATCAGTTTCACCCTTCCCTTATCCCAGTCCCTTTTATACTTCTCTATAGGATAATATATATTTCTCTGTCCTACTGAGTGTTGATCCCAGCCTGGTGAGAGTAAGGTTCAAATGTTGCTTGACACTCCTTCATATTCTTTTCCATGGCAAAAGTTGTTTTATGACTATTTTATGTTAGATAACCCAACCAATTCTATTTCTATCTTCACTCTTCTCTCATCCCTTAATTTTTTTCTTGGTATCATCGTATCATAGATGATTCACACCCCAAACCCTCTCTCATTCCCTTTCTCTCTGTCTCTTCTAATTGAACTAATATTGATAAAGTTCTTAAGAATTATTACTATGTTCTCATGTAAGAATAAAAATAGTTTAACAATTGAGTTTATTTAAAACCTTGTTTTCTCTTCCTTGTCTACTTTCTTATGCTTTTCTTGAATCTTCTGTTTCAGTGCCAAATTTTCTAATAATCTCAGGTCTTTTCATTAGGAATACTTGAAAGTTTTCAATTTTATTAAATATCCATTTTTCCATTAAAGGGGCATATTCAATTTTGCTGGGTAGGTGCATCTTGGTTATGCACCTAGTTCCTTTGTCTTTTCTAAAAGGTTCACCATCACTGACTTAGAAGTTTTAGAATTTGTCTATAATTATTCCTGGGATTTTCATTTCATCCCTTTGAGGAGTTGACTGTTAAAGTCTTTCAATTTCTATTTTACCCTCTGATTCTAGGTTATTAGAACAGATTTTCTCTCTTTAATCTATTTTCCATGTTAGTTGTTTTTCCAATGAGATATTTCATGTTTTCTTCTATTTTTTCATTCTTTTAATAGTATCTTGAAGTTTAATTGAGTCATTAGATTCCATTTGCCCAATTCTAATTCTTATAAAAATTATTTCCTTCTTTGAGTTTATGTATCTCCTTTTCCATTTGATCAGTTAGTAGTTTTACTTTTAAAGTAGTTGTTTTCTTTAGCAATTTTTTTGTGTTTCTTTTTCCATGTTATTGATTCATTTCCCAAGGTTTTTGTTCATTACTTTCCTTTCTTGTTTTACTTTTTCTTCTGACTCTGTTTTCTGAAATTATGAGACCCCAAACATTTCCCTCCCTCTCTTCACTTTCCCATCTGAGTTATCAAGTAATTCAATCTGAATTATACCTGTATTATTACATACTTCTATATTGGTCATTGTAAGAGAATATTGATATAAAACCAACCCCCCCCCAAAAAAAAACATAAATAAACTCACATAAAAAAGAGAGTATGCTTTGACTCTAACAGTTCTTTCTCTGGAGGAAAATAGCATTCTTTGTCATAAGTCCTTCAAATTTTCCCGGATCATTATATTCCTGAGAATACCTAAGTCTTTCACAATTGATCTTCATATTATATTACAGTTAGTATGTACAAGGACCTACTGGTTCTGCTTATTCTGCTCTGCATCACTTCTTGTAGATCTTTACAGTTTTTTTTTTTCTGAAATCATCCTGGTCACCATTTGTTATAGCACATTGGTATTTCATCAGCACACATGTATCTGTTTTGACACTATTGTCCTTTTCTAAGTTTGTGCCTTGATTCTCTTTATCACCATAGTAACTGGCTTGGGATAGATTTTGTTGCTGTTGTTTCATTCATTTTTCTAGATGTTTTGTAACCTCTCATTATTTATTAAATTTGACCTCTGCTTATGGATTGGAGAGTTCATTTTTGTGCTAAGACCTGGGACTTTACTGCTGACTTGAATCAGACTTTGTGGCCTAGCTACTCACTTATCTTGACATAGGGGGTCTCACTGCTGTTTTGCAACAAGAAACTTCCCTGTTGACTTAAACTGGTGGGATGTATCATTATTGACTTGTACTAGTAGGAGTTCTCTCTGTTGACTTACACTGCTTCATTGTAGGCTTGCACTGGGTCTCAGGATATGGCTGCCTGCTAGTATAGTAAGAGGCCTGGATGCTACCTTGCACTGGTGTGGATCTTCACTGCTGGCTTCTGGTGGGGGAATTTTGTTGCTTGCTTTCATAGTGTGGGGCCCCACTACTCTCCTATGTTAGAGGGGTAGATATCTCATTGCTGACTTATACTGGTAGATAGCCTCACTGTTGGCTTACACTGGTGGGAAGCCTTGCTACTTGTTTGTATGGGATGGGAATATTGCTGGTGGCCTATACTGATGGAGGAACCTCAGTACTGGTCAGCTTCAGGGGTGGAGTCTCACTTCTGATCTAAGAGGGACATTTCACTGATGACCAGTTGTAAAGAGTGGGGCCTCACTAATAGTCTGATATAGGGGTGAGAGATCATTGTTGGTCAGTTATAAGGGTAGAACCTTGTATTAGGTTAAGGACTTGCTATTATGGAGGCTGAGATGAAGCCAACTCTTGCTCCAGCTGCCTGCTCAGACTTTGTCCCTTACCACCTCATTGAAACCAATCTCTCCTGCTAATTCTCCTAGATGTTATGGTCCAGAAAACTGTCTAACTCCTCCAAAATTTGATAGAAGACTTTGTTTCAAGGTTGTACAGAGGGGAATTTTAGGAGGCTGAGAGTTGTGACCTTTCTCTACCATCCTGGCACTGAAAGTTGCTTCCTTCAGTTTTATGGATTCCTCTTGATTTATGTACTTTAAAAGGTTTTATACTAGATTTTTATTTTATCTTTCTCTCTTGGTCTCTAGATTCTTTTTCTTGTATTAATAGTAACTTGTTTCTAGTTTCCAGCTACATTCTTTGACTTTCCTCTTTTTTCTGTTAAATAGACATTCATGAATGATGATGATTATCATTAGGGATTATTGGGATCTGACCTGTGTCCCTGACTAGAGTAAAGGCTAAGAGGAAAGGAGAAGTCAAAGGTACATTTTCAATCCCCTTCTTGGACAGAAGCTTTTTTCCCCCTATACTCTGATGTGTAGTATTTGCCTCTTTCATTCACTGCCTTTTAGTTCCTGTTCAATTTTTCCGTTTATCTGGAGAAAATCAATAGCTTCTGCTTTCTAAAGGGTTGGATATAAGTGGATTCAGGGAGAGTCACCATCATGGGAGATGTAGAAAACCAGGCAAGATTTCTCACAGTCAGACGATTAGTATTAAGACTATAAGAGTATTTTTTCTCTGTGTGTCCTGAGGATAGAAGGGATTATAGTGGGAGATGCAGAGTAAGAGTTTTAAGTATTTAGGTTCACCAATTTATTTCATCAGGTATTTTTTACCTTGTACATTATCCATTTTTATTTTCTTTTTTTTGAAGATTTATTATTTATACCTAACATATGTTATTATTTTTTTAATGTAGAATTGGTAATGTGCAAAAAATCAAGTCCTCTGACCTCTTGACAAACACAGACATTAATTTTTTTAACCTCTGTGAAAGATTATGTTAGAGGAAGGGAAAAACATTTATTAAACACTATTTAACAGGCACTGATTATTATAATAACCGTATGAGGTAGGTGCCATTGTTATTTTTATTTAGAGTTGAGGAAACATGTAGACGAAGATTATGGGACTACCTTAGGGTCACACAGCTAGTGTCTAAGGCCAGACATGAATAGAGGTCTTTCTGACGTAAGGTCCAGAATTCTACCTACAGTATCTTCAACCTGCTATCTCCAACCCAGATTTCAGTCTGTTCAACCTTGATTAAACAAGTTTTATACTGAAATCACAATAAATCAAGATAAGAATTTTGAGATTATTAAAAGGAGACACAGAAAACACACTTTCTTAATATCTAAGCCTTTTCTATATGTTTTTCAGAGTCCAGAAAAACAGTCAATCAGTATATACCTGAAGAGTTCATGCTCTTTTGTTTAGAGGAGACTAGTGACCAAGGAGGAATGCCAGTCTAATTCAAGGAGACCTAAGTAAAGTAGACCTCTGGCCACAAACATTTATTCAACATCTACTCTATGGATAACATTTTGCTAAGTAGTAGTGATAGTAAGACAGAATGACAAATCATTTGAAGAAAATTGTGTTGGAATGAATTTCCACTAAAGTTGTCACAGAATATCTTATTGATTACTGCTATTATATTGCAGTTATTGTTATTCAGTAGTTCACATGTCTGTATCTATGTGACCCTTGAGATATTGACCATGGGGTTTTCTTAGCAAAGAAGTCAAAGTTTTTCCACTTAATTCTCCAGTGAATTCTAATTTTATAGATGAGGAACTGATTGAAATTGGAGTAAGTGATTTGCCCAGGGTCACAGCTAGTCAGTGTCTGAATCAGAACTCAAGTCTTCCTGGCTCCAGGTGAAGTGAACATTTAAAACAACTAAAGTATTGTAGTTCAGTAAAAATTATTTTCTTTGTAATCTATATATTTTATTTTCTGCATTTATAAACTTTATTCTGAGGAGATCTGAGGCTTAAACAAATTTTCAAAGCAATTCATAATACACAGAATTTGGAATATATCTTCTAGAATGTTATGCTAAAAATTTCATTCTAACCTCATTTATCTCTGACATGATGCTATTTTCCTTTTAATACTAAAGTTGTTTCATTCTGAGAAAGCTAAAAAAAAGGCTAGGAGTAGTCTTGGGGCTGCAAAAAAATGCTTTAAAAGTAGAAAAAAAATAATTTTTTGACATAATAGAAAAAATATATTTATAAACTGGGATAAATTATTTTTAACTCTGTTGTCCCAAGTTAAATTTTCAAAGTCCTATTAAATAGATTTGATTACTTATCAGTTGGTAAGGAATTGTCCCTATTCAAAATAAAAATTGCTCTAGGTTGCCAACCTATGGAGTTCTTCCTTAAGACACAGACTTTTTAGTCTTGACTGATTCAATAATTCAGTTATTTAAATTGTTGTCTTCTGTCATCCAGACATATGGAGATTTGTTTAGAATAGAAAGAGCATTAAGGAACACAGAGAGAGAGGGGATGGATGGTACAAAAATCAAAGCTGAAAAGATAACACATACAAAGTTTAATTAGTTCATAATGTTTACCTAGGATAAGCATTGGATTTTTCTATCTAGAATATGTGTCTTTGAGGTTCAATAATGTTGACTATATCACAGAATAATTAATGTAGTGCTAAAATACCTTTGGGAATTCTCTAGGACATGCCTTCTGTAGATATTTCACAGATGAGGCAAGTGAGATAGAGAGGTAAAATCTAAGGTCACATGTTATTTTGGTGTTTTAGCCCTTGATATTGGTACAATATTTGACATAATAAGCAACAGTTTTGAAAACTTATTATATATATATATATATATACAAAAATTAAAGCAACATTCATCCAATGGTTATAGACTATAAAAATTTCCCTCTATCTTTCAGCCTGAGTAAAGCCATTTTTACTTCCTTGTTCCTTAGTGTATACACCAGTGAGTTCATTAGGGGAGTGATAGCTGTTTGAAAAATGGCCACAATCCTATCCATAACATTTTTTGAGCCTGGTCTTAGGTAAATGATGACACCTGGTACAAAGAAACATAGGACCACAATGCAATGGGAAGCACAGGTCTGGAAGGCTTTGTGTCTGCCTTTAGCTGTGTGGATCTTCAAGACAGCACGAACAATGGACACATAGGAAAGAAAAATCAGAAAGCTACATCCAGAAGTAACAACTCCAATGTTGACAAAGATCACCATCTCATTGACTGAGGTGTCTGCACAGGCTAATTTGAGAATGGGTGGTGCATCACAAAGGAAATGCTCAATCTTATTGGGACCACAGTAGGACAGGCGGAAGGTCAGAGTTGTCTCGGCTGTTGAGTGAATGATACCACTAAGCCATGTGCCTCCAGCTAGAATGGCACATGTTTTCCCACTCATCATGGTAGTATAGCGCAGGGGATAAGTGATGGCCAAATAGCGGTCATAGGACATGAGGACAAAGAGGAAACACTCAGTGTTTGCCAAAGCATAGAAGAAGTAGAGTTGGGCCACACAGCCATGAAATGAGATGGCTCCACCATCTGTGGAGATGAGAGTCATCAGTATCTTGGGCACAGTGACAGTGGAGAACCACATGTCAATGAAGGAGAGATTAGCCAGAAAATAATACATTGGAGTGTGGAGATGAGAGTCTACCTTGATAACCAACAAAATGAGAAGATTCCCTACCAAAGTGAGTATATAAATCAGTAAGAAGATCCCAAATAAGGTGGTCCCTAGTTCTGGTGCATGAGGAATCCCTGTGAGGATGAATGTAGTCACAACACTTTCATTTTTTCTATCCATTTAGATAATGGTTTCTTCTTCCTAAAGGAGGAAAAAACATTTAACAAATAAGCAAGCTTCTTAAAACACATTATATGCTAATCATTTGAGTAGGTACTGTAAATACAAAGAGAAAAATAAAACAGTTCTTGCTTTCAAGAATATTATATTCTTTTGGAGAATTGTCATTCTAGGATTGTAATAGGGAATAAGAGCTGACATTCTCAATATGTAATATAATCGCCCCTTTTTCTTTCTAATTACCCATTCTTCTTCTCTCTCACTAATTTTGATGTTTTTAAATTAAATATACCAGAGAAATTTCTTTTCACACAACTTTTTTTCTGATCTCAGTACTGTTCCCTAATATTCTAAGATTAAATGAGCATTAATTTATTATATATAATTTATTAACAATGCAACAAAAATGAAACAAAGACATAAATAATTATTTATAATATATTAGGTCTGAGAAAAATATTGCCATAGTCATTTATGACAATCTCTAATGTTTCTGATTTCTCATTTGTTCTGAAAACACAAGACCATCATTCATTTCTGTAAGAATATCAATTTAAAATTCTTATCAAGAATTCTTTTCATGTTTCCTCAAAAGAAAGGTTAAAATATTTCTTTCAAAAAAGAATTACTTCCCTAAGGAGAGGATATATTAGGTAATGATACATAAAAATTCCTCTGAATGGAAATAGAAAATGACATTCATTTATTCAAATTAATATTTGAATTTTCCTCACCCCCCTCTTTTATCCCAGTTCATTGACAATTTCTGCAGTTCAGAGCAACTATATACTGGAAAAGCAGAAAAATATAATTTGCTGAAAGTCATTTCCCAAAGAAATGATCTCAACTGGAAAGATAAATCAGCTCAAAAAAAGATTTAGACTGTTCTTGGACAATGAAACTTGAAATAGAACTTAGAGATATTCCTTAAGCCAATTTTTTTCTTAAACAAATAAATTGAGTCTGTCAAGAACTACCTGAAATCAACATCACTGATAAGGACATTTGTTAGGCACTACTCTAAGTATTTGTAATGGAATCTACTTTTCTTAACATTTCAATAGATTCGGGAGAAAAAGATGAAAGGAATAGAATTTCAAAGTGAAAATAAAATCAATTCAAATTTTAAAATATTTTTAAAATCTCATCACAAAAATATAATTGGGAAATGCTTAACAAAATAAATTAAAATATATTATAACATGAAGTAATAAATATCTGAGTATATAAGTCCTGCCTCAGAAACATGCTATGACACTACAAGTTAATTAGCTTCTTTTTTCTTCAATTTTTTTTTATTACTAGAGATAATAATAACAGTTGTCTTAAATGTTCTTTTGGGGAAGGATCACAAAAATTTAAAATATCATATAAATGTTTTCTTCTCTTGTATGTGCATCACTCATTATTTTGTTAGATCTGGAAAAGATTTTGAAGATGAGCTAGATTTCTGTCCAACCATTTACCTTTAAGCTGAGGGAATTGCAGATCAGAAAGTTAATATCACTTGCCCAAGTTAAGATAACAAGAAGGAGCACAATCAAATCTCAAAGCCAAATCTTCTGAGAATTGTGTCTCCAAGTTCTTTGTTTCTTTGCATACACCATACTCATAGGTTTTGAGAATCAGGAAATTCAAACTATAGATAAAATACACTGCCACATCACTGATTCTCTAGATGACAGGAAATCAGAATATTTTAGTCTGATGTCATAAAGAAGAGCCAACTGTATTTCTTCATGTCATTTTGGAAAAAGAATAGTGGTTGGGAAGGATCATGGATTTCAAAATATCCCTGTTTTTATTTTCTAATATCCCTCTTCTTCCTATTCCAGAATAAAGCTATACTGTCTTCTCCTTAGATATTCTCCCTTCCTTAAGCTAGTTCTTAGAAGAAAAGGTTAGAAGAAAATTAAACCTATAAACTCTTCAATGATGCAATTGAGCATTGAACTCTTGGTCACACAAGAGCAACAGAGTAGGACATATTGTAATATGGCTCCAGGTTGATTTGTATTTGGAAAATCCAAAAATACATAACTGAAGCTACAAGTTTCAGCAATGAAGGGAGGTAGAGTGCAATTCCATGATGGTACTTATATGTAAATACGGTTCTAGATATTTATATGATTCCAGAAGTTTAGAACAAAGAATATGACAGATGAGGAGAAATGAAGGCAGCTTTGAGTCAAGAAAAAAAGCTTAAGAATCTGAGTGGAAACAAAATTCTAATAGGTATCAATTTTCTGTAATTCTAAATCCACCCTTCTCCAATTAAATTCCCATGCTTGGTACTACATTCTAGGTTAGTTACCTTTTTATTAGGTTTACTACATAAAAAAAAACATAAAAAATAGAAAAATCACATATAATACAGAAAATGTAATGTTATGGAAAACTCAATATAAGGAATTCCATTTACATGGAATTTTTTTCCCAAGGAGGTGGGTTTTCTCCAATTTCTCTTATTTACCTTCTATTTCTTTTTCTGGTTCTTTACCCTTTCCTAATTTCAGCAGCATCCAGAGTTTTATCCTTGTATTCTTTTCCTTTTTTCCTCTATGTTCTATTCTTTACAGTCTCATCCACTACCATGGCATCAACTCAATGTACAGGCTATCAAATTGATATAAACATCCATTACTTGCCTCCTTCATTTCAAACTCCCTATTGGACATTCCTATGTAGTTATATCAACAATACTTCAAACTCAAGTGTAAAGCCAAATAATTCTCCTCAAGTTGACCTCCTTGCAACTTTTCCATCTTTATTATTGGTACTATCAATTTCTTAGTCACACAGTCTGTATTCTTTTGAAATTTTTGTCTTGCTCTCACCTTCCTCAAATTAGTCACCAAAACAAATTAATTCTGACTCTGAAATTTCAGTTGATTCCATCAGCTCTTCAGTCCCATCACCACCATTCTAGTTTAGGTGCTCATCAATTATCTTTCTTTTACATTATAACAAAATTATCTGACTAGTTTGCCTGCCTCCAATTCCTTCTATTTCCTCCCACCAAATAGCTCAAAACATGTATATTATTTATTTGACAATACTAATGCAATTGTTTAATTTTGTCATATCATTTCAAGGGCTCTTTGTGACTCCTAATGGTTTATAGAATAAAGTGCATACTTTGTAATCAAGAACTTAAAAGTCATAGAGAAGGAGGAGACTTAGAAAGAATTGTTGAGTTAAATATATTTACTTTAGAAGTCTCTACTCCTCTACAACATGATAATGTGGAAAAAATAAGTCTGAGAATTTAAAACATCTCTGTTCAAGTCCTATCTCTAATACATGATCCCAGGCAAATAATTTCATCAATGTGGACTTTGATTTTTCCCATTTATAAAAATAGGTATAATATTTTCAAGGTCTATTTAATAGAATGATGGTCCAGAAAGTGGTTTATGAAATTTAATTTCCATAGAAATCATATCTAAGACAAAATTAAATATAATTTTAAATACCTCAAAGGCAGAAGCTTAATCTCATTTAAATTCTCTAGAGCACTTAGCACAATGCCTGACCCACAAGAGTTACTAAATAAAGGTTGAAGAATAAGAGAAGAAAGGAGGGAGGGAATGAATAAATATACCCATTTCTTTTTTCCAATGAGGAAAACATGAATTTTCTCATCCTTTGTTACTGACCTGCTAGATAAGAAGTCTGAGTAAAGAAGTGCATTTCAAAGGCTAGGAAAAGGTTAAAGAGAGTAGTTGCTTCTTTGAAATGAAACTTCTCCTAAGAGCAAACTCCACAAGAATAGCAACCCTCTAACCTCCAAAGAGAATGAATTTAAATTGGCTTCATTCCACAGGGTTGAGATTGCCTTCAACTCCCTTGGGGCTCAGGGGAACAAGAGGCAAAACAACATAGGCTGAAGTGTTTAAACATTTAATGTACATTGGAGTATGGATGCCTCCAAATTCATATTTTCTTTTCTTTTTAAACCCTTACCTTCTGTTTTGAAGTCAACATTAATTATCAACTCTAAGACAGAAGAGCATGATAGGTTGGGTAATTGGGGATTAGTGACTTGCCCAGGCTCTTATAGAAAGTATCCGAGACCATATTTGAATCCAGGTCTTCCAAAATCCAAACCTAAGACTTTTCATTATACTACCATGCTACTCTCCATTGTATGTTTTCTTTAGAATGTGAATGTTCCATGACAAAAACCCATAAATATTTATGAATTGTCCTATATACCTAATGAGTACATAAATTGTTTAGGAACTCTTTTCTTGATAAATAAAAAGTTATAATATTTTCTGCCAAAAGATTTACTAAATATATATATAACACCATGAAATTTCTTGTCAACTCTATGAGGGGGAAAAGAAGAGGAGAGTAGAGGGAGACAACAAGAATCATGTAACCATGGAAAATTTGTTTTTTAAAATAAAAAAACAAACTAAAAGGTTTACAAAATATTGTTCTGTTGTCCAAAGGTATTATACCTCAGTTTGATAAACAGTCTCTTTGGTGATTTCTCCTTTTTTCTCCAGAAACATTTTTAGTCATTTCTGAATAGATGGCAATCTGCAACAACAAGAGGGAGAGTACCTCATTATCACTGCTTTTTCATGTTTACTGTACAAATGAAACCTCAGATTCACATTTTGTATCTAGGAATAGTTTAAGTATGGAACATTCTTGGAGAGAAGGTGAGTATGGAGCATACAAATGTGAGTTCCTTAGAAAAAAGTCCAAGTTTATGGCTGTATAATTTCCATACATTTCTTCTTTGTTAAAACCTTTATCTTATGTCTTAGAATCCATGCAAAATATCTATTCCACAGCAGAAGAGTTCTCCCATACATACACAACTAGAAAATGCTTGAGGTTAGGTTTGACTTCAGATCCTCCTGAGTCCAGGCCTGGCTCTCTGTATCCTGAATCACTAGATGCCCAAATATCCATATTTCTATCAGTTGATACCCAGAATGTTGGATCCGATGACAGTTCCACCAATAGTACATTAGTATCCCAATTTTCCCACACCTCCTCCAACAACCATTATAATAGGTAGGAGGTTGTACCTCAGAGTTGTAAGGATTTAAAGCATTTTAACTTTCTTCATCTGCAAACTGCCTGTTCATAACCTTCAACAATTTATCAGAGAATGACATTTTTAAAAATAAATTTGCTGTAAATAATTTTACCCCATAAAAAAATAAAAAAAAAATGATTTTATCCCCCTTTCTGCTTTCCCTCTAATCTTTGTTACATTGGCTTTTTTTATAGAAATCTTTAAAATTTAATTAATAATAATTAATAATAAAGTATATCTGTCATATAACCTGTGATTCACTCGATCTCTTGTGTGATCAAAAATTCTTCCCCCATCCATAGATTTGACAGGTAAACTATTCCATGTCCTCCTAATTTGTTTATATTATCACCCCTTCTGTTTAAATGAAGTATCTATGTTGACCTTATATTGTTATGTAGTGTCAGATGTTGGTGTTTCCTCATGTAATGCCACACCATTTCCCTATTTTCCCTACAGTTTTTGTCAGATTGTGAGTTCTTGTTCCAAAAGCTTGAATCTTTTAATTCATCACTAAAATACTATGGTCATATGTTGCTAGTTTTAGGGTCATTTATAACTAGTGTAGGTAATCTTTTCTACAGATTTACCACTCTATTTCTTAGCAAGTTTGTAATATTTTTAGGGAAAATGTGTTGGTGATTGAAGAAAAGGGGATACTGAGGGTTTTGTAACAGGGAATGGAGGAGTTGAAGGGAGAGAGGGAATATGGCTGCCAGTGAAGTAAAAGGAGAGAGATGCCCCCTGCAAAGAGGCTACTTTTGAAAAATGGGGTTCCTGAGAAATGGGCCACTTATGATAGGATGTCTTCTCTATGGATCAATGTTGAAGATACCTCAGTGAATAATGTATGGAAATGACCAAATAAAATAATGTTTAAAATTTAAAAAAAAAAAGGAATTTTGTAGAAGTCCTTCTTTGCTTATGCTGTCAAATAGTTTGTATAGTATTAGGAAAAAATGTTCTTTGAATGTTTGATGGAATTCACTTGTGAATATAACAAGCCTTGGGGATTTTTTTCTTAGGGAGTTCTTTAATGGTTTGTTCAATTTCTTTTTTCGATATGTGGTTATTTAAGCATTCTATTTCTTCTTTAATCTAGGCAATTTATATTTTTGTAAATATTCAACCACATCACCTGGATTGTCATCTTTATTGCCATATAATTGGGTATAACAATTTATAATGAATGCCTTAATTTCCTCTTCATTAGAGATGAGGTCTTTCTTTTCAGCTTGGATAATGTCAATTTGCTTTTCTCCTTTCCTTTTTTATTAGATTGACCAGTCCTTTTTCTTTTTTTTCCCAAAATACCAGCTTCTAGTCTTATTTATTAATTCAATATTTCTTTTACTTTCAATTTTATTAATTTATCCTTTAATTTTTAGGATCTCTAGTCTTTATCTGAGGATTTTAAATTTGTTCACTTTCTAGTTTTTTTAAATTTGTATGCCCAATGCATTGACCTCTGCCCTCTCAAATTTCTTAATATAGGAACTAAAGGATATAAATTTCCCCATAAGTACTGCTTTGACTGCATCCCATAGATTTTGAAAGGGTTTCTCATCATTGTCATTTTCTTCAATGAAATTATTAATTGTGTCTTGATTTGTTCTTTAACTGGTTTTGGAGAGTCATATTATTTAATTTCCAATTAATTTTTATTTGCCTCCCCATGTCTCCTTACTAATTATTATTTTTATTGCATTGTGATCTGAAAAGTTTTCATTTATTATTTCTGGTCTTTTGCACTTCTTTGCAATGGTTTTATGTCCTAGCACATGGTCAATCTTTGTGAATGTATTATGTGCTACTGAAAAGAAGGTATATTCCTTTTTGTCCCTATTTATTTTTCTCCATATATCAACTAACTCTAATTTTTCTAAGATTTCATTCACTTCCCTTACTACTTTCTCATTTATTTTTTGGTTTGATTTATCTAGTGCTGACAGAGAAAGGTTCAGGTCTCCCACTAGTATGGTTTCCTTGAGTTACACTAGTTTCCCCTTTAGAAATTTGGATGCTAGGCCATTTTTTGCATGCATGTTGAGTACAGATATTTCCTCATTGTCTATACTGCCTTTTATCAGGATGTAATTACCTTCCCTAACTCTTTTGACTAGATCTATTTCTACTTTGTTTTGTCAGATATCATGATTACGACTCTTGTCTTCTATTCCTAATTTGATGCTCATCAAATTTTGCTCTATCTGCTTACCTTTACCCTATGCATATCTACCTTCCTCATGTGTGTTTCTTGTAGACAATATATGGTAGGATTTTGGTTTCTAATCCGCTAATTCCATTCACTGTAGCAGTCCAGCCCATAGGCATTATGGAGAGACAAGGATTGTGAGTGAGGACATGGCCATCCTGTGCATGGCAATAAATTTTATTGCCAGCGTGGCTGAAGTTTAGGCGCGAAACCTTGCTTTCCTTTGTCTCACTCTCCCGGGGATAATAACCCCACCTTCACCTTGTCATAAGTTGCATTATCCAATGGGAATACCCCAGGTAACTCATCCATATGTATTGAGGTATCATATAACTGTTCAATATGTATTGAGCTGTCAAGATTATAAATAAACGAGCCGCAGCCAGCTCCGCCCACTTGAAGAACATCCACAGGTTTGATAAGGAGCATCTTCTCCCCTGTCTCTCTCCTCTCTATCTTTCTCACTAAGGCCTGGTCTTTAGGCCAGGCCTGCCTTACTTTCTCTCTCTCTCCTAATGCTACCTAGCATTATCTACCTCCTTTAGTTTCTGATCTCCTTTCCATCTGAGCTAGCATTATCCTCTGACCAGTGTAGTGTTAAATTGAGATCATTGGGTGGGACAGCCTGAATAATAACACCCAGTGGTCGGAGTAGCTGTGGCTCTTAAATATAATAATTGTCTACTGACTCAATTATTTACATCTCTAAAGTTGGCTCGTTCACGCCCTTCGCGGGATCAAAAACTTCTACTCTATCTCTATCTTCTCTCACCCTTGCAGCCTCTCGCAGGCCGGGAGGTTACATTCACATTCAAAGTTATGATTACTACCGATGTATTCTCCAACATTTTGATTTTCTCTCCTTGTTCCACCCTTTCCTCTTTCATTATTTCCTTCTACATCAGTGTTCTGTTTTTAATCAATCCCCCTAATCCCCCCCTTATTTTACTTCCTTTCTCACCCTCCCTTCTTATTCCTCTCTTATTTTTCTTTTGGGGTCTTTTTAAGCTACTCCACACACTCTCCCCACCCCCTTGTATTGCTTCCCTCCCTACACTCCCTTTTTGCCCCTCCCTTTTTATTGTCCTTTTATTTTTTAGGGTCTATTAAATTCCCTTACCCCTCTCTTTCTCTCCCCCCTTTTTTCTAACTCACCAGCCCATTCCCTGCCCCACTTTCATTTTCTCAATTCAGCTTCCTTATAAGGTAAGATAGAATTCGATACCCCAGTGGATCTAGATGCTCCTGGTTGGTGCTTCTTGATAGCTAAATTGTCTCTTACTGGCTTCTTGTAATATTTTCTCTTTAGGTTGGAAGCTCTTGAATTTGGCAATTACATTCCTGAGGGTTGTCTTTTGAGGATTTAGTATAGCAGTTGATCAAAGACAAGATCCCAACCAAGGTGTACAAAGCCTTAAATGGAAAGGTGCTCCAGGAATTCCACATAGTGCTGACCAGCATAGGGGAAGAGGAAGACATGCCCCCAGAACTCAGAGATGCCTCCATCTTAGCCCTATACAAGAACAAAGGCTCATGAGCAGCCTGTGACAACTACAGAGGCATCTCACTACTCTCTACTGCTGGAAAGATCCTCGCCCGTGTTATACTCAACAGACTCCTGTCATCTGTTTCAGAGCAGAACCTGCCTGAATCACAATGTGGCTTCCAACCAAATCGCAGCACCATCGACATGGTCTTCACAGTGAGGCAAATGCAGGAAAAATGCCTTGAGCAGAACCTGAGTCTCTACATTGTCTTCATAGACTTGACAAAGACGTTCGACACAGTGAACAGGGACGCATTGTGGGTGATCCTCAGCAAGCTTGGTTGCCCAGCAAAATTCGTCAAACTGATCCAGCTCTTTCATGTTGACATGACAGGGGAAGTCCTATCTGGTGGAGAGACTTCCGATCACTTCAACATCTCCAATGGCATGAAACAAGGCTGTGTCCTCGCTCCTGTGCTATTCAACCTATACTTCACCCAAGTATTACGACATGCTGTGATGGATCTAGACCTGGGCGTCTACATCAAATACCAACTGGATGGCTCACTATTTGACCTTCGCCGCCTGACTGCAAAAACAAAGACAACAGAGAGACTCATCCTGGAAGCTCTCTTCGCAGATGACTGTGCTATCATGGCCCACCAAGACAATCATCTCCAAACCATTGTGGACAGGTACTCCACCGCAACAAAACTGTTTGGCCTGACTATCAGCCTCAGCAAAACAGAGGTACTGTTCCAACCTGCCCCAGGGAAGCCAATGAACCAGCCATGCATTACAATCGACGGCACGCAGCTTTCTAACGTCAACACTTTCAAGTACCTGGGCAGCACCATCACCAACGATGGGTCCCTAGACCACGAGATTAATGCCAGGATCCAAAAGGCCATCCAGGTACTTGGGCGGCAGCTCTGCAAAGTACTCCAACACAGAGGTGTAAGCACTGCAATGAAGCTCAAAGTGTATAACTCAGTGGTCCTCAGCTTGCTCCTGTATGGTTGTGAGACATGGACACTGTACCAGAAGCACATGAAACAGCTGGAGCAATTCCACCAATGCTCCCTCCGGTCAATCATGAGGATCCAATGGCGGGACCGAATCACCAGTCAGGAAGTCCTCGACAGAGCCAACTCCACCAGCATCGAAGTCATGGTCCTCAAAACCCAGCTACGATGGTCTGGACACGTCATCCACATGGACCCACAGCGAATATACCAAGACAGGTATTCTATGGTGAACTGTCAGCTGGACTCAGGAAACAAGGCCGACCAAAGAAAAGATTCAAGGATCAGCTAAAATCCAACTTGAAGTGGACTGGCATTACACCAAAGCAACTAGAACTCGCTGCCTCTGTCAGAAGAAGCTGGCGAACCCACATTAACCATGCCGCCACCACCTTTGAAGATGAGCGACGTTGACGTCTTGCCGCTGTGCGTGAATGCCGACACCAGGCCACAACTGCACCTCCTGTAACAACTGGTGTCCCATGCCCCATGTGCCACAAACTGTGCGCCTCAGCCTTTGGACTTCAAAGCCACATGAGGGTACACCGTAGATGAAACTGCACAAAGACAATAGTCATTCTCAATCACCAAAAGACTACCACTGTATAGCAGTTGATCTATGGACTCTTTCTTTTTTTTTTTAAACATTATTTTAATTTGGTCATTTTCACACATTATTCATTGGAAACAAAGATAAGTTTCTTTTCCTCCCCACCTCCCACCAGCCCTCCCATAGCTGACTCACAATTCCACTGGGTATCACATGTGTCCTTGATTCGAACCCATTTTCATGTTGTTGGTATTTGCATTAGAGTGTTCATTTAGAGTCTCTTCTCAGTCATGTCCCCTCAACCCCTATAATCAAACAGTTGCTTTTCCTTGGTGTTTTTACTCCCTCAATTTGTCCTCTGCTTCTGGCTAGTGTTTTTTTCTTCTAGGATCCTGCAGAATGTTCAGGGATGTTGTATTGACACTCACGGAGAAGTCCATTACATTCAATTGTACCACAGTGTTTCAGTCTCTGTGTACAATGTTTTCCTGGTTCTGCTCCTTTTGCTCTGCATCACTTCCTGGAGGTTGTTCCAGTCTCCATGGAATTCCTCCACTTTATTATTCCTTTGAGCACAATAGTATTCCATCACCAACATATACCACAATTTGTTCAGCCATTCCCCAATTGAAGGGTATCCACTCATTTTCCAATTTTTGGCCACCACAAAAAGCGCAGCTATAAATATTCTTGTACAAACCTTTTTCTTATTATCTCTTTGGGGTACAAATCCAGCAGTGCTATGGCTGGATCAAAGGGCAGACAGTCTTTTAGCACCCTTTGAGAATAGTTCCAAATTGCCCTCCAGAATGGTTGGATCAATTCACAACCCCACCAGCAATGAATTAATGTCCCGACTTTTCCACATCCCCTCCCTCCAGCATTCATTACTTTCCTTTGCTGTCATGTTAGCCAATCTGCTAGGTGTGAGGTGATACCTCAGAGTTGTTTTTATTTGCATCTCGATTATCAGAGATTTAGAGCACTTGTTCATGTGCTTATTAATAGTTTTAATTTCTTTGGCTGAAAACTGCTCATGTCCCTTGCCCATTTATCAATTGGAGAATGGCTTGATTTTTTGTATAATTGACTTAGCTCTTTATAAATTTGAGTAATTAGAACTTTGTCTGAGATTTTTGTTATGAAGATTGTTTCCCAATTTGTTGCTTCCTTTCTCATTTTGGTTACATTTGTTTTGTTTGTACAGAAACTTTTTAATTTGATGTAATCAAAATTGTTTATTTTACATTTTGTGACTCTTTGTATGTTTTGTTTGGTTTTAAAGCCTCTCCCTTCCCACAGGTCTGAAATATATACTATTCTGTGTTCACCTACATTACTTATAGTTTCCTTCTTTATGTTGAAGTCATTCACCCATTCTGAATTAATCTTGGTGTAGGCTATGAGGTGTTGATCCAAACCTAATCTCTCCTATACTATCTTCCAGTTTTCCCAGCGTTTTTGTCAAATAGTGGGTTTTTGTCCCAGAAGCTGGGCTCTTTGGGTTTGCCATATACTGTCTTACTGGGGTCACTTACCCCAAATCTATTCCACTGATCCACCTTTCTGTCTCTTAGCCAGTACCAAATTGTTTTGATGACTACTGCTTTATAATAGAGTTTGAGATCTGGGACTGCAAGGTCATTTTCCTTTGTATTTTTTTTCATTATTTCCATGGATATCCTTGACCCTTTGTTCTTCCAAAAGAACTTTGTTATGTTTTTTTCTAAATCAGTAAAAAAAATTTTTTTGGAAGTTCAATGGGTATGGCACTAAATAGAAAGATGTATTTGGGTAGGATGGTCATTTTTATTATATTAGCTCGTCCTAATCATGAGCAGTTAACATTTTTCCAATTGCTCAGGTCTAGTTTTAGTTGTGTGGAGAGTGTTTTGTAGTTGTGTTCATATAGTTCCTGTGTTTGTCTCGGTAGATAGATTCCTAAGTATTTTATTTTGTCTAAGGTGATTTTGAATGGAATTTCTCTTTCTAATTCTTGCTGCTGAGCTGTGTTGGAAATATAGAGAAATGCTGATCACTTAGGTGGGTTTATTTTGTACCCTGCAACTTTGCTAAAGTTATTGATTATTTCGACTAGATTTTTGGTTGATTTTCTAGGATTCTTTAAGTAGACCATCATGGCATCTGCAAAGAGCGATAACTTGGTCTCCTCCTTGACTATTTTAATGCCTTCAATTTCTTTTTCTTCTCTAATTGCTACTGCTAGTGTTTCTAGTACAATGTCAAATAATAGAGGTAATAATGGGCATCCTTGTTTCACTCCTGATCTTATTGGGAATGCATCTAGTTTATCCCCATTGCAGATGATGTTAGCTGATGGTTTTAGATATATACTGTTTATTATTTTTAGGAACAACCCTTCTATTCCTATTCTTTTTAGTGTTTTTAATAGGAATGGGTGTTGTATTTTATTGAAGGCTTTTTCTGCATCTATTGAGATTATCATGTGATTTTTGTTGGTTTGCTTGTTGATATGGTCAATTATGTGGATAGTTTTTCTAATATTGAACTAGCCCTGCATTTCTGATATAAATGCTACTTGGTTATATTTAATGACACTCCTGATCACTTGCTGGAGTTTTTTTGCTAGTATCCTATTTAAGATTTTTGCATCTATATTCATTAGGGAGATTGGTCTATAGTTTTCTTTCTCCATTTTTGACCTGCCTGGCTTTGGAATCAGTACCATGTTTGTGTCATGAAAGGAATTTGGTAGAACTCCCTCTTTACTTATTATGTTGAATAGTTTGGATAGTATTGGGATTAGCCATTCTTTGAATGTTTGATAGAATATACTTGTGAATCAATCAGGCCCTGGGGATTTTTTCTTAAAGAGTTCTTTTATAGCCTATTGGATTTCTTTTTCTTATTTGGGATTATTAAAGAGTTCTATTTCTTCTTCTGTTAGTCTAGGCAATTTTTGTTTTTGTAAATATTCATCCATATCACCTAGATTGGTATATTTATTGCCATATAATTGGGCAAAGTAGTTTTTAATGATTGCTTTAATTTCTTCTTCATTGGAGGTGAGTTCCCCCTTTTCATATTTGATGCTGTTAATTTGCTTTTCTTCTTTCCTTTTTTAATTTGATTGACCAGTACTTTGTCTATTTTGTTTTTTTTCTCAAAGTACCAGCTTCTAGTCTTATTTATTAGTTCAATAGTTCTATCACTTTTGATTTTATTAATTTCTCCTTCAGTTTTAGGATCTCTAGTTTGGTTTTCTTCTTGGGGGTTTTAATTCGTTCGTTTTCAAGTTTTTTTTATTTCCATTTCCAATTCATTGGTCTCTGCACTCCCTAATTTGTTAATATATGTACTCAGGGATATGAATTTTCTTCTGAGTACTGTTTTAGCTGCATCCCATAAGGTTTGAAAGGATGTCTCACCATTGTCATTTTCCTCAATGAAATTATTAATATTTTCTATGATTTGTTCTCTGACTAACTGATTTTGGAGTATCATATTATTTAATTTGCAATTAATTTTTGATTTGGCTCTCCATGTACCCTTACTGATCATTATTTTTATTACCTTATTATCTGAAAAGCCTGCACTTATTATTTCTGCTTTTCTGCATTTGTATGCCATGTTTCTGTGACCTAGCGTATGGTCAATCTTTGTGAATGTGCCATGTGGTGCTGAGAAGGTGCATCCCTTTTTGTCCCTGTTTATTTTTTCTCCATATGTCTATTAACTCTAATTTTTCTAAGATTTCATTCACTTATTTTACCTCTTTCTTATTTATATTTTCATTTGATTTATCTAAATTTGATAGTGGTTGTTTCAGATCTCCCACTAATATGGTTTTACTGTCTATTTCCTCCTTCAATTCTCCTAGTTTCTCCATTAGAAATTTGGGTGCTATACCATTTGGTGCATACATGTTGATTAGTGATTTTTCCTCATTGCCTCTAGTCCCTTTTAACAACATATATTTACCTTCCCTATCCCTTTTAATCAGGTCTATTTGTGCTTTGGCTTTGTCAGATATCATGATTACCACTCCTGCCTTCTTTCTATCAGTTGAGGCCCAAAAAGTCTTACTCCATCCTTTAATTCTGACCTTGTGAGTATCAACCCACCTCATGTGTGTTTCTTAAAGACAACATATGGTAGGGTTTTAGATTCTAATCCATTCTGCTATTTGTCTACATTTTATGGGTGAGTTCATCCCATTCATGTTCAAAGTTATGATTGTCACTTGTGGAATCCCTGGCATTTTGATAACCTCCCCTAATTCTGACCTTTCTTCTTTAGCTATAAACTTTTAAGCCAGTGATTTACTTTAAATCAGTCCCCCTAGTCCCCTCCCTTGATATATTTCCCTCTCTAGCCCCTCTCTTTTGTTCCCTCTCCCTCCCTCCTCTTCTTCCCTCCCTTTTTCTGTCCCCCCCCTTGGTTTTCCCTTTTCCTTTACCCTGTTGGATAAGATAGAATTCAAGATCCCAATAGATCTGGATGCTCTTCCCTCTCAGAATTGATTTCACTGAGAGTAAGGTTTAAGTAAAAACTGTCTTCCCCTCCTTCTTATAGGAGAATTCTTCCCCTCCCCTTTCCATGTGTATCTTTGTGTGAGAAAGATTATTCTATTTAGTTTTTTTCTATTTCTTGGAGTATATCTTAGTACCATCGACTATTTCTCCCCCTCCGTTTTTCTTTCTTCCCCTCCTTTCTCCATATCATCTTGATGCCCCAAACTTTCCCTAGGCATGATTCTTCTTACTACTCTAATGATGTATACAATTTTTGAGAGTTACACATTACATTTTCCCCTCATATTAAATAAGTAGTCCTTATAGAAGAGAGTTTGAATAAAAGAAAAAGATAACATTTTTCTCCTTTTCCCTTTCCTTCATATTTGCCTTTTCATGTTTCTCTTGCTCTTTGTGTTTGGATGTCTAACTTTCCACAGATCTCTCATCTTTTCTTTACAAATGCTTTGAAATATTATATTTTGTTAAATGCCCATACTTTCCTCTGGAAGTATTTAGTCAGTTTTGATGGATAGCTGATTCTTGGTTGAAGACCCAGCTCTCTTGCCTTTCTGAATATCATGTTCTAGGCCCTACTGTCATTCAGAGTAGAATGGCCCTGATTGGTATTCCTTTATATTTAAATTGTCTTTTTCTGGCTTCTTGTAAGATTTTTTTCTTTTTCTTGGAAGTTTTGGAATTTGGCAATTACATTCCTGGGAGTTGTCTTTTGGGGATTTAGTGTAGAGGGTGTTCTGTGAACTATTTCAATGCATATGTTGTCCCCTTGTTCTAGAATCTCCGGGCAGTTTTCTTTGATGATATCTTGCATTATAATGTCAAGATTACTGTTCATTTCTGTCTTTTCTGGTAGGCCAATGATTCTCAGATTGTCTCTCCTTCCTCTGTTTTCCAGGTCTGTCACCTTGTCAGTGAGATATTTTATGTTATCTTCTAATTCCTTAGTCTTTTGACTTTGCTTTATTAATTCTTGCTCTTTTGCAAGACCATTGTCTTTCAGAAGCCTGATTCTGACCTTTAAAGACTGGTTTCCCTTTTCATTTTGTTCTGACCTGTTTTTGAGATGTTGAGCTGTTTCTGCATTTGCATATTTTGGTTCCTCATATTGCTGAGTTCCTTTTGCATTATTTCCCTTTTTTACTGCCAGAAAGCTTCCATCTTTTTGATAATTTCCAATTTAAATTCTTCAATAACTAGTGGAGAATGTCCATTTCTTTTGGAAGATTTTGGAGCTTTTGTTTTTCCTCTTCTATTTCCTCTGTATTTTGTATTTTTGCTCTATAAAATGTGTCCAAAGTCATCCCCTTCTTCTTGCTTTTCTTGGTTTGGAGGCTGTTGCTCCTGTGCAGTGTTTGCCATCTCTATGGTTTTTTTCTCCCCTTTCCAGTCAGAAATCTGAGTGAGGAGTGCTGGCTCTCAGTGTATGGGTCTAATGATCAAGGCTTTAGCCTCAGGAAAATTGTCTGTTCTCCACAGCTGTGCTGTCTTTCTGGGGAAGCCCAGGGTCTTCGCTCCCCTGCCTGCTGGAGTTTCGGGTGTCAGTCTCAGGTGTTGGTCTTTGGTGTTTTTAGTTAACTCCCAAGACCTGTGGATGCCCCTTGCTCACTTCAGGGTGTGACATTTAAAATGGTTGATGTCTTAAACTATAGTGATTAAAATAGTGGAAGATATAAATTGTGATAGATATAAGGGAGGGTGAGTAAATTTGACTGCAGAAAATATGTTTCACTACAGTGTCTTGGTTTTAAATCAAATATAAGGTGGTTGCCAGAGAAATATTCCCAATTATTCAAATACCCAAGTCAACTGGGTTTTATAGAGATTTTTAATTAATAATATAATGAGGAATTAGAGAAAGAGAGAAAGAGTAGGAAAGGAATAATTATGAAGGGCCTCAAGCCAATATGGCCTAGACCTGAGTCTTAAGAGAGAGAATCAGTCAGTCAGTCTTTTAACACTCACCACAAGGTCTGCCTAAACAAGGATTCTAGTGACACCAGGCCAGCTCCATCTCAGCTGACTTCACCAAAGACTTCCAGCCAGAGACTGTTACAAAGAGCCTCTCTCCAGAGCCTCCAGAGGGACAGAGTCCCCTTAGAGGAGCTCCAGCGAGACCTCTTTAGAGATTGTCCTCCAAGAGCTTCCCTTCTACAGAGCCTCTCTCGAGAGATTCTTCCCAAGTGATCCTCATCAGAGATCCTCCAAAAGGATTTCTCCAAAAGGATATCTCCTCAAGAGATTCTGCTTTTTCTTATATAGGGGTTTTTCTCCCATGTCACCTCCCCTAAGTCTCTACATCTACCAATCACTGTAGACACTTTCCAATGGACTGCCCATCTAAATTCCTGCTAAGTCGACCAATCTCCTCAGTAAGTCTGAATCAGAAAAAATGCTGCTGTGTCGACCAATCTCCTCAGTAAGTCTGAACAAGAGAAAACCCAGCTGAGTCAACTAATCTCATCAAGAGAAAACTTGCCCGACCCTTTTAGGTACCTAGCATCCCATTGTATCAATTCTAAAAACAGGCCTGGTTCAAAGAACTCCTTGCCTTATTATAAGCATGGGTCCAAGTACTTTCATTGTTTAGCAAGTTTTCTCTCCTAAAGCAGTCTTAAGTACGGGTAGAGTAGGGGTCCTCCCATAGCAAGGAGTTTTCTCCCCTAAAGCAGTCTTAAGTATGGTTGGAGTAGAGGTCCTCCCATTTCTGATCCTGGCGAGTTCTCACATCAAAATGGGGAATGTTTCTCAGTAGGGAATTTGTTCCAATTAAGAATTCCCCGATGGGGAAATTTTTAACATTCACAAGTCTGAGAGATTTCAAGATTTACAAGGGGTTCCCTTCGTGCACTCATTGATTATAGCACGCTAGTTCTGGGAGCCCACAGTCTGAGTTCCTCTTGCCCACCTGCTGGGGTTTCGGGTTTTACAACTCAAAGGAGGGGGTTCTTGGTGGTATTACTCTGGTCCCCACACCTGGGGCTGCCCGTTGTTCAGTCCTTGGGTGCCCCTCCCTCACTTGTTGATTCTGGCCAGTGCCGACTTTAACTCTGGCTCCATCAGCGTGGTGGGTGGGGGGAGGGTGCGTCAGCTTTTCATTCCCTTATATTGTGGAAATGAGAAAGTCCCACCTACTTTCAGTGCTGCACTTTAGTATGGGGTCTCTCTGTTCTTATGAGGATGATTGTTTTTGTCTTTTGGGGGGGTCTTTTGAGGTCATCTGTGTCATTGGGTCTGAGGAGAGGAAGCCAGTCGCGTCTACTCTGCAGCCATGCTTACCAGGAAGTCCCTCTGGAGACTTTTGATCGGATTAGGTTCAACTGGGTTGGGTTGTATGTGCTCTGAGGCTGGTGCCGCCCAGGATCTCTCCAGTTCTCGCCATCTTCTTCTTGGCTGTCTGCAAGGTTCCCCAGTGCCTTTACCCACCCTTCACTTGGGGGGAGGGGGGGAGGAGTTCTGGCCTCTCTGGGCTCTGAGGAGTCCTGATGGGATTAGGTTCAACTGGGTTGGTCTGGATGTGCCCTGAGGCAAAAACCTCCAGTGAGAATGGAGCCAGATGCTATGACCCAGCCATGGGCTTCAGGCTCCCTGGACTCTCCCTGGCTTCCTCCCCACTGCTTGTTCTGGATGCTCCGAGCCCAGTGCCTCACTGCTCACAAGGAAGACCCTCCAAACCAGCACCTTTGCCCACCCAGAGGTTCCCTCTGCCACAGAACTCTGGATTGGGGGGGAGGAGTCCTGGGACCTGCCTTCCCCTTAGACCCAAGTGTTCTCAGATTCCGGCTTTTGTGGGGCATACATTTTGATTTGAGTCCAGAAGGGGGGTTCCCCGCCACTGTCCTGTTGTTAAGTTCAAATTTCGGTCCCCTAAGAGCATTCAGTTTGTGATCGGTAAGGAAGGGTTTTCAGAGGTCTGAACTTTTGCTGCTTCTAAGCTGCCATCTTGACTCTGCCTCTCCTACGGACTCTTTCAATGTCTATTTTGCCCTCTTGTTGCAAAACCTCATGGCAGTTTTCTTGGATAATTTCTTTTAGTATGGTGTCAAGGTTTCTAGTTTATAGATTTTCAGGGAGACCTATAATTTTCAAATTGTCCCTCCAAGATCTATTTTCAAGGCCAACCACCCTCTCAATGAGATATTTTGTGTTGCCTTCTAATCTGTCATTCTTTTGACTTTGCTTTATTAATTCTTGCTGTCTTGTGAAATCATTGGCTTTTACTTGCCCAACTCTAGTTTTTAATTACTGATTTTTAGCTAAGATCTTTTGGTTTTCCTTTTTGGTTTGATCTATCCTGCTTTTCATGGCTTCCACAGGTCATTTCTGGTCTTTGATTTTCTTATTATTTCATTGGATTTCTGGGCTTCAATTTCCAAGTGGAAGATCATGTCTTTTAAACCATTATTTTCTTTTTGAATGAAATTTTCCCACTTTTCTTGCCATATCTCTTCTATTTTTTTCTGACAATCTCAGATTTAATGTCTTCAAGAATTTGTGACCAATTTTCATTTTTTTTCCTAAGGTTTGGGTTTGTTTAATTGTTTGTCATCTTCTGCTGTCTCTTGTTTAGTTTGGGTTTTTTCTCCCTAAAAATTACCAAGGGTCAATGTTTTCTTCTTGGTTTGTGTGTGTGTGTGTGTGTGTGTGTGTGTGTGTGTGTGTGTGTGTGTGTGTGTTTGTAGATTTTAGTTCCTGGGATTTAGTGGCCATTGCCTTATTCCTTCCTGGTCAGATGTCTAAGTGAGGAATGTGGGTGATCTCTGTATTGGGCTCTGGAAAGGTTTTTGCCCTGAGGATATTTTCCTCAGTCCTCAGCAGTGTCCAGCTGCTCTTAGTGGCAGGTCCAGCCCCTAAGAAGTTCTATATTGCTTGGGAAGTGGTCTGGGTGTAGAGTGTAGGGAAGTCTCTGTATTGAGCACTTAGAGAAGTTTTAGCCTGAGGGCTTTTTTGGGTTCTCTGTGGCATTTTACTGTGAGATTCCCCCTCTCCCCAAGCTCTAGCACCCTATCCCCATGTTTCCTTAGTCTCCTGGGGTCCCTAGTCATGCTATTCTTACTGGTAAGTTCAGCCTCTTAGAACTTAATGATTGCCTGGGAAGAGGTCTGGGTGTGGAGTATAGTCAAGTCTCTGTGTTGAGAGCTGGATCTTTTTCTGTTCTCTGTGGCATTTTGCTGTGAGCCACCCCCTTTCCCCAAGCTCTGCAGCCTATCTCAATGTTTCCTCAGCCTCTCAATGTTCAAAGTCTATTTTCTCTTAGGGAGAAGTTTGTGTTGACCTCAGCCAGTCTCGCTTCTAGAACTTAGAAGTTTGTACCATGCTCACTAAGACTCTGGAAAAATAGGTGAAGTGGAGGAGAGGTGATGAGCTTGCCCCTTGGTGGGGGAAATTTCACCCCATTTTAGCATGGAAATGCCCTAACTTTGCCTACTTTCTGTGCTGTGCCCTACTGTGGAACTTCTTTGCTTGTTTTATTTTGGTTTTGTCATTTTGAGGCACTGTCTCGATTGGTGGAGAGGAGAAGAAGAGCTCTGCTTCTACTTGGTAGCCATCTTGACCCAGGACTTTTTTCTATATACATATTATTTTTTGCCACGTGATACTCTCTCTAATGAGTAAATGAAAGGAAGAAAGAGACCTGGGAATTTCAATATACCCTATAAACAAATTTTAAAAAATAAATTTACAAAACAAATTCTAACTTCACTATGTTCTTATACTAATATGCAAAAATATGTTCCTTCTAAGACTACTATTGTAATTAAACTCTGAGAAGGCTGAAGACAAGCTAAGAAGAGATTTGGGACTGCAAATTGTGTTTAAAATGTGGAGAAAATTATTCCATTTTTTTCATGATAGAAAAATATATTTGCATACTGGACTGAAAATTTTGTGTTTAACTCCGTTGGTCTCAATTAGTCTTTGAGAGTATATTTGCACTATATACAAATGATTACCCCTTTTTGTGCTATGGAATTGTCCCTTAATCAAAATCAAAATTACCTAGGGCTGGTAGCATATTGATTTTTTTCCACTGTCTCATACTGTAGTATGGATTCATTTCAAAACTCCTTTTTTTTTCAAGTTCTTGTCTTTTGTCACTCAGAAAAGTGTAGATTTCAATAGGTTTAAAGCACATTAAGGCATAGGGAGAGAGGGAATGGATGGTCAAATGATATCACATGCAAACATTACATACTTGATGTTTGCCTTGGATGGATATTGGTCTTTGTTACCCAGAAAATGTTGTTACCCAGAAAAAAAGGCCAAACCCTCCACATATATTTTATAAATGAGAAAAATTAGAGTGATAGAGGTAAAATTAAAGGTCTACTATTGTTTTACTAGCTTAGCTTTTGAACATAGCATGATTTCTACTGAGCAATGAAACAAAGACACTCAAGTCATATTAAGTCAATTTCTTTACATATATAAATTTAAAGTTACATTCTTCCAGTGGTAATAAACTATATAAATTTCCCTCTAAGGTCTAAGTAAAGCCATCTTTACTTCCTTACTCCTTAGTGTGTATAACAGGGGGTTTAATAGAGGTATGATGCAATGATAGAGATGAGTGCAGTAATACCTAAAATAAGGGATGCAATGAAATGTTTAGTGTGTCTCAAATTGTGGGGAATCAATTGTAGGGCAAAAATGCCTGGGGCATCATACCAGTCAGTAGTCATATTAACAGGAAGCATGATAAAAGGTAGTTATTTAACAACAAATACAATGGTAGCAGGAATGGAGGGATTAAGGCAATTAGTTAAAATACATCCTGAACAAAAAATTGTAAAAGTCTTGGGGGAAGTGTGTTGTAAAAAAGAACCCTTAGGTGGTTGCAGAAGTAATGCATAAGGGGCTCTAACCCAAGCTTGAATGGGTCGGAAATCTTTCTTGCCACTAGGGCGCAGTAATACAGCAGGGAGGAGAGAAGCAATGAGTCTCCATAAAAGAAAAATGAGTAATGGGAGATGAGGGGTTTTCAAAGAAAGCCAAGAAGGGTGAAGGCCAACCAGGATCATACCAGCAAGAAATTGGTTCCTTAGTGGGGAAAATTTGATTAATTTTGTTCAATTAAAAGTGGAACTATCAGCGGTGTATTTTTGAAATCCTCTAAAATCATAGTCAGGACTATAAATAGACCAATCAAATACAAAAAAATGAACTATTAATAATGGAAATTGGACACCCTTCTTGGGGAATCCACAATCTCTCCAGGGAGGGCATCCATATCTATCATCAATTTGATGCCAAGGCTTATCAGAGATGTGTTTGTGTTCAAGAATATTCTTAGGGGGACATACAGGGGTTGTCTGAACAGAGAATTTGTTCAGTGAAGAAACAGGGGATAACATATGAAGTAATCACATACATTTCCTACTGCCCTTTCCAGGGAAGTCAGTAAGATATAAATGATCATCTGACAACAAGCAACCTGGAGTGGGAGTAGGACCAGTGGGGAAACATAAGGGTGGCATATGAGACAAACCAGAGTATGTAAAATTTTAAAAAAGACTTATGCAATATGTAGGCATCCATAGGACCACGGAGAAAGTCAGTCACTGCTGTAAACTTGAGAGCAGCAATACAATCAGGAAGTGCAAATCCTTGTTGTCTGCTCTTTCTTTCACTTGGGCTGTAAGTGTCTTAATTTGTCCCCAAGTTGGTAGAGCATTCTGAGTTGTTTTAGCACAGTCTCTTTGTACCTGCGTTCTCTTCATCATCTTCCTGCTTGGATGCTTCATGCGGCTTGTTGTGGGGGTGGGAGTCATGGTGAGGACACGTCCTAAAGGTTTTAACCTTTAACTTAAAATTTTAGATTATATATCCCTTGTAAATAGCTAAATAATACTTGTGACATTTAATTGTAGGCCAATCAGAATCTCAGAAATTCAGGGGAAAAGATCTTGTTTAGAAATATACATGCACAGACTAAGCAGCAAATATCAATAAAAGCAAAGTATAATAGATGTGGTTATTTTCTTCTTCAAGGACAAAAATTCCACTAATAATCAATAATAATCCAATTCTGATCATTATCACAATTTGGAAACAGGTTGTTTGCATGTTCACATAACCTAGCAATTGCTAAAATACTTACCTCAAATAAATGTAAGGTTCTCTCATTAACTTTGCTGCTTGGAAGCTTTATGTACACGTCACTATAGTGGTAAAAACTATCGTATCCTATCTTAAAGTCTATTTAAAGTTAGTATAAACCTACTTATGGTAGAACTTTTTGGTGCTCTCTAAGAATCCTCTTTACTGCAGTAGGATAAAGGAGGGTGTACGAGTGCCCCTTGCTGCAGCAGGAGAAAGAAGGGGTGTGATGAGACAGATTTACTGAAAAAATAAATAAATAAAAATAAAATCTTCAATAACGGTGTTTTAAAATCATAGGATTTTTGTTTTCAAAAATATATGCAGATTCTCATACATAAAGGCAGATAATGGAATCCTTTTTCCAATAACCAATTAAATTATTTTTAATCAAAAACCTGCTTCTGCTTGTCAGCTAATGTATGTTTACTTAACTCTAGCTGTGAAAAGAAAGATGGGGGGAAATCAAGGACTCAGAATGAATCATCAAGTTTGTTTCCTAGCAATTCTTGCCTAATAAACAATTTCCTTTGAGGGGTTAATATACTTAACTTTTCAAAATGGGATCCTTAATTTATATCATGAATGTATTATGGTTCACACAGAAGCATTTACAGGAAAGACTGGCATATTGATGTATATAAAGGCAATCCAGATATTCTCCCAAAAAATTTATCCTAACCATCTGAACCATAAAACTTTCAATTCTGATATATTTACATTAGCATCTTAAACAGTTAGTCCAATTATTCATAAATCATTGCATTACTAATTTAGCTTAACTAACTCTAACCTATCAATTGTGAAAAAATGGGAAGCATGTTCTTTAACCTGAACTTCTTTAGAATTCTGAATTTATAGTTTGAATTCTGCAGCTTTATAGATTGATTTACTTAGCCAAATTATCTGGGCAGTGCATTGTGCAGTTTCAACCATATTTTTACTTAATAATGGCATATAGAAATTATAATATTTGGCATGCTCAAATAAACTCTTAACATTTTTGTTACTCTTTAACCTTAGTTGTAACATGTCTTATTACTAGATCAAAATATACTCCAGCTGTCAACTAACATCTCAGGGCTTTCAAATTATATCTCTAAAGTTTAGATAAGGTAGCTGAAAACTTTTACCTGTTTAAAATATTTTGCTGTATTAGTCCCATAATATAAATGTATATATATATGTATATATATATAAATGTAAATATAATTGCAAGCCCTTTGTTCTCCTTCCTGTGTGTGAAGAAGGGGTTAAATTACTTCTGTAATGATTCCAAGTTTGTAGAAGGTTTTTTTCCTCAACACTTGGCTGCACTCCTGGCTGTGTTCCCAGTAAAAGTGTATTACCAAGGGAAAAAATATTCCCTTCTTTCCAATCCTTTTTAACACTTTAATTACAACACTTAAAATTTTTTGTATGTATTGAAAACCTGAATAATAGATCACTCCCAATGGATATTAATTAAAAACCAAACACCTTTCAAATATTCTTTCATTAAAATCCCTTAATAATCTTTCCTTAATATTCCAATTTTCCTTTCAAACCTCTGCTCAAGGTAGAATAAAACCTCCAGTTTTGCCTCTTTATAACTTCAAACATTTAACAAACATTCCCCATAACTTTTTCAACACTTACTACTTCTCTCATCTCATCTGGCATTTCCTCTTTACTCTTTGTATAAATAGAGGAGAGGTGACTTCTCTTTACCTATATTTAACAACCTAATGTAAGGAAAGATTACAACATCAGTGTGATTGACAATCAAATGCAAGGAAATGGAAGCTTGAAGGAACTGCCAATCAAGTAGAGAAGGAAAGAAGATTCTAAAGAAGAATCTGGCCAGGGAGATAGTTAAGAAAGCCAGCATCTAAAACTGGTCACTTCTGCTCTCTTGAACTTTGGAGAAGGAGCTAGCAGACATCTGCTCTGGATTCCTGGCTAGTGACTTAACATTGAAAAGATTGGAGCATAGCTCTGAAGATCTTTTTCAATTTATCAGCAATATCCCCTCAGAGACAAATCAACTTTACTTACTTCTATTGAATTCCACAAAAGATTGGGGAGACCCTAAATTCCCTCTTTCCCCTTCTCCCACCATGCCTAACTTCTCTTCTTTAAGAATAAACTGCTTTCAGAAAGAGGCATAGTATGAGAGTAATCTTGAAATTTCTAAGATCTCACCACATTGAGAAGAGCCATTAGGATCAACAGAGAGAGAGAGAAAGGAAGTGGGGTGGGGGGAAGGAGTGAGAATTCTAGCTTTCCCTCTAACCTATTTCCTGGTGTCATTGCCCCAGCCTTTCTCTCCTACCTTAAATATCCTAGTAAGGAGCATCTATTACACTAATAACGAATCTTACTTGATTTCTGGACTGGAAAAATGGGTTGTGCCAATATGTGACTCCTGAAGTCTAGAAAAAAGAATATGTCAAGGTTGAAAAATGAAGACTAGATTTGGGCCAAGTTGAAAGACATAGGAATCTCAGTAGAAACAAGTATTTGTATCAGTTTTCTAAAATTTTCTAAAGTTCTAATCTCATCCCCCAATGAAATTACAGTGCCATAGACTTAGTTCTAAGTGAGGTACTTGTTCTTAGGTTTGTAGCAAAGACAAACAAAAAACCAAACAAACCGAAAAGTTAAAAGATTAAAATAGATAATTGAGAAAATGTAATATTATTGAAAGCCTACTACAAGGAATTCTATTTTTATATAGTTTTTCTTCAAAGTAAGTGGTTCTCTATTATTTATCTGATTTTTCCTCTGTTACTCCCCAGTTTTTCACCCTTATCTAATGCAGGCATCATACAGACTTTTAATTTTGCATTTTTTCCTTTTTATCTGTGTTCTATTGTTTTATAATTTCATGTACTACTATTATTTTTCTCCATTTAGACTCCCTATTGGGCATCTCTATCTGGGTGTCTTACCAACACTTCAAACTCATGTTCAAAGCTAACATTAATTAGCCTTAAGTTGACTTCCTCCCAACATTTTTCCATCATCCAGGTTGGAAATACTTTAAAATTTCTGTTTCTCATTCAACTCCCTCAAATTAGTCACCAAGGCAAACTGATTGTCTCCACGATTTCTTTTGATTTTATCTTCTTTTCAATCCTGTCACATCTGTCCTAGTTTAGGTCCACATCCATTATATATCTTCTCTATTATAGGAACAAAATTTTATCACTAATCTGCCTGCTACCATCCCTTCCTATTTATCCATAATCACTTTTGCACTATCCCACACTCTGTACAACACTGAATCAATAATATTAATACCCTGGTTCAGTTATAGCACATCATTGTTCAAGTGCAATCCCTGACTTCTTGTTGTTTATAAAAAATTACCCATATGTTTTATCTAGGAATTTAAAAGTCACAGAGAAGAGTCTTAGAAAGGATTACCCAGATAAACATCCTTCTGTTATGTGTCTCATTTACTTTCTTATATGATAATGTGGAAAAAGCAATATTTTAGGAAACAAAAGATCTCTATTCAAGACCTATCTGTTTTTTTTTTTTAAATATATTTTATTTGGTCATTTCCAAGCATTATTCGTTAAAGACATAGATCATTTTCTTTTCCTCCCCCCCCCAACCCCCCATAGCCGATGCGTAAGTCCACTGGGCATTAGATGTTTTCTTGATTTGAACCCATTGCTTTGTTGATAGTATTTGCATTAGAGTGTTCATTTAGAGTCTATCCTCTGTCATGTCCCCTCAACCTCTGTATTCAGGCAGTTGCTTTTTCTCGGTGTTTCCACTCCCATAGTTTATCCTTTGCTTATGAATGGTGTTTTTTTCCTCCTGGATCCCTGCAAGTTGTTCAGGGACATTACACCGCCACTAATGGAGAAGTCCATTACGTTCGATGATACCACAGTGTGTTTGTCTCTGTGTACAATGTTCTCCTGGTTCTGCTCCTCTCGCTCTGCATCACTTCCTGGAGGTTGTTCCAGTCTCCATGGAACTTCTCCACTTTATTATTCCTTTTAGCACAATAGTACTCCATCACCAACATATACCACAGTTTGTTCAGCCATTCCCCAATTGATGGGCATCCCCTCATTTTCCAGTTTTGGGCCACCACAAAGAGCGCAGCTATGAATATTTTTGTACAAGTCTTTGTGTCCATTATCTCTTTGGGGTACAGACCCAGCAGTGCTATGGCTGGGTCAAAGGGTAGATATTCTTTTAGCACCCTTTGGGCATAGTTCCAAATTGCCCTCCAGAATGGTTGGATCAGTTCACAGCTCCACCAGCAATGAATTAATGTCCCTATTTTGCCACATCCCCTCCAGCATTCATTACTTTCCTTTGCTGTTATGTTAGCCAATCTGCTAGGTGTGAGGTGATACCTCAGAGTTGTTTTGATTTGCATCTCTCTGATTATAAGAGATGTAGAACACTTCTTCATGTGCTTGTTAATAGTTTTGATTTCTTTATCTGAGAACTGCCTATCCATTTCCCTTGCCCATTTATCAATTGGAGAATGGCTTGATTTTGTGTACAATTGATTTAGCTCTTTATAAATATGAGTAATTAAACCTTTGTCAGAGGTTTCTATGAAGATTTTTTCCCAATTTGTTGTTTCCCTTCTGATTTTAGTTATATTGGTTTTGTTTGTACAAAAGCTTTTTAGTTTGATGTAGTCAAAATTATTTATTTTACATTTTGTGATTCTTTCTATATCTTGCTTGGTTTTAAAGCCTTTCCCCTCCCAAAGGTCTGACATGTATACTATTCTGTGTTTACCCAATTTACTTATGGTTTCCTTCTTTATGTTTAAGTCACTCACCCATTTTGAATTTATCTTGGTGTAGGGTGTGAGGTGTTGATCTATTCCTAGTCTCTCCCACACTGTCTTTCAGTTTTCCCAGCAGTTTTTATCGAATAGTGGATTTTTGTCCCAAAAGCTGGGATCTTTGGGTTTATCGTATACTGTCTTGCTGAGGTCGCTTTCCCCCAGTCTATTCCACTGATCTTCCTTTCTGTTTCTTAGCCAGTACCAAATTGTTTTGATGACTGCTGCTTTGTAATATAGTTTTAGGTCAGGGACTGCAAGGCCCCCATCATATGTGTTTTTTTTTCATTATTTCCCTGGATATCCTTGATCTTTTGTTCTTCCAAATGAACTTTGTTATGGTTTTTTCTAAATCAGTGAAGAAGTATTTTGGTAGTTCAATGGGTATGGCACTAAATAGATAAATAAGTTTGGGTAGGATGGTCATTTTTATTATATTGGCTCGTCCTATCCATGAGCAGTTAATGTTTTTCCATTTGTTCAAGTCTAGTTTTAGTTGTGTGGCGAGTGTTTTGTAGTTGTGTTCATATAGTTCCTGTGTTTGTCTTGGGAGGTAGATTCCTAGGTATTTTATTTTGTCTAAGGTGATTTTGAATGGGATTTCTCTTTCTAGTTCTTGCTGCTGAGCTGTGTTGGAGATATATAGAAAAGCTGATGATTTATGTGGGTTTATTTTGTATCCTGCAACTTTGCTAAAGTTGTTGATTATTTCAATTAGCTTTTTGGTTGAATCTCTAGGATTCTTTAAGTAGACCATCATGTCATCCGCAAAGAGTGATAACTTGGTCTCCTCCTTGCCTATTTTGATGCCTTCAATTCCTTTATCTTCTCTAATTGCTACTGCTAGTGTTTCTAGTACAATGTCAAATAGTAGAGGTGATAATGGGCATCCTTGTTTCACTCCTGATCTTATTGGGAATGCATCTAGTTTATCCCCATTGCAGATGATATTAGCTGTTGGTTTTAGATATATACTGTTTATTATTTTTAGGAATGACCCTTCTATTCCTATGCTTTCTAGTGTTTTTAATAGGAATGGGTGTTGTATTTTATCAAAGGCTTTTTCTGCATCTATTGAAATAATCATGTGATGCTTGCTAGTTTGCTTGTTGATGTGGTCAATTATGTGGATGGTTTTCCTAATGTTGAACCAGCCCTGCATCCCTGGTATGAATCCTACTTGATCATGGTGAATGATCCTTCTGATCACTTGCTGGAGTCTTTTTGCTAGTATCCTATTTAAGATTTTTGCATCTATATTCATTAGGGAGATTGGTCTATAGTTTTCTTTCTCTGTTTTTGACCTGCCTGGTTTTGGAATCAGTACCATGTTTGTGTCGTAAAAGGAGTTTAGTAGAACTCCCTCTTTGCTTATTATGTCAAATAGTTTGTATAGTATTGGGATTAACTATTCTCTGAATGTTTGATAGAATTCACTGGTGAATCCATCAGGCCCTGGGGATTTTTTCTTAGGAAGTTCTTTGATGGCTTGTTGGATTTCAATTTCTGATATGGGATTATTTAGGAATTCTATTTCCTCTTCTGTTAGTCTAGGCAGTTTGTATTTTTGTATATATTCATCCATTTCTCCTAAATTGGTGTATTTATTGCCATATAATTGGGCAAAGTAATTTCTAATGATTGCCTTAATTTCCTCCTCATTGGAGGTGCTGTCCCCCTTTTCATCTTTAATGCTGTGAATTTGCTTTTCTTCCTTCCTTTTTTTAACTAGATTGACCAGTACCTTGTCTATTTTGTTTGTTTTTTCAAAGTACCAGCTTCTTGTCTCATTTATTAAATCAATAGTTCTATCACTTTCGATTTTATTAATTTCTCCCTTAATTTTTAGGATTTCTAATTTGGTTTTCTGCTGGGGGTTTTTAATTTGATCGCTTTCCAGTTTTTTCATTTGCATTTCCAATTGATTGATCTCTGCTCTCCCTTGTTTGTTAATATAAGCATTCAGGGATATGAATTTACCTCTGATTACCGCTTTGGCTGCATCCCAAAAGGTTTGGAAGGATGTTTCGCCATTGTCATTTTCCTCGATGAAATTATTAATTGTTTCTATGATTTCTTCTTTAACTAAACGGTTTTGGAGTATCATATTGTTTAATTTCCAATTGGTTTTAGATTTGGTTTTCCATGTACCATTACTAATCATTATTTTTATTGCCTTGTGATCTGAGAAGGCTGCATTCATTATTTCTGCTTTTCTGCATTTGTGTGCTATGTTTCTGTGACCTAATGTATGGTCAATTTTTGTGAATGTGCCATGTGGTGCTGAGAAGAAGGTGTATTCCTTTTTATCCCTATTTATTTTTCTCCATATGTCTATTAATTCTAATTTTTCTAAGATTTCATTCACTTCTTTTACCTCTTTCTTATTTATTTTTTGATTTGATTTATCTAAATTTGATAATGGTTGGTTTAAGTCTCCCACTAGTATGGTTTTATTGTCTATTTCTTCCTTCAATTCTCCTAGTTTCTCCATTAGAAATTTGGGTGCTATATTATTTGGTGCATACATATTGATTAATGATATTTCCTCATTGTCTATAGTCCCTTTTAACAAAATATAATTACCTTCCCTATCCCTTTTGATCAGGTCTATTTTTGCATTGGCTTTATCAGATATCATGATTACCACTCCTGCCTTCTTTCTATCAGTTGAAGCCCAGAAGGTCTTACTCCATCCTTTAATTCTGACCTTGTGGGTGTCAACCCGCCTCATGTGTGTTTCTTGAAGACAACATATGGTAGGGTTTTGGATTCTAATCCATTCTGCTATTCGTCTACGTTTTATGGGTGAGTTCATCCCATTCACGTTCAAAGTTATGATTGTCATTTGTGGACTCCCTGGCATTTTGATTGCCTTCCCTAATTCTAACCTTTTCTTCTTCGGCTCTACCTTTTAGTCCAGTGATTTACTTTGAAACAGTCCCCCTTGTCCCCTCCCTTGATGTTTCCCTTTTTAGTCCCTCCCTTTTTGTTCCCTCCCCCTCCCCCCTCTCTTTCCCTCCCTTTTTGTTCTCCCTCTCCCCCTCCCCCCCTTTGGTTTTCCCTTCTCCTTACCCTTGTTGGGTAAGATAGAATTCAAGATCCCAATGGATCTGGATGTTTTTCCCTCTCAGAGCTGATTTCCCTGAGATTGAGGTTTAAGTAACCCCCCCCTCTCTTCCTCTCCTTCTTATAGGAGTTTTCTTCCCCTCCCCTTCCCATGTGAATCTTTGTGTGAGAATGATTATTCTATTTGGTCTTTCTTTACCCCTATTTATACATTACATTTTCCCACATGTTAGTATACATAGGTTGATATAAATGTAGTCCTTATAGAAGAGAGTTTGAGTAAAAGAAGAAGATAACATTTTCCCCTTTCCTTAATATTTACCTTTTCAGGTATTCCTTGCTCTTTGATTTTCGGTATCAAACTTTCCACAGAGCTCTGGTCTTTTCTTTGCAAAAAGTTGGAAGTCTTCTATTTTGTTGAATGCCCATACTTCCCTTGGAAGTATATAGTCAGTTTTGCTGGGTAGCTGATTCTTGGTTGGAGACCCAGCTCTCTTGCCTTTCTGAAGATCATGTTCCATGCCTTACGATCATTCAGAGTAGAACTTGCAAGGTCTTGGGTGACCCTGATTGGCATTCCTTTATATCTAAATTGTCTTTTTCTGGCTTCCTGTAGGATTTTTTCTTTTGTTTGATAGCTTTGGAATTTGGCAATTACATTCCTGGGAGTTGTCTTTTGGGGGTTTAGTGTGAGAAGGTGTTCTGTGAGCTCTGTCAGTGGCTGTATTGCCCCCTTGTTCTAGAATCTCTGGCAATTTTCTTTGATTATATCTTGTATCACCATGTCCAGTTTGGTGTTTATTTCTGGCTTATCTGGGAGTCCAATTATTCTTAAATTATCCCTTCTCCCCCTATTTTCCAGATCTATCACCTTGTCGGTGAGATATTTTATGTTCTCTTCTAATTTCTTGGTATTTTGGCTTTGCTTTATTGATTCTTGCTCTTTTACACGATCGTTGTCTTCCAGCTGCCTGATTCTGGCCTTTAAAGCCTGGTTTTCTTTTACAGTTTGGTCAAACTGGTTTTGTAGATGCGTGAATTTCTTTTGCATTATTTCCAACTTTTCCTCCCAGAAGGCTTCCATCTTTTTGGTCATTTCTGATTCAAATTCTTCATAGGTTTGTGGAGAGTTTCCATTTCCTTTGGAAGGTTTTGGAGCATTTTCTTTTATATTATCTTCTGTCTGCTCTGTATTTTGTATTTTGGCTCCATAGAATGTGTCCAAAGTCGCCCCTTTCTTCTTATTTTTCTGGTATTTTGGGGCTTCTGTGGTTCTGTGGAGTTTGCCATTTCTGAATGTGGAGGATTAGTTTTTTCTTGTCTCTTTCTGTGTTCAGAGGCTTTAGTCCTGGGCAGATAGTTCTATGGGCTTTCCCTGGGTTAAACGAATATGCCTCACTGGAACTGGAATGGAAGGGTCGGACCACGAGGCCACACTCTCCCCCTGGCTGGCTTTCCGGAAGTTGCCTTCAGAATCGCTGGCCGTGAGGCTGTTTCGTTGGCCTGCGGGGGGATGGGCTGCAGCTTTCCCAAGCTCCGGGCAAGGACTTTCACTGAGACTTGGATAGCAGGATCCAGCCCGTGAGGCTGTCTTGCCCGCCCTGAGGGTTGCTGTTGTTTCGACCAGCTCTCTGCAGCGGAAGCCCCAGGCAGTAACTTTCACCGGGACTGTAGAAGGCCCTGAGGGTTCTGCTCTCTGAGCCCGGCAGGGCTGCGGCTTCCGGGAGCCTTGGACTCTGCGCTCCTACCCCTGAGGTCCGAGGGATCTCGGGTTCTGGCTTTTGAGGGGAGCCGTACCTTTTGAACCGGGTCCAGGTCCAGGAGGAGGGTTCCCAGGGTCTGTGCTGTTGATCGTTTTGAATTTCGGCGCCTTAGGAGCTTATCGTTTGAGATCGGTCAGGAAGGGTTTTCAGGAGATCTGAGCTTTAGCTTTCTCTAAGCCGCCATCTTAACCGGAAGTCTCAAGACCTATCTGTAACCCATGATCCAGGGCAAATCATTTCATCAATTTGCACTTTGGCTTTTCCTATTTCTAAAATAAGAATAAAAATTTCAAGATTTATTTCATATGGTGATTGTCCATAAAGTGGTTTGTAAATTTAAAATTTCTTTAGAAATGCTGCTTGATAAATAAATTAATATGTTTTTAAACTCATTAAGAGCAGAAGTTGTAACTTATCATTTTAAATTCCTTAGAGCACTTAGCATATTGCCTTACCCCACAGTAGTAACTCAATAAATATTTGCTAAAGAATAAGAAGGAAAGGGGGAAGGGCAGTAGTGAATCAATAAATAAATCTATATCTTTTTTCCACCAAGGAAAATATGAATCTAATTACTCAAATTTATAAGGAACTAAATCAATTGTACAAAAAAAATCAAGCCATTCCCCAATTGATAAATGGGCAAGGGACATGAATAGCCTGTTTTCAGATAAAGAACTCAAAACTATCAATAAGCACATGAAAAAGTGTTCTAAATCTCTCATAATTGGAGAAATTCAAATCAGTATCTCCCAAGTTGGAAAAAGAAAAACACTTAGTTCCCTCAGGACTTTCCCTCCTTTTCTTCTGGCTCAGACAGTAAGGGAGAGAGAGAGAGAGAGAGAGAGAGAGAGAGAGAGAGAGAGAGAGAGAGAGAGAGAGAGAGAGAGAGGAGAGAGAGAGAGAGAGAGAGAGAGAGAGAGAGAGAGGAAGCAGAAACAGAAGCAGAAGCAGAAGCAGAAGCAGCAGAAGCAGAAGCAAGAAGAAGAAGCAGAAGCAGAAGCAGAAGCAGAAGCAGAAGCAGAAGCAGAAGCAGAAGCAGAAGCAGAAGCAGAAGAAGAAGAAGAAGAAGAAGAAGAAGAAGAAGAAGAAGAAGAAGAAGAAGAAGAAGAAGAAGAAGAAGAAGAAGAAGAAGAAGAAGAAGAAGAAGAAGAAGAAGAAGAAGAAGAAGAAGAAGAAGAAGAAGAAGAAGAAGAAGAAGAAGAAGAAGAAGAAGAAGAAGAAGAAGAAGAAGAAGAAGAAGAAGAAGAAGAAGAAGAAGAAGAAGAAGAAGAAGAAGAAGAAGAAGAAGAAGAAGAAGAAGAAGAAGAAGAAGAAGAAGAAGAAGAAGAAGAAGAAGAAGAAGAAGAAGAAGAAGAAGAAGAAGAAGAAGAAGAAGAAGAAGAAGAAGAAGAAGAAGAAGAAGAAGAAGAAGAAGAGAAGAAGAAGAAGAAGAAGAAGAAGAAGAAGAAGAAGAAGAAGAAGAAGAAGAAGAAGAAGAAGAAGAAGAAGAAGAAGAAGATATTACCTCCTTAGAAGCCCTCATTTAAGGTCTGACTCTGCCAACTGCCAGAGACCAACTGCCACACAGAATAATCCTTAGACTTGAAACTGACACTCTGTCTCAGCTCTGTTTGAAACTCCAATTCTTTCTCAAGCCAGTTTCTCTACTTCTTATCTCTAAACTAATATAAGAAGACTTAATTTCTAATATCCTTATAATTTCCCCTTTGAGCATATAGAGATAGAAATATCTCCTGTATGCTTGCTATTCTATGTAATTCTAAAGCTATACCTAAGCTTACTATTATTATATCCCCCAAATAGTCTTAATCTTATGCTTATCTTATCCTATTTTTATTGCTACACCTTATTTATGCTAACCTGCACTAGGGGTATAAATCAAAGAAAAGAAAATTTCAGTGAAAACAAATAATTAATGAAATAAATGCAAGTGCAAAACACACAATTACATAAATTCAAATGCAAAATACAAAATAAAAACTTTGAAAAACTTTTGAAACAATAAAATACAGTTACAAAAAAACAATTTACTTATGTTTTACAAAAAACTAAAGTCTCTCTAAAATAAAACTATGCAAAACTCATGCAAACTGCTTTTAAAAATCCTATTTAAACAATTTAAACAAAATTCTTTGCCATGCTAAGACCTTATCCTATTGGTAATACAGAAAAAAACCAACTACGTTAAACCTCAAATCAACTTGCTATATTAATAAAATCAAAACTTTGCAATAATTTAACTATATACATAACCTATGTAAATATACAGATCTACGTAATTTCTACACATATGTATATGTTATGTACAAATTATATTATAGACTGTGTAAATAGTATTTTCAAACTATTTACATGTTGCAGTAGGAAAATAAACTTCCCCCTCAAAACAGTGTCAGAAAACCTTAAAGATTTTCTTTAGAAAGATATTCATGTTCTCCTGATGCTATCTCCTAGGAACACATAAAGTCTATGTGTTCACATACAAATAAATCACCTTATTAATTTAATGTGTACAATCATCATTATCTTCCCAAGGTGATTTATCTGTACTGATTCATTTCACCTGGTTATGATGTTGCAGAATTGTGAAAAATGTGTCCTATATGTTTATGTTATTTTTTAGTGAATACTTACCAAATCTTTAAAGTCAACTCCTCTGCTACTGTCTTCTGTCTTCATGCTGTTACTATGTAGTGTTTGTTTGCAACTATAGTGAAAGTATATAATGTTAGAATGGGGCAAAAATCTTACAGTTCATGTCCATAATAAATCTGTATTCTTCTTTGTGTTTATTTTTTCTGCAATGTCTTTGTTTCAGTTCAGTTGTCCTTTCCCCTGTCATCTTCTCTGTTTCTTCTATGTTGTTTTCTCCTTTGTCTTGATCTTGATTTCTTGTTTCCATTTTCTTCTTGAAAAATTTCTTCTTCTTACATCTTTTTGACTGTAGCCATTTTGTCTGATGTAATCTCTTCTGCTGCTATTGTTTTTTTTTTCACATGCAAGCAATGCAGCCATGATTCTTTCTCTAATACACAAACAGCTGAAGGTATCAAATAACATGGAAAGGCCCTACCAAAAATGGTTGTGTTGCGCTAGTTCTATTAAAGCTTTTTTTTTGTAAACTAAATCTCCAGGTCTTATCATATGGAGTGCATAATCTAAAGGACCCCCTTGAGTTAATCCTGGGTTATTTGTTTTGGCATTACCTCACCCTATCTCTTCACAATCACAGACTTGAAATTTGACTTTGCACTTCTGAGAAAGACTGCATTAGAAGTAGGGGACAATAGATGCAGGAAAAAGCCTTTGATAAAATACAACACCCATCCTATTAAAAGCACTAGAAAGCATAGGAATAGAAGCTCTTTCCAAAAAATAATAAACAGTATATATCTAAAACCATCAGCTAACATCATCTGCAATAGGGATAAACTAGATGCATTTCCAATAAGATCAGGAGTGAAACAAGGATGCCCATTATTACCTCTATTATTTGACATTGTACTAGAAACACTAGCTGTAGCAATTAGAGAAGAAAAAGAAATTGAAGGCATTAAAATAGTCAAGGAGGAGACCAAGTTATCGCTCTTTGCAGATGCCATGATGGTCTACTTAAAGAATCCTAGAAAATCAACCAAAAATCTAGTCGAAATAATCAACAACTTTAGCAAAGTTGCAGGGTACAAAATAAACCCACGTAAGTGATCAGCATTTCTCTATATTTCCAACACAGCTCAGCAGCAAGAATTAGAAAGAGAAATTCCATTCAAAATCACCTTAGACAAAATAAAATACTTAGGAATCTATCTACCGAGACAAACACAGGAAATATATGAACACAACTACAAAACACTCTCCACACAACTAAAACTAGACTTGAGCAACTGGAAAAACATTAACTGCTCATGGATAAGATGAGCCAATATAATAAAAATGAACATCCTACCCAAACTTATTTATCTATTTAGTGCCATACCCATTGAACTTCCAAAATTTTTTTTTACTGATTTAGAAAAAAAAATAACAAAGTACATTTGGAAGAACAAAGGATCAAGGATATCCAGGGAAATAATGAAATAAAATGCAAAGGAAGGAGTTCTTGCAGTACCAGATCTCAAACTATATTATAAAGCAGCGGTCATCAAAACAATTTGGTACTGGCTAAGAGACAGAAAGGAGGATCAGTGGAATAGACTTGGGGTAAATGACCTCAGCAAGACAGCATATGATAAACCCAAAGATTCCAGCTTTTGGGACAAAAATCCATTTTTTGATAAAAACTTCTGGGAAAATTGGAAGACAGTGTGGGAGAGATTAAGTTTGGATCAATACCTCACACCCTACACCAAGATAAATTCAGAATAGGTGAATGACTTGAACATAAAGAAGGAAACTATAAGTAATTAAGTGAACACAGAATAGTATACATGTCAGACCTTTGAGAAGGGAAAGGCTTTAAAACCAAACAAGCCTTAGAAAGAGTCACAAAATGTAAAATAAATAATTTTGACTACATCAAATTAAAAAGCTTTCGTACAAACAATACCAATGTAACTAAAATCATAAGGGAAGCAACAAATTGGGAAACAATCTTTATAAAAATCTCAGACAAAGTTCTAATTACTCAAATTTATAAAGAGCTAAATCAATTGTACAAAAAATCAAGCCATTCTCCAATTGATAAATGGGCAAGGGATATGAATAGTCAGTTTTCAGATGTAGAAATCAAAACTATTAATAAGCACATGAAAAAGCATTCTAAATCTCTTATATCAAAGAGATGCAAATCAAAACAACTCTGAGGTATCACCTCACACCTAGCAGATTGGCTAACATTACAGCAAAGGAAAGTGATAGATGCTGGAGGGGATGTGGCAAAGTCAGGACATTAATTCATTGCTGGTGGGGTTGTGAATTGATCCATCCATTCTGAAGGGCAATTTGGAAACTATGCCCAAAAGGCGCTAAAAGACTGTCTGTCTGCCCTTTGATCCAGCCATTGCACTGCTGTGTCTATACCCCAAAGAGATAATAAGGAAAAAGACTTGTACATGAATATTCATAGCTCCCCTCTTTGTTGTGGCCAAAAATTGGAAAATGAGGGAATGCCCTTCAATTGGAGAATGGCTGAACAAATTGTGGTATATGTTGGTGATGGAATACTATTGTGCTCAAAGGAATAATAAAGTGGAGGAATTCCATGGAGACTGGAACAACCTCCAGGAAGTGATGCAGAGTGAATGGAGCAGAAACAGGAAAACATTGTACACAGAGACTGATACCCTGTGGTACAATCAAACTTAATGGACTTCTCCATTAGTGTCAATGCGATGTCCCTGAACAATCTGCAGGGATCCAGGAGAAAAAAACACTATCCACAAGCAGAGGACAAACTGTGTGAGTAAAAACACTGAGGAAAAGCAACTGGTTGACTACAGGGTGGAGGGAATATGACTGAGGAGAGACTCTAAATGAACACTCTAATGCAAATACCCATAACATGGAAATGGGTTCGAATCAAGAACATATGTGATACCCAGTGGAATCGCACATCGGCTATGGGAGAGGTGGTGGGAGGGGGGACAGGAAAAGAAAATGATCTTTGTCTCCAATGAATAATGTTTGGAAATGACCAAATAAAATAATGTTCAAAAAAAATAAGAAGAGAAAGACTCCTCACCACCCTGAATATCTAGTCACATGCAGGAAAACAAGCAATGTTCTTTATATGCCTAACATCTAGGGGGACCTCATTAGACCCTACAAAGATTCTGTGAAGGTCCAAAGTAAGGAAATGAAAGACTTTTTATTACTTACCTGAGGCTCTTGTTCGGTGGTTGGGTAAAAAGGACTTCCAACTATTTGCCTCTTGGCATGCTCCACACTTCTTTGAACCAACTCTTCATTGATGAACTCTTCCACAAAAATACGGGATCCTGCTGTACAGCACTGACCTTGATTGAAGAACACACCCTGGTGGGCCTGCTCCACAGCATAGTCCACTGCAAGATAAAGTCCCTTTTCTCTGTATTGCTCTTCCCCACTAGAGAAGCCAGCACCTGTGCCTTATCCCCAAAGCACCCAGTGCAATATTATACATAAAATGGGCAGGAAATGGAACTGACGTGAGATGTCCATGGAATTGGTGTTTGGTGCCCGAGAGGTATGGACAATAGTATCCCTTGCATTTTGAATAGGAACAAGAAAGAGAATATACCCTTCACTTTTCTGATAAACATGTATGATATTTATATAAAAAAATAAAACCATGCTAACATTAAAAAAAAGAAGTAGGGGACAAATATTTATTAAACACTATTTAACAGGCACTGCTCCTAATAATAACTTTTTGAGATAGGTATTATTATGATCCCCATTTTAGAATTGAGGAAACTGAGACAGATGAAGGTTATGTGTATTGAAGGCCAGATTTGAACTCAAGTCATTCTGACTACAGGTCCAGAACTCAATTTACTCTATCATCAGGCTGCTAGTTGCCACCCAGACTATAGTCTGTTCACCCTCAAATTAGGTGTAATATATTCTACCTTGAAACTATTTTGAGCCAGGATTAGAATTTTGTAAACATTACAAAATGACACAAGGCACCCATTTTCTTTTAAGTAAGACTTTTCTAGATGTTTGACAGGGTCCAGAGAAGTAAACAATGAGTACATATTAGATAGTTATTTTTCTTTGTTTAGAGAAGCATGGTAGTCAAGGAAGAATGCCAACCTAATCTAAGGAGACACAAGTAAAGTCAAGATATGACAATAAGTAATTATGAAATACTTAGTTTATGTAAGACATTTTGCTAGGTAGTAGTGATAGGAAGATAAAAATGCCAATTTGTCCTAAGGTAATTATAGAAATAAGCTTCTACTAAAGTCATCACTCAATATCTCATTGATTACTATGGCACTGGTTTTCAAATTCCACGCCAATGGATTACAAAATCCAGCACATCTTGCTAAATTAGAAAAGTTTCATGAACAGGTTGAGTGATAAATTGAAAATGTGTCATTGGAGGACCAACATCGCTAATTTAAAAGAAGCTTAGCCCTAAAAAGGTGTCATATTTACTTATCCAAAACAACTCAGAGTGTTACTTACTAAACCTTAGTAATTAAATAATGGAGCCATTGCATTTTGTGTCCTGGAGGAAAATTCCTCTAATACAGAAATGGATCTATGGTAGCAATGATATAGCTATTCTCTCCAATGATACCTGTTCATATTTGTCCAACCAAGGTTATTTTTGTTCATATGCTCCCACAAAATCACAATAGGGAATATACCCAAAATATTAGAAGCTACAATGAGAAAATCAGGCAGTAATAAGCAAGTATACTACCAGTCTTTTATCTTCTTTTAAAAATCAGAACTGTAGGCATTAGGAATGAACATTTCTCTAGTGTTTAACTTAATTTTTTGGAACCACTAAAACTCAAAAGTCATATAAAAAATACAAAATACAATCTAAAGGAGGGGTTCTTATGCTGAGGTTCATGTCTTTTAAAAATTATGAACTGTTTTTCATTAGAAATGGAATCCTTTGTAACTCTATATATCTTTATTTTCTATATCAAAAAAAAATTACTATGAGTAGGGGACCCAAGGTTTGTCAGTCAGTCAAAGGGCTCCAATATAGACAAAAAGGTAGGAACTTCTGGTAGGGAGTTACATATAAAATTTTATTAAAATCTCATTGAGCACCTAAAGATATCCACCTTCTAAGAATGCAACTGTAGCTTCATTTGAGAAGGCTAAAGATAGCTAAACAATCTTCAGACTGCCAAATAGTGTTCTGAATTAATATTTTCGATTTTTGTCATACTAGAAAAATATATCTATAGATTAAGTTGATAATATTTTTTATTTCTGTTGACCCCAAGAAGTTGATCAATGTCTTCTTATATAAAAATTATTATTCATCCCTAAATTAAAGATTTGTCCTCTATTATAAAGATTTCCCTGGGGTGGTAAAATATTGAATTTTTCCCTACCTCTCATACATTAGTCTGGAGTCATTTCAGTAATTCAGTTTTTCAAATTCTTGTTTTCTGTCAGCCAGAAAAGTATACAATTGGATATGATAGAAAGAACATTAAGGCATAAGGAGAAAGGTGATTGAGGATAAAAAATGGAAGGTGAAAGGATATCACATATAAACAATACCTATTTTATAATGTTTGCATACGATAGACATTGGCTTTTGCTACCCAAAATATGTAAATCTTTGACTCTCAAGAGTCTTGAATTTATCATAGAATCATAAAATTAGAGCCAGAAAATTAAGATAAACACTCTAGTCCTCACTCTCCACACATATATACAGATGAGAAAAGAAAGATCCATAGAGGCAAAATCCAAGATCAAACATTGAGTTAGTGGCTTATCTTTTGAGTTGTTATTTCTACTGCCCAACAACACAAAGATGTTACAGTCATGGCAAATTTATTTATATAAAAACAATTAAGGTGACATTCTTCCAGTTGTTATAGACTATACAAAATTCCCTCGATCTTTCAGTCTGAGCAAAGCCATCTTTACCTCTTTGTTCCTCAGTGTGTATACCAGTGGGTTCATTAGGGGTGTGATCACTGTTTGGAAAATGGCCACAATCCTATCCATAATGTATTTTGAGCCTGGTCTTAGATAAATGATGAGAGCAGACCCAGAGAAACAGAAGACCATAATACAATGGAAACCACAGGTCTGGAAGGCTTTGTGTCTGCCTTCTGCTGTGCAGATCTTCAGGATAGCACTAACGATGGACACATAGGAAAGGAAAATAAGGAAGCCACATCCAGAGGCCACTGCTACAATGTTAACAAAGGTCACTCTCTCATTTAGTGATGTATCTGCATGGGCCAATTTGAGAATGACTGGTACATCACAAAGGTAATGTTCAATCTGGTTGGGGCCACAGTAGGGCAGGCAGAAGATCAAGGCAGTCTTGACTGCTGAGTGGATAGCACCACAAAGCCATGTGCTTCCTGCTAATAAGGCAGAAATTTACCCATTCATCATGGTTGTATAGCTCAGGAGATAAGTGATGGCAAAGTAGCAGTCATAGGACATGACTGTGTAATGGAAACATTCAGTGCTCCCCAGACCATGAAAGAAGCTGTGCCACCCAACTGTGAAATGAAATAGCCCAGCCATCTGGGAAGAGGAGACCCATAAGTATCTTAGGCACAGAGACTGTGGAAAACCATATATCAATGAAGGAAAAGTTGGCCAGAAAATAGTACATGGGAGTGCGGAGGTGGGAATCTACCTTGATCACCAGCAAGATGAGCAGGTTCCTAACCAAAGTCAGTACCTAAATCACTAAGAAGATCCCAAATAGGGTGGTCCCCAGGTCTGGTGTATGGGGAATCCCTGTGAAGATGAAAATAGTCACAAAGGTCTCATTCTGTCTGTCCATTTAGATAACAGACTCTTTTCCTAAACAAATAAAAATCATTCCATGAAATGGAAAACATTTAAAAATGCCTACTATGTGCTAAACATCCTATGGGGCTCTGGAAGTACAAGCAGAAAAATAAAACAGTTCTCATACTGAAGAATTTTATAATATCTCAGAGAAAATAACATATACTCCTCGAATTGTAAGGAGGATGAAAACTGACATTCTCTACATGTAATCCATATGATTATCCCTTAGCCTTCCTGACCACAATGTATCTCATTTGAAAAATGAAGATAATAATCTCTATATTGTGTTCTCCACACTATTGTTGTGAGGAAAATGGCTTTAGACATTAAAGAACTGAACAAATGTGATAAATGTGTGTCCTAGATAAATAAAGAGTATAATCATGATTCCCTGAATTGGTCAGTTGATGTGATACTCAGAAAATAAACAAACAGAAGCCATTTTCCTGTCTTTGTGCAAGATCACATGACATCTGTACTTGCAATTCTATGCTTTGAGACTGACTATTATAACTCAAGAAAAACATATTAGAGGAACATAGCATGTTTGCAACTATAATGAACTAGAAATTTTTGAGTCTGGCTTCTAAGAAGTGACTAAAAAATTAAGAATCAAGGGATATTTGATGGCTGAGCATACTTAAAACAACATCTATAAATTTATGAAGGAAATAGCTGAACATGTACATGGTTATCAAACCTTTGCATATACAGTGTAGTACACTGAGGACAACTTCTTTAAATTAGAAACACATATCAAAATAATAAAATTAACTAACATGTTGTATAGTGAGTATAAACCATTTCCCAAAAGTGATTTCCCTAAGAAATTATCTATCTATCTATCTATCTATCTATCTATCTATCTATCTATCTATCTATCTATCCATCTGTGTATCTATCCGTCTATCCGTCTATCTATCCATCTATCTATCTATCTATCTATCTATCTATCTATCTATCTCTATATATGGATAACATAAATGGGTTAAAATATAGGTCAGTTTCCTTGCAATGCAATATTTGTAGTAGAACTTAAAGACCTCTTAGCTCAATTTATTCATTAAACAGATGAAGAAATTAAGTTTGAGTAAGTGACTTTCTCAAAGCAATTAGGTGGCAATGGCTAGAAACACCTGAGTTCAACATTGCTAATGTAGAAATTTGTTTTGCATAATTGTACATATTTATAATGGAATCTATTTCTACTGCCTTCTCAATGCATAATGGAGGCAAGGGGAAAGGGAGAAACTTTGGAACTAAAAATAAAATAGAATTTCGATGTGCTTTTGAAAAATGCAATACAAAAATACAATTTGGATATGTTTAACAAGATAAGTAAAAATTCAGTATAAAAAAATAAAGACCTGAATATGAGTCCTGCCTATATATTTGCTACCTGTAATCCCAGATAAGTTACTTAGCCTCTCTGAACCTTAATTTCCTTGTCTGCAGAGATAAAAATGAAATTTGTTTTGCTTTCTTTGTGAACAAATATTATCATTTATTATATGTCTATCACTGATAATTATGTCACATCAGGATAAGATTTTGAATATTATCTAGGTTCCCTTCCAATCCTTTGTTTTTCCTTGCCAAATGAATAAATTTTGGATCAGAAAGTTCTGATCTGCCCCAAATAAAACTATTCAAAGGAGGAGAATCAAGTCTAAAAGCCAAGTCTTCTGAGAATGATAACTGCCAATCCTTTATTCCTTTGAATACATCATGCTCATAGAATTTGAAAATATAGGTGTTCTGTTTACAAATGCAAAGATTTTACCATTACTTAAATTACCATTACTACCTCTCTAGATGACAGGAAATTTGAATGTTTTAATTTTATACTGGAACAAACTGTATAGGATGAAAGGACAAGACATAAATAGGTATATAGATATATGCATGCATAAATACATACACATGTGTATGCATATATATATACATATATATATATAACTAGAGCTATAAAAATAGGTTAATATTAAAAGAAATAGGAAAAGAAACAAATGGGGGTAATTTACATGTCACAAAGAAGCTCAGGGTGGGAGGGGGGAGAACATTAATACACTGGAAGGGTAAAGAGGTTGGAGATAGGAAATACTCAATTCTTACGTGCTTTGAAATTGACCCAAAGAGAGAAGAACAATCCAATCCACTGGGGAAGAGAATAGATTTGCGCCCTGTAGAGGAGCAGAAGGGTAACAAATGGACTGGTGGGGAGAGAGGCAGTAGATGGGAGGGAGGGGGTGAGGGGTTAATTTTAGAAAGAATACAGGGAAAATAAGGGAGGGAAGTAGAAAGGGAAGTAAAATAAGGGTGGGAACTAGGGGGACTGATTAAAAACAAACATTGGTGGAGAAGGAAATAGTGAAAGAAGAAAAGGCAGGAACAGGAGTAGAAATCAAAATGCTGGGTAAAAATACACAGCTAGTAATCATAACTCTGAATGTGAATGGAATGAACTCACCTATAAAATGCAAGCGAATAGCAGAGTGGATTAGAATCCAAAACCCTACCATATGCTATCTACAAGAAACACATATGAGGAAGGTAGATATGCATAGGGTGAAAGTTAGAGGGTGGAGCCAAATCTATTGGGCATCAACTGATAAAAAGAAGGCAGGAGTCACAATCATGATATCCAACAAAGCCAAAGTAAAATTAAATCTAGTTAAAAGAGATAGGGAAGGTAATTACATCCTGATAAAAGGTAGTATAGAAAATGAGGAAATAAAGGAGAAACTAGAGAAGCTCAAGGATGAAACAGATAGAAAAAATATACTAATGGGAGACCTGAACCTTCCTCTATCAGAACTTGATAAATCAAACCAAAAAATAAATAAGAAAGAGGTAAGAGAAGTGAATGAAATCTTAGAAAAATTGGAGTTAGTAGACATGTGGAGAAAAATAAATAGGGATAAAAAGGAATATATCTTCTTTTCAGCAGCACATGGTACATTCACAAAAATTGACCATCTATTAGGGCATAAAAACATTGCAAACAAGTGCAAAAGAGCTGAAGTAATGAATGCAACTTTCTCAGATCACAATGCAATGAAAACAATAATTAGTAAGGGAACATTGAGAGGTAAATCAAAAATTAATTGGAAATTAAACAATATGATTCTTCAAAACCAGTTAAAGAACAAATCATAGAAACAATTAATAACTTCATCAAAGAAAATGACAATGATGAGACATCCTTTCAAAACCTATGGGATGCAGCCAAAGCAGTACTCAGGGGGAAATTTATATCCTTGAGTTAATATATTAACAAATTATGAAGGACAGAGGTTAATGAATTGGGCATGCAAATTAAAAAATTAGAAAGTGAACAAATTAAAAATCCTCAGATGAAGACTAAATTAGAGATCCTAAAACTCAAAGGAGAAATTAATAAAATTGAAAGTCAAAGAACTATTGATTTAATAAATAAGATTAGAAGCTGGTACTTTGAAAAAACAAATAAAATAGACAAAGTATTAGTCAGTCTAATTTAAAAAAGGAAAGGAAAAAACCAAATTGACAATATCCAAGATGAAAAAGGAGACCTCACCTCTAATGAAGAGGAAATTAAGGCAATCATTAAAAACTACTATGTCCAATTATATGGCAACAAATATGGCAATCTAGGTGATATGGATGAATACTTACAAAAATATAAATTGCCTAGACTAAAAGAGGAAGAAATAAATTACCTAAACAACCCCATATCAGAAAAAGAAATTGAACAAGCCATCAAAGAACTCCCTAAGAAAAAATCCCCACGTCCAGATGGATTCACAAATGAATTCTATCAAACATTCAAGGAACAACTACTCCCAATATTAAGCAAACTTTTTGACAGAATAAGCCAAGAAGGAGTTTTACCAAATTCATTTTACAACACAAACATGGTACTGATCCCAAAGTCAGGCAGGTCAAAAACAGAGAAACAAAACAATAGGCCAATCTCCCTAATGAATATAGATGCAAAAATCTTAAATAGGATATGAGCAAAAACACTCCAGCAAGTCATCACAAGGGTTATCCACTATGATCAGGTAGGATTCATACCAGGAGTGCAAGGATGGTTCAATATTAGGAAAACCATCCATATAATTGACCATATAAACAAGCAAACTGACAAAAATCACATGATTATCTCAATAGATGCAGAAAAAGCCTTTGATAAAATATAACACCCATTCCTATTGAAAACACTAGAAAGTATAGGAATAGAAGGGCCTTTCCTAAAAATAATAAACAGTATATATCTAAAACCATCAACTAACATCATCTGCAATGGGGATAAACTAGAAGCCTTCCCAATAAGATCAGGAGTAAAACAGGCATGCCCATTATCACCTTTATTATTTAACATTGTACTAGAAACACAAGCAGTAGCAATTAGAGAAGAAAAAGAAATTGAAGGCATTAAAATGGGCTTTGAGGAGACCAAGTTATCACTCTTTGAGGATGATATGATGGTCTACTTAGAGAATGCTAGAGAATCAACCAAAAAGTTACTCAAAATAATCAACAACTTTAGCAAAGTTGCAGGATACAAAATAAACCCGCATAAGTCATCAGAATTTCTATGTCTCCAACCTATTTCAGCAGCAAGAATTAGAAAGAGAAATACCATTTAAAATCTCCCTAGACAATATAAAATACTTAGGGATCTATCTGCTGAGACAAACACAGGAACTATATGAGCACAACTACAAAACACTCTCCACACAGTTAAAAGTAGATCTAAACAATTGGAAAAACATTGATTGCTCATGGGTAGGATCAGCTAACATAATAAAAATGACAATCCTACCCAAATTAACTTACTTATTTAGTGCCATACCCATTGAACTACCAAAAAACTTCTTTACTGAATTAGAAAAAAACATAACTAAGTTCATTTGGAAGAACAAATGATCAAGGATATCCAGGGAAATAATGGAAAAAAATGCAAAGGAAGGAGTTCTTGCAGTCCCAGATCTCAAACTATACTATAAAGCAGTGGTCATCAAAGCAATTTGGTACTGGCTAAGAGAAAGAAAGGAAGATCAGTGGAATAGACTTGGGGTAAATGACCTCAGCAAAACAGCATATGACAAACCCAAAGACTCCAGCTTTTGGAACAAAAATCCACTATTTGATAAAAAAAAAAACTACTGGGAAAATTGGAAGACAGTGTGGGAGAGATTAGGTTTGGATCAACACCTCATACCCTACACCAAGATAAATTCATAATGGGTGAATGACTTGAATATGAAGAAGGAAACCATAAGTAAATTGGGTAAACACAGACTAGTATACATGTCAGACCTCTGAGAAGGGAAAGATTTTAAAACCAAGCAAGCCTTAGAAAGAGTCACAAAATGTAAAATAAATAATTTTGACTACATCAAATTAAAAAGCTTTTGTACAAACAAAATCAATGTAACTAAAATCAGAAGGCAAGAAACAAATTGGGAAACAATATTCATAAAAACCTCTGACAAAGGTTTAATTAGTCAAATTTACAAAGAGCTAAATCAATTGTACAAAAAATCAAGCCATTCTCCAATTGATAAATGGGCAAGGGACATGAATAGCCAATTTTCAATTAAAGAAATCAAAACTCTTAATAAGCACATGAAAAAGTGTTCTAAATCTCTTATAATCAGAGAAATGCAAATCAAAACAACTCTGAGGTATCACCTCACACCTAGCAGATTGGCTAACATGACAGCAAAGGAAAGTAATGAATGCTGGAGGGGATGTGGCAAAGTCAGGACATTAATTCATTGCTGGTGGGGTTGTGAATTGATCCAACCATTCTGGAGGGCAATCTGGAACTATGCCCAAAGGGCGCTAAAAGACTGTCTGCCCATTGATCCAGCCATTGCACTGCTGCGTCTGTACCCCAAAGAGATAATAAGGAAAAATACTTGTACATGAATATTCATAGCTCCCCTCTTTGTGGTGGCCAAAAATTGGAAAATGAGGGGATGCCCTTCAATTGGAGAATGGCTGAACAAATTGTGGTATATGTTGGTGATGAAATACTATTGTGCTAAAAGGAATAATAAAGTGAAGGAATTCCATGGAGACTGGAACAACCTCCAGGAAGTGATGCAGAGTGAATGGAGCAGAAACAGGAAAACATTGTACACAGAGACTGATACCCTGTGGTACAATCAAACTTAATGGACTTCTCCATTAGTGTCAATGCAATGTCCCTGAACAATCTGCAGGGATCCAGGAGAAAAAACACTATCCACAAGCAGAGGACAAACTATGGGAGTAAAAACACCAAGGAAAAGCAACTGGTTGACTACAGGGGTTGAGGGGATATAATTGGGGAGATACTCTAAATGAACACCCTAATGTAAATACCCATAACATGGAAATGGGTTCAAATTAAGGACACATGTTATACCCAGTGGAATTGCATGTTGGCTATGGGAGGGGTGATGGTAGGGGGGGGGGAGGAAAAGAAAATGATCTTTGTTTCCAATGAATAATGTTTAAACGTGCCCAAATCAAATAATGTTTAAAAGGGAAAAAAAACATAGAAAAAACAAAAAAAATTATATTGGAGAGGATAGATAAGAGCATTCATGCTTGCCATTGTTAGATAAAGAATGCTAGATGAGAAGGATCATGGGCCTAACAGCAAAAAAAATTATCCTATTTCTATTTTTTAATATCTCTCTCATTTATATTCCAACCCCCCCCCCATACTTTAGTATTCTCTTCCTTTCTTAAGTTGATTCTTAGGAGAAAGTTGTTCAAAAATCTTAGTAGAAAATTAGATACAACACTCCTCAACATTGTAACTGAGCATATCAATCAGTCAGTCCAGAGCAACAGATTAGAAGAAATGCTGGTCATATTGCAGATGTGAAATGTGCCAAGTCTCAAGCTGAGTTGAGTTTGTAAAACCCCCCAAAACATGAGAAACTACCAGTTTCAGCACTGTATTAGGGAAGAGTACAATTCTACATCAATATTTAAATATAAATGAAAATGTTTTGCCAAAATGTGATCCTAAAAGTCAAGTATAAAAAAGTGGACAAAGGAGGAGAAATAAGAGTTGACTTGAGTCAAGGAGAAAGGTTTCCAAATTTTAGTTGAAACAAAAATGTGAGAGGTATCAGTTTTCTATAATTCTAATTCCATCTCTCAGTGAAATTACAATTTCACTCATATTAAGTTCTAGATTAGGTCTCTGTATCTTAAGATCTGATGCAAAACAAGCCAACCAACAAGCAAAACCTATAGAAGTTATCTTGGGAAAAAATGTAATGTTATGGAAAGTTCAGTACAAAAAAATTTCCCTTGTATGTAAATTTTCTCTAAAGGAAGTGATTCTCCTATTTCTTTGATTTTACCTACATTTCTGTACATTTCTGTGATAGGAGTGATGGCCCAAGCCCTTAGATAGCTGAGGCAAAGAAAAGAGATCAGTCCCTATCACTCACGTGACCAAAATGGAGAAACTGTCTCAGGGGCCTCCACCTCCAGCTTCCTTCAGAGCAAGCTTCTCAGAACACAACCTCTCAGAGCAAAACCTCTCCAACCTCTCCTCTCAATCCTCAGACCCCGCTATCTTTAAGGAAATCATCCAAGTTCCCTCCCCTCAGTTCTCACATCTACCAATCAAAAAAATGTCCATGTCTTCCCTGTGCCAATGGTGGCTCTAGCTTAACCCAGGACCGCCCAGAGGTCTGTGGCTTTGCACATGTCTGTTGAAGGTCATATTCTCAAATAATTAAATCTTGATCCTTTGCTGCAGCCCTTCCTAAATCCTGTTACCCTGAGTAGGGTAGAGATTGGAAGTTCCAAGACCTGGTTCTGTCATTCCAAGTATCTCTATTGTATCAATTCTAAAATCAATCACGACTCAAAGAACTTCCTGTTCTATGCTTAAGCATAGGTCAAAGCCCTTTCCATTGTTCAGCAAAAGGTTTCTGTCCTAAAGTAATCTTAAGTAGGGAGGAGAAGGACCCTCCTATGCCAAGGGTGGGGGGGTTCACATTCCAATAGAGTATCAGTAGGAAATTTTTCAAGTATGAAATTTCCCAATGATGAAATTTCCAACATTTATAAGTCTAAGAAATTTTAAGGTTTACACTATGAAAGTCAAACCTTTCCAGTACTACCTTTTGAGATCAGGAAAGTGTTAATTATACAATTTGCTTGAGGGGGTAGAGTTGAAGATGAGTGCAAAGTCTACAAATTTGAATTCTGCCAGCTACCAAACAGGTCTTTGTTACCAATCTGGCATACACCTTACTCTTTCTAATCACTGAACTCAGATCACAATAAAACAAAATTACAGTCCCAAAATCATAATTGAGGCAGTAAATACTACCTAATCTACTCAGTATCTTAATAGGACATCCCCCTGTAACATCTCTGACAAGTGATAAATCCAAGGTCTAACCTTTTCTCTAAGATCTCCAGTGAGGAGGTCTTCTCAATGTATTCTATTACATTTTTGCCCAGTTAGTTCTACTCAATATTATGCTTCTTTTTTTTCTCTTTCTAAATCCAAATTTATGTCTGTGCATTATACATGCATTTCTATTATTTCTGTCATCTGGAATAAAACCAAACAAATATAATCCGTCTTTATAAAATGACATCCTGCATATTTTTTTATTTTTTTGTTATTTGAATTAATTTATTTAGTCGATTTAGAACATTATTCCTTGGGTACAATAATTACATTATTTCCCTCCTTCCCCTCCACCCACCCTTCCTGTAGTTGACACACAATTTCATTGGGTATTACCTGTGTCCTTTATCAGAACCTATTTCCATGTTGTTGGTGTTTGCATTAGGCTCTTCATTTAGAGTCTACATGCCCAGCTATATCCCCTCAATCCATGTATTCAAGCAATTGTTTTTCTTCTGTGTTTCTACTCCCACGGTTTTTCCTCTGAATGTGGATAGTGGTTTTTCTCATAGATTTCTCCAAGTTGTTCAGGATCACTGCATTGCCACTAATGGAGAAGTCCATTACATTTGATTGTACCACAGTGTATCAGTCTCTGTGTACTATGTTCTCCTGGTTCTGCTCCTCTCACTCTGCATCAATTCCTGGAGATTGTTCCAGTTCCCATGGAATTCTTCCACATTGTTGTTTCTTTGAGCACAATAGTATTTCCATGTGCTCAGTTGAAGGCTCCTAATCCTCCTGGGCAAGCAAGAAGGCCAGGGCAAAGAGAAAGCATCCTTCGAGGGGTTTGAGTCCAGCCCACAGCAGCCCTCTTCTCCAGAGTCAGAAGGGAACAGGGAGGTGGAGGAACAGCCACAGCTGCTGTCAGAGAAGTCCCTGGAGGAGGGGGCTGGATTGGCTGCTTCCTCGGAGCAGGAGACCCAAGATGGGAAGGTAGAGCATCAGGAGGGAACTACTCTCCTCAAGAAGCCCACTTTCCAGTTTTTGGAACAGAAATATGGCTACTTTCACTGTAAAGACTACAAGACCAGGTGGGAGAGTGCTTTTGTCTGGTGTATTTCTGGGAGTAATAAGGTTTATTTTAAACAACTCTGTCGCAAGTTCCAAAAGAGATTTAACCCTTACTGAGTAGAAGGGATCCAGATGGAATACAGTATTCCATCACCACTCTATACCACAATTTGTTCAGCCATTCCCCAATTGAAGGGCATCCACTCATTTCCCAATTTTTTGCCACCACAAAGAGTGCAGCTATGAATATTCTTGTCGTGTCTTTTTCCTTATTATCTCTTTGGGGTACAAACTCAGCAGTGCTATGGCTGGATCAAAGGGCAGACCTCCAGAATGGTTGGATCAATTCACAACTCCACAAGCAATGCATCATTGTTCCGATTTTGCCACATCCCCTCCAGCATTCATTACTTTCCATTGCTGTCATGTTAGCCAATCTGCTAGGTATGAGGTGATACCTCAGAGTTGTTTTAATTTGTATCTCTCTGATTATAAGAGATTTAGAACACTTTTTCATGTGCTTATTAAGAGTTTTGATTTCTTTAACTGAAAATTGCCTATTCATGTCCATTGCCCATTTATTAATTGGAAAATGGCTTGATTTTTTGTACAATTGGGTTAGTTCTTTTTAAATTTGAGTAATTAGATCTTTGTCAGAGGTTTTTGTTATGAAGGTTGTTTCCCAATTTGTTTCTTCCCTTCTAATTTTGGATGCATTGGTTTTGTTTTTACAAAACCTTTTTAATTTGATGTAATCAAAATTATTGATTTTACATTTTATGATTTTTCCTAGCTCTTGCTTGGTTTTAAAGTCTTTCCTCTCCCAAAGATCTAACATGTATACTATTCTGTGCTCACCTAATTTGCTTATAATTTCCTTATTTATATTCAGGTCATTCACCAATTCTGAGTATATCTTGGTGTAGGGTGTGAGATGCTGATCCAAATCTAATATCTCCCATACTGTCTTCCAATTTTCCCAGCAGTTTTCATCAAATAGTGGGTTTTGGTCCCCAAATCTGGGATCTTTGGGCTTATCATAGAGTATATTCCACTGATCCTCTTTTCTGTCTCTTAGCCAGTACCAAATTGTTTTGATGACCACTGCTTTATCCAAATGAACTTGGTTTTTTTTTTTTCTAATTCAGTAAAAAAGTTTTTGGTAGTTCAATGGGCATGGCACTAAATAAGTAAATTAATTTGGGTAGGATTGTCATTTTTATTATGTTAGCTTGTCCTACCCATAAGCAATCAATGTTTTTCCAATTGTTTAGATCTAGTTTTAATTGTGCGGAGAGTGTTTTGTAGTTCTGTTCACATAGTTCCTATGTTTGTCTCAGCAAATAGATTCCTAAGTATTTTATGTTGTCTGGGGTGATTTTAAATGGCTTCTTTGTGACATATAAATTTACCCCCTTTTGTTTCTTTTCCCATTTCTTTTAGTATTAGCCTCTTTTTTAGCTCTAGTTGTGTATGTATATATATATACGTATATCTGTATATATATATATACACATGTATATGCATTTATGCATACATATATCTATATTGTCTTGTCATTTCATCCTATACAGTTTGTCACTGTTCCCTCTAAGTGTAATTCTTCTAGCTGCCCAGGTGATAATAACAATTTTTAAGAGTTACCAATGACTTCTTTTCTTATAGGGATACATATCATTTTAACTTATTGGGTCTCTTAAAAACTTTTTGTTTATTTGTTTGTTTTGTTTTTCTTGTTTTTCCTTCTTTTAAAATTACCTTTTGATGATTCTCTTGGGTTCTGTGCTTGGGCATCAAATTTTCTGTTCCGGTCTAGTCTTTTCTTTACAAATGCTTGGAATTCTTCTATTTTGTTGAATGACCATACTTTCCTCTGCAAGAATATAGTCAGTTTTGCTGGGTAGTTGATTCTTGGTTGTAGACCTAGTTCCCTTGTTTTCTGGAATATCATATTCCATGCCTTTCGGTCCTTCAGTGTAGGTGCAGCCAGATCCTGTGTTATCCTCACTATGATTCCATGGTATCTGAATGACTTCTTCTTGGCAGCTTGTAATATTTTTCCTTGGTCTGATAGTTCTTGAAATTGGCTATAATATTCGTGGGTGTTGTCAGTTGGGGATTAAGTACAGGAGGTGATCTACGGATTCTTTCAATATTCACTTTTCCCTCTGGTTCTAGAATGTTGGGGCAGTTTTCTTAGATAATTTCCTGTAGTAGTATGTCCAGGCTTTTTCTTTTGTCATGGTCTTCTGGTAGACCAATGATTCTTAAGTTGTCTCTCCTAGAATGGTTTTCGAAATCTTCTGTTTTGTGAATGAGATGATTCATATTTTCCTCAATTTTTTTTCATTCTTTTGTGTTTTTTTTTTATAGTATCCTGATGCCTTGTGAGGCCACTTAATTCTAGTTGTATTCTGGTTCTTAAAGACTGGATTTCATCCCTGGCTTTTTAGTCATCATCCTTCTTGTCTGATTTTCTTTGGAGGTCATCTTTCATCCTCTTTCCCTCATCTTTCATCTCCTTTGCCTCATGTTTTGTCTTCTTTGCCTCATCTTTCATCTCTTTTGCCTCGTTTTCAAGCTAGTTGATTTTTGGTTTTCAAGACACTATTTTCTGTTTCCAGATGACATCTTATTTTTTAAGTTCTTTTCCCAATTGTCTTCAGCCTCTCTTAATTGTGTTTTGAATTGCATTTTGAGTTCTTCCAAAGTCTATATCCAATTCACTGGGATTTCTGTTTTATTGCTTGATATTCCCTCCTCCTTCTCTGTTCCATTTGCTCTTTGTTCATTGCCTGTATAGAAGTTGTCAATTGGAATTTCTTTTTTCTTTTTCTGTTGTTTGCTCATATTTACCCCTTATTTGCTCCCTGCAATATCTGTGCTCTTGCTCCTCTCATTTTTTTGGTTTTGGGGTTTTCTGTCAGTCTCCCCCCTTGGAGCTTTGTCAGGAGATCTCTCAGTGCAGTCTGTGGGGAAGGGGTGTTGGAGCTTGAGCTTCCCTGTCCTCTGGAGGCTTTGATTAGATTAAAGTCCAGCAGTCTGTGAGGGAGGGGTGTTGGAGCTTGAGCTTCCCTGACCTCTGAAGACTTTTAATGGGATTAAGTTCAGCTGGGTTGGGCTAGATGTACTCTGAGGCTAAAACCTCCTGGAAGGCTAGAACACAATGGAGGGTCTCCGCCACTGTGACCAGGATGCTTGCTCTGTGATACCTCTCCAGTTCCTTCCCTGCTTCCTGTTTTTGACACTCTGAACCTGGCACAGCCCTGCCTGCAAGGTACTCCCTCCACACCAGTGCCTTTGCCCACCCAGAGGTTACAGCTGCCACTGGAAGTTAATACTCTATGTGGGGGAGGGGTCCTGGAACCTTCCTTCTTCCTTACCCTTAAACCCGAGTGTTCTCGAATTCCAGATTTGGGGGGGGGGCATACCTTTTGAATTGAGTCCAGCAGGAGTGTTCCTTGGCTCTGTCTTATTGTTAGGTTTGATTTTCATTCCCCTAGGAGCATTTAGTTTGTAATTGGTAAGGAAGGGTTTTCAGAGGTCTGAACTTTTGCTGCCTCTATGCTGCCTCCCATCTTGCATATTTTTGAAGATCACCCCACCCCAATTTTTCATTGAGCAATTGAATAGTGCCATTAGAGGCAAGAGATGTCTTTCTCTACCCCTAGTCCCAAGAATTACCCTTTCCTTCACCCCCATTTCTTTACAAATTCTTCTCCATTGCTAGAGTTTGACTAAGGAATTGTCAAGTTAAATTGAATTGGTGAGAAGAGTTGAGAGTACAAAACTAGAGCTGGGATCCTATTCCTTATATGGTAAGGCCAAGAATTGAGACCCTTGCTCATTTAAAAATAAGAGCACTAACTTTTCCAAAAAAAAAAAAAAGGATTGACATAGAATTAAAAGTTAGGGAATTGAGGTAAAGTGATATCAGGGTCACACAGATAAGAAGGGTCTGAGATCAGACTTGAGCTCAGGACCTCCCTTCTCTAGACATGCCTCTCTAGCCACCTATTTTCATTTAAAAATAAATTATTTTATTTTAGTTAGTCAAGATTCAACTTTTGCCCCTATACCCTACTCAACCCTCACATATTCCTGCCCTACCAAATTGAGAACTTGAAAAACTAAAACCCACATCCAAAAAAACTGTCTTATCCTTCATTCTGAGTACTTCATCTATCTGGAGATAAGTAGTACATTTTATCTCTAATCCTCTGGAACTCTGGTTGATAATCATACTAATAAGTATATAGCATAATAGTATTCTGTAACCTTTATGTTCCATATTTTCATCAACCATTCCCCAATTTATGGCCAGACCCTTAGATTTTCATTCTTTGTCATCTTAAAAAGAATTATATAAATGTTTTTATACATTCTTAGAGTTTGTTTTACCTAGTACTAAAACTTCCCTTAGTCTACTATCCCTCTAATTTGTCCTCTTTTCTTCCCTTCCATTTTCCTGTTGATAGAAATGGATTTTCACACTTAATTCTGTGTATTTTTCCATCTTTTGATCAGCTTAGATAAGAGTGAGGTTCATGTGTTAACCACTCCACATCTGCTTTCTCCATCTTGTTTGTATAGATATCTACTTGTGCATCTTGGTTACATAAGATGCATTTCCTCAACTATCCTTTCCCTTTTTCTTACACCTTCAATGTATCCTTCTTCCCCTCTTTTCCATTATTTTTTTCAGATCATCAAGGCATAATAGAACTTCTCCCAGACTGTTTCTAATTGACTCCTTCTATGAATCCTGATGATTTGGATGTAAATTATTTATCTTTGTTTAATACTTTATTCATTCACGTTTACCTTTGAATACTTCTCTTCATTCACATGTTTAAACTTCAAGGTTTCTTCACACTTGTCTTTTCATCAGGAATGTTTGGGATATCACTGTTTCATTAAAAGTCTTTCCTCCCCTATACTAGCATACTCATTTTTCTGGATAAGTTAATTTGGGCTTATAAGGAAGGTATTAGAAAATAAGTACTTTTTTTTAGTTCAGAGATAAGAAGTAGAATGACTGGCTTGAGAGTTTGAAGCAGAGCTGAATGAGAGCATGTCAATTTCAAATATTGACAGTTATAACCATTTTTCTGTGTCAGTTACTCTGACTGGCAGTTGGGAGTTGGTCTCTGGAAGTTGGCAGAGACACACTCAGAGACTCTCTCTCAGGGCTGGAGGAGGTAATGTAATATTTATTGGGAGAAGACCCAACTGCCACTCCCAGTTGTCCCTTCCCCCACCAACTGTTAGTCTAGTTTCCTTTCCACAGTAACATCCTTGCCTCTTTCTCTGTCTGAGGGAAAGACCTGAAGGAGCTCAGTGTTTTCTTTATCCAATTTGGGAAACACTATTGACTATTTATTTCTGTCTTAATAAATTAGTTTAAATCTGAGAAGACCAAAGAAAGATCTGGTCTTTGGTTTGGACTCTGAGTCTGTTAAGACTTAGAGTACTAATGTGATTCTTGTTGAGACTCAACCAGCTAGCCTTTTGTTATTTTATAACTGGAAGGCAAAGTTAAGGATTAGAAGGATAATAGTGGCAGTTTTATTTAGAATAGGATAAATTTGGGTTAGTCAGATCAGGGAGAATTAGTGTAGCCTGTGAAACACAGGAGAAGCAGATCCTTGTGGAACCAGGGAGTTTATTTGGGTGGATTTAGAATCCTTTAGAATTAGAAATTCTTTTTATCCTGATATATTTCAATAAATATTTTATTTTTTACAATAAGAGTCTATTTAGCATTCTTGCGTCTGACCCTGAAGGGAAGATCACATTTGAGGTTCATGTCACTTTATCACTGAAGATACTTTTGATTACATCTAGCAGTTTTGAACCTGTATTGGCATAGTTTTCTCATCTACTTATGTAACTTAACATTATTATTTTTACAGACTCTAAGTTCATATCCTTTGCAGAAGTTTTTTTTTCTTTGACTTAGAAATTTTGGAATTGATTATGATGTTCCTGGGAGTTTTAATTTTGAAGTTCCTTTCTGGAGGTAACCAGTGGATTCTTTTTATTTCTACCTTTCCTTTTGGTCCAAAAAGATCTGAGAATATTTCTTTTAAAATTCTTTGAAATAAGGTGTCTGGGAACTTTTCTTGGTTATAGTTTTCAAGTAGTCTAGTGATTCTTAATTTCTCTCCATCTGTTTCCCAGATCAGTTGTTGCTCTGAATTTTTTTCAATTTTTTTCCATTTTTCAGCTTTTTGCTTTTGCTTTAATGTTTCATATCTTGTGAAGTCACTGGTTTCTCTTTTGTTCATTTGAATTTTTAAGGAGTTTGCTGCATGGGCAAGGTTTTGCCCCTTTTGTAGCAAGTATTTAATTCACTTTCCAATTCTTTCTGCTATAGCTCTCATTTCTTTTGCATTCTTACTCAATATATTCTCATTCTATTAAATAAAAACATTTCTAAAGATTTTTTTTAACTCATGCTTTATCTCTTCCAGATATTTCTGCCTATGCTACATTTTTCTTTTAGGTATTTTTGTCTAAGGCATCATTTGTACATATTTTGGAATCATTTTCCTCATTTGTGTTTGTGTCTTAAGCATCACTAATTCCATTGTGATGGAATGTATGATATGTGATATGGTTCATTTCTGGTTTACCCATTCTTTCAGACAACTTTCCAACTTCAAATCTGAAAGTATTATTGTACACTGTAGAACTTTTGGAAGAAAGCTGTGGGCTGGCCCTATTGTTGCTTTCTTTTCTTTTGGGGGAGAGTAGCAAATAAGAGAAAGATGAAAGATTTGTATATATACCTCCTGGAAAAAATCATGAACATTTTCTGCTAATACCTTAAATAAAACATTTTTTAATATTTTGATCAACACTAAGAAAACTGTTTAGATAGAATTTAATTTCTAGGAAAACATCAATTTTGGGTCTTGCATTTGGTACCTTGATAAATGAGAAGGCATAACTTAATGTCAAGGATTTCTTGTTCTTTCATCTTATTATTTTTATTTCCAAATTACATGTAAAATTGATATTTAATGTTTTTCTTTTTAAATTTTAAGGTCAAAATTCTCCTCCTATTTCCCAACCTCTCCTCCCTACTCCTACCCCCTCTTTAAAACAGTAATCAATTTGATCTAGGTTATACTTATGTGATTATGCAAAACATTTCCATTCAGGTCATCTTGGAGAAGAAGGTATATAAATATATACATATATGTATACACACACACACACACACACAATTCTTTAAACCCTGAAAAAAATTAAGTGAACAATTGTATGCTTTGATCCGCATTCAGAGTCCATCAATTTTTTTTTCCTTTGGAGGTAGAATAGTATTTTTCACAAGTCCTTGAAAACTGTTTTGGATCATGTATCACTGAGAATAGTTAGTCATTCATAGTTGATATTATATAATATTGGTGTTACTGTGTATAATGTTCTCCGGGTTCTCTTCACTGAACTTTATGTCAGTTCATGGAAGTCTTTAGTACATTCCTGGATCTCTTTTTTCATTTTCCAATTCTATTTTTAAGAGTTATTTTCTACAGTGAATTATTGTATATCTTTTAGCAAGCAGTTGATTCTTTTCGAGCTCCTCCAGTAGTTCTTTGGGGGCTAAAACCATTATGCATTTTTCCTTAATGGTTTCACTTGTTAATGTTTCAGAATTGTAATCCCCTTGTGAGTTTGTGTTTTCATCTTCCCTATCAGTAAAGTAATTTTGTATAGTCAGTTTTTTCTTTATCGTTCATTTTTTATGCTGTGCCCTGCTCCAGTGAATATGGGCAGCCTGCTTGCTTTGCATGCCTGAAGAGCTTGTGTGTGTGTGTGTGTGTGTGTGTGTGGTGGTTTAGGGCTGGTGTATTGTTACGAGTCTTGCAGCTGATTTGCTCAGATGGTGCCAGTACTGTTTTGAGCAGGATTTCAATTCCCTCCACTACTGGTTTGCCAGACAATGCCTGCGCTGAATTATTTTCCCCTCTTACAAATCCACTATATGGGCCTTTCCTACTTACCTACTGCAATGTCATTGGCAAGGAAAAAAAAATTTTTTGGCTGCTGCCCCAGAATTAGTTTTGGGGTGGTAGTGGTTTATAGTTGTTTGGAAGGAGATCTGGTTAAACTCATAGTGTTCCTTCCTTACTCTACCATCTTGTCTCCCATAATAAGAACACTCCCCCATTTTATTTTAACTAAAGCTTGTCTTTGTAATAGAGGTTCCAGATAAGCAAACAATGGGTACAAGCCAGATGGAATTATTCTTTGTTCAGAGGAGACTAGAACCCAAGGAAGAATGCCAATCTAATTCTACCTGGCCCAAATAAAGTCAACTCATGACAGCAAGAATTTATTAAACATCTACTGTATGTAAGATACTTTGCTAGGTATGAGCAGTAAGAATATAAAATGTCAAATTATCTGAAGGTAATTCTATAACAAGAAGCTTCCACTAAAATCATCATTCACTACTTTATTAATTACTGTTGTTGTTCAGTTGTTCATTTCAGTCCAACTCTATATGACCCCATTGGAGTCTTCTAGTGAAAATACTGGAGTGGTTTGCCATTTCCTTTTCCAATATGTCACCATTTTACAGCTGAAGAACTGAGGCAAATAGATTTTAAGTAACTTACCCTGGGTCACACAGCTAGTAAGTATTTGAGACTGGATTTGAACTAAAAATTATCCTGATTCCATGATTACCTCCAAGGTTACCACTGAACTGCTCTTATTAGTTAATAGGGCAATGGTTTTCAGATTCCTTAACAATGGAGCACATGTCCAGTAGGTTTTAGCATAATGAAAAGTATATAATATATATATACTTTTAATAATATATATTATTATATGTATATAATAATAATAAAAATAATAATAATATAATAACATAATGAAAAATGTATATGTTGGATGATGGACTGAAAATGTGTCATTTGAGGAACAGCCTAGCTAATTATAAAAGAAGCTTATCCTGAAAAAGTTAATCAAGTGTCAGGTTTCCTTTTCCAAAGCAACTCAGAAACACTATTTACTAATCCTTAGTCAATAAGCTTTGGAGCCATTGCATTTTATGCTCTGGCGAAAGAGCCTCTAAAACTGAAATGGAGTTGGAAATCAATGAAATTACTATTTCCTCCAATGATACCTGCTCATGTTTGCTGATATGAGGTTATTCTCCATATTCTCCCTCAATTCAAAATACGGAATCCATTCAAAATGCTTGGAGAAGAATCTACATTGAAGAAATTAGGAAATTAAAAGCTAGGAGGTTAAAAGTCTATGTTGATTTATATATCATAGAAATGAATACTGGGAATGAACATTTCACTAGTTTTTTAGTTATCTTTTTGGGTCTGCTATAGCTCAGAATTCAAATAAAAGAATAAAATCTACTTGAGAATAGGAGTTTTTAAAATGAGGTTCATGAAAATGTTATTTTAATTCAAATTATATAAAATCAAATAAAACAATTATTTCCACAAAGAAAAAATGTACATCAATAAAATCACAAATTTCATATGTTTAACTTATTTTTCTTCATATTTACAAAATGAATCCCATGAACAAGTTTCTTATCCTCACCTCATCCTTTCTGCATTACAGAAGGTATCATCTAGGACACCAACAAGTTCATAGAACTGTCTTTTCATTTTTAGTTTACAATCTGGGGGTAACATTCAGTTTATTCTAGTATTGATTTTGAATCTGTGTGTAATGTTCTCTTGGTTCTACTCTTTCATTGTTTATTATCTTGTGTAGTTCTTTCTACGTTTTTTTAATTACCCTGCTCATCATTTCTTATGGCACAACAGTATTCCATCACAATTAGATACGCATAAGTTCATCTCCTATTTATATATCTGATAGATATTATGTTCCCTGTTCTTCTAATTTACTTTTGATATTTCCTTTTATATCTAGATCATATATCCATTTTGATCTCAGTGAATGGTGCAAGCTATTGGTCTATACTTAGTTTCTGCCAACCTACTTTCCAGTTGTCCCAGCAATTTTTTACCAAATAATGACTTCTTATCTCCAAAACCTGTATCTATGCTTTTGTCAAATACCAGGATACTATAATATTTTACTGCTATTTGTTATATATCTATCCTGTTCCACTGATATTTCTATTTCTTAGTCAATACCAGGTACTTTTGATAATTCCTGCTTTATAATACAATTTAAAATCTGGTACAATACTTATAGATCCCCTTACTTTATATTTTTTCACTAATTCTCTTGATATTCTTGAATTTTTTTGGTAATTTAATTGGGATGGCCTTGAATAAGTAGATTAGTTTAGATAGGATTGTCATTTTACTTATATTGACTCTACCCATCCATGAAAAATTAATATTTTTTTAATTATTTGAATCTTACTTTATTTGTGTTAAAAAGGAGTTTTATACTAATGTTCATGCAAGGAGTCAGCTGGGTGGCTCAGTGGATTGAGTCAGGCCAAGAAATGGGAGGTCCTGGGTTTGAAGCTGTATGACTCTGGGTAAGTCTCTAAACCCTCATTGCCTAGCCCTTACTGCTCTTCTGCCTAGGCACCAACATATAGTATTGATTCCAAGATGGAAGGTCAGGTTTTAAAAAAAATAATAATAATGTTCATGCAGTTCCTGGGTTGTTTTTTGTTTTTTGGCATATAATTTCAGGTGTTTCTATCTACTACTATTTTAAATGCTGTATATATTTCTATCTCTTCTTGTAGGACTTTGCTAGTAATAAGTAAAAATGCTGATGGTATACATGGATTTTATACTCCTGCTACTGTGCTAAAATTATTGATGTTTTCAATTAATTTTTGTTTGAACCTGCATGAACATTATTGTTATTTTCCACATATGCCACTGTCATCTTCAAATAGAGATAGTTTTACTATCTCTTTGCTCATTCTTATTCCTTCAACTTCTTTTTCTTTTCTCATTCCTATTGATAGCACCTAAAAATATGTTGAATAATATTGGTGATGGTGATGATCCTTTTTCACACCTGATCTTATTGAGAATGCTTCTAGCTTCTCTCCATTAAAATAATACTTGCTAACTGTTTTAGAGAAATGCTTCATGTCATTTTCAGGAATAATCCATATTCACCTATGCTTTCCAGTGTTTTTAATAGGAATTAGTGTTATATTTTTTCAAAGGCTTTTTCTGATTCAATTCATATAATCAAATGGTTTTTATTTCTTTTGTTATTGATATTATCAATCATGTTCATAGGCTGCCTTATATTAAATGATCCCTGCATTCCTGGTAAAATTCCTATTTGGTTACAATATGTTTGATATCTTTGTAACATAGTGATGCATTCTCCTTTTTTATTTATGATTTTTGCCTTCATATTCATTAATGAAATTGCCCTATGATTTTCTTTCTCTATTTTTTGCTCTTCCTGGTTTAGAGATCAGCTCCATATTTGTTTTGTAAAGGAGTTTGGTAAAACTCCTTCTTCATCTATTATTTCAAATGATTGATTTAATATTGGAATTAGTTGATTTTTAAATTCATGGCAGATTTGCTTATAAATGCATCTGGTCTTGATGCTTTTTTCTTAGGGAATTCATTTTTGACTTGTTTAATTTCTTTTTCCATGAAAATTTTTTAAAAATATTTTATTAACTGCATTTCAACAGAAATGCTTTCCTTTGAAAATCTATATATTTTCAAAACTATCAATAAGCACATGAAAAAGTGTTCTAAATCCCTCCTGATTAGTGAAATGCAAATTAAAACAACTCTGAAGTTCCACTTTATATGTAGCAGAGTGGCCAATATGGCAGCAAAGGAAAGGGATAAATGTTGGAGGGGAAGTGACAAAATTGGGACACTAATACACTGCTGGTGGAGTTGTGTTGATCCAATCATTCTGGAGGGCAATTTGCAACTAGGCACAAAGCCCTTTGATCCAGTCATACCATTGCTGGGTTTGTACCCCAAAGAAATAATATGGAAAAAGACATACAAAAATATTCATAGCCACACTCTTTGTAGTGGCAAAAATTGGAAAATGAGGGGATACCCATCAATTGGGGAATGGCTGAACAAATTGTGGTATCTGATGGTGATGGAATGCTATTGTGCTCAAAGGAATAATGAACTGGAGGAATTCCATGGGAACTCGAAAAACCTCCAGGAATTGATGCGGAGAAGGAGCAGGCAGAGGGGATATTTAATCATATAACCATGGGAAAATATCCTAAATAAAAAAGGAAAAAAGAGAAATTCTATATATTTTATTTTCTGCCTGTAAAGTTAGTATAATGAGAAGAGAGCTCAAAGATTTTGCAAATTGTCAAAGATATCCATTATGCAAAAAAATAGAAACTTTTGTTCCAGAATGTTATGTTTTTTCCCCCTAAGGAATAGTATCCTCCTTCTATAAGCACTATTATACAAAAGGCCAGAAGCTGTCTTAAGGATATAATGTTTTAAAAGTGAAAAAAATATGTTTTTGTCATAATAGGAGAATATATCTGTAAACAAGGTTGACTTTTCTTTCATCTCTGTGGGCCTCAATTAGTATTTTAGAGTCCTTTTATGGAGAAATGATTACCCATTTCTGGGTTAAGGAATGGTTTCCTATTCAATGTAAAATTTTCCAATCATTTAGCTTTTCATATTCTCGATTTGAATAGGGTTCAATAGAAAGAACATTAAAGAATAGAGAAACAAGGGGTAGAGGGTAGGAAAGTGGAAGGAAAAAGCATATCCCATAAAAACTTTGTCTTTTTATGATATTTTCCTGTTGTTTGCTAACCAGAAAACACAAATCTTTAACTTTCAATATTATTAAATTTATTAAAGAATCATAAAGTTAGAGTTAGAAGAATCTTAGAACCTCTCTAGGTCAAATCCTCCAAACATATTTTACAGATGAGGAAAGTGAGGTCCATCGAGGTAAAATTTAAGGTCAAATATTGTTTAAATAACTTAATTTTTGGATTTAATACTATTTCTCCCAAGTTGTAACACAAATAAGACACAAATGACAAATCAATTACTTTCTACTAAAAAAAAGGTGATGTTATTCCAGTGGTTACAGTCTACACATATTTCCCTTGATCTTTTAGCCGGAGCAAAGCCATTTTAACCTCCTTGTTCCTCAGTGTGTATACTAGAGGGTTCATCAGAGGTGTGATCACTATTTGGAAAATTGCTATAATCCTATCCATAACATGTTTTGAGCCTGGTCTTAGATAAATGATAAGTCCAGGTCCAAAGAAACAGAGGACTACAATGCAATGAGAAGCACAGGTCTGGAAGGCTTTGTGTCTACCTTCTGCTGTGCGAATTTTCAGGATTGCACGAACAATGGACACATAGGAGAGGAATATCAAAAAACAACATCCAGAACCAATCACCCCAATGTTGACAAAGATCACCATCTCATTGACTGAGGTATCTGCACAGGCTAATTTGAGAATGGGTGGTGCATCACAAAGGTAATGCTCAATCTGACTGGGACCACAGTAGGGCAGGCGGAAGGTCAGAGTTGTCTCAGCTGTTGAGTGAATGATACCACTAAGCCATGTGCCTCCAGCTAGAATAGCACATGTTTTCCCACTCATCATGGTAGTATAGCGCAGGGGATAAGTGATGGCCAAATAGCGGTCATAGGACATGAGGACAAAGAGGAAACACTCAGTGTTTGCCAAAGCATAGAAGAAGTAGAGTTGGGCCACACAGCCATGAAATGAGATGGCTCCACCATCTGTGGAGATGAGAGTCATCAATATCTTGGGCACAGTGACAGTGGAGAACCACATGTCAATGAAGGAGAGATTAGCCAGGAAATAGTACATGGGAGTTCGGAGGTGGGAGTCTATCTTGATCACCAGCAAGATGAGGAGGTTCCCCACCAAAGTCAGTACATAAATCACTAAGAAGATTCCAAATAGCATGGTGCCAAGGTCTTGTGCATGGGGAATCCCTGTGAGGATGAATGTAGCCACGAAGCTCTCATTTTGCCAGTTCATTTAGACAAGGGACTCTTTTCCTAAAGGAGGCAAAATTATTTACTAAATCAATAAGCACTTTTAACCACCTACTTAGTGTAAGACATCATTAGACATTGCTATGTAACCCTAAGAAATTATCTCAATTGGGGAAAATGGGTAAAAAAAAAAGATTTATAACAGTTCCTGGACAAGGAGAGTTGAAATAGAATTAGAGAGCCCTTTGTTATACATTTTATTTCTTAAAAAGGTAAAAAAAAAAAGCCTGAGAGTGGTTAGTTTGCCCAAAGCAGGAAGGTTACAATAGCTAGAAACACACAAGTTCAACATTGCTGATGCAGAAATTTGTTTTGCATGATTATATGCATTAATAATGGAATCTACCTTTTTTTCCCTTTGTAGTGGATGAGGGAGCAAAAGGAGGAAGGAAAAGAATTTGGAATTAAAATGAAAATAAAGTTGAATTTTAACTCATTTTTAGAAAGCTACATCACAAAAATATAATTGGGGATTATTTGACAAAGGAAATAAAAATACAATGAAGCATAAAAAACAAAGATCTGAATATGAGCCCAACCTTAGATATTTGCTATCTGTGATCCTGGATCAGTCACTTAACCTTAATTTTCTTATCTGTAGAGATAATAATGATATTGCCTCACCTTTTTTGTGAGGATCTCAAAATTTTAAAGCACTATATAAATGTTATATTCAATTGTATGTGCATCACTAATCATTATGTTCGATCTAGAAATGATATCTAGGCTCCTGTACAACTCTTCACTTTTCAGCTCAGGAAACTTTGGACCACAAAGTTAATGTTACTTCCCCCAAATCAAACAATAGGAATAAAAGAGGAGAATTAAGTCTCAAAGGCAAGTCTTCTGAGAATTGGGTCTAAAAGTCCCATGTCCTTGTAAATATACCACACTCAAAGGACTTGAGAATTCAATTATTTTCATTATGGGTACAATGAATTGCTGCCTTTCAAGATGGTTGGAAATTATAATGTTTTAATTTTTTTTATATTAGAGAGGATAGCTCAGCACATCCCTGCTTGTCATTGTTAGCAATAGAATTCTGGGTGGAAAAGATCATGAACCTAAAAGTATGTAGCTATTTTCTTATTTCTATTTTCTAATATCCTTATTCCTTCTATTTCTTTTCTTTCAGAAAAACCCATACTTTGACCTCTCCCAGGATTCTCTCCCTTCTTTAAACTAGTTCTTAGTAAAAGTTTATTAGAAAAATCTTAGAAGAAAATTAGACTCTTCAACAATGTATCTGAGCATAATAATCATGGTCATACCAGAGCAACAGACTAGGGCAAATGCTGCTCATATTGTAATGCTGAAATGACCCAAGCTCATCCCAAATTGAGTTTGTAAAACCCAAAATACATGATTGAAGGTCCATGCACTTTTTGGCAATAGAGTGCAATTCTACATCTCTCCTTAAATGTAAATAGATATGAGTTATGCCAATATATGGTTCCAGAACTCTACAGTAAAGAATATGACAAGAAAGTAGAAATAAAGGCAACCTTGGGTAAAGGAGAAAGGCTTAATAATCTGAATGGAAACAAACTAAGAGATAATAGTTTTCTGGAATTCTAATTTCTTCTGTCAATGAAATTACCATGTCTGGAACTAGATTCTAGGTAAGGTTCCTGCATCATGTTTCAAGCAAATAATAAAATAAAATAAAACTAGAAAAGTCACATGAGAATAAATATATAATGCAGCAAATGCAATGTTATCGATATCTCAGTAAAATGCAGTTTCATTTATTTGAAACTTTTCTTCAAAAGAAGGGAATCTTGTCCTCTTTCTCTGATTTTGTCTCTACTTCCTTTGCAGTTCTTCATACTTATCTTGTGTAGGCATCATCCAGAGTTTTACCTTTCCATTCTTTCCCTTTTCCCCCTGTGCTCTCTTTTATAATTTCACCCTCTACCATGATATTAACTCTATTTATGAACCCTAAATATATATATATATATATATATATATATCAATCATCATCCATTACTTCACTCTTTCATTTCAAAATCCCTATTGGATATCTCTATCTAAGTATGTCACGAACACTTCAAACTCATGTGCAAAGCTAAATTTAATTCCCTTCAAATTGATCTCTTCCTAACTTTTCCATTTATTATTGGCACCACCAATCTCTCACTCACCAGGTCTGGAGTCTTTTTAAATTTCTGCTTCTTCCTCAAGCTCTTTAAATTAATTACCAAAGTTAACAGATTCTGTCTCCACAGTTTCTATTAAATCCATGTGCTCTTTTCAGTCCTAGTGCAATTATCTTGCTTCAGTTCTTATCCAATATCTCTCTTCTACTTTATAGTAACAAATATATGACTAATCTGTCTGCCTCCATTTCCTCCTGTTTACCACCCCAACCAAGTAGTCCAAACCCTGAATGTTGTTGACTCAATAGTACTAATGCATAGCTCAATGGTTGTTCATAGTTCCTAATTGTTTATAAAAGCATATTTTGTAACTAGGAATTTAAAAGTCACATAGAAGGAAGAACACTAGGAAGGATTTCCCAGAGAAATATGCTTATTTTACAATTGTGTCATCTCCTTTAATGTATGATAATGTGGAGAAAACAGTAGTCTTCTGTTCAGAACACCTCTGTTCCAAATTCTTTCTCTAATTTTTGGTCAGATGCAAATCATTAAATTAATCTGCACATCAGGATTTCCTACTTTTACAAACAGGAATAATGCTTTTAAGATCTATTTTACAGAGCAATTGTCCAGAAAGTGGGTTGATTTTTTAAAAATTTCCTTATAAATAACAAATGTGGTTCCTGCCCTCAAAGGGCAGGAACTATGTTTTGTTCATTTTTCATTCTCTAGAAAGATCACTTAGCATAGTTATTTGCCCACAATAGCCAAACAATAAGTGTATGTTGAAGAATTAATAAGGAAGGAAGGGAGGGAGAGAAATGAATGAAAAAATGAAAAAAAAAAACATGAGTTTTTTCCAATTCTTTGCTACTGACCTGCTAAATGTTAACTCTGGGTCAGGAGATATACAGCAAAGGTTAGAGAAATGAGGAAAGAGGTATTTGCTTTTTGCAATGAAGAGTCCTCCCAAGAACAAACTCCACAAGGATAACAATAGAAGTAGCTCTGCCACCACAAAGAGAATGAGCTTAAATTAAATTGGCTTCATCCCATAGGGGGTAGGATTGCCCTGAAATCCCTTAGTGCTCAGGAGAAGAAAAAGCAAAACAGCTAAGACTGAAATGTTTACACGTATTATCTACATTGGATTATTGATATATCTATTTATATATTTTAGTTAGAACATTAAATGTTCCATGAAGAAAAACTAGGTTTTCACTAATGCTTCTCCATGGACACTGTGAACATAAAGAATTTAGGAACTCTTGATAACAAAATATTTGTAGTTTTTTTGGCTAAAACATTAATAAAAGTATGGTGCTGATCTCTAAAGATGTTATTATACCCCAGTTTTATTCTCAGTCTCTTTGGAGACTCCTCCTTTTTTCCCAGATATAAATTTTAATCACATCCTAAATAGGTGCCAGTATGGAAAGTACATCATTCTCACTGCTATTTCATGGTTACTATGCAAATGAAAGCTTTACATTACCACCTTTTGAGCCTAGGAAAGTATTAAATATGCAGCTTCCCTCAAGGGGGGATGAGTATGAAGCCTACAGACCTGAATTCTGCCATCTACCAGATGTGGTTGTCATGGTTACTAATGTGGCAAGTACCTTGCTGCCACTAATCACTGAACCCAGATCACAGCACAATAAAATTACAGTCACAAAATAAAATAGTTGGAACAGACAGGAAATATCACCGAGTCTACTCACTATTTGAACAGAATTCCCCCTTGAAACATCTCTGAGAAGTTATAAATCAAATATCCAAACTTTTTTTCCTAAGACTTTCTCTGGATAGAGAAATTGGAAAAGACCTCTAGTTATTTACTATTTATAAAGATGCCAGTTTTAGTTCTTGTAAGGTCAGATTTGAACTCAGGACCTCTCCTCTCTGGGCATGGCTCTCAATTGGCTTAGACACCTCACTGCATTCTGGGCCCTATAATTCTTGATCAGAGAGCTTTTCCATATGAAGACTGATTTTTTAAAGCATTTATATTAAGGAGCAATTTGAGATTGTTGAAAGTACTACACAATTTCCCAAATGCAATTCATGCGTCTTTCTTTTTTTTCATAATAAGCCAGCATATCCTCATAGGCATTGAACATACATATTATTTTCTTCCCTAGTGATCAGTCAACCCCATTTTCCTTAGTGTGTCAAGAATGGGAAAAAAATTGAGGATAGTAGAGAGAGAACATGTCTTAGCCAAAGTTCCAGACAATGTATATCAAAATTCTCTATAATGCATCTGTTTTGATTTAAAGGAAGACACTAGCTTTTATTCTTCTTCACATTTTGCTAGCCTCTTCCTATTCCAAGTCCTATTAGGAACTCTGTAATTAAAAAAAATCAACCCAAGTCAGAGTAAAGCTATTACCTGTGGGCTTTCTTGTATGGTTATAAGCAGGCAACTAACTCTGCAATAATTTTATTTTTAATACTATGAGAAATGAAAGGGATGTGGCTCCTTATTGGTTTATAGATTCAATTTTATTGAAATATGTCCTCATCCATGAAAATAATATTTATTACCATCTGTTTGGGAATCATGAAACCTGGAAATCATTCCTGCAATTTTTGTTATGTTCCTATTGAAGTAGGCAAAATGCCAGTCAATGTTATATCAAATGAATTTTGTCTTAGACTTTCTCCATGATGAATACAGCAAACTTTATTTAGACTTGGGTCTGACATGATGCACCTTGCATGCTCCTCTCCTTAAGGAAGTAGTCATGCTATATGGAAGCTAAGGCTAGGTGATATGGTTTTAGCCATGTGTGATGGGACAAACTGGGTAGTTGTGATCAGTCAGGTTCCACAGTGGGTGTTCCCCCTGAGGGTCCATATCAATGTCTGGTAGCTAGGGTGCTGGATATGTGTACCCCCTTATCCTCCTCATTCTTCCTAAAGTTGAGAGGGCTAAACAACAATGCTAAGAGCTTGTTTGTACAAAAAAAAATTATAGCCACATTTTTTTGGTGGCAAAGTATTGGAAACTAAAGGGACATCCCTTAATTGGGGAATGACTGAATGAATGGTGGTATAGGATGGTGATGGAATACTATTATGCTGTGAGGAATGATGAATAGGATGATTTCTGAAACAGCTGGAAAGACCTACTTGAACTGATACAAAGTGAAATAGGCAGAACCAGGAGAACATTATAGACAGTAAGTGAAATATTGTGCAATGATCAAATGACTTTGCTATTGTGAAGATTAAATTAACTCCCCTGCCCATTTTTTTAGATTTAATCACCAAAAATATAAACATTCTACTTAATATTTAAATGGGGGAGGTTTGTGACCCACATGTGCAATAGCAGATAATGAATCAGAATCAAACTGACTGCCCCTGGGCAGTCCTAAGCAAAGTTTTATCTGTAATTGGTAGATGTAAAAGTAGAGGAAGTCACAAGAAGTGACACAAAAGAAGTCTTTAAAAAAGAATTACAACTTCCTGTGAGGGGAGATCTTCATTCTTGGGAGTTCTGAATTTGAGGTGGAGGCTGATGAAGAATCTGCTGACTAGACCTGAGACCTTTCCTGGTGAGACTGACCTTGAATCTCTCCCTTTGGACTGAAACATGGTGAATGAAAAGAACTGACTCCTTTCCTGAATTTTCTGAAGAGACTAGCCTCAGGAGAGGAGAGACTCCTTGCATCCCCAAGTCCTCAGCTCAAAGCCAAGGCCTTCTCCAGCTAAGGACTAAACTCTCCCCTGCCTGGGTCGAGCCAGGGGTTGGAGCAAAATACTTAGTGCTTAGGCTAGATATCTTACCTATCCTCTCTCTGATTTCTTACTTCACTCTTTCTATATTTTGTAAATAAATTGTAAATAAATCTCTGGAATTTCTAAAAATTCCTGGTGACCCTATTCTCAAATAATCTGTTATAAACTTTTATTAAAAAAAAAAAACCTTTTTCTTCCCCTTACACTATTAATAGCATTCCAATGATCCAGGACAAACAAATGGGACCCAAAATCCATTTTGGAGGAGGCTGATGAAGGTCTTGTCTTCTATAATACCTTAAGGTTTATAAAGGGCCTAGAGCCATCCCTGCCTGAGGTGGGCCAAATCTCAAGGTGGTCAATGAGTGGAAGAAGGTATAAGTAGTGTTCAATGGATGTGGATGTTGGGTAGACAGATAAAATTCCAGAGCTATCATCAAAAATTTAAAGGCTTAAAGGAAATAAATCTAGAGAGGAAATTTAAAAAAAAAACATCAAAAGGAGGAGGAGAATAAGTGATTGGATTAATATAGGAGCCAGCAAGGACAGTAACCAAGATCTTCAACCAGAGGTGAAGCTTGTCAAAACTGGGTGGAGATGACTCCTAAATTCTCTCACAGGGGCCTCCTTGGGGATAACGTGAAACTTCTCACAGTCCTTGTGAAGTCCCTACATACATGCAGCCTAATCCAGATGACAAGGGAGATGTCCTAAAAGGGCTCAGAGGTTGTACCTGCAGAAAGAAAGATAAATGTGTCTAGAACAAAAATAAAAAGCATAGTGGGTAGAATACAGAAAATTGTTATTGGAATCTGGGAGGAGGTAGTTATGATGGAGACAAATAAAGAAAATCAGAGAATGAATAATAAAAGCAATATCACTCAAAGCGTATCTTCATTGCTCAATTGGGGAATCCTTCAGGGTTTTCTCAAACAGGTACTTAAGGTCTACAACTGGCTTGCAGGTATACAAGTCCAAGGCCAAGAGTGACTCTTGGGGGAGAAAAGATTTGATATGGGAAAGATGGATCCAGCAAGGCTGTACCTGACATTTGATAGCAGTGGGAGTGGTCAGAATGATCTGATAACATCCATTCCACCTTGGGCTGAGTTGCTCCATACCCTCAGTCTTCTAGGTCTTCAGATAGACTAGGTCCCCTTCATGGTATGGGGCAGGTATAGTCTTCCCCCCAACCCTGTGTCAGGTTTGGGGGAGTATTCAGCATAATCACCTTAGGTCTTCTGCACAGTTTCCAATTGCATGGCATGTTGGATTTCAAGGTAACACTCTGGATATTCAAGACCATCTTTAGTTTATAAGTGTCTCCCATAGAACAACTCAAAAGAGTTAAATTTAATATACTGAATCTCATTATACCCACAAGCAGACTTTGGAACCAATCCTGCCTTGTTTATTGCCTCAGTTTAGCAAGAACCCACTTAAAGATATGGTTCATTTTCTCAACTTTCTTGGAGGATTAGGGGTGCCAGGCAGAGTGAAGGTAATAGTTGAAGTTTAAGGCTCCTGTCACCTGCTGTGTGATTTGAGAGGTGAAGGCAGGTCCATTGTCACATTGGAGCAACTGGGGAAGGCCAAAATGGGGTATCATCTCCTTCAGAAGGACCTTAGTCATTTCCTAAGCAAGCTCAGTTTTGCATAGAAAAGCCTAAACCCATTTGGTGAAAATATCTATAAAAAACAAAAGTAACTTGAAACCTCAGCAAGGGAGCATATAGATTAAATCAAGTTTCCAATCTTCCTCAGGGAAAGAGCCCCTCCACTGTACTTGTTTCAGCAGGGAAAAGGGATTTGACTGTTTCCTCAAGGTGAACCTCAGGGTAAATGGGCAGGCTCAACAGATTTGTTTGAATGTCTCCTCAATCCCAGTGCTATGAAAATAGACTTAAGGAGGACATTCTTTCCCAGGTGTGTAGTACAATGAAACTCAGAAATGACCTACTGGCTTCTCCCTGGGAAAAGAAGGTGCTCTGTGAAGGTCTGGTACCATCTCCACAGTTGTTAGGGTATACTCTTTCTTCCTGGCATTGGCATGCTCAAATTTTGGGAATATTCTAGTCTAAAGGATTCTAGTAGCTTGGGAACAAGAGTCAACAGTGGCATGGGTAAATAGGCTGTCACTTTAGCTGCTTCATCAGTCTGTTCTCCCTAGCCAGAGCATGATTCTCTTTTTAGTGCCCCTTACAGTATATAACTGATACCTGCATTGGTTCTTCTACTACCCAAAGAAGTTGTAAAATTTCTCAGGCATGCTTTATATGAAAGTTCTTGGCTTTCAAGTGTCCTCTTTCCTGCCAGTGTGGAAAGGAAACTAAAATAAGTTCTGGACTTTCTGCCACTGTGTTGGAACAAGCAACAGTAGGAATATTAGACAGAGAAGAAATTGACAAGACTGACAGTTGGTGGGGAAAGGGGCAACTGGGAGTAGCAGTTGGTCTTGTTATTAGCACGCACTTCCTGGTTAGGGAAGTAGGAGGGGCTTTTCTTCTGAGTCTCTCGATAGAGGTGCCTCTACTTTCTTCAGCCCAAAGAGACAGGCCCAACCAGCTCTGAAGGTCAGAACTTTTATTGTTGCTTGATGTCTACTGCTAAGATTTTGAAATTAAGAAAACTAGCACAGATGTAGCATAGACAGGAATAAGAGAAATTCTCCACCAGCCTGTGAGGCCTGGCCTCAGCTCCAAAGTTGAGAAAGACTCCAACCTTATTTAGGGACATCTGTCTTTCCTCTTTCCTGATACTTCTCCAATCCTAACTGGTTATTAAAATTGAATATTCCAGTCATTTAAGGGGACTATCTTTTCTGGGGCAAAGAGGGATCTGAACCTCAGTTCAGTCATCCAACTACAAATGGTCTTCATCGAACCCCTGCAACTAAAGTCTGGGGAAAGGCTTGTCCCTCAAGAGGGTGTGTATTTACCGGCTCTGTGGCATCTTTGGTGTCAATCCATAGAGAAGACATCCCTGCAGGTGTTATATTTAAAATAGTTGGAGACCATAAACTGTGGCAGTTAAAAGAGTTGGGGTTATAAACTGTAGTGATTAAAATAGTGGAAGATATAAATTATAGTAGATATAAGAGTGGGTGAGTAAATTTGTGACCGCAGAAAATATGTTTCACTACAGTGTCTTGAAATCAAATATAAGGTGGTTGCCAGGGAAATATTCCCAATTATGAATATACCCAAGTTAACTGGGTTTTATAGAGAATTTAATGAATAATACAATGAGGAATTAAAGAAAAGAGAGAAAGAGAGAAAAAGGAAATAAGTATGAAGGGCCTTAAGCCAACATGGCCTAGACCTGAGTCTTAAGAGAGAGAGATCAGTCAGTCAGTCTTTTATCACTCACCACAAGGTCTGTCTAAGCAAGGATTCTAGTGACACCAGGCCAGCCCCATCTCAGCTGACTTCACTAGAGAGAGTTCCATCCAGAGTCCTCCTCAAAGAGAGATCCAGCCAGAGACTGTTTCAAAGGGCCTCTCTCCAGAGCTTCCAGAGGGACAGAGTCCCCTCAGAGGAGCTCCAGTAAGACCTCCTTAGAGATTGTCCTCCAAAAGCTTCCCTTCTCCAGAGCCTCTATCAAGAGATTCTTTTTCAAGTGATCCTCATAAGAGTTCTCTTCTCAAGAGAATCTCTTTCTTATATAGGGGGTTTTCTCCTATGTCACCTCCTCTAAGTCCTTACATCTACCAATCACAGTAGACATTTTCCAAAGGACAACCCATTCTAAAAACACTGCTGGGTCGACTTTAGTAAGTTTGTACCAGAAAAAACTTCTGAATAAGTTTTCACCTCTTTGCTCCTGGCAAATTTACAAGTTGCCTGACCTTTAATAGGTACTTAGCACCCCTTTGTATTACTTCTAAAAATAGGCATGGCTTAAAGAACTTTTTGCCTCACTATAAGTATGGGCCCAAGCACCCTCATTGTTTAGCAAGGAGTTTTTTCCCCTAAAGCAGTCCTAAGTATGGGTGGAGTAGAGGTCCTCCCATTTCTGATCCAAGTAGAGTTCTCACATCCAAATGTGGAACGTTCCCAGTTGGGAATTGTTCCAATTGAGAATTCCCCGATGGGGAAATTTTTAACATTCACAAGTCTGAGAAATTTCAAGATTCACAATCCCCCCCGATGATCATTGGGAGACTAGTCTCCCCATTGATCATGTAACATAATCAATTTGTAATCCTAAATGCACTTCTAACTATAGATATACACAATATTCAATTTTCTAAGAGGAATTAGAATAGTGAGGGAGGAAATAGAAAAGAAAGCAAAATCAATGTTTTGCTAGGTGCATTGACAGAAAGCCAAATTAGGGGCAGTCCCTTTTGGCATAAATGTGTACATTTACAATAAATGTTCAATCAAAGTTCAGTTCAATCAATCATATCCAAAGTTCATCCTTGATCTTCTTGATGAAGTGTAGGTTTTTCTGGCATCTTTCTGCAACAATTCATTCTCTGGATATAGGAGTTTCAAGCTTCTTTCTTGAAGATATTTTTTCAAACAAAATTCAATCTTGGATATTTATAAAAGTACAATCTTAAACAAAAAAAATTCAAAAATTCTTAGATTTTAAATTAAAATACACAGGTTATCATAAGTGGCTCATTTCTTTGATACCCCATTTTGTTCAAAAATAGCCTCTTGGCAGGGGACATCTCTCTCCTTTGCCTCACCAGCAGCCATATTCCCTCTCTCCCCTCAACTCCTCCATTCCCTGCTACAAGCCTTCCATATCCCCTGTTCTTCATATCCACTCATCTTTCTCTATAAATAATACACCAGATAGCACCATGGCATATTTGTAGTCAGCATATATGTTAAGATTCAGTCCCCTTCCCAATTTTAAGGTACATGCTGCTGCAAAAAGTTCTGCCTTCTGGGCAAAGGTGTCTGGGAAAAGGAGTTGTATTTCTATTGTTTTACAAAGTCTACAGATTATGCTACTTCCCTGACATCCTCTTCCATGAAACTGGAGCCATTGGTGTACCACTCCTCACCTGCTCTCATGAGGGAGTAGTTCTTTAAATCTGATCTACTTGTACACACTGAATCAATCTACTCCTCACAACTGTGGAGTGGAGTTTCATCATCTGCATTTCCAGGAGTAAGGAGAAGAGTAGATGGATTTAAAACTTGGAAGACACTAAGTGTCAAGTCTAGGTTGTCAAAGAGAAGGGCCTGATATTTAGTTAATCTCTCCCCAGATAGCCATCTTTGGCCCTTTGCTTCAAGGATCCTCAGGACTCTATGTGGGGAAAGGATTTCTAAAGATCTCACTGTCATCTTAGAAGCCTCCTCAATTTTCACAGCTGGGACTACTATTTCATGAAGATAAGGGGGCCATCTTTGGGTCAGACTATCTAGTTGTTTAGAAAAGTAGGCCATGGGTCTAGGATCAGGATCCAAAGTCTGAGTGAATACAGACAAAGCATGTGTGTATACCTCTTGTACAAAAACAGAATAAAGGGCTTGTCTAGATTAGGAAGTGCCAGGATGGGAACAGATGTCAATTTTTTCTTAATTTTTTTCTACTTGTTGCTCAGACCTCCATAAAAGAGGATCAGAGTCTGACTCTGTAATGGTCTCATTGAGAGCCTTTGCAATGCGACTTGAAAAGTGAGGGTCCAAATGCAGCAAAATAGAACCACCCGTAAGAAATCCTTGAGTTGCTTCTTTGAGGGAGGAGCACAAATTGAAAGTATGATATTCTTCCTTTCAAGGATGAGGAACCAAGATATTAGAGTAAGCTCATGTTCCAAATACTTTACCTTTTAGCTGGAAATTTTGGCTTTTGTTAGGGATACCCTGTAACTCCAGATTCTCAGGAAATTAAGAGTTATCCTCATGTCTTCAAAGGAATATTCAAGGTCTAGGTGGAGGTAAGAATGTTGTCCACATATTGGACTAAACTGCTTTTTTTCAGCTGTATTGTCCTCAGGTCTTTTCCTGGGATATTGCCAAATAAATGAGGGCTATCTCTAACCCCAAATGGAAGGAAAATCCAGATGAAATGTTGAGACGTGGTTTCCTGTTTAAAGGTAAAGATGGATTGAGAATCTTCATGTAGAAGGATCTGAAAAAAAGCATCTTTGAGATCAAGATTAGTAAACCATTGGATATTACTAAGAATCTGAGTAATGGTATAGCATTTGGGGATAATGGGATGAGTGGGGACAAATGCCTGATAAATATCCTTCAAATCCTAGACCATATTCCCCATTTAGTTTCTTCATTGGGAGGATAAGAGTGTTGCAAGGGGATTGGCATAGCTTTAGCAGACTATAATGAAGAAATTTATTTATAAGGGGCTGTAATCCAGCCCAAGCTTCTGGCTTAACAGGATATTTGTGGAAGTGAGGGAATTTATTGGAATCCCTTAGTCTAATTTTGACTGAGGATGTAGACCTGATTAGAACCCTTTGATCCCACATGGTGGAGTCTACAGTGTCCCAAATGGCAAAGGGGATATTAGGTGGTCAGGAGGTCAGATGGAATGTCCCAACAGTAGAATTTAGGAGTGAAAAATGAGTCCCCATTTTTAGCATCTGATTTCTCCCCAGTAAGGGAGCTGGACACAAAGAAACAATTAGGAAGGAGTGCGGGAGCAACAGGTCCTCATACCAGCAAGGTAAGGAAAGGGTTCCTTGACATTTCTTGATACCACCACAAAGAGTGGACCCAGAGTGCTAGGGAAAGATAGAGTAAGTGGCTCCTGTATCAATTAAGAAATTAATGTTTTTACCTGCCACATCTATGACAACTCTGGGTTTGACCACAAAGATGAAAGAGAGGACCCTGACCATTCCTCTGGCCTCAAGACTACAAGTCTTGAAAGAACTGGAGGGCAGGGAGTTCAGAGGCCAAGACTCAACCACTCTTAGGGTGCTCCCCTCCAGTGACTTTCTTGAATACATACTGGACAGGGGCCCAGAGGTTTTTTCTTCTGCGGAAACTCTTTAGACCAATGGACCTCCTTTCAGCATTTGAAACAGAAACTGACAATCCAGGAGCTGCCTGGATCCTCTTCTGGGTATTGGATATGGCAGTAGTCAAATTTTGAGCCTCTTTTCTTTGCCTTGTGGTCCTTTTCTTCTGCTAAAGCTTGATCCTTGTTATTAAACATTCCAAAGGTGGCTTCCAAAAGTTGAGACTGGGGTGTCTGGAACCCAATAGCCAGTTTGGGGAGTTTGGTCCTGATACCTGAAGCATATTGGACCATGAAGTGCATGATCAGGATGGCAGTACCTTTTGGGAATTTGAGATCTAAATTAGCATATTTCTGTATTCCTTCAACTAGTCTTCCTTGGAAGAGAGCAGGATTTTCCTCTGCTCCCTGGTAAATCACTTTAAGTTTTTCAAAATTACATGTTTCTTCACCCCCTTTTTCATCTTTTCAGTGAGATAGGTGAACATGTGGTCTCATCTGTCCCTATGAGGGTGGTTTCCCACATAGACCTATCCCTGATCTGCCACAGAGACTATTGCCCCAGGTGGATATTGATCATCTCAGTTGTCTCAGCCACATTAGACCAAATTTCTAAGCCAAGTCCCATAGCCTTCTCTTCTCCTCTATGGTACAAAAGGACAAGAGGATGATATTAATATTGCCCCAAAATAGATTGAATTCTAGAACAACTCCCTTAAAGATCTTGACAAATTTAATGAGATCCTCTGTATATCTACAGTTTTTCTTTAATTTAGGAGAGTTCAGTCATAGAGAAAGGACATGTTCTCTTGTAATTGCCCAGGCTCTAATTTGCCACCTTCCTCCAGTGCAAAGGTTAGGCAGTGGAGGTAGTTATGAAAGGGGCAGGTAAGGGGTCACATTTCTGGTATTTAAAGGGCTCAGAATCAGCCTTTGAGAATAGGAGTGAGGTAGGATGGCAGTTTTTCCCCTGATTTATCTCTTCCTGGCTTAAGTATCAGGATAACATTTGTAATAATCTCCTAGTTCTGTTTATTTCACTTTGCATGAGCTTATATGTCTTCCCAGGTTTTCTGGAAACCATCCTGCTTGTTATCTCTTATAGCACAATAATATTCTATCACAAATATATGCCACAACTTGTCCAACTATTCCCCAATTGATGGGCATCCCCTCAATTTTCCATTCTTTCCATCACAAAAAGATCTACAATAAATTTTTTTAACAAGTAGGTCCTTTCACTGTTTTGATTGTTAATTCTGTTTTTCTCTTCATTATAATTTCCTGTAATTTTTCCTCTCTTTTCTTCCTTTACCCTTCTGTACAAAGAAAAATGAAAAGAAATAAGATTAAGATGAATAATCTATAATTTAAGTGACCCAAATCTATTTTTCTCCTGCTCTATTCTTCCACTAGTCCAAACCTGGATCACAAATATTTACACTTTTTTGTCTTTTTTTTGTTGATCCTCCCTCTATGATCTTCCCTCCCAAGTTATAATTTGTTTTTCTTATGAATATTCCCTCATTCCTTGCCAAAATTCCTTTTATCTTTTCTATGTTCCCACTTATTTCTCTTTTATATTTATGATTTTTACTATAACAAAGTCCATGTCTGTCTGTCTGTATATGGATACTTAAAACTCCTTTGTTCAGTTAAAGTAAAAGGGATTTTTGAGGTGTCCACTCCCTTCATCCTCTTTTTCATGTTAGTATACTTCTCTGGCATACATTGACAGCTATGTGGAAGGGGGATTGGAAAGGCTTAGGGAAGTGAGAAGGAATATCAATTTTTTTGCAGTAGTCAAGGCAAGAAATTATGAAGATCTGAACTAATGGGGTAGGGGAGAGGTGAGAAAGAGGCACATGTAAGAGATGTTAAGATAAAAAATGACAAGATATTTAGGGTGAATGAGAATTGAGGAGTCAAAGATAATACCTAGAATTTTTGCATTTTCCTCATCTTTTTTGCCTGATGTAACCAAAGTTTACATTTTCTTTTTAATAAAACCCATGACAATTCATTTCAAAGGAACATAATTGCTCTTAAATAGTGCTGTTAGTAAGATATAATTAACCTTGTGCCCACAGGGGAAAGTTCCACAGGAAGGAGATCCTAGGGAATGAAACCTCTTAGATAAAAGGTTCAGGGAAGTCAAAAAGGGATATGAGTCCAGTGACTGAATGTGCTGAAAGAAGCATGTGACAGATCAACCAGAAAGCCTATTAGAGGGAAAGAATCTATCCTAATTTAGAAAAGGAAACACAAAGGGAAAGGGAAAGGACAAGAGGACACTGACAATAACTGCTCCAGCTTGAACAGGTGATGACTTCTCATTATACATATTCACAGGAAGAGGCCTGAGAATAGACCACACATAAAGAATAATATTCAAGTGTGGGAAAGAAATACTAATGAATTTAATTCTTATTATAAGGAAGTTAGTTAGAGAAGCACAGAAATAGGTGAATCGCATTAATGCAGGGGATTAGTAAACCAAAAATATTCTCTACTCAAAAGTTCTACAAAAAATGGTCACCATGCAAAAAAATTCCTAAGCTATGTATGTCTTTACATCTTTAGATTCAGGTGGGACTCAAAGTCTCATCTCAGTCTAGTTTTATCTAGGCAGATTATGTTAGCATCCTTGATAACCGTGTATTTTTCTCTAAGGCCAATGAAAATGGCTTGTCTTCAACAAAAGGAGGTGGGATTGAAAAGGGAAGGGGGTAGAAAAATATGTAAGATTTTAGTGTAACTATATCTCTTAATTTCATGTTTGTTTATATGAAATAATTAGAATAGTAAATTAATTATCAGAAAATCAATAAATCAACAAGCATTTACTAGGCATCTTCTTTGTACCAGCAATTCTGCCAGGTGCTTGGTATGAAAAATAAAAAAAAATAAAACAATTCAGTCCTGCCTCAAGTTTACAATAAAGCTGAAAGGTACAATGTGCATAAATAGACATACACAAAGTAGATACTAGGTAATTTGTGGATAAATTAGTTAGAAACTGAAAGATCAGGTAAAGCTTCATTTAAAGGTAGCAATTGATCTAAGTCTTAAAGGAAACTATGGAAACTATGGATTTTATGAAATCCAGATGAAGATAGAGTTCATTCTAGGCATGGGAGCAGGACAATACAAAATTATGGAGACAAGAGTAATGTCATGTATGAAGAATACTAAGAAAACCAGTTTGTCTAGATAAGATGGGCAAGTCTTTAAATCCAAAATGTAGAAAATTATATTTGATCTGAGAATTACTAATGAACCACTGAAATTTATTGAGTAGGGGAACAACATGGTTATGTCTTTAGGAAAACACTTTGATAGCTGTGTGGAACATGGATTTGAAGCTGGGGTAATAATTAAATTGATGTTTAAAGTGATCCCTAAAAAGGTAAAGAGAGAAAGAGGAGATTGGATGGACCATGGGATATTTTAACATAATTAAATTTTTGCTTTTAATATTTGTAATATGAACTAGAGCTATTAATGCTTAATCAGTAAAAGAGGGACGTTTCTCTGTCTGCATCAGGAAACAATCAGTAATTCTGAGTTGATATTGAAAAGGACCCAGTAACAAAAGCTGGAAAAAGGCAAAAGAAAGACAAGGAAGTTTGATTTAGAAGAATTAAGACCAGAAGGGAAAATATTTCTTGAACATCCCAGAGTGGATGAATTCAGTTTAAAGTGAAAGGAAGATGTGATATGGGTTTTAAGACAATGGGACTTCTTCATTTTCTAATGATGAGTGAGTAAACTTAATACAAACAGAAAGATGATCAGCATAGTTAGCTTAAGGAGTCAAGTAACAGGACCCTTGATTCAAAAAGCCAGGAATGGACATAACCAGGCCATGGGAAGGCAGTGAAATGTTTTCCAAAGAGGTAAAATCTGTACTTTTATTTCTATCTATGGTCACATAACTGTTCGGCCTTCATAGTTTGTACATTGATATCTCTCACTAACTAGAATAGTCTTTGAAGCCATTGAAAAGACTAGACTGGGAAATAGTAATGCTATCAGTAACTCACAAGGAGGAGAGATACACGAGAAACGTAGAAGGAAAGAGAGAAGACTAAGGATATGATGTCAGAGCTATAGCTGTTTCCCTCTAGAAATAACATTGCATTTATTTATCTGTGTACATGGTGTATTTCTCTAGTATAGAAACTCTTGAGTTGGAGTTTGTGACAGATTTCATGAGGAGTTGGAACTTTTATGGATAAAATTGCACCTTTATTTCAACATAATTGACTTCCTTTATAATCCTTTGTAGTTTATACAATTAAAAACTCTTCTGAGAGGAGCTCCATGGGCTTCATCAGATTGCCAAAATGGTCCATGGCACAAAAAGAACCTCTGCCCTACTAGAACCTAAGATTATTAAGGGCAGATGTCTAACATTTCCTTTGGCAAATTCAAACACAAGCCTTGTAGCATAACAGACTTTTATCAACTGAATTGTGATTTGAATTATTCTTCCTCTTTGGGGAAAGAATAGATGGAAAACCAAAAAGGATAGTAACCAAGGACATTGCTGTAATCACACACAGCTTTTGGAGCATTGGTGTTCATTTGGGACAATGCTTGGGCACACAAAAAGGTAAAATATCTGCTAGACCATTTACTTATTTGTAGTTTGGTGTGACTAAGCTGCTAGGGCAAACATGAGTAACAACAATACTTCTCACTCTTATAACACTCAAAGGGTAGAACCTTAATGAACCAATGAAACATGAAATGAGCAGACCCAGAACACTGTACACAGAAAGTAAAACACCGTGGAAAAATCCAATGTAATAGACCTTGCTACTAGTAGCACTGCAACAAGCCAGGTCAATGTTATCCACATTGAGAGAAGGAACTATGGGGGTATAAATGCAAAAGCAAAACATATGACATCACTTATCACTGTATATACGGGTATGAGATTTAGGGTCTGGGCTTTAATAAAATTACTGTATAGCAAAAATGATTAATAAGGAAGTAGGTAGCAAGTGACAACATTTGTACAACCAAATGGAATTGTTTGTTGGCTCTGGGGAGCAAGGAGGGAAGAGGGGAAGCAAAGAAAATGAATCGTATAAACTGGAAAAATATTCTAAAATTAAATTAATTAAATTAACTTTCCCTTATCCCCACCCCCAAAAAAATAAGAGTCAAAGGGTAGATTTAGCCTCCCTCTGCTTCTTTCTGGCTGTCTCTCTGCAGAAAAAAACTCTTGTAGTCTAGCTAGGTGATAGCTAAAATACCTGACTTATTAACAGTTTCTGACCTGTCCCCTCATCTCCTCCATTTTACTCTTAATTTTGCAGGTTGGGCTGGGTTCTGATCAAGAAACAAGGCCCATGTGTCATGGGGAGAGAGCAACATACATAATCCTGTGGGATTCCTGCATATAAAGGATTTTGTAGAGTGGGTCATAACAGACCCTGTTTCTCTCTCTCTCCATAGAAAGAGGAATACTTGATCTTATTTGGTTAATGAATTAATATGAGGAAGCATTGGGATTTTAGCCCAAAGATCTCATACAAGAATTAATGGTCTTATATAACCTGCCTCCTCTCTACCACCTATATCTATTCTACCTGAACTAGCGGCAGGAATGCCTAAAAGAAAAAGAAGATGTCCTCTGGTAATGTCTACAACCCTTAGATCTCTTAACAACAAGTATGATAATGACCCAAATTCTCTGAGGCTTAGTTTAGAATCCAGAAACTTACATAAGGCCCTCTTTCTAGAGGTTTCTGTAAATCTAAGATGTGTATGACACTCTCCCCTCCGTGGGAACAGGACAAGCACCAGTCCAGTTGCCTTGTGGTGCTATGTTGAGGATTTCTGTGAAGATTATTGGCAGTGAGCAATTTCCCTCTGATCCAAAAGACAGTATCAAGTTAAGTTTAATCAACAAGAATTTAAGTATCTATTATGTGTGGTGTACTATGCTAAGAGCTAGGGGTATAAAGAAAGCTAAAAATGGTTTCTGCCCTCAAGGACCCCACAATCTAATAGGGTTGACAAGAAGAACAGCTATGTACAAACAAGATATATATGGAATGAGTTAAAGGTAATCTCAAGGGTACAGATCGGTGGCTCAGTGGATTGAGAGTCTGGCCCAGAGATGGGATATCTTGAGTCCAAATCTGGCCTCAGACACTTCCCAGCTATGTGACCCTGAGCAAGTCACTTAACACCCATTGCCCAGCCCTTACCACTCTTCTGCCTTAGAACCAGTACATAGTATTGATTCTAAGATGGAAGGTAAGTTAAAAAAAAAAGGTAATTTCAAAAGGAAGGCACTACCAATAGGAACCAGGAAAGACTCTTTTTAAAAGATGGAATTTGAGCTAAAACATAAAGGAAATCATAAAATCCAAGGCATGAAAACAGAGGAGGAGGATTCCAGGCGTGGTCAGTTAGTGAAAATATATAGAATCAAGAGTTGGATTTTTGTGTGAGGAATAGCAGAGGTCAGTATCACTGCATTGCCAAGTCTATATCGGGGAAACAGGTAAGAAAACTGGAAAGGTGTGACAGGAAGGTTATGAATGCTTTTAAAAGCCCAAGAGATCTTATATTTGATTATGAAGACATAGTATGAAGACAATTAGGAGACACTGGAGTTTATTGGATTTGAGGGGGACAATGCAATATGACAGACTTGTGCTTTAGAAAGATCAGTTTGAAACTGAATGTCGAAAGGAATGGAGTGTGGAGACATTTGAGGCAGCAAGACCAGCCAGAAGGCTATTACAATAACCCAGGCATAAAGTGATAAGGGCCTGTACCAGGAGGTAGCAGTGTCAGAGGAGAGAAAAGATTTATATCAGACTGATTAGAAAATTGAATATCCAGAAAAAATTCAATGTGCACTTTGTCCTTTGCTTGAAGGGAGGTATATAAATTCCCTCAAGTTTCTTTCAAGCTTTTGTGTAATATCACTACACCTTTTCTTTCAACAAAGTGTTTGCATTCCCTTCCCATGCCCCACAAAGGACTGATGAAAGGTCAAGAGAGGGGTTATCAACAGATCTGAAAAGTGTATATGAAGGAGAAAAGTGGAAAAGCACTGAAGTATCATGGGATCATATAATTAAATCTGGAAGAGAATTTAGAGATTGTTAAATTCAGCCCCTTCATTCTACATATGAGGAAACTGAGACCAGGATAAGTTTAATAGCGACTTGCCGAGCATGGCTTAGGTAGTAAGTATCTGAGACAGGTTCTGAATGAAGACCTTCCTGACTTTAAGTCCAGTACCCCAGTCACTACACTAAGCTGCCTACTCTCTCCTTTCTTCTCCATGCTTGCTAAATATATAGACCTTATGTACAAGGCTCGATGCCATAGGAAAAGTCCTGAATTCTCCCTCTTGCCAGTTTCATTAGCAACAGGAGTTTGCATCAAGGCAATGCAAAGTGGCAACCAAACCTTTGTGACCCATTTCATCCTGGTTGGCCTTCACCATCACCCCAAGCTTGGTGTTCCACTCTTCCTCGTCTTCCTTGCCATCTACCTTCTCACCATATCTGGTAATGGGCTAATCATCCTCACTATCCTAGTTGATGTTCGGCTTCATCGACCCATGTACTGGTTTCTATGCCACCTCTCTTTTCTGGACATGACTATTTCTTGTGCCATTGTCCCCAAGATGCTGGCTGGCTTCCTGTTGAACAGCAGAGCCATCTCCTTTGGAGGCTGTGTGATTCAACTCTTCTCTTTCCACTTCTTGGGGTGCACTGAATGTTTTCTTTATACCCTCATGGCTTATGACCGCTTCCTTGCAATCTGTAAACCTCTGCATTATGCCACCATCATGACCCGAAGTGTCTGTAATTGTCTGGCCTTGGGCACTTGGCTGGGTGGCTCTCTCCATTCAATCTTCCAGACATGTTTCATGTTCCGTCTGCCTTTTTGTGGCCCCAACCAAGTTGACTATTTCTTCTGTGACATTCCTGCCATGCTACGACTTGCCTGTGCTGATACTGTCATCAATGAACTGGTCACATTTGTGGACATTGGTTTCTTGGCCCTGACCTGCTTTGTGCTTATTCTCACCTCCTATGGCTACATTGTAGCTGCCATCCTACGCATCCGCTCTGCTGATGGGCGCCGCAATGCCTTCTCTACCTGTGCTGCACACCTCACAGTAGTCATTGTGTACTATGTGCCCTGTACTTTCATCTATTTGCGGCCTGGCTCCCAAGAGCCATTGGATGGGGTGGTGGCTGTTTTCTACACAGTCATTACACCTCTGCTCAATCCCATCATCTACACACTCCGTAACAAGGAGATGAAGTCAGCATTATGGAGGCTAGGGGGCCGGAGGGAAGTGCAACCACATTGATTCCACCTATCAAGGCATGTTCAAGCAAAACTTTGAACCAAGGGACGCAGGACAATATTATGGGAGAAATTTCCCAGAAGAGGGAGAGATGTCTATATAGATAGAAGAACATAGAGGTCCTGAGAAGGGAACCTAGGTAATATTAGCACAGAGACCATTTCCCTCATTTCTTATTGTAGTTCCAATGGAAATGCATCAGATCAACTAAACTGGGCACTTTGCTAAGAAAAAAAATTAGAGGAGTATAAATGAATCTTCTAGGAGTCCTTTTCTTCTCCCAAGGAGCTTGTTTATCTTGAGATTCCATCTGAGTTTGAAGAAGACAGATGTTTCTGCAGTTTTGCACTTAACTGGAAGAATAACAAGCCATTTGGGATCCCTGGGCCCTAGCTGTCAGATTCATGAAAGCCATACTCTAGCTAGGAGCTAAGACTTTTAATGAAACTGAAACTTAGAGTTTTCTGGACTAATAATATGTAATCTACTCTATCAAACTATGGGGAACTAAGTCAAGGGCACCAATTCCATTCCTCAAAAAATGATTAGGTTTTCCTTCTATGTCTTTGCATGAGAATGTGTAGTGAATGATTGAGGCAAGTCAGCTCTACGGGGCATGAAAACAGATATGTGCTTAGTAACATGTGAGGAAATCTGATTTTTTTCATACTAAAATTATGATAGAGGGAGATATGACAAGAAGCCATTGTTACCTATCCCCCAGGGATATGTCCACTATGACTATTCTCAGAAATAGGAGATTGGGAATGCAAGAGGCTCCTGCAGAAGGTTTCACATACAAACCTAGCAGCACAGGTCTCTCAAAGTCACTCTATCCCCCAAACATATGTCCCTTATCTCTCACATGTTCAAAATGTCAAGAGCTTGGTGGAGTTGGGAAGAAGTTGCTTCAGAAGGTTATGGAATGTTTCTGAGAACAAATGTATGCCAGCTACTTACACTTTTTGTGCATGGCACAACAGAGATGGAGGAATAAAAGGAAATAACCCCCCCAAAGATACTAGAACATTCAATTCATGTCTAGAATGATTTATCGAGTATCCCACATATGCCCAGAAAAATTCAAACACACAAAGATGTCATGGCACAGTTCTTGCCTTCTTAGTCTTTTGAAAGAAAACAGCTTACCAACATGAAAAGTAACCAACTTACAATATAAAAAAGTAAACAATTAAGTGCCAAAGTATGTGGTACATATGGTAAATATCAAAGTAGTCCATCAATTTAACACATGAATTAGAACTATAGGATTTAAAGGAACCTTCACAGAAGAGATAGTTATTGTACATGAACCAGTATTCTATAATTCATTTGAATTTTTAAAAATGTTTGAATATAGTTATGTTGCCCTCAAGTCCTCACTTCTTGAGGCTAAACATTGTTATTTCCTTCAAATGGTCTTCATATGACATAGTTTGAGCCCTTTCATTATCCTCATTCTCTTCACCTTGTCTCACCAAGGCCTAGTGAAAAAGAAGGGCTATAATCTTCTGTATTCTAGGTATGATAGTTCTATTAATTCAGTCCCAGATTAAATTAGCATTTTTTGCCTGCCACATTATACTGTTGGCTCATATTGATCTGGAAGCTGTAAAAAAGATTCAAAGTTCAACTCCTAGCTGACTCACCAAAACTGTAAAAATAATGAGTGAATGAATTGATTATGAATATAAACTGATTAGAAACTCTGCTAGCTGTGCTTACAAAGTGTCTTCAGTTTATATCAATGAAGTGAAGCTCATAAGTGAACTTCTCTTCAGAGCCAGGCTCAAGGATGCTAAGGAGACTCTTGTTATAAAAAAATAAACTATTTATTAAGAATATAAGGATATAAAAGGATTTCTGATTCTAACTCCACACAAATAAAACTCCCTGGTTCTTCAAGGAACCACTTCTCCAGTTTCCACAGGCTACACTGATCCTTCCTGATCTTACTAACCCAAATTTTCCCTATTCTACAACAAACTCACACTATTGTCCTTATAAGAAATAAATAATTCTTAACTTTGTCTCCAAGTTATAAAAATAACAAAGGCCAGTTGGCTGAGCCTCAATAAGAACCAAGTTAGGACTCTGAGCCTTAGCAGAGTCAGAGTCCAAACCAAATACCTGGTCTTCCTTTGGTCTTCTCAGGATAAAACAATTCATGAAACAGCAATAGACAGGCACTAGTGTTTCCCAAGTTGGAAAAGGAAATCACTTAGCTCCTTCAGGTTTTTCCCTCCTTTCCTTCTATCTCAGTGAGGAAAGAGAGAGAAAATATGTAACCTGCTTCCAGCCCTCAGAAAGAGAGAGTAGCTACCTGTCCCAGAGAGTAACTGCCACAGAAAACTGTTACACCTCCCACACACACTGTCAACATTTGAAAATGACACTCTCTCAGATCTGTTTCAAACTCCAATTCTTTCTCAAGCCAGCTTCTCCACTTCTTATCTCTAAACTAATGTAACAAGACTTAATTTCTAATATCATCTTATAAAGCCCACCAAAACCCAAAGATTGCTTTCATATGTAAATGTTATCTACCTATCTACATCTTCCCATCCTGTATTTCAGGAATTTATTTTTGTAACCAATATATCAGACCATCCAAATCCCTATGTATATGTATATGTGAGAAAGGGATAAGAGTAGAATTAGTCATTTTGGTCATTTCCAATTCTTAATGACCCCATTTGTGGTTTTCTTGGCAAAGATATTAGAGTGGTTGACCATTTTCTTCTTCAAGTTTATTTTAGAGATGAGGAAACAGAAGCAAACACAGTCCAGTGACTTGCCCAGAGTCACACAGCTATTATGTGTCTGAAGTCAGAGAACCTGGGAAAATGGGTCCTCTTGACTCTAGGCCAGCACTCTATCCATTGTGCCAGATAACTTCCCCATGAGTAGCATATCCTACATATTTCAAACTCACTGCATGAGAATCCTATGCTACAAAGAGAGGAAAAAAACATACACACAGAGTCTTTCATAAAGTAATATTTCCTATTTGTTGTAGCCTTTTCCAATATGAACCCTAACTTGCCTGTATTGCCCTCACATACAAAACATGTCTTCAGTCATACTGCTATTTTTCAACTATAATATTGGTCAATACTATTAACACTCTTTCCCAACATGTGGCATATATGCATAGGGATAGTTTGTGGTGTGGGATTCACTTGGAGTATTGACTCATAGGTAGTTCCACAGGTAGAACTACAGCAAGAGATTAGTGAGAGGATAGTAGTCCCTAGATGATGGTCTATTTAAGCTACTCTTCTAGATCTGCCACATGTGCACCTTGGCTGGTTAGTTATGAAATATATTTGCCAGCACACTAGAGAAGTGAAAATGTAGGCCAGGCAGAAATTACATAGCCTTACAAAATGTGTTGAAGGATATAGCTACAGCCAACAGGATCTAAGGCAAGGAACTAGATAACAAAATCATATCTGCTGAGTTTATTTTAGAAGTTTCCAAATGATAGATGTGACCTTGTCTCTATCTCAGGTCAATACTCAGTTGCCAAAAAAACATACCACTTACAGACAGGAGATATTGTGATAATAGGGCAAGAACCCAAGGGAACTAGCATTTCTTTCTCTTAAAGAGAGAAAATGACCCATTTCTGATATGTTATTGATATCTCCCATTTTCCATGCTTCTTGGAAGTCTTAAAACTATGGTTAGTTGAGAAAGAATCAATTGCATATCCTATTGGAATACTTGTTCCTTTTTGCTCAATAGTCCTGAGCTGGGAGATGCAAACTTTCTCATCTATACTTTCCCAGATCACATGGTATTTCTCTTCTCAAACAGAGAACAATAATTCATAGGACTATTATTCCTGGGAGTTTAAACAATAAAGCTCATGGTTATGGAATGCAGGGGCAGCAAAATCTTTTAATTTTTTTCCTGAGATCCATAACCAAAATATTATTACAATTATATGCCAAAGGGTTTACACTAACCCCTATGTGAATTTTAGCTTTTCCTTAATTAAAAATGTAGACACCAATATAGTATTCTGACATAGATTACATATGCTTCACAATACTGCCAAAGAAGAACATGACATACAAAGGTTAAGGACCCTTGAACTAGATGATTAAAAAGAGGTCTTCAAGGTATGAAATTCCTTTTCTCTATTTTACTCACATTGGACTGGACTGTGATTGGAAATGCAACCTCCTTCTGGCCCTCAAGAATCACCTTTGAAAGAAGTCCCAGACACAAACATGTTATACTTCACTGGGAGGTAGAAATAAGGATGACACTTGCAGGGTAGGGGTGGAGATATAGTGGCAGGCTACTACACTATATTCCCATAAATCCTAAAACCAATGAGTTTTCTTTGCCATCACATTTATTCCATGGAGAAGTCAGCTTTGAATTATCTACCTTCCTTGCTATTCCCCATATGATCAGTTTTTAAATACTGTAGGTTCTCTATCCAAAGAGTATTTCAAATCTGCCCTTCCTTTCTATATCTACAGCTATCACCAGACTCTAGATTCCTCTCATCTGGGATATTACAACACATCTCTAAATGACTTTCCAACCTCCAGTTCCTTCCCAAAGTAATCCACCCTACATACTACATACAATCAGATTTACCTTCATAATTAATAGGACCAAACAATTTACCTACTCAAAAGCCCTCAAATACTCCCCATTACCCATTAAATGAAGTCAAAATTCCTTAATCTTGGGTTCAAAAATCCTCATTATTCTACTTCCTACCTACCTTTTCAATTTTACTTTATGTTATATGATATACCAAAAAGAGCACTGGAATAAAAATCAGGAGACCTGGGTTGAAATCCTATCATTTGGAGTGGCAAGCTGTAAGGTCATAAACAAGTCACTTTCTCTTCTTGATATCAGTTTCCTCATATGTAAGTGAATGATATCTGTTTTACCTAATTTATAGGTCTATAGTGATGAAAGTGGTCTCTAAATCTTAAGGTGCTATACATATATACTAATTTTATTATTGATAGTTTCTCTGATCAAGCAAACTAGATTACTTGTTGTTCCCTGAACATATCCAACTTTTTCCCACTACTGTCCCTTTGCTATCTATTCATAAGATTAGTTATATAGAAATGGAAAGGACCACAGAATCCTTTCAGTCTAGTCATTTCAGTTTCCAGATGTGGAAACTGAGTCCCAATGAGGTTACTTGCCCTTGTCCCCATTGGTATTAAGTACTGCCAATGGAATTTGAATATATGTTCTCTGACTCTAGAATTAGTGGTCTTTACACTGGACCAAAGTTGTATGGTTTAGTGGAAAGAGTATAGAGTGGGAGCCAGCCAGTCTGGGTTATAATCCTTGCTCTTCCTTAACTAATCATGTTTTCTTGGACAAGTCACATATTTGTTTTTTCATCTTCAAAATGAGAAGCTTGAACTAGATGACTTCCAATGTGTCTTCTAGTTATCATAGTCTATAATTCCTGGGAATTTCTTGCTATTTCTGCATGCTGAAAGTCTAATCATCCTTGATGTTCCACTTCAAATGCCACTATTGCAATAGAATCTTCCTTTATTCTCTCAACTAGAAATAATCTTCCCTTATTCTGAACTCCCAAAGGACTTTTAGATTTTGTTCATATCACACTCCACTTTGAATCATATCCATTTGGCCATCACAGTATTAAATCATAAGTTCCTTGATATTATCTTATTTCCCTTTGTAGGCTTTTCATTTCTAAGTCTAGAATTTTATATCCTGTAAGCACTAAATAAATATTTGTCTTGAACAAATTAATGTATAATCAACTCAATGAGTTATTTAATAAAGATTACTTTGATATATATACATATAATTTAATGTATATCACAAGGAAGAGGAAAGAATCAAAGATGACTTGTTTCAAGTCTTAGCAACTAAGAGAATGTCAGGTAGGTAAATTAAGAAAGCTGAAGTCTATAGGAAGGCAGCTTATTGAAATTGAGGTGAAAAGATCAAGGTGAATGGCAATGATTTTTGTGATAATTATTCAATCAATCCTTAAAGGTCTCATTGTTACACTCAGTATTAGTGTATATTATTAGCCTGTTACTCTCCATGTGGTTTGACGTGACAGGAATTCTTCTCCATGCACATGAGATACAATCTGGACTGCAAAAGCAACTTTCCCAGGAGATGTATCCAAGCTCCACCCAAAGCTTCCCAAGAGATTGAATGATATCTCCTGGATGGCAAAAGAAAGCATAAAAGATTGCTCATTCACAACTGCAGAATCGAAGAAGAAATACACAAAGAATGAGAAGGCCATTAGCACAAAGGAGAGAGCCATCTCCATGGGAAAGCTATCAAGAGCTGGACATGAAGTTCTACCTAGGCACAATGGCTCTCTCTGAGTGGGAAACTCAGCTAAACATCCATGACAGATGTTTGAATTACTCATATAAGCCATTCTCACCACTAAGAAAGTGAAACAGCAAGAAAAAAGAAGAGTAAAATACTAGTGACCACCCATGCCAGCCAGGTAGTGCTGTCTTCTGACCATTCTGAGCACTTTGACTATGGATCAAGATATCTATGTTGTTGCTCTGCGAGTGATCATACCCTAAGAGCGATAAAGTACCCTTTTACATTGTCTGTCACAAGCCAAAACAGTGCTAGAATTTAGTCTAACAAATATTCAGTGTCTATTATGTGAAAGGGGGCTAGTCCAGGCACTGGAAGGGGAAACATTTTAAATGAAATGTGATCCCTCCCATCACTGAATTTACAGGCCAATAGGAGGATCACACACACACACACACACACACACACACACACACACAAATAATTGTGACATAAAATATATGCTAAGTGAACCAGAGAAGGGCAATACAAAGTTTTATGTGTAGTCCAAGAGGAAAGGTTGTTTCCAAGGGGAAAGAGGAGTGAACAGAGAGTTAGCAAAGACCTCCTATTCCTGGAACTGAATTATGAATATTTTATTTATGGAAAGAATTAAAATTTATAGTTAGAGCAAAGCTACTCAAGGCTCTGAAGAAAGGGTAATGAAATATATCAACTGTATAAAAGTATGCAATAACTCAGTTCTCATGATCAAGCAGAGGGCTATGGAGACAGAGTGGTCAAACCAAACACTGGTGACCCACTTCATTCTGGAGGGGCTGGCAAACACATCGGAGTACCCCATATTATTCTTCTTCCTCTTCCTCCTCATCTACACCATCACTGTGGTGGGGAACTTCTTCATTCTGCTGACAGTGAGCTTGGATCCTCACCTTCACTCCCCAATGTACCACTTTCTGGGCCACTTGTCCTTCCTGGATGCATGTTTGTCCACAGTCACTGTGCCCAAAGTCTTGGCAGGACTCCTCACTCCAGAAGGAAAGGTAATATCCTTTGGGGGCTGTGCTGTACAGCTCTATTCCTTTCATTTCTTGGCCAGTACTGAATGTTTTCTATATACTGTCATGGCCTATGACCGATATTTGGCCATCAGTCAGCCCTTGAAATACCCAGTTGTCATGAATCAGCAGGTGTGTGCAGGATTAGCTGGGGCTACTTGGGCTACTGGTGCCATACACTCTGCTATCCACACTTCTCTCACCTTCCGCCTGCCCTACTGTGGGCCTTCCCATGTTGACTATTTCTTTTGTGACATCCCCCCTGTTCTGAAGCTGGCTTGTACAGAGACTGCCCTCAATGAACTAGTCATGCTGGCTAACATTGGCATTGTTGCTACAGGCTGCCTACTCCTTATCATCATCTCTTATGTCTTCATTGTGGCATCTGTACTGAAAATTCGTACTGCAGATGGGCGCCGCAATGCCTTTTCTACGTGCACAGCACACCTTACAGTGGTATTCCTCTATTATATGCCCCCCATATGCATCTACATTCAGCCTCGCTCTAGTGGGGCAGGGGTAGGAGCCCCAGCTGTCTTCTACACAATTGTCACCCCCATGCTTAACCCTTTCATTTATACCTTGAGAAATAAGGAAGTGAAACGAGCTCTGAGAAGACTTCTGGGCCATGGACCTAGAGAGTCATGATCTTCTCATCCCACCTCTTAACATGTACTATTGCTCATTCCCATGACCCTTCCAATATTTTACCTGACCAACTATAATATAGTGCTATGGAAATGGGACAAGATGGTAATGAGAAAATATCTGCAAATGTGGCCTGGAGAAAATCATTTTACATCTCCAGACACATTTCTCTCACCTATAAAATAAAGCATTTGGAGTAGATGCCCTCTAAGGTCTTTCCTTCTTCATATATTCTATGATTCTCTGGACTCCCAACAAGGGTGGAGAACTTAGCTTATACGTTTGGAGACAGAACCTTCCTTTGCATCCGGTTTTCTAAAGCTCTGAGCATTATTAACCTTTATATGGGTACTAGGTGGTGAAATTCCATTTCAAGAAGAACTCACAGTTCTGGCCATGGGGCTCAGCAATATATTAGTGTTAGATTAATGGACTTGTGTAGAGACATTGACAATCTCCATTTACAAAGAGGTAAGATGGTAGAATAAAAACAGAACAAAATGTTTTCACTAAATGGATCTGGGCTCTGTTACATACTAGCAAAATCACTTCTCCTTTCCAGACCTAACTTTTGTCATCTTTAAAATGAGGAGTGTACAAAAGATGATTGCTCCCTAAGGCCCCTTCTCACTCTAAATCTTATGCCTTCACAAGATCCCTCCATCTGCCCTTGATTTAGAAATATCACAGGCATCAGAGACCCTGAGGAATTATGAATGAGCCTAGGATAAAGGTAAAAGTATTTCTGGGAAAGGGGCTGCACCAAAAGCTGAGTAAGGAGCTAGGAAAATTCCTCAAGTTATTTTTCTACTCTGAATTCTCTTCTGCCCAGGTTCAGAACATTTTGTAATAAAGCACATATAGACTAGAATGTGAGCTTGAGACTGCTCAATCAGCCTTTCACTGAAAAGTAAAAACCAATGCTGATTAACATGTTTCCAGCTAATTCTTCCAAATAACTTTCTTTCTCTACTGCTGTTAAAAAAAAAGTAAGTAACTAAAATCAACTTTCCCTCAAGCCGGCAGAACCTGCTATACCATATATGTTTGTTAAATGTGAAATAGGGAGTCTGCCTTCACTTAGGGGACAATAGGAAGTTTCTCATTGGTAATGGGAAGAAGCAGTGTAGCAAAGAGGATAGGAAACTGGCTTCAGGACAAGGAACCTGAGTTCAAGTTTTGCTTCAGCCACATACAGACTATGTAGTGTTAGGCAAGTTACTTAACCTCCCAGTGCCTTTAGACAAGTTTGAATAAGATTCTAATTTGCTTATCTGCATTGGTGAAGAAGTTTCTTACTGGGAATTCCCTACATAGAAGAAATTCAATCCCAGTTTAAAAAATGAGAGGAAGATGGAAGTCTTGCAGAGAGATAAGTGTCAGAGCTAGAATACAAGGACAAGTCTTTCCAAACTTAAGATCCTATACTCTATGGTACTATGCTGACTCTCAAGAAGAGAATTCACATTAAAAAAATTTTAAAAATTGAAGTTATTGATTAGGGAAACTGAAAAATAAGCAACTTATTTCCACAACATCTGGTATTCTTAAAAAATGTAAGGTACTAAATGACTTTTTTCAAAACTTAATGAGAAAGAACAAAGTTGCCAAAAAGGGGAATGTATCCATAAATGAGAAAGCATGAAGGTATTTTAGGAAGTAAAAGAGTTATACCAGGTTATACTTTGGGACAAATTTGGCAAAACCAAATTCAGATGTCACTATACTCATTCCCAATCTCAGATATCAAGATTATTGAACGTTTTCTGAAAGAGAGGTAAAGAGAAGCAATTGGGGAAAAACCTACAAAAACATATGCACACAGAAATGACTATATACATATGGGAAATAACAATCTATAGGATTGACTGAAATAGAACAGAAAATAGATAATTATCTCTCATCTTACACTGTTTTAATTTTCTTCTTCTTGTGAATGTGTCTTCTGATTCCTCATTTTCATATGGAACATTATAAAACACCTTTACCAAAGTAGCCCCTAAAATAAAATACTTAGCCCCAAAGATGGAAAAGAGACATAAATAGCAGTGACTTTATATCCCCAATCTCCAATCCTGGATTGCTGCTCTTCCCTCTCTCATTTGGTTTTCTTTTCTGTACACCTGTCTACACAATCTGTCCACCCAATAGGAATCCCTCACCCTTCTGGGCCATAGCCTCTGCTCTCTTGAAAATTATTCCAAAAATGATATATCCAGATATGTTCACTATTTATTCCTTCATGGCTCCACCCTGCTGAGGAAGTATTGTCTGGTGTTGTAAGTTAGATATTTAGTATATGTAAACTTTATCTTCTTAACCAGGCCAAAAGTGTATTGATGACAGACTTTCTAATAGATCTCTCTTCTGTACCTTACAGCACTTATTAATGTTCAGCAGGTGTATGCTGCAGTGAGTTCCAACAAGCCTATGAGATAAAAATGTTAAATTTTCAGTGTAAGCATTTACATTTTTTGAAATTAGCAAATAAAGACATTTTTTTATTTCTCAACTTGAGTTTTAGGAAAAAATATTAATAATTAAATGTATTGTGTGTACAATTTTTCAGAGGTTTAGCCTTCTATAAACATGCTTTTGTGCTCAGCAAATAATTATTGGTTGAATGTGTTAATGGATTTCCCAAATATGGAACCTACAGGCTAATGATATATGCCTACCTGTCTTTTGTGAGAAGTCAGAAGATGTGTGTTGAATTCAGAAAGAGGGAGATAGTATTGACAATATGACTTTTCCACTTCAAGGTCCTAGATGTATTTGTATTTGGAAGTTTGGATATGATTTACTAAGAATTGTGGATGGGATGATTAAGACTTAAGGAATTAGGGAAAGGATGAAGGGGTGAGAAGAGATAAGAAATATTTAAATAATCAGAAAAGAGCATTTCTAAGTCAGGACAAAGATGTAGCTCAACACTTTCCCCCTAGTCATGTTCATAGTAAGTACTCAGACAAGTTTCATTCTTGTTTAAAGTGACTAAGAATCAAAGGCAGCAATTGTCATACAGGGTAGAGAATCCATCATAACTAGTTTCTTTATAGGTAAATGCTATTTTTATGGGCCATTCATGATAAAGGAAAATAATTACTGTGTAAAACACACTTAATGAAAATTTATTCACAGTGGGAACATTTGCAGTCAAATAGTTAATGTGTTAGTATAAATAGGAATATCTATTATAGTGGAGTAGGTAAATGGTACAATAGATAGAGTTCCAGCCCTGAAGCCAGGAAGTCCAGTCTTCCTGAGTTCAAATTTGGCCTCAAACATTTACTAGCTGTGTGACTTTGGATAAATCTCTTAACCCTATTGGCCTCAGTTAGCTCATCTATAAAAAATGACTGGAGAAGGAAATTGCAAAACATTGCAGTATCCTTGCCAAGAAAACTTCAAATGGGCTCAGGGAGCATTGGATACACTGAAGACAACTGAACAACAAAAATTTATCAGCTCTTGGAATGTTCATTTCTAAACATTTCATTTTAGGGAGGAGCATTAACCAGCTGGAGACCACCAGAAACAGAGAGACATAGATATTGAGGGAACTCTAAGAAATAGGACATGAAGATGAACTCAAAGAATTAGGAATGTTTAACTTTAAAAAAAGACTTGAGGAGAGTTGTAGGAGGTTGGATATATAGATGTCTTCCGATTCTAACATGTGAAAAGGAGAATAGGTCTTCTTAGCTTCAGAAGGCAAAACAAAAATAAATGCGTGGAAATTTATGTGGAAACAAAATGGAGAAGGGGAATCCCTAATTGTTAAAACTATCTAAAAAATGAATGGGATGTCTAAAGAAGTAATAAGTTTCATAGCTCTGAAGAGCTTCAGAGATGCTAAAGAAAGGTTTCCTGCAGCAGGTATAGGTTTTGATAGATGGCTTCTAAAAACTTTATCTTTAAGCTTCCAAGAGTCAACATACCGTCTAATATATGATTTTGTTCCCTTTCCTCTGCCAGCAGTGTTAATGTACTTGAAAATAATAAAAATGCATTTCTTTAATATTATTCTATTATTTAGTTTCATTAGTATTACTATTCTTCTTTTTCTTCTTCCCATTTTCCACTTAAATAACTTTTATTATAAGATATAACTATTTGTTGAAGCCTTGAAGACAGTTTAAAAAAAGAGTAAAAGGCAGAGGGTTAGTATCAGAATAGAGCAGTAATTGTGTAGAGATGGTGGAGGCACATTAAAGATATAAGGGAATGGGAGAGAAAAGAAAAACAGAGAGGAATGGGTCTTAACGTATGATGGAGAGAATCCTGGTCAGCTAAGGAGACCTGTCTTTTCCACACAGTGTTATCACTAACTTTTTGTGTGAGTTTGGACCTGTTACTTAACCCCTCTTATCCACTATTTCTTCATTTATATAATTATACAATTAGCATGTAGGATTCACTAATTCCTTAAGTGTCCCTGAGAAACAGTTGAAAGGGGGAGAGAGAGAGAGAAAGAGAGAGAGAGAGAGAGAGAGAGAGAGAGAGAGAGAGAGAGAGAGAGAGAGAGAGAGAGAGAGAGAGAGAGAGAGAGGAAGAGGAGGAGGAGGAGGAGGAGGAGGAGGAGGAGGAGGAAAGAACAAAGAATGAGAAAGGAAAGAAAATATAGTGTAAAAATAAAGGCAAAGGAGGCAAATGGCAAGAGTAGGGAGAACTGGAGAAATACACATTTTTAAAAGGAGAAGAAAAGAGGTACCCTATGAAGAAGATTAGAAGAAGAAAATTAAAAGGTCCAAGGAGCATGCACATAGAAATAAGGTATTATTTCATGCTTCAAACTTCAGTGCTTTAAAAAGTTTTCACTGCCATTGGTAGACATTGAACAGACTACTTGCCTACACAGGACAAAATAAAAAAAAAAAAAATATTACTGACTTAACAATGCCTATCATTCAAACTATGGTACAAAGTTGGAAGGATAAGCTATAGCAGTTGTCCATCATTTTAGTCATCTTAAACACTGCAAATGGGCCATGAACTGAACCTGTTGACCAGAAGGAAGAAGGTGGGCTATAGATTGCCCTTACAAAATTGCATTTTAATGTCTTCAAGTTTCTTCCTCAAATGAAAACCCATCTTTCTAACATAAGTAGTCTTCTAGGAATATTATATGACTTCTTTTCATGGAATATTATAGTCTTCAAAGAACTGAAGTAGAAAATGACCCAAAGGGCAATAAGGAAGTGTGATTGTTTGCAAAGAAACATAATCAAAAAAGAAATTCCACCAAAATAGCAGTATAAAGGATAGCATCATAATTTATAGAATGACCTCTTGTGGTGACAAGTGAAAGAGAGAAAAGCTTCCTGTGTCTTAGTTAGACCCATTGTGTTAAACTTTTGAAAAGACACACTTCAGAATATCATGAGGTAGGTGACACTACCAGAGGGATTACTCACATCAATGATATCACAGATTCATTGGAGGTCTTAAAGAATCTGCATTCAGTAGTTCCTGGGACCAAAAAATATATTACCACATGGTAGAAAATATTCCTACATTTACCTTAATTGGTTCTCAGACTACAGACACACAGTCTATCACATATTAAGACCCTCAAGTCAGTAGAATACATAAGAGACAATACTCTAGTGGCACAACTTGACAATTCCAGGTCACCCCCAGGCCATAATAAAGCAGTGGAGAATCACTTTAATGGAGTTCATTTTTTAAGCAGACCAGGATACCTTTGGTATAGAGAAGACCCGATAAATAAGCATGCTCTACTAATACAGAATGGTACCTGATCAACATCATTCATAATCATAAAGCATTGCCTGGTCACTGAGATGCTAGGTGATTTGCTAGGGATTACATAACTATTATGTATCTGAAGCAACACTTAAACCCAGCCTTCCTGTCTCTGAAGCCAGTTCTCTATCCTTTGTGTGACATTGTGTCTTATCTCATGAACCTCTAAAATTCAAAATATTTAAAACTTTTCTAGAAGAATTTTGATATGAATTTCCACTAAAACTAAGAAGGAAGAAATGGAGCAGTCTTCAAAGGACTGGAAGATTTCATTATTTAGATAGATATGGAGAAGCACATACATATATATTCACATACATATATTCACTCATTCATATAAATATACATGTGTATATCTACCCACATTTATATTTATTTCATCATCTGGGTCATTTTTTCTATCTTTTTTAAAACCCCTAAATTATATCTTAAAATCGATACTGTGTATTGGTTCCAAGGCAGCAGAATGGTAAGGACTAAACAATGAGAGTTAAGTGATTTGCTCAGGGTCACACAGCTGGGAAATGGGATAATTTTTTCCCTAAGATTTTCTATGTGCTAAGTGCTGAAGAGACAAAGAAAGTCAAAATATAATCTCTGTTCTCAAGGAGCTCACAATCTAATGGAAGAGACAACATGCAAACAATTGTGTACAAACAACCTATCTCCAAGATAAATTTGAAATAAACACCAGAGAATTATTGGAATTATGGAGAACTAGAAAAAGCTTCCTGTAGAAGGTAGAATTTTGACTGGGACTTGAAGGAATCCAGGGACGACAGGAGGTAGAGATGAGAAGGACAGTAATTTCAGACATAGAGAATAACCAGTGGAAATGTCCTTAGTCAGGAGATTGGAGTTTCTGGTTTAAGAAACACTGACTCAGGCACACAAGTAAAAATGTAAAAGGGACTGATCAATAGTGAGAGATGGGCAAGGCTGGGAATAAGCTTTTAGATATCACCAGGTTAGGCAGTAAAGCACTAGGTTAAGTGCTTTACAAATATCTCATTTCATTCTCCCCTAACCTCTGAAATGTAGGTATTATCATCTCCCTTTTTATAGTTAAGGAAACTGAGATAGAGAGTGGATTTCTCTGAGGCCACATAGGTGTTAAAGAGTCTGAGGTAAGATTTGAATTCAGGCCTTCTTGGCTTACCACCTTGCTGCCTCTAGGCATGGAATGAAGAACCTAAAAAAGACATTTAAAAGGATTATTTTAATGGAGAAAAGGGACAAATTAGTCCCCAGGAAAACGAGGGAATAGATTTCAAATGTAGCTGGATTTAGAAAAGCCTGAAAAGGTCATTCTTCTCTTTGATATCTTGGATTTTTAATAGGTTTTGGAATATTTATCACTTAAAAATAACAATATTAAGAAAAAGAGATACCTTAGGGGGAATCTTATAAGCCTATAGTTTATTTCACAATTCAGAAAAATTATTTTCAACAGATAAAAATCCAGATATACTAGGAAATAGTGGTGAATGATAAAAATGAGGTCCCTGAGCTGTTTTTTTCCTACTCTTCCAATTCTTTCTCATCCCTAATTTGAGGCATTGGCCCTGTCTTTGTAAGCACAAAATACTGTCAACTAAACTTAATTTGGCTGGGGGAACTCAAGGAGCCAGGCTCAGTACCATGTGACCCATTAACATTCAGGATATAGAATTATTTGCATATGCTAAATTTACTTCAACTTCTTCCCAACTCATTTCACTCTTTCCTTCATCTCTTACTTTACATCTGTTTTTAAGTGCATTCAGGTACATTTCTTTCTTAGGGTTCCCTATATGATTTTTGGTTCCCTTCTTTTGCCTGACTCAATCCCTTATGTAGAACATTAACCAATTGTAGCAGATTTGTAGTTGGAAAGAAGATGAAGTTGGACAGGGTGTGTGTGTGTGTGTGAGAGAGAGTGATGTCGAGTTATGATTTTTTTTTTCTTCCTCGACTGCAAAGTTTTCCTCTATATGGAGTCTGGGTTCTCCCTCTGGCTTTACTTTTCAAAGTAATTAGCAAGGAAGAAAATAATAAAACTCTCCTCATTAACTATGGTATTTTCAAATGTATTGCAAAGAATGCAATTAAAAATCTAAGACATAAGTTAAAGGAGAAGATTTATAATAAGTTCCTTTGGGGATCCAAAGTTATTCCAAAGCCCTGAGCCTGAATCTCCCTGGGGCTTCACATTAACTTTTGGTAGTTTTTCTAAGTAGAGAAGTGCCCTATCCTTTCCATTCTTTCAATTACTTGGTAAGTGAAGGCTATGACAAGAAAACTCAGATCACAGATCAAAAAACCAAAGATGGAAGAAACCTCAGAGGTCATCTGATGCAAACTCTTTATTTTGCAGTTGAGGAAAGCAGGTCTAGGGAAGGGTTAAATGTGTTTAACTGTCTTACTATCAGACAGTTATCAGACCATAAGAATTGGGATTTAAATCTAGACCCTCTGACTTTGAAAACAGTGCTTTTTCCTTTAATTTACCAACTTTTCCTAATCTATGTTGTCCAGCAAGATCACTGAAGACTACCTTAACCTCCCTCATCAAACAATCTAGGTATCTATAATTCTAAGAAACACTTTTCATTAAACCTAATTTACAGATATGTAGATCCATTTCTTATCATTCTGCTTTCACATTGCATAAATTATTTCCATATCACAAAGGAAACACAGAAGAGGAATGGATGGATAACAACACTGATATTCATAGCTCTTACAATTACAGTTGTGCCTTACTTGATCAAGCTTAACATTTAAGGAAATTTGGATTTATAAAAATATTAAATAATTTTCTTTACTTAGTAATGTTTTCTTTTGACTTCTTTTAAAAATTGGTTCACTTAATTCCTTGACATAATGTTAGTAATGTAAGTGATAAAAATTACAATATTAAACCAATAGGTACTGAAAAGGTCTTTGACAAAATTCAGGACTTATTATAACAATAGAAGGCATAGAAATAAATTGATCTTTCCTTAATATATTAAGAAATATATTTCTAAAAACACCAATAACATTTGTAAGGTTTAAGGTTTGAAAAGTGCTTTTTTATACATTAGCACATTTGATCTTTTCATCAACCATGGAAGGGATGGATTATTATTCCCATTTTTATAAGATGAGAAAACTGAAGCTGACAAAAGTGATTTGCTCAGCATCACAGAAAGTTATTTAGATAAGATATTTGAAATAAAATATTCCAGACCCCAGACTTCAGCACTCTGTCCACTATGTTGTCTAGTTGTCCCATTGCAAGTGATTGGAGGGAGTTACAGATTTTCAATAAGAACAAACATTTTATATAATCAGTATAAAATGAGGATGCCAATTACCATTACAACCATTTGACATAATCTTAGAACTGTTACCATTTGCAATAAGAAAAGAAAGAGAAATTGATGGAATAAGCATGAAAAAAGATGAAAGAAAAATAAAGTTTTTTGCAGAGATAATATGGTGATTTATTTTGAAAAATTCTAAAAAGTCAATAAGAAATTAGTTGGAACAATGAATTCTGCAAATTTTTGGTATATAAAATACATCCAGATAAAGTATCAATGTAGTTTATATAAATACATATAGTATATATGTATATATAAACCATTTAAATGCACTAAGATTAGAAAGAGAAGTCTATTCAAAATAAATTCAGAAAGAATAACTTATTTGAGAATCTTTTTAAAAGGACACAGGCTAAAATTTTATGAGTCCAGCTTTAAACAGTCTACAGAAATAAATGCATACCTAAATAGGAAAATATTAATTGCTCATGAATGGACAGAGCCAAAATAGTAAAATGACAATAAGTACATAAATTAATTTGCTTATTTATTATTAGAGTAACAATCAAAATACCAAAGATAGTATGAGCAAGAAAAATAAAAACAAAATTCATATAGATGAATAAAAGATCATGAATCTCAAGGGTAATGTTTTTTAAATTGGGAAAGAAGGGATTACATGAGTATCAGATCTCAAACTATCGTCTGAGTACAAAGCAATAATTATAAAAAAAATGGTACTGGTTTAAAAAAAATAGCGAGAGCAGGTATCCAATATGCAGTAGCAAAAAACTCAGTAGCACAGTTTTTGAAAGACCCAAAGAACCCAGTTATTGGGGTAAGGATTCACTAATAGGGAAAAAAGAAGAAACTTCTGGGAAATGTGGAAGGCAATCTAGAAGTAACTGGATATTCTATACAATATCTCATACCATATAGCATAATAAACTGTAAAATAACATGATTTGGATATCAAATGTGTTACCATAAGTAAACTGGAGGAGCAAGGAAAGCATTGCCTTTCACATCTATGGATGGGAAAGAGTTCATGACTAAACAGGTAATAGAGAGGATCATATAAAATAAAATGGATAATTTTGATTATATGAAGTTGAATTTTTTCACAAACAAAGGCATCTCTGGCTTAAGGTGGTTTATTTTTTCCATACACACACACACACACACACACACACACACACACACACACACACACACATAGAAAGACTTATCATACACACAAACTTATCTCCGAATGAAGTTAATTAAATGGTTGACATCAGCAGGCAAGATCCCTTCAAGAAGTAATACTTGAGTATTATAATAGATCTATGATCTTATCAGAGTACATGTTTTCTTTAGTGATTAATCACCATGATCCATTCATACCTGCCCCATTCTATTTGGCCCTTTTCAGATTCTTATCATAAGAGTTAGGGGGTCCATAAATGATTTGGTGGGTCTGCTTCATCTTTCCTTGACATTACAAGGATATCAGTGAAACTTGAGGATTATCTATCAGATATTCTTTACTCTTGCCATATGATCTTTTACTTCTTTTTTCTTTTTTTCCCTATCATATGTTTTAATGGCATCCTATATACCATTTATCCAAAATAATTCACTGTTTTTAATATTTTTCATCTTGTTTATACCTACCATATTCATTTCTCTTTACCTTATTTTTAAGTCCATTTTTTTGGAGATGGTGTACCATGATTCACAATCACACATCACTGGAAGGATTTTTCTTTTTTTGGTTTTCATTTAGTTGTTTTAGTGAGACTATGTTGAAATAATTTAGGTTCATAAAAGAATTTTAGAATTTCTTCCCAAGACAATTCATTCAAATCTTTTTCTGCTGCTCAATTCTGAGCCCAAATCATTGTCCACTTTTCAAAATGTCCACAATATATGTATGAGTGTATGCACATATTATATATATGCAATATTAATATGTATACAAGTATATAGAGATGCACTGTTTATATTAGTATTTGTCTATACATGTTTGTATATGCATGTATGTATAAATACATAGATATATATAAATATAAGATGGATGAACTCTTTAGACAGTCCATACAACTAGATATCATAATTTGGATAAAAAGAATTCTTCAACCACTTTCTCTGCTGGAAACAAAGAGTAAGTAAATTGTGTTTGACCTGAAATTCCACAGAGATCAGTCATATTACATCTCAATGGCAGTGGCACTACCCTTAAGAGGTATATAATATATGAGGGAAAGTCAGACATATGCACAAATATTTGTAAAGCACAAAAGAATGTTACAAGTGCTATTAAAAAAAGAAAAAAGGAGACAAACAAGAGTAGTAACTCAAGAATAATGTTAAGCACATATGACAAAACTGATGAAGATCTACTTTTCTTGTCATGATCATTTATTTTTATAACAAATTATTAACTTGTAACCTACTCTACTATTCCTGCTCCAAATGAGATCCTAATCTTGACTTCCTAATTTCTGCAATGGAACTCTTTCATCTCCAAATGTTTATTCTCAAAACCCCTGAGTCAATTTTTAATCATTTCTCTTCCTTGATACTACTACCACTAACACAATCCAATTTGTCATCAAATCCCAAAGAAATTTTTAAAGATTTGTTTGATATGTCTCTTATTTGGGTACATTCTTGCTAATCTATACTAGGACCAAATCATCCTAAATCAGATCTATTGAAATAGATTCTCAATTGCTCCAAATTTTCCCCTCATCTAATCTACTACAACATAGCCATATTAATCTTCCTAAGTGCAACCCTGCTTTGAGAATTTCACTACCTCATTCAGAAAGCCCACTATCTAGAAAATAATATCCTAAATTATTAGGTAGGGAGGTGGTACAGTGGCTAGAAAGCTAATCCTGGAATCACTACGACCTGAGTTCAAATCCAGTTTCAGATATTTTGCAACCTCTGGCAAGTCACTTAATATATGTTTGTCTTCATTTCCTCATCTTTTATTTTTAAATAATCCTTGATTTCTGTCTTATTGACAAGACAGAAGGCAAATGGATAGGCAACCAGTTAAATGATTTGCCAGGGTCATACAGATAAATAGAAAATGTCTGAAGCCAGATTTGAACCAGGTCCTTCTGACTCCAAGTCTTGCACTCTGATGAGCAACCAAGCTATCCCTTCCTCTTCTTTTATATGGGCAGAATCATAGCACCTACTTCCTAGGGTCAATACAAAGATCAAAGGAGATATTTGTAAAAAACATTTAGCTCAGTGTCTAGTACATGATATAAGCTAGTTGTTGTTGCTATAATAATTATCTGACATTTAAGGCCTTCCATGACTTGGAACAAAACTATTTTTCCAACTTTCCTTGACACTATTACCACTCACATACCCCCATATTCAAGCCCAACTGGAATATCCATTATTAATAATAGCTAGAATTTATAGAGCATCTTAAAGTTTGTAAATATTTTATATACATTTTCTCATTTGGTCTTGTGAGGTAGGATCTGTTATTATCCTTATTTTGCCAAAGAAGATGCTATTTCATAAAGTTTAAGCTCCTTGTCATGGTCATATTGCTATACTTTTCCTTTATTTTTTAGGATGACAGTAGCATCATGATATCATGTCTTAACTTGAATATGTCTTTGATTTCACATTTAATGAGGCTAAGTTGCACAAAGTCATTAGTCCCACTCTCTCTTCCAGTCATCAAAATCCAGTGGCAGAGTGAAAGTCAGGATGACCATAAATGGCCTGGGATAGAACAGATGACCTTGATGTCTTTAACATCTGACTGACAGCTTAGTCAGATGTTAAAGACAACCTCAACTAATACTCCCCGCTATGGTTCCTGGATTTCCTCACATGAATGAATATATACTTTTTAAAATTAAAAAATATTTTATTTTCCCAATTACATCTAATAACAATTTTCCACATACACTTTCTGAAATTATAAGAGCCATATTGTCTCTCTCGCTGCTTTTCTTCAGCCTTCTCAAAGAGAGTAAGCAATTTGAATATATACTTTGTTTTACAAAATGTATTATTGATATTTAAAATGTCTTACATCACCATAGTTATCCTGAGCATCCATCATCTTCTCTCTCACAGTGGACCATCCCATGTAACAAATAGTATTTTAAGAAAAAAAAAAAAGAAAAGCATTGCAATTCATTGATACATTGAAAAAGGCCAAAAATATGGGCAATATATTACATCTGTGGACCACCCACTTTCATGAAGAAGTAGATTGGAGTATCTTTTCATTTCTCTTCATTTGAGCAATGTATACTTTATTACATTTACTTCTAATTTCTTTTTTGCTGTGTATACCTGATTAGAAACATAATATATGTAATGATATGTAGTTAACTACTAAATCAGATTAAAAATAGTAAGATCTTTCATGCTTGCAACCCATAATAGTACCTCAGAGATGTATTATTACTAGTCTATTAATTAATAATTTAATACTCCAACCACAAAAACTTCTACAGTTCGCATGCCCTGATTATATAACTTTGCTATGAAAGAAAAAGGAGAGACATAGTTATAGCCAAATTATATATACTTTTAACAATGGGCACAGATTGACCTGACATGAGCAAAATAGCAGAAAAAACTTCTTAAGCTTTAGTTTAAGTGAGAGTCACAGTTAACAGCCAACCATATAGCAAAGTTCCACATTATTCACAGGGAATAATAGCCAGACACTGAATTAACTAGGTAGGGGGAAAAAATTAAATAAGGAAATAGCATAAATAAGCCCAGAAAATCCTACCTCTGCCTATGTAAGTTTTTCCCCTCAACTTTCCCAGGAACAGATATCAACCTGTGGCAGTTGTCAATTGACATTCCCTATGGGAAACATATTTTCCTTAAATGATTGCTTAATGACAATTCAGACAATCAGACCTGAAATAAAAACTCAGAACAATATAAAATTACAGTGTCAAAAGATTTTGCCTCAAAAGCTAAAATTTTGTTAATTATAGCTTGTTGTTTGCTCATTTTAGTCATGTCTAGCTGTTTGTGACAACACATGATTTTCTTTGAAAAAATACTAGAGTGACTTGCCATTTGGTTCTCTACCTCATTTTACAGACAAATGAACTGAAGAAAACAGAGTTAAAGGACTGGCCCAAGGGCACACAGCTAAGTTCTGAGGCTACATTGTAACTCAGGAATATGTCTTCTTATATCCATGCCTGACACTTTATCAATTGTACCTCTTATCTGCCATAGTCACAATTTTGAGCTACGTTATTAACTTTCTTATGTTATGGTAATAGTTATCAATGAGCACAAACAAAAACATCATATTTATCTTTCATTAGTAAATTAAGAATAACCACTTTCTGGAGTTTCACATATACAGTGAATACTCAAAACCCTAGCGAAATACTATTTATAGTAAGCCTCCATTCTGAATTCCCCATTAATCTCTAAGGCAAAGATGAAATCTCTGAAGCTTAGGTTTGTTGTTACTGTTAAGGTGATGGGAGCCCCTATAAAGATGGTATAAATGGGTAACCAGTGTTTTGCTTATCCCGGTCTGACAGGGTAGTCTCTTCAAGGCCAGAGAGCAAAAATGGCTGCTCTTTCTGCCCCAAGCCAGTAGGTAACCAATCTGACTGCTTCTTCAAGTTAAGAAGGTTTAATAAAGTTTGTAACTGGTTATGGGGAAAAGGGACATGGGTTGTGGATTTATCCCTAACTCTAATAACACTAACTTATTACCCACCAAGCTGAATTTGCATTAAAGTCTCTTCAGTCACAGACAAAGCCAGGGCTACTCTGATTACACTCTCTGACAAATGGTTTCCCCCTCTATTTTAACTAAATCTAGGCTAAATCCATGTAGGAACAAGTCTAGAATATAGATTGAAATAAAGGTGAAATCAGGAGTCAGGAGTGATCCCATCTATCCTGGTGAGGCTGAGCCTCCCATTGGCAAACTGAATAGTTCAATCAGCTCCCTTACAGATTTGATCTTCTCAGAGTAACAGGAGAGTTCAGCAATCTTCTGGCTCTAGTTAAGTTATCTCTCAGGAACAATTTGAATTTTCCAAGGATCAGATCTGGGTTATGGAGATGGTTTTGCCTCCAGTCAGGAACCAAACACCCCCAGCTGACTGTTGGAATCCCAGATTTTCCCTTCTCCTCAAGATTCTAACAGCATTAACCCCTGTCTGTGGTTAACATTCCATGCTTGCAATCATGTTGCCTTTCCCCAAATCTCCTCTTGCATTACTAAATTGGCTTAAAGATATAGCTTCAATTCTATCATTTATTAACATGTACAATTTAATAATTTTCATAAGTCAAACAATAGAATCACTTTTCATTTTGAGCAAACCTATAAGTCCCCTCCCACACTTTGAAGAGGAATGATCCTACTTAAATTTCATTGCTTTAGTACTTTACCAAATACTGTCAAAAGGATTGATATTTTAAGACCATGACCATATAGAAAATCCCCAAAAATTTACAAATAAGGACAACTTCGAAATCCCTGCTATTTTCCCTCTAAAACAGTAAGTTATTTTTATTTATTTAAAAACAAAATATGTACAAATAAATACCATTTTCAAACATAATGACCATATTTTTAACAGCTCAATTCACAAGTTAATTGTACTTAATTGTAATTAATTTAAAAGAAAAGTTACTTTTCAAAGAGTAGAATTGAAACACTCAATGGGTATCACTTTCCAAGTAAACGCCGTTTCTTATACAATGGATCCAAAGAATCACAATACAAGAAAAATTAGAATCCTAACAATATAATCAACATTGTATATTTTAATAAGCATGACAAAACATTTTGTCAACTAAATAATGTCAATTAATTTTAATATATTTCATATATTCTTATATAGAAAATCACCATCTATTAATTTGGAATTCTATACCAATCACATTCAAAACCCAGTAAAGAGTAATTACACCTACTATAACAATACACAGCATTTATGCATTTATACAGCACTTATCATGAACCAGAGACTTTGCTAAGCACTTTACAATGTGTCTTATTAGATCTTCACAACCACTTTTGGGAGGTAGATTTATTATTATCCAATTTTACAGATGAGGAAAGAGGTGCAAATAGGTGAAAATAACTTGCTTAAGATTATGTAGCTAACAAATTTCTGAGATCAGTTTTGAACTCAGATTTTCTTGACCCAGGTATTTTCCAAACATAGTATCTTAATACCAAATAGCAAATGTATTTTTCACTTAGTTCTTATTTACCAAAATTATCTTAAAGGACAAGAAATCTCACTATAAAAATATGATATTATAATTTAGTTTCAGGACAAATCAATTCAGCCAGATCAAATATGGTTTTACAATCACTAATAGTATCATTCAGAAATCTCGATTTTTCCCAATTGTCATTAGCTGCCAGCACCTCAAATTTTTAGAGTACACTGATTTTATTAATTCACATTCAAAAATTGAATGTGGCAGTCTCACATTCCCAGTACCATCTTTTTGAAGGCCACAAAGCTTTAAAAATTCAGAAATTCCCTTCCAAATGGTCTTTCAAGAATAGAATTTTAATATGCTATACTCAAATAATTTCATGCTGCAAATTTTTTTCACTTTCCATTTGGTAAATGTTATAACTTCATGGAATATTTGTTTTTCTCAAATTGGTAGCAATTCTCTAAAAAGGTTCTCAAGTCCATATCTCAATAGTATCAAAAACACTCTCAAACTTTTTTTCTAAAACTCCAGACCCTTTCCTTTCAAACCCTCTATTCGCTCTCTAAGTATATAAACAGATTATAACTCTAAATTTCTACCCATTCTCCTTCTATCTCTACTTACTTAGGCTTTCTCTTTTGCATTTTTCCCTTCCAGTGAACTTGTAGTAAAATCTACCAACTTTGGAATGTACTTTTCGTTTTATACCTTGATTTCTCACTTCTGTCTGCATTACTTTCTCAAATATATCTCATCTTTCCCTCTATCATATTCTAGTCTGACATTTCACTGAAACCCTCCAGTACAAATTTCCTTATATAATACCAATACTTTTACTTCTGCAGCTATATAATCTATTTCAAATTGCATGACTGTGATATTAATCTAACTAAACAATTAATTCCCTTGAATCATTTCAAACTAGCTTCACTTCTTCTTCTTTAAGAGGTGAGATCACTTTCTTCTAAAACAATATATCTATCAACCTACAGAAAGAGGAAAGAGCTATGTATTATTTTTTTCTTATTCTTATTCCTAGAAGCCAATCTCCAAAAACCCACTGACATTACCATAATTTGAAATTTTATAGTAATATTATTACATTTTAGTTACAAATTTTAGACTGACTAGTTTATAATGCCTCATATTCTGCAAACCAGGAAAAAAAATTCCTTCCTTTTCTTGTAGGTGTTTATTTCTTTAATTTCCAATCTGGCTAGGATTGTAAAGGCAAAGAGAAAGAAAGAATCAGCTTTCACTCTTTATCTCCCATTGAAACCTAATCAAAATGTCAGAATTGGTCCCTGACTAATACCTTAAATACGTGGGAAAGCTTTTTTGAGATTTCATCAGTCTTCCTTACCCATCCCTTTCTGTGCTAACTCACAGCAGTTGGGTTTTTTGGTAGGTAATAAGGTGTTTACCTCAAAATACTCCAATGTAAACAACACCTTATGTGTACTAGAGAACTTCTGAAATGGGAGTCCCAGCAAATCCATCTCAATGCCTGGCAAATTTGCTTCCCTCACTAACCTATTCTCCTCCTAAATGTATGAGATTAGAACTAATGTTCATGTTTACCAGTATATCCCAGTAGCTACTGGTAAGTCATAGATAAAGTATTTAGGGAGAGTAGAGGAGAAAAACAAGAGAAAAGAGAAAAAGAAAAAGAAAAGCTCTCCCAAAGCATATGCAACCTAATTTAAACTAAATTATAAGTTACTTGCAATTGTTTAACAAGCATGTGATAAAACCAAGGAGATTACTCATTTGCCAATTTGGGATTAGGTTGTCTTGAAACAATTCTAATCCCACCCAAGACTTTGCCTGGACTAAGGCCAAACACAGCCTGTTAACTTTCTGATCACTAGGCCTAGGGCCTGGGCCTAGACTGTGTCCAAACTAAATCTAAAAGGACTCATCTTGTTCTTATTGTATTCAATGTGCTCTTGTGTTCATTAGTCCCACCCATGCTCAATCCTAAAAGCACAGAGAATTACTCAGCTTCATTGTCTCAGAGAAGCATTGAGTTTATTCAAGTGACTACCACAGTGACCATCATTGCCATAATTTTGTTATTCTTGAGAACAGACTCAAAAATTTAAAATAGTTCAGAAAGAAATTTATTAGGTCATTTAGCAGACCCATAAAGAGAGCAGATCTATTTATCCTGATTATAGAAGATTATGGGTATTCAAAAAGAACTGTAAGAGTTAAAATAGTGGAAGCCATAAACTGTGGCAGATAAAAGAGTGGTTGGCTTAAATTGTGACCGCAGAAAAATTGGTTTCAAGACAGTGTCTTGTTTTAAATCATATATAAGGTGGTCGCCAGGGAAAAATTCCCAAATATTAAATATACCCAAGTCATCTGGGTTTTATAGAGATTTTAATTAATACAAATGAGGAATTAATGCAAGGGAGAGAGAGAGAAAAAGGAAATAATGATAAAAGGGCTAGACCAGCCTAGGCCAGCTTGAGCCAGCCTAGGCTGAAAACCCTAAGAGAGAGATCAGTCAGTCTTTTATCAACTCACCACAAGATTTGTCCAAGCAAGATTCTAGTGTTCAGAGAGACACCAGTTCAGCTTTGGCCAGTTCAATCTCCAGAGAGTTCTCTGAGATGGAGTCCTGAGAGAGTTCTTTGAGACAGTCCCTTGCTCTCAGCTTATCATCTCCTTTTAAAGAGAATTTTCTCCTATGTCACCTCCCCTAAGTTCTCACATCTACCAATCACAGTAGATGTTTTCCAAAGGACAGACCATTCTTAATTCACACCTGAGTAGACTAAACTTTTGAGTAATTCACACCTGAGTAGACTAAAAACCTCTGAGTAAGTTCTCACATCTTTGCCCTTTGCAAGTTCACAAGTTGCCTGACCTTTATAGGTACTTAGCACCCTTTTGTATTAGATCTAAAAATAGGCACAGCTTAAGAACTTTTGCCTTACTATAAGTATGGGTTAAGTATTTTTCATTGTTCAGCAAGTAGTTTACAATTTTATCTTCCCCTAAAGTATGCTTAAGTAGGGATGGAGTAGAGGTCGCACATTCCTGATCTAAGTCCTTTCATTGTTTAAAATGGGGAATGGTCTTAAACAAGTGTTCTGAAGTAGGGTCTGAGAATTTTTAAGGCGCACAGAACTAGCACCTCTGGTGTGAGGGCTCAATAAGACCTTTTCAGGATACCTTTGGTATCCATCTGGCACTCAACTCTCACCTGTGACTCACAGAATTTGTAGCATATACAGTGCCTAACCCTGGTAAGTCATCTCAGCAAGATGGATGAAATTATGTTGAAGGTAGCCAATAAGCCTTAAATTGGTTGATGAGTTAAGAATGTGTGTACTACAAGCATGTAAAAGACTTCACCATACAAATAGATAGATGAGAACAATTTGTTCCAATTAAGGTAAGCTGAAAAAAGTGCTGTGGAGTGCTTAGAGATTGGTCACACATTGAAGATGTCAAGGTCATCTACTGTATCCTAGTTGTCCCAATTTCTGTGGTACCACTGGACTTCAAAGTCTCTAGACAAGTTACTAATGAGTTTCTACAACACTGCCTCATTTAAATCCAAATCACATGCAAATCAAGACATTACACCATGATGTCATTGATCCTCTTCAGAAACACTTCTCTAGCATTTATTTTCTTTGAGGTGTTTAAGTAGCAAATAATCTCCTCAGTTTCAGGTTTTTTACTTCCTTCCTTGCTTGCTTCCTTCCTTCCTTGCTTGCTTGCTTCCTTCCTTCCTTCCTTCCTTCTTTCCTTCATTCCTTCCTTCTTCTTCCTCCTCCTCCTCCTCCTGCTCCTCCTCCTCTTCCTTTTTTTTACATTTTATATGAGAACAGTGTAACCAAGAACCTCTTCCTAATACTTTCACTGATGAAGGTGAAATTAATACAATTATATAAGTACCAAACCAACTCTCCTGTGTAGCCAATGCTTTGGCAAAATTTTTCACCTATACCATATCACCTGGTTGAAAATTATGGCAAGAATAATCCAATGGACCAGATTGGACCAATACTCCCATATCATGTGCTTCTCTAAGCCTTTGTTGTAAAGCACTTAAGTATGAAGCAATTTGACAATCTCCCCCCAAGAAAGATGTATAAAGAGCCTTACAAGTTTTTGCTTGCAGTGGAGCATGTCCAAAGAGCATTTCATAAGATGATACATGCAAATCTGTTCTTGATCTTGTACACAGGAAAAACAAAGCTATGGGAAGGATATCTGGCCATTTTAGATGTGTTTCAGCACAAATTTTCCCTAATATAGTCCTGAGTTTCTTATTCAAATGTTCCACTTGACTTGAACTTTGTGGATGATAAGGAACATGAAAGTTAGGTGTTATTCCTAGATTCTCATAGACTCTTTTCAGAATATCTTGAGTAAAATGAGATCCTCTGTCTAAATCTATTGTAATTGGAACACCAAATCTAGGAACAATTTCCCTAAGCAACACTTTCACCACAAAGTTAGTTGTATTGGTATTAGATGGAAAAGCTTCAGGCCATTTTGCTAATCTATGTATAATTACAAAACAAAACTTGTGTCTTCCAGCTTTGGTATGCTTATATAACCTATTTGCAAACTCTCGAATGGGCAATATGCCAAAGGTCTACAACCTAAACTTTCTTTCTGAATGTACCTTGCCTGAACTTTTGACAAACAGAACAACTACTAAAGATTTTATTTGCAACAATACTTATTCCCAGTGCTTCCCATTATCTCTTAACAGAATCCACAACAGCTTGTGTACCAAAATGACCTTTTATATGAATGACTTGATACAAAAAGGTATAAAAATCTTTTGGTAATAGTGGTTTTCCAGTGTCTGCAACCCATATACCATGTTTTCCTAGTTCCAAACTTTTCTTTCCATGTTGGTACCTCTGATTCTACATAAGTTTTTTTTTTTTTTTTTTGTAAATCAGCAGACTCTATAGGTGACAGATTCATAACATAAGCTGGAGCATTCTGGACTGCATACTTTGCAGTTTCATCAGCTCTAGGATTTCCTTCTGAAACTGAGTCTTTACCACAAGTATGACTTCTGCAGTGGATTACCACTAGCTGTTTTGGCTTCTCGATAGCCTCCAACAATTCAGTTAATATTTCTGCATGTGCAATTGGTTTTCCTAATACAGTAGTAAAACCTTGTTTCCAGATTTTCCTTGTTTCATGACACACTGAAAAAGCTGAGAGTCTGTATAAATGTTAGTACTTTTATCATCAGCTAGAAGACAGGCTTACTTCAAAGTCACTAGCTCCACTCCCTGAGCACTAATATTTCTAGGTAATGAGTCATACCACAGGGTCTCAAATTCTGTAACCACTGTGGCACCAGTACAATGAACACCATCACACAAATATGAAGAACCATCAGTGAACAAAAGCAAGTCTGAATTTTCAATAGGAGTGTCTTTCAAATCCATCCTAGGCATTTCCACTAAATCAACTACTTCCACATACTCATGTAATGGCTGACCATGCTTTGGTAGATCAGGAAGAAGTGTAGCTGGATTTAATATACTATACCTCTTTAAATGGATGTTCTTACTATCAAGAGAATAATTTCATACTTTGAAATTCTTTGATCTGAATAAGCTTGAGTATTAAATTTCCTCATTAGTGCTTCTATTTGATGTGAGCAGTATACAGTCAATGGACATCCAAAAAATAAATCTGCTGACTTCTGGACTAACACAGCAGCAGCAGCTACTCCCCTTAGACAATGTAGAGTACCTGCCACTATTGGATCAAGTTGACAACTATAATACCCAATAGGATAAAACCTTTGTCCCAAAGTCTGCATTCAGACTGTTATATTTTTTTGGAAAAAGAAATGGAGGATTGGAAAAATGGGAAATAATGGGAGGTTTTGTTGTCCTATACAGAGTGAGGGTCAGTTGAACAGTTTGTAGCAGGGTATGGAAGAGTTGAGGGGAGAGAAGGAATATTGCTCAGTGAGGCAAAGGAGAAAGATGCCCCCTGCCGAGAGAAAGCAGCAGGGCTCTGATAAGGACTGTTTGTCATTGGATGACTGAACTGATGTACAGCTCCCTCTATGCCCAGAAAAGATAGTTCACTTATCTGACTGCAAATTCAAATAATATTAAATATAATAACCAGTTGGGATTGGAGAGATATAAGGAAGGAGGGGCAAGGGAGGTCCCTAAATAATGTTGGAGTCTTCCTCAGCTTTTGGAGCTGAGGCCAGGTCCCATAGGCTGGAGAATGGTTTCTCCCACTCCTGTCCTGTCCTCTGTGCTAGTTTTATCAATTTCAGAATCTTAGCAGTAGAGAGAAAGCAAACAAGAACAGTTCTAACCTTCAGTAGCCTGTGTCTTTGGGCTGAACAAAGAAGAGGTACTCCACTCCAGACTGGGCTGCACAAGCTCCTCCCTCCTCCAACACCAGGAAGGAAGAAGAGCCCAGCAGGAAGGAAGTGCTAGTCACAAGACCCAACTGCCACTCCCAGTTGTCCCTTCCCCCACCAACTGTCAGTCTTGTTTCTTTTCCACAATCGTCCCCTTTTTTGGTGTGACCTTCCCAAGGTCACTTATTTTTATTATGGTTACCAATTTACTAAATCTACTCTAAGGAATTCTATGCAGGAAAGTTGAAGTAATGGTAGTTTTGGGGTTTTACAATAAATTCAGTACAATAAATATTGGAACAAAACTATTACAAGGAATTTGAATCTTAGTGCTAATACTATTTACTCTAAGTTAACTAAAACTAATACATTATTTAAAGAAATTATTTACATATAATACAACAATATACATCGTTCCACATCCTGATGTCAGTCAAATAGAAATATCCATTGATCTTTCTATTTGCCTAAGACCTTATGGAACTAACTATAGACATATTTATATTTTGCATAAATACAATTTCAAACACTTGTTTATATAAACAAGGTCTCTCAATATGTCAGTTTGTGATTTTGTGTTTTGTGTCTAATAGTGTTGTGTTGAATAGATAGTATCAACTTTCTTCAGATTTCCACTTCTCATGTTGATTGATGGATCGCTTCTTTCTTCCAAGTTATGTAGTGATGCGTGCTATTTCCCCAATATATGAAATTACTTTTGTTTTATTATTTCAACATACTCAGTCTTACATATAAGTCTCATTTTTGATCTGTCCTCTTCTTATATACACGAATTTACAAAGTTTAAAGTCTTAGTTGTCCATTTCAGCTTTTTTTCCCTTTGTTTCCTCTCTAGCAGTTTTTCTTGATGCTTTTCCTCTGGGCTGGTTTAAAATCTTTTCCTCTGGGATGCTTTTCCTCTGGGTTGCTTTTCCTCTAGGCTGGAAAGTTGTCTCAAACATTATGTGTCACTATTATTTCTTTGTGTTATATTTTTATGTTAATCAGTTTTTGTTTTCATTTCTCAGCGCTATCTTTTGTCTAATTATCTTCTATGTCTGTTACAGTGATTTTGAACTTTTCTGGTTTTACGTGAGAACAGTGGAACCATGAGTCCTTCCCTGCAATTTTTATAGCTGTTGGGGTAGTAAGCAATATTTCATGTGGTCCAGTCCATTTTATGTCTGTAGCCAATTTTCTATTGAAATTTTTTAAGTATACTAAGTTTCCTGGTTTGATGTTGTCCAAATTGTAATCCAGGGGTACTGTTTGTTGTAACAAGCCCATTTCATGCAACTCTGCTATTCTTGTTTGTAAAGCTTGTATATATTTTGTTAATTTACAGGCTAGTTTGTGAGAAGTTCTATGTCAGAGAAAGGAAAATGTGATAGGATCATTACATTGTTTGGTTCTTCTTCTATTTGTTTTCTATCAGGTATATGATTTTGTTGTACTGCTAATTTAGTGTCTTTATCCACTGTCTCATACTTTTCACAAAGTTCTTGGTAATTCTTGACTCCCGGTGCTGCCAGCATTTCTTCTAATGAGATTGTGTAGTTTATGTCCTTAACTAACTCTTCTGACCGGATCATTAACAAACAATTGAAATGCTTTTGCATAGTCTGGGATACCCAAAGCAAGAGCTGATAAAAATGGTTTCTTTAAGCTTAGCTAAGGCTTGCCAGTGCTCAGGCTTAAGTTTCAGAGGTTCAGTTTCTGTGTTCCTGGTCAGATCTGTTAGATATTTTGTTAATTCACTATATACAGGTAATCCATTCTCTACAGAACACAGTTGTTCCAAGAACAGCTCTGAGCTGCTTTTTGGTCTTTGGAGTGGTCAATTTTTGGATATAAGCTATTCTTTTTTGTGTAATACTCCTTGAACCCTCTGATAACATAAAACCTAGAAATTGCACTCTAGGCAAAACCCACTGTAATTTTGCCTTAGAGATCTTTTGCCCACGCTTGTATAATTCCAACAAAAGAATTTTGCTATCTACGACAGACCTTTGCATTTGGGTATGCAAGGAGGAAATCATCCACAAAATGCATCAATTTGCTGTCTTTGAATATTATACTTTTAATATTTTAATAACTTTTAATTTCTCTGTTTATCATCTGCAAAAATTGGCTAAGTGAATCTGAGAATTCTTGAGGTAAATGAGTCCAGGTCCATTGAATTTTTTCCCCACAAAAAAGCAAAGATCTTTTGGGAATCTCATAAATGGAATTGAGGAAAGATCTAAGCATAAGTCTACCACAGTGAAATATCTTGCCTGGCTTGGAACGGAAGAAATTATAGCAGCTGGGCTTGTTATAACATGATGAGTTTTGATCACATAATCATTAACAGCTCTTAAATCCTGGATAAAATGATACACAGGCTTCCCATTCTCATTTAGCATTGTATTTTTAAAAGGAAGAATAGGTGTATTAAATTCTGAGAAGCAAGGTATTATAATTCTTTGTTGGATTGGGGATTCTATAATTAATCTTATTCCCTCAATTGCCTCTTTAGTCAAGATATATTGAGGTACACAAGGAACTGGTCCTCCCTTCATCCTCACCCTGACTGGAGTAGCTGATTTCAACAAGCCCACATTTGTAGAACATTTTGACCAAAGACCCTTAGGGATACCATCAGGTATTGGATAAATTGACCCTGATTCACCCTCTGTACTCATTGAATTTAAGAGAAACAATAGAAAGGCTTTCAAAGATTCTTCTGGAAGCTGTAATGGAATATCTCCAGTAGAAGTACAGTGGATCATAACCTTCAATTTATACAATAAATCTCTTCCTAAGAGATTCATTGGGCAACCTGGCATACACAAAAAAGCACATTCTCTACTTATTGGACACCCAAAAAAAATCTTTGATTGCAATTTGGCTACTCTTTGTGGTCTTCCTGTAGCACTCAACAGCTCTATAATTCTCATGAGGAGTTTGCAATACTGATTTACTAGCTCCTATGTCAATGAGGAGATCATAGAACTGGTCTCCAATAGTCACAGCCACATATGGTGATGTGCTATTTGGTGGTTGGAATATCTCCAACACCGGAACTAACACAATAACATCAGTACAAAGCTCACTCATCTCCTGTCCTTCCAAGCACACATCTGCTTGACTTTATTATTTTCCCAGGATTTTACATCTTTATCACATCCTTTAGATTCAACTTTACCTGCATTGGTCCCTTTAACCTCTACCCTAGTTCCATTGTTCTCATTTAAAATCACATTTTCCTTATCCATTTTACATTCTCCATTATTTTCTTTTATTACACAATCATTAGAATTTTGAACTAATATTACATCACAATTTCCTTTTTCCTCACATTCATTTCCTCATCCTCCCCCCAGTGCTGACAAACAATTCCACTGGGTTATACATGTATCATTGTTCAAAACCTATTTCCATGTTATTCATATTTGCAATACAATGAACTGTTAAAGCCAAAACCCAATCATAACCTCATTGAATCACATGATTGATCATACGGTTTTCTTCTGCATTTCTACTCTCACAGTTCTCTCTCTGCATGTGGATAGCTTTCTTTCTCATAAATTCCTCAGAATTGTCCTGGATTGTTGCATTGCTGCTAGTAATAAAGTATGTTACAATTGATTGTGCCACAATGTATCAGTTTCTGTTAAACATTATCTTTAAATAAAGATCGAGTTTTTTTTTAATCCTAAAATTTTATATTTTGAAGGAATAACTTTGGCCCTCTATCTTTATGTTAAGGATCTAAAGCATAACAGCTTTTCTTGCTAAAAGAAAATAAACAGTATAGCCAGTAGGGGCCATACAAAATAGTGTCTTAAGATTTTTTTCCCTCTGTAAGTTTCTGTGCTTCTCATTATAGCACATTTGCCTGTATTTAAGATCTGATTTTGCAAGGTGAGGAAGAATGAGCTTTCTTTCTTTTCAGATATGAAGACTACAATTCAAGCAAGCTACCCCCAGGTGGGCTTGGTTTACTGAGTTGTCTTTGGCAGAATTCAGAACAAGGGAATTCTTGTTTCTATACATTTGTGAATAAACTTGAGATTTAAGTAGTACAGTTCCTCCTGATAAGGTCCTCTAACTACACACTAAAAAGTTAAGGAATTTGCTTATGATCAAATAGCATTTGTCAAGATTTTAACCCACTACTTCCTGATAGTGAAGCTAGCTCACTATCCACTAAGCCATGTCACACTGAAATTTGTAATTTTAGAATGTAACTTTGGTTAACTTTAGAGCTTTAGAATTATATAGTCATTTTGCTAAGCATTTTATTTCAAGAAATAAAGACTCCTTGGATCTAAGTTGAATAAAGCATACACTGGATATCTAAAGTCTATCATAAGAATTTCAAAATATCAAGCTCTCTGCTGATTTAAGGAATGCAAATAAAGTAGTGATTAAGACAAAGAAGTACTTTTTCCCATGAATTTGGACTGAGATGGTGCAAGATGAGGCCAAAATATTTGAAAGATAGTATAATCAGAGTAAACAACAAAGGCAAAGTACCCTGTGGTTGGGGAAGGAACAATTCCTTCCACATCATGAAATTTGAACAAGAGGTGGATGTACTCAGAGCATTTTAAATCCTCTATATCCAGAACATGGAAATGGGAATGAGGATCATTAGCAATGTTATACAAGGAAAGCTTCTTCCCTATAGGTGCTAAGTAGAACTATATGGGCCAGTAAAGCACTTAATCAGGCCCAGATTTTCTGTTTGCTTTTCCTGGCCCCTGTACAGTTTTGACAAAATGAGAGTAGGCAGCAGTACCAAATATTTTAGCATTTGTATTGATACCCATTCTAACTCAATTCAGTAGGAGTCATTTATTTCATTTATTAAGCATCAACTACATACAAGACAGTGCTAGTCAATAGTGCTACAAAAATAAAAATGGAACAATTTCTCCCCTCAAGGAGGCACTGGAGGCACATATAAGTAAATACAAAGTATCTAAATGTTATATTAAGTATTTTTTTGAAAAATTTATTTAGTCAATTTAGAACATTATTCCTTGGTTACAAGAATCATATTCATTTCTTCCCTTACCTCCCCCTACCTCGTCCCATAGCCGATGTGCAATTCCACTGGGCATTACATGTGTCCTTGATCAGAACCTATTCCCATGTTGTTGATGTTTGCACTGCGATGACTATTTAGTCTCCATCCCCAATCACATCCCCCTCAACCCATGTAATCAAGCAGTTGTTTTTCTTCAGTGTTTCTATTCCCACAGTTTTTCAGTTTTTCCTCTGAATGTGGATAGTGTTCTTGCTTGTAGATCCCTCTGAATTGTTCAGGATCACTGCATTGCCACTAATGGAGAAGTCCATTATATTCTATTGTACCACAGTGTATCAGTGTCTATATATAATGGTCTCCTGTTTCTGCTCCTCTCACTTTGCATCAATCCCTGGCGGTCATTCCAATTCACATGGAATTACTCCAGTTTATTATTCCTTTGAGCACAATATTATTCCATTACCATCATATATCACAATTTGTTCAGCCATTCCCCAATTGAAGGGCATTCCCTCATTTTCCAATTTTTTGCCACCACAAAGAGTGCAGCTATGAATATTTTTGTACATTTTTTTCCTTATTAGGTCTTTAGGGTACAAACCCAGCAGTGCTATGACTGGATCAAAGGGCAGACAGTCTTTTAGCACCCTTTGGGGATAGTTCCAAATTGCCCTCCAGAATGGTTGGATCAATTCACAACCCCACCAGCAATGCATTAATGTCCCTACTTTGCCACATCCCTTCCAGCATTCATTACTTTCCTTTGCTGTCATGTTAGCCAATCTGCTAGGTGTGAGGTGATACCTCAGAGTTGTTTTGATTTGCATCTCTCTGATTATAAGAGATTTAGAACATTTTTTCATGTATTTATGAATAGTTTTGATTTCTTTAACTGAAAATTGCCTATTAATGTCCCTTGCCCATTTATCAATTGGAGAATGGCTTGATTTTTTGTACAATTGATTTAGCTCTTTACAAATCTGAGTAATTAGACCTTTGTCAAAGGTTTTTGTTATGAAGATTTCCCCCCAATTTGGTGCTTCCCTTCTAATTTTAGTTGCATGGGTTTTGTTTGTACAAAAATTTTTTAATTTGATGTAATCAAAATTATTTATTTTACATTTTTTAATTTTTTGTAACTCTTGCTTGGTCTTAAAATCTTTCCTTTTCCAAAGATCTGACATGTATACTATTCTATGTTCATCTAATGTACTTATAGTTTCCTTCTTTAAATTCAAGTTATTCACCCATTCTGAGTTTATCTTGGGTATAGGGTGTGAGTTGTTGATCCAAACCTAATCTTTCCCATACTGTCTTCCAATTTTCCCAGTAATGTTTATTAAAGAGTATGTGATTTTTAAATCTCCTCCATCTTGCTTGGTCTAGCATCCAAAATTGTGCACACTCACACTACACGGGCATGTGCTAGTCAATGATGAATCAGAAATAACTAACTGCCCACCTGGGCTGTCCTAAGCCAAGCTTGAGCCACTATTGGCACGTGGGAGGTGCAGGAAGTAAGGCAGAGAACAGCCTCTGGCGTTCACTCACTTCCTGTGGACAGGGCTAGGCACCAGTTGGTTCTAGGAGCTTGAGCAGGGAGGAGGCCCGCAGGCAGCTTTCCTTCAGATTGGTCACATGAGTGAAAGGACTGATTCCCTTCCCTGCCTTGGCCTTCCAAGGCCTAAACTCCCTCTGGCTCTGCCAGAAGGTTGAGTTAACCTCTTTCCTTGTCCTCTTCTTTCCTTTTCTCCCTCTCCTTCTCTCTCACTCCCGTTGTAATTAAACTGTCATAAAACTCCATTCTGATGAGTGTTTCGTTTTGGAATTTCACAAGTGAATTCCTTGGCGATCTTAAATTTACATATATATATATATCAATCTTTTAAAGTGATTTCAATATCACAAGTAGGTTTTGGTCCCCAAAGCTGGGATCTTTGGGCTTATTGTAGACTGTCTTTCTGAGGTCACTTACCCCAAGTCTATTCCACTGATCCACCTTTCTGTCTCTTAGCCAGTACCATATTGTTTTGATGACCACTGCTTTAGAGTATAGTTTGAGATCTGGAACTAGAAGGCCGCCTTCTATACTAAGTAATTTTGAATGAAAGATAAAGGGAGAGAGAGAGAGATTAATTCTGAGCAGTGCTTTGTAGGAAGCCAGGAATTCTAGGAGGTAGAAATGAAAAAGATTTGTAATCCAAATATGGGGGGCCACTTATATAAGCATAGTGAGGTGATGGAAGTGATGGTGATGGAAGATATCTAAAGTGAAATCTCCCTCCTAAAATTTCTTACAAGCACCCTGAACACCTTTTTTTTTGTATTTATCTCAGTTTCCATTAGAATATTTATTTTTAACTTGCCATTTCTCATTCCCTATCTAACTGACCCTACACTCTTTGGGAGCAAGGATTGTGTCATATCTCTCTTTGTTCTATTTGTTGATTTCATTTGGTTGTCTCATTGACTCTCTCAGATTGGACATTTTCAAAACCATTTCTTTCCTCTCATCTCCAAAGTCGGCCTCTCCTTAAAGCTTTACCATTTCTATTGAAAGTACAACATCTTCCCAGTTATCAACTTCTCAGGTCATTCTTGATTATTCCTGGTCCTCTATTCCATGTATTCAATGGTTTTCCATGTCTTGATGACCTGGTCTACAAAGTACCTTTCCTAGTCATCCTTTTCTCTTGTCTCCACTTCCACTACTACCACTCTATAGGCCTTTGTTACTCCTTTCCTGGCTTATTACAATAAGCTTCTACCTGGTCTTCTAACTTTCAATTTTTCCCTTTTATAATGCATCTCTTATGAAGCTTTAAAGTAATACTCTTAATGTGAAAATCAATTAAATTTCACCTTTACTGAAGATTTACTGGATCTATTAGGTACTGAGATAGAATGATGAAAAGCGAAATAGTTCTTGAGCTTTAGGAGCTTACATTCTAATGAAAGGATACAATATGAGCATTAGTAAATACATTTTTAAAAATATATCATTAAAAGATAATTTCAAAAATGTAGAGGCATTGACTACTAAGGATATCAAGAACATTGTCAAGTTGCTAGGGATTCTGCAAGGCAGAGTTGAGGAAGTAGTGCATTCCAGACATTAGACCCCACCTATGCAAAGACTTGGATTTCACTTAAAAAGAATACTTTTCAGGCCATTTTATCTACTGCATGAAGGGGAATGGCATGAAAAAATCAAAATGTTACATGTAAACCATATTGCTGAAGACTTTAAAAGCCAGGTTGGGGATTTTGTGTCTTATTCTAAACACGACAGGATGCTACTGTAGATTTTTAGAAAAAGAAGTGGAAACCCTGACAGAGTTGATAGACTTGGAATGTAGACTGAAGCATCTTTTCTTTTTTTTGGACACTAACAATGTGAGAATTTGAATGACTATACATGCTTGTAGCAGTAGTTTTGTTTTTCATTCTTTCTTAAAGGGAAAAGGAGGACAGTAGAAAGAAGAGAATCCAGATTATTGCTCATTAAAAAAGTTAAATAATGGGACAGCTGGATGACTCAGTGGATTGAGAACCAGGCTTTGAGATGAGAGGTCTTGGGTTCAAATTTGAACTCAGATATTTCCTAGCTGTGTGAAGCATTTAAGACCCCTCCCCCAGGGCAAATCACTTAACCCCTATTGTTTACCTCTTGGTGTTTGTCAGTCTTGTTACCAATACACAGAATTGCTTCTAAGATGGAAAATAAGGGATTTTTTTAAAAAGTTAGTTTAAAAAGATAATTACATATTTGTGTTTATATTTTAGGGATATCCATTTAATATATGGGTGGAGAATTAATTACACTGGAGAAAATCTTAAAATAAAAATCTATTTCAATAGTATAATTAAAAGATGATGATGGCTTCAATTGGGGAATGGGTTTTCAGAGTTAAGTGAAGGAAATTAATGAAAAAAAATGTTAGATGTTGCGGTATTGAGTATTGAGAAGACTTGGCAACTGATTGAATATTTTTGTGGGGGGAGATCATGTGAAAGAGAGAGAAGAGTCAAGGATGGCAACATAGTTGGGAAGCTAGATTCCTGAAAGAATTGTAATATTTTCACAAAAAGTAGGGAAGCCAGTACGGAAATTGGAAAATATATATAAAATTTCAGCTTTGGATATGTTGATCTTGAGAATTTACAGCAATATTTAAATGAATGTATCCACTGATTCATTGTTATAGTGGTACTGGAGCCTAGGAGAGAGGGTAGAGTTAGATTCATAGATCTGAGAGTAAACTCTGTAAAGATAATAATTGAAACTTTAAAAATGACAACTGAATGTATTCATGAGATCACTAAAGTAGAAAGTATGAAAAGGACCCAAGGGATGGACTTAGAAGCTCCTAAAAACTAATAGGTGGACAGGAGGTAAGACACCAGAGTAATGTTAGAAAAGAAAATATATACATCTAGGAGGAGGGATGAACCATGAAATGAAATGATATAGAAAGGTTAAGTAATATGAAAAATGAGAAAATATCATTGGATGTATCAGGAGATAACTGGTATCGTTGAAGAAATATATCTTTGTCAAAGAGTAGGATTGAGCAGTAGGTTTCAAAGGATTCAAATTGAGTAGAAAGTAAAGATTGGAAGTAATGAGTATAAGTTACCATTTCTAGGAGTTTGGCTGTGAAAGAAAGAAAGAAGTGATGATAGCTTAAGGGGAATGGTAGAGTCAAGTGAAAGTTGTGGTTATTTTATAGGTATCTTTTGCTCACATATCACTTTTGTTTCCAAATGTATCTCTTTCTCTCCATTACTCAGCTTACTATATATATTTTAATTTAAAAAAAAAGAAAGGGAGGGAGAGAGGAAAAAGGAAATGGTGTAGCAGGTTTGAGTAAAGAAGAAACTTGGAATAGAAGCTTTGGAGAGAGAGATAATCAGTCAGAGTAGAAAAAAAAAGAATTGCTGTGTAGTAGTTAGGTTACAATAGAAACTAGAAAACATAAGTTTCTAGTGAAATCTGTTGGCAAAGTTGTTTGGATTACCCTAATAGTATTTCATAGGGTATTAAGAAGAAGAGTTCAGTGGAAGTACAGACACAATCTCATATTAAAGTTCTTTAAGGGAAATCACCCAAGAAAAGTTTAAAAACCCTCAATGATAAAATTCTGAAGATACAAAGGAAAACAAATCTGATTTAAAAAAAGAATAAAAGTTCTCTAAAGAGAAATGTGATTTTTAAGTGAAGGAAGAAACTCTTTTAGAAGGGAACAAGAGCTCTTGTAGAACAAAAGAAACTTGATATGGATTTAAGAACTATCTCTGGTAAATGAGCCCTGGACTATGAAGAGAACTATTGAGGAAAAAGGAGCTCTAGGCTCTATAATTCTAGAGTTGTAGACTCACACATTACCTCCCTATTCGCCTCACTAACACTGTACCCTAAGTTTGGGCCTACACTTCCAAGGAAACCTTATATATTTTATTTAGAGTAAAATGTGTTCCAGGTTCCTGTGAAGAAAAAAATATCCTCAAATATGACTTCTTTGTCACTTGGCTATAGCTTTTTTCTTTGTAATAAAAGAGGATTCAGTGGAAGGAATATGAAAGGAATGGTTGTGATGAAACAAAAAGTATTTTTGCAAAAGGGCATTATGTAGGAGAGTATGAGGAAGTGTATAAGGATGAATCCATCTACTTTACCTTGTTGGTAATTGGATTGAATACGAACTTAGGGTCTATAAGTCCTAAAGCATCAGTGAGCGCCAATTAAACAATGTACCCTCTCCCCTAAGCCTGAATCTGCATTATTTCACTGGACCCCAAGACATACTCACAGAACCTTAGGAGTCATGGCTATAATTGGGGATTGACATTTGGAGCTATGTCACAAGAAACTAAAATTCAGAAGATACTGACAATTTTTGCTCTCCAGAGGCATCAAAAGTAGTTAGCAAGGATAGTTAAAATGTAAAGCTAAGGATGACATGCTTCCTCACTACCCACCCCATAGTAGTTGAGCTTCTTTATAACCAGCCTCCCTACAACAATAACTATTTCAAAGTCTCTTCTCACAGGCTCCAATATCCCAGCATTGCCCCTACCATTTACTTTAGTGTGCCAGGTTATCAAAAAGTTTATTTGAGTTAATTTTTTAAAGCTTAGTTAAGAACACCTTTCATGCTGCTCTTCCACAATCCATTCCATGTCTCTTTCCCAACTGGCCAAAATTTCAACTTATGACTCTAATAAGACAGGTCCTCTTTATGGGTCAAAAAGATAGCAGTTATAACAACAATGAAGTCACAGACAGCATTTATCCTCTTCCCTCAAGAGATTAATTATGACGTTCTTGTTTAATGAGCATGGGTCAAGGTGGTTTTCTTTGGGGACCATAGCTCCAAAAAATTTAAAACAAATTTTAATTGATTGAGTAGGGAATGAATTAATTGTGAAAAGTTTGGAGAACTCCTGTTTTAGAAGAGGTTATTTCAAGTCAGTAGAAGGGAGGAATCCTAGCTATAGGTCAAGTTTTATGTTTTGAATTTTCACTTCACCCTAGAGCCAAGTTGGGTCCTCTGAAGTTGAAATTTTGGAATGACCAAGGGAAGAAACACAGGAGAGTGGGTTATTGGGATGGGTAAGTAGATCATAATGCCCCAATTGCCTAGTCCTTGCTGCTCTTCTCTCTTAGAACTGATACTAATATAGATGGTAAGGGTTCCAAAAAACAAAGAAAAGAAAATGAAAGATGAGAAAATGTAAGTGATTTACTCAGGGTCATAGTACAAGTAAGTATCTGAAGTAGAATTTAAACTCAGAACTTCCTGACTCCAACTCTATTCACCGTGTCTATTAGTTGCTCATATAGGAAAATTCAGATCCATGGCAGATGGAAAGGCCTGTTTATGCTTAGGGTAAATGTGGAGAGCAGGTGGTAAGAACCAGTGATCTACCATATTACAGAAAGGATAGTGGTTGGAAATTCACTGATCAACTAAGTGATATGAACAGTTACATGTGCCCCACACGGGGGGTGGGGGAGATGAAGGAATGGGGGGACAACTAAAAGGTCTATCCTGTGGTTTTTAAGAAAAGAGAATTGGACCTGAAAGTCAGAGTAGAGTGTGAGTTCTTGGACCCTTCATACAAGAATGGAAATAGGAGTGGTCAGCATTTAGCTAAGGGAGCTGCAGAAAAATAAAGGAAGTGGTTGTCACTGTCTTGTCTTCTTGGGACCTCTAGCACCTGTTGGTATTTTGAAATCAGGTAGACTAAAGTACTCTAGAGACAATAAAGAGCCAGAGAAACTTTTCGATCTATTCAGAATTGTACTTGAGGAATTTCAGTCTGGAAGTTTGTGGAGAACAGTCCACTATAGATGAAATAGATACCAATTATCTGTAAATTCCATCTAGCCTAGGACTTCAAGAATTCTGCAAATCAAGATTTGATCTTGGATTTCACAGTGCTTACTATTATTATGCTTACTATTGTTGTGTTTGTGTGTGTAAGAATCTTGTCTCCCTTTATAGTGGAGTATGTGGTTAATGTATGGTTCACTTTACTGCTTTTTTTTGTGGAAATATCTGGCATGGGTAAAGAAACTATTGGACCAGTGATCAGAATGCTTGTTTTCTGGTCCTAAGTCTGTCACTAACTAGCAATATGAGAACTAGAAAATTCATTTAAATACTGTGAGCTTTAGTTCCCTTATCTATAAAATGATGGACTAAGCTAAATGATCCATAAGGCCCCTCCTATCTCTAACATTTTGTTATTCTATGGGGTAGCAGGCACCCACTAAAGTATCATGCTTGGGGTCAGTTTGACAAGAAGTTAGAGTCACTTGAGGTGATGATATAAAAGGTCAAAAGTCTGTGTGTTGATAAGAACTTTGCTAATAGACTCAAGTAGTTTCATCCTTGGCTTGGAAAAAAGAACAATGATGGAGTGGAGAGGAGAATCTCTGGATGTCTGCTAAATCTGATAGGCAGCCCTTTCCCCCCTAATCCTAAAGAGAACAAGCAAGCCTCCCTCTAGATGTTATGAAAGTACAAACAATAATAATGATATATGATACAATTGTTAAAGGTGAAATAACTGGGTTACTTGACTGTGTTGATGATATTTTAGTCAAGTGCTCTTCTCTATAGGTATTAAGTTGTAATCTGGTCTGTCAAACTTCTTCATCCAACTGACAAATGCAATTTGACTGAGACTTGATAAAAAGGTTTGGGGGTTTATTAAAGGTTTCCAAACAGGGAAAGAGGAGGGTCAGGGAATGGGTTTCCCTAAATCTCCTCCTAATAGACTCTCACAAGTCTTTCTTCTGGTCTTGAAGCTAACTTAACCTACATTCTCTGTCTAGTACCCCCAAATTCCATAATATTTCTGCCCTAACCTTCTGACCCTCCAAGTCTTCATTGAAGATAAGAAATAGTCCAGTTGGAATAGGTATGGGTGATGTATTCAATGAAATGTAGCCTAGAAAGCTTCAGACAAATAAGGTTTCAGCCACACTTCCAGGCAGATAAGTCTCTTGTCTCTGGTTAGCTTTCCTCAGCAAGATGAAAAACTCTGAGTAAACTGGAACATAGGAACTGGTTGAAACATGAAGATGGATAGGCACAGGGAAATCCAAATGGGCAGGATCAATGTCTTAAGGATGAGCTGAATAGTAGAGAAGTCTCAGGATCTGGGAAAATGGGTTTTTCCCCTAGAAATAGCAGCTCCTCCACACAGGAAGTACTCCCTCCAACTTCTCAGAGAGAAAAGGAACATTCTAATTCAACCGCCATTCTCAGTCTCTCTTTAAATCCGTTGTCCACCCTCCATAGAATCCTTCCCTGTATGGTTCCGCTCATGAGCTCTCATCAATATAACTCACAACCTTCTGCAAAACCCTTTCCCCTCTCTTTCTATTTCCAAACTCCCCCATTTGCAGAGATCAAAACTTGGTTTTTGGAAAAAAAAAATCAGTTTTGTCATCTCCACACTAATAACTAACTTACTCGTGTGTTTTTGCTACTTACTTATTCTAACGTCTAAATCTCAAAACAATAAAAAAAAAAATCTACTCTATCTAAACTATACGTAATTTATCTTGCCTAATCTAGGCACTTGAACAAAGGAAAAGTGGGATAAGGAAAAAGCATTTACCAAAGTTGTTAAAAGTTTAAACCCAATACAATATTTGCAAACTGAAAAAAATCTAGAAAGGTGAATATAACCTATTAACAATACAAAATGCAATAAAATTTAAAATTAAACATTCCAATAAATTCTTCATAACCAATTCACTATCAAAACCTTATATTGCTAAGCTAATACATAACCACAATCTTACCTAAAAATATAAAAAATATATAGAAGAAAATTAGATAAAGTTATAAATAAAACTCAATGGAGCATAAGATTTCACAATAAAAAAACCAATGTTAACTAAAAAAACTGAGATGCAAAATGCATACTAAAAAATCTAATCTGAACAATTCCAAAGTCTCTCTTCCATTTGCTATTACTAATACATTGAACTAATTTTGCTACATTAAACTGTAAACTAAGTATCCTATCTTATTATTTTACACATTCACATGCTTTTTATATAACCTGTACATATATTTACATATATGTATATTACATGTTACATATATACAAATATATGAAACTTCTGTTTGTAAGCAACTATAAACATGTATTTTACATATATACATATACAGAAAAATATATGTGTACATTAGAATTATCATAAATATATAAATTAAATATATAAAATGTATAACATAAATATATACATAGCTATATACATATGTGTGCGATGTCTTGTTTATGTAGTGTATGTTTCTGTATTAAGTTCTGCTTTTAATCCCTATCTATTCCCTGATAATTTCCAAACAGAATATCCCAAACAGACCTTATACTTAGATACCACCTCATGGATAAAATATCCAACTATCATAACACTTTCCCCACCATATCCAGTTATTTACTTGAATATCTTTAAAACACAAAGCCCATACAGTTTTTGGAATATGTACCCTATAGATGTGGTTGTTTGATATATCATACTTACTTATTCTTCAGATTTTTTCCCTTCTCATGTTGACTGATGTCTCTCTTCTTTCTTGAATGTATGTTCTGTTGCATGCATCTACATATGAAAATTGTTTTTTTGTTTGTTTTACGATGCATTTTATATTACAATCTCTATCTCCAGTCTTTGTCAGTTCCTCTTCTGTTCAATCCTTATGCCCTCTGTCATCCTGTCAGTTACATGTTCTCCTTCTGCTCTCTCCTTCCTGCTATTAAGTTTTGTTTTCAAGCTTTTCCTCTGGCTGCTTTTCCTTGGGCTGCTTTTCTTCTGTCTTTCCCTGCATCATACTCTCCATATGAACTTTCTGTTTTTAGTTGCTTGATGAATCTTTCAGCTTTCTTCTAAAAGCAATCATTTTCAGTCTCATCCCTTTCTCCTCCGAAATCTATCTCTGTTTCTGTCTCTCTTTCTCTACTGTGAGCAAATTTCACATGGGAACAATATACCCAAGGTTCTTTCTCTAGGATTTTTATAGTTGTAGGAGTAGTTAGAATTACCCAGAAAGGACCAACTGACTTTTCCTCTGTAGCTGGTGTTTTAGCAAAGTTTCTAATAAATGCCAAGTCTCCTGGTTTGATATTATAAAGAGAGAAGTCTTAAGGCCCAATTTGCTACACTAAACCCATGCCATGGAGTTCTTTTGGCCTGTCTTGTAATACTGTTATATATGAAGCTATCTGAATGTCTCTTCCCAGCATGGAAATATATAAGCTGGTTTACACGTTTTAGCTTGTAATGGAACATGGACATATAGCATCTCAAAAGCAGAGAGACGTAAATCTGTACTAGGATGAGTACAGAGATAAAACAGAGCTAGTGGGAGGATTTCTGGCCACTTCAAGTGACTCTTTGAACAGAGTTTGACAATCATGGTCATTCACTCAACTTGACCAGAACTCTGTGGATGGTAAGGAGTATGAACACTTGTTGTTATCCCTAAATTTTCATATACCTGCTTTAAAACTCCTTCTGAAAAGTGACTCCCATGGTCTGAGTCAATAAAACATGGAATGACAAACCAAGGAATTATCTCTTTAAGTAACACCTTTACTACAAAGCCTGCTGTGTTTTTAGTTGATGGAAATGCGTCTGGCCAATGTGTAAGTCTGTCAACCAGAACTAGACAGTATTTATACTTTTCAGCTTTAGGCATTTTTATAAAATCTATCTGTAGGCTTTCAAAAGGAGTGTAAGCTAAAGGTCTGCCACCTAACCCTTTCTTTATAAACACCCCTTGGTTGAATTTCATACAGATAACACACTTTCCACAAGCTCTATTTGCAATAGATGTAATTACTGGAGCAATTCAATTTCTTTTTACAGTATCAACCAAGGACTGAGTGCCAACATGTCCTTTACTATGGATAGAATTGCAAATATGGTAATAGAACTGTTTTGGTAACATGGGTTTTCCTGTATCTGACAGACATATGCCATTCACTTCCTTAGCTCCAAATTTATTTTCCATGTCTGAATCTCACAGTCATTGTTAATTATATCACTTTCAAAGATGGTAAGTTGAAAATTCAAAGGTCTCTGTCTGGATCAGGCTGATAAGCCAAATTGGCGGGCCTCAAACATGAATCTCTAATAAATGCAATCTGACCTATTTGATTATAACAAAGAGTTTATTAGACAAAGATTAAAACAGGGAAAGGGAAGGAAAGCCAAGAAAAGTTCCCTAATTCTGTAAAAAGAGATTCTAAAGCACACTGGGAAAGGTAGTTAAACACCTTAAAAGATGATTTAGGCAGTTGACTAGGGTTTTACATAACCTAGTCAGATTAAGGTGTTCACCCTAGAGGCAGATTGCTAACCTGAAAGAGAGAAGTTAAATGATGGTTTCCTATTCAGTCCCTGGCCTGAACAGTGTGGTATCACAAATTCAGATTTCTCCTACCCATATCACTAACTAAATAATCCCACTATTTAAAAAAAAACTACAAGGAGATAGGTGCTAGGAGATTTGAAGGGTGAGGGAGCTGGGCTCTCATCTCCAAGAGTCCACAGCCCCCCTTTTGGGGTTAGAGATATCTTCTTCTCAGTTAGGAGGTAGTTGGAGAAATTAGATTGAAGGAAGATATCTAGAAAGCTTAAATGTAGGAATAGCATACTCTCAGGTGGTTTTCAGTGAAAACCTCAGCCTCAGAACAGGTCTTGTCAGGTCAAGGACTCAGGTCTGAAGCCCCCTGAATTCCATCCAGATCTTCCTCAGGTCACTTTCCTTCCCAGAATCCTTTGCTCCCCAACTGACGCTTTCTCTCCCTCAGTCCTGATGTCAGGATTCCAAAAATCCTCCCATGTACCCATCCTACACTGGATTCAGGGCTGACCAATGTTTTAAGGTGAAATTTTCATTGCTAAGCAGCACAATCTCATACTGAAATAGCCTGGTTAATGTGAATCTTTGCAGGTTGTTCTTCTTCGGTATGTTCTCAATTTGGTGTGCTGAGTATACATTGAATTTGCATTTCAATACCAAGTCACTTGATTTTTGGACCATCAAGGCTACCACAGTGACAACTTGGAGGCAATGAATCATCCCTCTTGCCACTCTAACTGTGAACTCTAGTATGCTACAGGTCTGAAATTTTGTCCTAGGCTTCATGGACAAATAGGTGGAATTCTTTGCTATAGTCTGGGATTCCTAGGGCAGGTGCTGTTATAGTAGCTTGCTTGAGTTGTGATAGTGCATTTAGATGTTCTTTGGTGAGTTTCAAGTTTTCAGAGACTTCATTTTTGGTTAAGTCACTAAGACATTTTGAAATTTGACTAAAACTAGGCGTCCATTGTCTGCAAACCCTGTAACTCCTAGGAATGCTCTTAGCTGTTTCTTGGACTGTCAGCTATTCTCTTCATGGAAATTTTTCTTGTGCAATTTTCCAAGATAAACCCTAGGTATTCCACCCATGGCACTACCCATTTTAGTTTAGATTTAGACACCTTATGTCCTCTCTTGTACAGTTCTTGGAGGAGAATATTTGAATCTTGCAGACAAACTTTTGTTGATGGGGAATCAAGAAGTAAGTCATCCACTTAGTGGATCAGTCTACTGCACTGCACATTACTTGATAGAGAGAATACCCCCAAGACCTGAGAGAAGAACAGCTCTAATCGGTAAAGAACTGGCGCGATATGACATCGACATCGCAGCCTTAAGCAAAACACGCTTACCAGAAGAGGGATCACTCAGCAAACCCACCACTGGATACACCTTCTTCTGGAAAGGTAGAACCTCAAATGAAGACAGAATCCATGGTGTTGGCCTGGCTATCAAGACCAGTTTGCTCAAACAGCTGCCAGACTTGCCTGTGGGCATCAGCGACAGGCTCATGAAGATCCGTTTGCCTCTCAGCAAAGACTGGTATGCCACAATCATCAGCACATATGCCCCTACACTGACCAGCACAGAGGAGACCATCGAGCAGTTCTACTCTGACCTGAGCGCCGTCCTGCACTCAGTGCCACAAATGACAAGCTGATACTACTGGGAGACTTCAACGCCCGCGTTGACCAGGACCATGAAAGATGGAAAGGAGTGCTCGGCAAATACAGCGTGGGCAAAATGAACAACAAAGGCCTACTGCTACTCAGCAAATGCTCAGAGTTCGAACTCACCATCACGAACACTGTGTTCAGAATGGCGAACAAATATAAAACAATGTGGATGCACCCACGATCAAAGCAGTGGCATCTCATTGACTACATCATTGTAAGCCGGCGAGACATCCAGGATGTAAAGATCACCAGAGCCATGAGAGGAGCTGAATGCTGGACAGACCACCGATTGGTTAGAGCGACTCTTCAAATGCACATTGAGCCTCACCATCCAAAACGCACCCAGACAGTTCGCGCAATTTACAATGTGAGTCATTTTAGAGATCCATCTTATTTGCAAACACTCCAGTCCTGCCTGGACGACAAGCTGTCTGCCAAGGGACCACTCACTGGAAGCTCAACCGAGAAATGGAACCAGTTCAGAGACGCAGTGAAGGAAACATCAAAGGCAGTCCTAGGCCCGAAACAACGCAACCACCAGGACTGGTTTGACGAGAACAACACTACTATTGAAGACCTATTGAGCAAAAAGAACAAAGCCTTTATGGAGTGGCAAAATAACCCAAACTCTGCTCCTAAAAAGGACAGATTCAAGTCTCTCCAAGCCACGGCGCAGCGTGAGATCAGGAAGATGCAAGACCGATGGTGGGGAAAAAAGGCAGAAGAAATCCAGCGTTTTGCTGATACGAAAAACTACAAACAATTTTTGAGTGCCCTCAAGACTATCTATGGGCCATTAAAACCCACCACCCCTCCCTTGCTATCCTCTGACAGTGACACTCTCATAAAAGATAAACAAGGCATCAGCAACAGGTGGAAAGAACACTTCAGTCAGCTTCTCAACCGACCCTCTTCAGTCGACCAAAGTGCCCTTGACCAGCTCCCCCAAAACCACACCATTGAACAACTTGACGTCCCTCCTTCAATAGAGGAAGTCCAAAAAGCCATTAAACAAATGAGTGCAGGCAAGGCACCTGGTAAAGACGGGATCCCAACCGAGGTATACAAGGCCTTAAATGGAAAGGAGCCCCAGGCATTCCACATAGTGCTGACCAGCATATGGGAGGAGGAAGACATGCCACCAGAACTCAGAGATGCCTCCATCGTAGCCCTATACAAGAACAAAGGCTCACGAGCAGCCCATGACAATTACAGAAGCATCTCACTACTCTCCGCTGCTGGAAAGATCCTTGCCCGTGTTATACTCAACATGCTGTGATGGATCTAGACCTGGGCATCTACATCAAATACCGACTGGATGGCTCACTATTTGACCTTCACCACCTGACTGCAAAAACAAAGACAACAGAGAGACTGATCCTGGAAGCTCTTTTTGCAGATGACTGTGCTCTCATGGCCCACCAAGAAAATCATCTCCAAACCATTGTGGACAGGTTCTCCACTGCAACAAAACTGTTTGGCCTGACTATCAGCCTCAGCAAAACAGAGGTGCTGTTCCAACCTGCACCAGGGAGGCCAACAAACCAGCCGTGCATCACAATCGACGGCACACACCTTTCTAATGTCAACATTTTCAAGTACCTGTGCAGCATCATTGCCAACGACGGATCCCTAGACCATGAGATCAATGCCAGGATCCAAAAGGCCAGCCAGGCACTCGGGCGGCTGCTCCGGGATCCCAACCGAGGTGTACAAGGCCTTAAAGGGCAAGGCGCTTCAGGCATTCCACATAGTGCTGACCAGAATATGGGAAGAGGAAGACATGCCCCCAGAACTCAGAGATGCCTCCGTCGTAGCCCTATACAAGAACAAAGGCTCACGAGCAGCCTGTGACAACTACAGAGTCATCTCACTACTCTCCACTGCTGGAAAGATCCTCGCCCATGTTATACTCAACATACTCCTATCATCTGTTTCAGAGCAGAACCTGCCTGAATCACAATGTGGCTTCCAAACAGATCGCAGCACCATCGACATGGTCTTCACAGTGAGGCAAATGCAGGAAAAATGCCTTGAGCAGAACCCGAGTCTCTACATTGTCTTCATAGACCTGACAAAGGCGTTCGATACAGTGAACAGGGACACATTGTGGGTGATCCTCAGCAAGCTCGGTTGCCCAGCAAAATTTGTCAAACTGATCCAGCTCTTTCATGTCGACATGACAGGGCAAGTCCTATCTGGTGGAGAGACTTCCGATCGCTTCAACATCTCCAATGGTGTGAAACAAGGCTGTGTCCTCGCTCCGGTACTATTCAACCTATTTTTCACCCAAGTATTACGACATGCTGTGATGGATCTAGACTTGGCGTCTACATCAAATACCAACTGGATGGCTCACTATTTGACCTTCACCACCTGACTGCAAAAACAAAGACAACAGAGAGACTCATCCTGGAAGCTCTCTTCGCAGATGACTGTGCTCTCATGGCCCACCAAGAAAATCATCTCCAAACCATCGTGGACAGGTTCTCCACCACAACAAAACTGTTTGGCCTGACTATCAGCCTCAGCAAAACAGAGGTGCTGTTCCAACCTGCACCAGGAAGGCCAACAAACCAGCTGTGCATTACAATCGACAGCACGCAGCTTTCTAATGTCAACACTTTCAAGTACCTGGGCAGCACCATCGCCAACGACGGGTACCTAGACCACGAGATCAATGCCAGGATCCAAAAGGCCAGCCAGGCACTCGGGCGGCTGCGCTCCAAAGTCCTCCAACACAGAGGTGTAAGCACTGCAACGAAGATCAAAGTGTATAACACAGTGGTCCTCAGCTCACTCCTGTACGGTTGTGAAACATGGACACTGTACCGAAAGCACATGAAACAGCTGGAGCAATTCCACCAACGCTCCCTCTGGTCAATCACGAGGATCCGATGGCAGGACCGAATCACCAACCAGGAAGTCCTCGGCAGAGCCAACTCCACCAGCATCGAAGTCCTGGTCCTCAAAACCCAGCTACGATGGTCTGGACACGTCATCCGCATGGACCCACAGCGAATACCAAGACAGGTATTCTATGGTGAACTGTCAGCTAGACTCAGGAAACAAGGCCGACCAAAGAAAAGATTCAAGGATCAGCTAAAGTCAAACTTGAAGTGGGCTGGCATTACACCAAAGCAACTAGAACTCGCTGCCTCTGACAGAAGCAGCTGGCGAACCCACATTAACCATGCCGCCACCACCTTTGAAGATGAGCGACGTCGACATCTTGCCGCTGTGCGTGAACGCCGACACCAGGCCACAACCGCACCTCCCGTAACAACTGGCATCCCATGCCCCATGTGCCACAAACTCTGCGCCTCAGCCTTTGGACTCCAAAGCCACATGAGGGTACACCCTAGATGAAACTACACAAAGACAATAGTCATTCTCGGTCACCGAGAGACTACCACTACTACTGCACTTGAATTTAATGCTAATTTTTTAGCATTTGGCAGAACAAGCTGGTAAACTCAGAAAAACCTTGTGGCACATGCTCACATGAGAGCTGACCCCCATTCCAGATGAAAGCAAATATATTTTGACAGTATTTATGTATTAGAATAGTAAAATATTCATTTGGCAGATCAACAACAGTGAACCATTATGCATTGCTTGGAATTTCAGATATTATGCTCCTTGGGCTTGATGTTACAGTGTGTGTTTTCTTTGCAAAATTATTTATTGCCCTTAGATCTTGTCTAAATCTCCAGGTGACTCTGCCTTCGGAATCTAGTTTTTGCTTTTTATTGACATTATAGGGATATTGCATTCAGATATTATTGTTGTTAATATGCCTTGTTCTAATAAACTTTGAATGAATGGGGTTGTTCCTTCCACTGCTTCTTTGCTCAGTTTGTATTGTGGAATTCTTGGTGGAATACCCTCTTTGACTTCAATCTTAACAGGAGTAGCTGACTTTAAGACCCCTACATCATTAGATTGTTTAGCCAAAACTCCCTCTGGAATATCATCAGTAATTTCAAATATAGTTCCTTCACTTTGCCCTTGTTTTGGCCCCAATTGCTGAAGGAAGAAAAGTGGATTGCTATTCAGAGATTATTTTGGTAGATGTAGCTAGATATTTCCTGTTTGATCACATTGTATTGTTGCCCCTATTTTACACAAAATATCACTGCCAAGCAGGTTTGAGGGACAACTGGGCATTAAGGGAAATGTGTGGTCTATTGTTAAAGGTCCCAGTTTCACTATCTTGGACTTCAGTTGGGGACTCTCTGTATTTGCCCAGTTTCCCCTTTTATCTGGACAGACCCCAAGATTGTATTGTCCTCTGAGGATGTATTTAGGACACTTCTAATAGTACCAGTATCAAAAAGAGCTGGGTAATATTCTTTGATGACTTTAATGTATACATAAGGTTCTGTATTTTCATTGCTTTGGTGCATTTGGGATCATTGGTGCTTGGATCTATTTTTCCCATGTCCCATTCATTATCTGAGTTAGCCACTGTTTGTTCTGGATCTATGGTTTCTGATTGTGATTCTGTTTCTATTTGCAATAGATTTGTAAGTTCTGGGATACTGTTTGATGTCATGATGTTGCACTGTTTGTTCTCTTTTAGTATCTATCTCCATGTTACCACAATTTGGTTCATTTCCACTTAAAGTTGTTGGTTTGTTATAATTCTTTGTGTCATGTGCTGAGTTTGATGTTCCTTCTTGGATGGGTAATGATTTCTGTGCTTCCAAGTGTGTGCTTTGTTGAATTGTTACAAAGGTATCTACTTGAGGAACTTGTATTTGTGTTTGTGTGTGTATATTGCAATGAGGTATTTTGGGAATGTATGGCTGCTCATACATCTCATTCCAGTCAGGAATGATAGATGACATGGTTGAAGGGTTTAAAGGAACTTGTGGTTCTTGGCTAAACATGCAGCTATTTGGTTTGTTTATGGACACCATAGATTGCATAGTATTAATCTCTGTGTGTCTCCCACTGTTGTCTATGTTTCCCAATTCCCACTTATTCTTTTCTGCTTTTTATCATACTGATCTTTAGGTTTTTCATGTCTTCTTGTTCTAAGCATTCAGGGATTACTTCAGTTCCAGGATCCACTGAAGTTTTACAAGCTTGACACTGGTGATGGTAGGATAATGCTATTGCTTGCAAGTATCTCCATAGATGTCTTTGGTTGGAACTCTTTGACTTCAAGATTGAGGTTTGAAATCATTCCTATGCCAATTGGATCCTCATTAGCTCTAGCATTTCCACCTACCAAGTGTGTTGGAGATCTGCTTGTTCGGATGCTTGAAGCTGTTACTTTTTCCACCTCACTGGACTCTTTTGCTAAAAGTTCTCTTTGCTTTCTTGGTTTTCCTTTGTAGTATATACTTTCAAGTTTGTAGAACACCCTAGTAATTGTGGTTTTTTAATGTGCCATGGTTTTGCTCATGTTTAAGATCATTTTGACTTTGTGCCTAAGGACTTTTGCAAGTTTGTTTCTGTAACTGCTACACATTTGTATTCTTTGGTTTCTATGTCATTGCAAGGTAATGCATTGTTCATGTGTATTTTAAAGTTTTCTGTCAATTCTTTATTACTTTCTTCTACCCCAGTCTCTTTCTCTTTTATTCCATAGGTCCTATCTTTAATCTTTGTTACATCTCTCTACAACTATTCCACCTCTTCTAGTTGTTCTATGGTTTTGACTTTTTTTTATCATCCCCAAAGTTTATTTCTATGACTAAGTACTCTACATTATGTTTCTCTTTGCTGAAACTATTTTTGTACCTTTTGCCTGTTCCCTTTAGTGTTGATGCCATTTCCTGGCTTCATAAACTGGCATACTTGTTGGAATTTGAAATCATGTGGACATATTTTGGTCTTGTACCCTGAGAAATCAGAGACTGCATTGTACCTAAGTCCGGAGTTTGACTATAGGATTTGAAGTTATGATCACAACACTGTGATTGGTTATTATTTATTATGTTGCTTCTATTATTTTTGTAATTGTTGCTGTAAGACCTGTTATTTTTTGGGGGGTCAATCTGAGCTTTCAGATTGCAGAACTGGACTATGTGGCCAATCTTTCCACATAAAAAGCACCTTTTTTGCATTTTTTGATTGCCTGGTTTGCTGATACTGCCCTCTTGGTTTATATGTCTTTAGAGCTGCTAAGTTTTTTACTTCCTCAGACTCTTTTTGCTTAATTGTTGCATTGGTCTCTTTTAATTGTTGCTTTAAATCATTAATCAGTTCATTTTTCTCCCAAATCTGTTCCTTGCTCGAGTTAAAAAGATATATGGCAGATTCCCTAAGGTCCTCTATACTTAATGTTTCAAATTTGGGACAGAACTCCTTAAAGTTGTTCTTTATTGGTGGAGTGCATCCCTTTATGAATTGCCTACAGACATGTTGTAGGGCGTGGTCACTTTGTTCTGGGAACCCTAAGATTGTCTCTGCTGCTTCAACTAGTTGGTTGAGATAGAGAGACAAATGTTCTGCTTCATCCTCCCAAATTTTCCCAATGAATCTGGCCACTTAGCAAATGATCTCACACTTTTGAGGAGATCTTCATGGGCCTTACATAGGTAAATCAGGTTCTGATTGTATGGGAATTCTAGGTCACCATATTCCTGGGGCCAATCTGTAAGATTTGGATCCTTCCAAGTACATTGAATGAATTGTTGCTTCTCAGCTGGAGTAAAAAGTTCCCCCAGAAGAAGTTCTTCAACATCTGCAAAAGTTGGGTCGTAAAGTCTTAATGTCCATTTGAAATCCTTAATACATTTGAAAGGATTAAGGAAAAATTTGGACATATGATATTTCAGGCCCTCCCAAATCTGTAGCCAAGAAGGGTTTGTGGATTTTTAAGTGCCTGTTGCCAGAATATTCCCTTAGAGTGGCATGGTCTTGAATTGGTAAAATTTTTATTGCACCTTCAGCCCCTTCTATGTTTTGTTTGTCCTTTCCCTTTTCTGTTTCCTTAGGTTGCTCTTATGCAATTTCCTGTGCATTGACTTTTCTGCCTTTCAACTCTTGGTACATTTGTTTCAGATTGTCAATTTCTTTTAATGCTAGTACTAGAGTTTATAATTATTCTTTACCTCTTTTCCAATTATCTTGTAGACTACAGCTCTTAGGCAAGAAAGGAGATGCCATAGGGAGATAACTGTCCCATATGCCAGAGGGAAGAATGACCATACTTGTCCCATATGAACTTTTATCCATTCATAATAGACAGGTGTAGCATTGGATAAAGGTATTCAGGAATAGTATTGTATATGAAATCATATATCCAGTATCCAAAGTAAGTTAATATAGCAAGGTACCCTAGCATTACAAGTAATTTTATTTCCATCTTGCTGTCTGCAAGAAAAAAGCTTCGAACAAGTCTTTAAGTCTATCACTTTAAGAGCAATCCCTCCTTTGGAGTGAGGTACTCTTTCTTCTTGTACTCTGGCTTCTTGTCCAGTTAGGGCCACCATAATCAAGATGTCTACCTCCCAACTCCCCTACAGTTTGGCAGTTGACTCAAGATTCTGTAAATTGAATCCAGGCTGGCTTGGCCAAAACTGTAAGGATTATTTATGAGACACTGAAGCTTCTTAGGGGATGGTATTTGATGGTCTAAAGGAGCTATCTGTAGAAAAGGTAAAGTGTTGAATGATAGAAGCCTAGTTAAAGTGACTCCTACTTTCTCTCTATCTTCCTGGGCTGTGCTATCAATGTGGTACCCTAAGGAAATTGGGGTTCCCCTATTACAAGAGGGTGATGGGAAGATGAAGGAAAATCTCCCCTATCTGGTGATGTAAGGTGTGCCCCAAATTCCCTTGCATGGAATGGGCAGAAGGATAAGCCTCCCCTTACTTGTCTAACTCAGCAGGGGTGGGGTCTTGATCTGCCCTTGGTTGTGGCTGATCTGTGGCCTCAAAAGGAGTTGCTTTCCCTTAGCTCTTTGAACAAGCCACTTGAAAATATCTGACTGCTAGTACAATGATTTAATGGACAATGAATATAAGGAAAGATGGGGAACTGGGTTGAGGAAATCAGGGTCCCTGATTTCTAACATCAAGAGGTCCTTGGTTCTGGCAGATGCAAAGCTAAATGCAGAATTTCATCTCCCTTTCCCTCTATCTCTCACTCCTAATTTAGTACTAATAGGGCCAAGGAATAAACAGAGCAAGTGTAATAGGCTAAGGGAGGGTCTGACCCTTTCTGGCTGAGAGTCCTAGACCCTCGCAGGTCCTAAGAGACTCAACATTTTAGTTAGATGTTATCTGAAGTACAATGACAGTGAAATACTCTTCTGGAGAAATCCTGGAGCTGGATACTTGGAAATCTTTAGTTAGGCTCTTGGAAAATCTCTGGTAAGGTCAGATGGTTCTACCCTCCTTAAGATCTTAACACCAAACAGCCTCGAGTTCCTCTTGGAGTTCCCCCAGGTTAACCTCTTCTCTCATGATCCTCTGTTACCAATTGTCTCTGGCTGTCAATTACCTCTTCTTTCAATATTCCATCCTTTCCCTTGCAACCTGCCCTTATAGTTGACAGCTGGCAACCCCCTCCTAACATCAAAATGAAGCTAGGTTTGCACATTTGGCCTTGCAATGGAGGATGTCCATACAGTATTTCAAATGGAGAAAGACGTAAATCCCCATTTGGTCAGGTTCTTATGTAGAAAAACACTAGGAGTAGTATTTCAGTCCATTTTAAATGTGCTTCTGAACAGATTTTGCCGATTAATGTCTTGATTTCTCTGTTCAGTCATTCTACTTGTTCAGAGCTTTGTGGATGGTATGGTATATGAAAACTGACTTTGACCCCCAAATTTTCATAAACTTATTTTAAAAATGGATTGAGAGAAATGCGATCCTTGGTCTTAATCTATACAAGCTGGAATTCCAGACCTAGGGATGATGTCTTTTAATAGCACTTTTACTATGAATGCTGCATTATTTTTCTTAGCAGGAAAAACTTCTGGACAGCTGGTAAGTCTATCAACTATCACTAGGCAATATTTAAACACTTTATCTCTTGGCATGTTGATATAATCAATTTGTATCTTTTCAAATGGAGTGAATGATAATGGTCAGCCTCCACACCTTTCTTTTTTGTATACTCCTTGATTGTATTTCATACAAATGTTGCAACTGCCACAAACTTATTGCAATTGATGAAATTCCAGGTACTAGCCAAAATCTCTGGACTGTATTGATTATAGCTTGGGTCCCAAAGTGTCCCTTGCTATGTATTGAATTGCATACATGGTAGAAACATTTTTGGGGTAAGATAGGTTTTCCCATGCCTGCAAACCAAATTCCTGCTATTTCTTTGGCTCCAAAGTTCTTAATCCATGCCTGGACTTCCAAATCATTGTAAGAATTAGTTAGATCAGTTTCTTCAATGATAGAAATTCTTAGCACATACATTGGACCTTTCCTAGCTATGAATTTTGTGGTGGTGTACATCTACTGGTTGCCATTTGACATAATATCTGTCCCCAAGGCATGAGCTCGACAGTGAATTACTGCCACTACCTTAGGAAATTGTATTGCTTCCAGAAGTTCAGTCATTATTTTGGTATAAGCTATTTCTTCACCTGCACTGGTTAAAAATCCTTGATTTTTCCATATTTCTCCAGTCACATGAATTATTGAGAAAGCATATTTGGAATCTGTATAGATGTTTACTCTTTTGCCTTCCCCTGTCTTACATGCATGGATGAGAACTACCAACTCCTTGAGCACTTATGTTACTGGGCAATGATCCCAACCATAATGTTTCTGTTCCTGTCACTGCTGCTGCCCCTGTAAATCTCCTCCTTTGATGCATGTAGCTGGACCCATCTGTATAGATTTCTAATTCTGGATTTGTTATGGGAGTGTCTTTCAAATCCATTCTAGTTTTTTCTACTATTGATATGACATCTTCACAGCTATGTATTGAGTCTCCTTTTAGTGGTAAGTCTGGAAGATAGTTGCAGGATTTAATATATTACATTTCTTTAGAATTATGTTTTCATTACTTAGCAATATAATTTCATAGTGAGAGAGCCTCTGCTGGGTGAAATCTTGCAGATTGCATCTCTTTAAGATTCCTTCCAGCTTGTGAGGAGCATAGACATTCAGTTTGGATCCCAGCATATGATCAGTTGATTTTTGGATCAATAGTGCTGCTACAGTGACTGCTCTAAGATGTAGGATCATGCCTTTGGCCATGTTGTCCAATTGAGAACTATAATAAGCCACTGGTCTAAAATTGGGTCCTAAGGTTTGTGCTAGTAAGATTGATTCCTTGAATTTTGCTAGGATTTGCAGATATTCCTTATTTATTTTCAGTGGTTCTGGGACATAGTGTTTTGTATGATCTGTTAAACTTTCAGTTATGTGACTATATCCTAAAATCCATTGTCTGCAAAACCCTGTCATTCCAAGAATCACTCTGAGTTGTTTTTAGGTCTTTGGCACACTGAGTTTTTGGATGTCACTGATTCTTTTCTTGGATGTCTGTCTCAGCCACTCCTCCAATATAAAAACAAGATATTCTATTTTGGGTAGACACCATTGTAATTTTAGCTTTGAAACTTTGTGACCTCTTTTATACACTTCACATAGGAGCCTAGTGCTATCTTTAAGACAAATCTTTGCTGTGGGGCTAGCTAAAAGAATGTCATCCATGAAATGGATTATGGTACTATCTTTAAACATGATTGATTTCAGATCTTGCTTCAGAATTTGGCAGAACAAATTGCTAACTCATACCACCCTTGTGGCAAACAAGTCCAGGTTATCTGAGTCCCTTGCAGGTGAAAGCAAAGATCTTTTTGGCTGTCTTCATGTATAGGGATTGAAAAATAGGCTGAATAGAGATCTACTATTGTGTAATATTGGGCTTTGTTAGGAATTTTGGCTAAAATTTTTGTAGGACTTGGCATTATGGGATGTGACTTTATGATGAAATAACTTACTGCCCTTAGTTCTTGTATGAATCACCATGATGTTTTACCTTGTCTGTCTGGCTTTGTTTTCTTGATAGACATATTGGGTATGTTGTACTCAGATATTGTTGGCACTATTATTTTTTGGCTTATCAAGCTTTCAGTGATTGGTTTTATGCCCTTGATGGCTTCTTTACTCAGTTTGTACTGACATATTAGTGATGATATTCCTTCCTTAGTTCTATCTCACTGGTGTTGCATATTTCAATATCCCAAAGTCTGTCGAATTTTTAGCCCATACTGCATCTGGAATTTCACTAGGGATTGGAAAAATCTTATTCACTGCCTCTTCACTTACCATTGTATCTAAAAATAGCAATGGATAATCTTTCAATGGGTCTTTTGGAAGACGAAGCATTATCTTCCCCAATGGATTACAGTGAATTGTGGACCTAAGTTTACAGAGAAGATTTCATCCCAAGAGATTGCTCAATTTTTCCACATGAGAAACATCATGCTTGAGTAGATCTTTGTTGTCCCTGTGCAAATTCTCTTCTAGGTCTGTATGGTTGTAGTGTTGATAAGTTTTTTACTTCATCTATTTCTTTTTGCTTTAATTTGTTATTTGCCTCTTTGACCTAATTTCTTAATTCCTGTACCAGCTCTTCTCTCTGTTCAGATTTATTTTCATTCTCCCCATTAAATACATATAAAACTCTCTTTCTCAAATCTTCCAGGCTTAAAGTCCCCCACCCTAGGCAATGCATCCTAAAGAATGTTTTGACTGGTATGCAACTGCCTTTCATGAATTGCCTCCTTATGTGTTGCAAATTGGGCTCAGTTAAGTCAGTAAATCCCAGAAGGTTCTCCCCCATTTCTACAACAGGATCTAGAAATGTGGAAGGATGTTTTCCTGCCTCCTACTTTAGCTTCTCATATTCCCCCTATGTATCAGGTCTTGAAGTAAATTTTTTCATTGCTTCAATGAGACCTTGCCTTGCCTGATCTAGGAATCTCAAATTCTGGACACTAGACAGTTCTAAATTGTGACCATCCTCAGGCCAAGAAATTGACCCTAGGTTGTTCCTTGTCTCATTAATAAATTGCTCTTTCTCTCTTTTGGAAAACAGTTCTGAGGGAAGAAATTCAGTGTCCTCAAACTTGGGGTCTAAAAGTCTGATTGCCCATCGAAATTCTTTTATACATTTCATAGATTCAGCATAAAAGCTAGGCATTCTCTTGCTCAGATGCTCAAAGTCTCCAGTTGTGAATGGCTTATGTGTTTTTATATGAATGATTCCTTGATCTGGCTGCAGACTGTTGATATCACATAATGGCAGCACTGGTATTGCCTCATTACTGCTTTCAATTGCATTGACTTGGGTTTCTTGTTGTTCAGCTTTGCCCTGTTTTAGACTTTCTAGTTCCCCTTTCACTTCTTGTAGTTTGGTTCCTAGTTGAGCTATCTCTTTCTTCAATGTTACAATCAGTAGTATCAAATCATTTTCTGCTATCTGTGTCTTTTTGTCAGGAAAGTCTCCCACATCTTTTTAAAGCATGGTAGAGCTGCAGGAACAAGAGAATTACTCCTGCAAACACTGGAATGTAACAAATTGCCCTATTCAATTCTTTCTTTAACCACTGAAACCTGCTACATATATATATATATATATATATATATATATATATATATATATATATACATATATATTCATCAGGAAATATAGGAACTCGGGTATAGTGATGAAGATAAAGGTGTAACATAGATATAGAAATTGTCCCAGCATAGCCATTAGTCCCATCCTTATTATTGCTTTGTGGAACTTTGTTTTGTTCCACAAGCCTTTTTTCAAAGAAAAAAATGTTTGTCTGTTCCTTTAAGAGTTTCCCTGCCCCCCCAGAAGTGATATCTCTTCTGATTGGTTGGCTTTGTTTCTAGGTGAAGTTTAGCTCAGGTTAAATAACAATGGCTGCTGGAACTACTACTACACTGGTTTCACAGGCTTCACTTTCTTTGTGAGAGAAAAACTTCAAATCTGCCCAAAATGTGAGTAGATTTGAAATCCTGGCCTTTTGCTCACCAACTGTAAATGGGGATTCTAAAGCACACTGGAAAGGGGAGTTAAATACCTTAAAAGATTATATAGGTGGTTAGCTAGGGTTTTACATAACCTAGCCAGGTTAAGGGGTCCTCCCCAGAGTCAGAGTGCTAACCTGAGATAGGTTAAATGACAGTTGACTGGGAATTGGCTCAATCAAGTGGAAGTAAACCCTCTCTCTCCAGGGTAAGCCTACAAGACTGCTTCTCCACTTTTATGATTCTTTTTGACAAATCTGACTGCTTCTCAGTGAATTGTAAATTTATTTGTATGCAGTGAACAAGAATTAGGTCAGGAAAGAGGATATAAGTTTCCCTAAACTAAAGAAGCAAATATCAATGTCAAGTCTTGTCAGCCGTCAGCTAAAGCCAAAACCAATTTGAATCTCCTCTCTACCTAGAAGTTTTCTATGCCATCTAATACTAGGCTAATTCACAAAAGGAATAAGTCTCTAGATATTAGGTGAAACAGGTGAGAACGCAGGAACTAGGAGTCATTCTGTCTATCTCAGGGAAGTAACCCCTGAAGGTAAACTAAACAGTTCAAATCTGCTCCCTCATTGGTCTTGTTCTTCTTCACCACGACAGGAAAGATTTCTGGTCTTTGCAGATCTCAGGTTCAATAAGAAATCTTTTGTAGTAGTGGGTTTCACTTCCCAGGGCTGGAGTAAGGATCTCAGAGTTGCCTTTTTCCTCAGAGTTCACAAGCAACTCCCTCTGAGCTGGCAGTTCAACTTCCAGACCAACCCCCTTCCTCAAGATTCCAAGCATTCTAAGCAGGTTATCTCCTGTCATTTACTGCTCTACCACATTCCATGGCACTTCCTTTCAAACACGTTTCTTTTGCCAAAATACCCTCTCTCAACTCTAATACTCTATTCTCCTCCCACCAAATACTAAGAGCCTTGCATGAGTCTGTCTTCTCGTCTTGAAGTTAGATATCACCTTGACCCCGTACCCAAATTCCCTAATCTAGCTTTCTTAACTATGGCCTCTCCTAAATTAGTCTTGGTAAAAAGGAAGTATAGTTCAGGTTGATGGATAAGGTGGTGATCAGATGGTAGTCACCTAAAACCCTACAGCCAAAAGGCTGCAGGTTTACTTGATCACAGACAAGTATAGTTAGTTTTCTTCAAGTTGGCTTTTTTCACAGGAACACAGATAGATATTTCAAACTGAAGCTCAGGAACCCAAGAAGTAGAAGTAGATGAAAATCCATTTGAAATCTCTATTTGGAGACGGTAAATCTGGTCCAAAGGCATCAACTGTAAGGTCAAACAGCTTCTCTCAAAAAGCCAGTTATTTCCTTCACAGGAAGTGCTCCCTCCAAGTTCCAGAGAAATAGGAACTAAGCACCCAGCTTCAGGTCCTCTTTAAATTTCTTCCTGACATTCTTTTGGAACCTTTCCAATAAAGTTCTATCTGTAAGCCACTTGCTAGCAACCTCTATCTTTTCTAACCTTCTTTCTTATTTCTATATTTTATATTTCTGTCTCAATAACCAAGAGATTCATGGCATATGATGGAGCACTTCAGGCAGTGAATTTGGCTGTGATGTTGGCTCTATTATTACCCCTTGACACAAAATCCGTTTCATAGCCATGTGCTCAACAGTAAATCACAGAAATGTACTTAGGCTTTTGTATGGTCTCAGGCAACTCTGTAATTATCTTTGCATAAGCAATTTGCTTTCCTGCAGAAGTTACAAACCCTTGATTTTTCCAGATTGTCCCCATTGCTTCACAGACAGAAAAAGCATATTTAGAATCTGTATAAATATTTACAATTTTGCCTTCCCCAATTTTACAGGCTTCCTTAAGAGCAACCAATTCAGCTACCTGAGCGCTAACATTGCTTGGTAAAGATGCATACCACAGAGTGTCATTCTCTGTGACAATTGCAGCTCCCATTATGTAAGTAAGAGGATCCATCAGTAAAAAGAATTAGGTCAGCATTTTCTATTAGAACATCTTTTAAGTCTGACATAGGCTATTCTACCAACTTCACAACTTGCTCATAGTGATGCAATACCTCACCATTCATGGGAAAATCTGGTATCAATGTTGTTGGAGTTAGTAGATTGCACTGTTTTAATGTTATATTTTCATTACTCAAGAGAACTATTTCATCTTGAGAAAATCTCTGTTCTTTAAATGCTTGTATGTGATATTTGCATAATAATGCCTCAATTTGTTGAGCACAGTATGCTGTCAATTTTGATCCCAATACCAAATCTGCTGATTTCTGCACTAGCATTGCTGTAGCTGTTATTTACCCTCAGACATGGTACCACCCCTGCCACCACAGAATCTAACTGGGAACTATAATATGCAATGGGCCTAAAATTCTGTCCTAAAGTTTGTGTTAGGACTCCAGAAGCTATACCTTTGATCTCATTGACAAAGAGATGGAATTCTTTGCTATAATCTGGTATTCCTAAGGCTGCAGCTATGAGAATAGACTCTTTAAGCTTTTCCAGAGCTTGCAGATATTCAGCATTAAGTACTAAGGGTTCAGTTACTGTATTCTTGGTTACATCTGTTAAACACTTTGTTATTACACTGTACCCCAGGATCCACTGACAGCAGAATCCTGTTGTCCCAAGAATTGCTCTTAGCTGCTTTTTGGTTTTTGGAACACTGAGTTTTTGTATATCTGATATTCTCTTTTGGGAAATACTCCTACTTAACTTTACTAGAACAAACCCTAGATACTCAATTATAGGCAAGTACCACTGCAGTTTAGCCTTGGAAATCTCATGTCCCCACTTATACAATTTATAAAGAAGCTTTGTACTGTCTCTAATACATATTTCTGCATTCAGGGATGCTATAAGAATGTCATGCATGAAATGCACCAGCTTACTTTCCTTAAATACTATAGTTTTAAGATCTTTCTTTAAAAATTGGGAAAACAGGCTGGGAAATTCAGAATAACCTTGAAGTAACCTTTTCCAGGTTAACTTAATCCCTTCCCAAATAAGTGCAAAAAATTCTTGGCTATCTTTATGAATTGGGATAGAAAAGATCATGGAGCAGAAGTCCACCATAGTGTAATATCTGGCATAGCTGGGAATTAATGATATGATGGTCTCTGGGCTTGGAACTACAGAATGGGTTTTATGATATGATCACTGACTGCACACAAATCCTGGACAAATCTACAGATTTGTCTGCCTTGATCATCTAATCTGCCTTTCTTTATTGGAAGGACAGGTGTGTTATATTCAGAGAATGTTGGTACTAATATCCCTTTCTCTAACAAGGAGTTGATGATTGGACAGATTCGATTGACAGACTCCTTACTCAATTTATACTGAAGGATACACAGAGAAGGCCCTGGGTTAGTCCTCATTTTGCCTGGGGTTGCTTAAAACCCTACATCACAGGAAGATTTAGCTCATAAATCATCAGATACCTCTCTGGGAATTTCAGAGATAGATCTCATTTTCTTCTCTTCCTCCACCGAATCTAGAAAAAGCAATGGAAAGGCTTTTAAAGAATCCTCTGGAAGATGCAGCAAAATCTGCCCAGATGGACTATAGTGAATAGTTAACCCCAGATTACAAAGCAAATCCCTACCCAAAAGGTTTGCTGGGCAACTCAGTAAGAGAATGAACGTGTAGTCGACTGATAAGGGACCCAAAGAGAACATTTTTTGTTTGTAATTTTACTACTCTCTTTGGCTTTCCTGTGGCTCATATCACTTCCATGGGACCTACCACCCTGCAATACTCAGGAAGAGTTTGCAATACTGATCTGGTAGCCTCCATATCAATAAGAACATCATAAACCTCTTTTCCCACTGTTATTGACACATGGGGTTCTGTTTAGTGTGCAGGTGAAAAAGTTTCTCTTATTAGAGCTACTATAGTTTGATCAGCATCTGTCTCCTTAAAATCCCAGATACTCTCTTCATTTGCATTCACTTTACTGTATTCCCAGATCTTAGTATTATTCCCACAACTTCCTACAGCTTGTGCTACATTTTTGCTCACAGTATCACTGTCTTCTTTACATTTATCCTTCTTTTGCTCACTATCCTCTCTTTGTTCTTCTTTTTTATTGTATTGTTAGTGTTTATCCCACTGTTGCTACTATATCATTTTGCTCACTACTTTCTGCAATATTATTATTCTGCACTACTATATTGTTGTCATTGTTCCCATTTTGTATATCAGTTTTCTCTGGCTCATTTTCCATATCAATGTTCTTTGAGATTTCTGTTCCTGCTTTAACTAGGGTAAACCTTCATTATTGACTTGCTTCCTTCTGAGACCCTATTCCAACTATTTGGGTGTACTTGGGACAAGCACCAGTTCTTATAAACCCTTGCATAGAATTTAAATTTGGGGCCTGGCTCAATGATTTTACACACACACACAAGAACAACATTGTCCCTGATCTTGCCTTTGATTTTGTTGATACCTCTGGTATAGTGGCCTGTTTTGTTTCCAACCCCCATTGCCATATCTATTATTATTGTTGTTGTTCTGGTTTGTAAGTTGTGATATAAACCTGCATTCTCTCAAAAAATGACCTGTTCTATTGAATAGGAAACACCTAGGCTTATTTGATCTCTGCTGTCTAGGAGCTTATATGATCTCAGAGTAGTCATAGTATTGACTACATCAATTTCCTTTTCTTTAAGTTTCCCATTTGCTTCCTTTAGCTGATTCCTCAGTTCCTATACTAAATCAACCTTGTCCTCAGATTTTTTCCTCTTTGACAGCAGAATACACATACACAGCAGTTTTCTTAAGATCCTCCAACCCCATACTCTCCCAAGTTGGGCATTGGAGCCTAAAATAGTTCCTGACAGGAATACAGCTACCCTTAACAAATTGTCTCCCGATATGCAGTAAATTTTGGTAAGAAAGAATGTCCATTCCCAAAAGGTGTTCAGTATTTTCAATAATTCTGTCAAGGAAACTTGATGGATTCTCCACTCGCTTTTGCCTAAGTTTTTCAATCTTTGACCAGATTTCAGGCCTTTTTGCATGGATTTTCATAGTCTCTATTAGACATCACCTTGCTTGCCCCAAGAATCTAAAATTCTCTAGAGAATTCAATTCCAGATGCTGAGTAGATGATGGTCATGATGTTAAATCTGGGTTGTTAATCATTTCATTTATAAATTGCTTCATCTCCCTCTTACTAAATATAATACACTGAGCAGTATTTCCATGTCCTCAAAGCTTGGGTCATAAAGTTTAATTGCTCTCTGTAATATTTAGAGGGAAAATGTTGGTGGGATTGAAGAACAGGGGATAAATAAGGTTTTGTGTAGGGAAATGGAGGAGTTGAAGGGAGAAAGGGAATATGGCTGCTGGTGAGATAAAAGGGGAGAGATGCCCCCTGCCAAGAGACTATTTTTGAAAAATGGGGTTCCTGAGAAATGGGCCACTTTTAATAGCCTGAGGGGTCATCTTCTCTATGGATTGATGTGGAAGATACCCCAGAGCAGGTAAGCATGGACCCTCCTGAGGGACAAGCCTCCCTCCAGACCAAGGTCACCTAGCAGGGGTCCAATAAGAACAGTTTATAGTTGAATGTCTGTCCAGAGGTTCAGTTCCCTCTATGTCCCCTGAAATGTTAGTCCTCTTATCTGGCTGCAATATTCAAATAAAGATAACTTTAATAACAAGTTGGATTAGGAGGGTATCAGGGAAGAGGGAAGAGGGATTCCCTAGATGAGGTTTGAGTCTCTCTCAGCTTTTGACCTGAGGTTAGGCCTCACAGGCTGGTGGAGGGTTTCTGTTATTCCTGTCTATGTTATATCTGTGCTAGCTTTCTTAATTTCAAAAGTCTTAGCAGTAGACAGCAAGAGGAAGAAAAATTATGACCTTAAGAGCTGGTTGGGCCTGTCTCTCCAGGCTGATGCCCCTAAAAACCAGCCTTACAGTTCAAACTGCTTCTCTTAAGTCCTTTTGTCGATGGCATAATCACAGGAGTCCAGGGAGAGCACACAGTTGGGAAAATCAGGAATAGAGCCACTTCTATCCAGAGACTGGGAGAGAGCTCCTATTTCCACTTCAAGGGCCATCAAGGAAGTGCTAGTCAAAAGACCAACTGCCACTCCCAGTTGCCCCCTTCCCCACCAACTGTCAGTCTTGTTAATATCTTCTCTCTTTAATATTCCCACTGTTGTTTGTTCCAACTCAGTGGCAGAAAGTCCAGAACTTGGTTTATTTTCCTTTCCACATCTCTTAAATTCTTTAATACTGCTTTGAGGTTTGTTATAATATTTTTGCATTCTCTTTCTCAGGAAATCCATGTCACTGGCAGTGAAAAGATTATGGGTTCTGAGATGTACTATTCCTGAATCTGGTTGTAAATAGGTAACTTCTCAGAGTGGCAACAAGGAAGCAGCAACTGTGTTTGCTTCCTTAGTTCCCTTCTCTACACCTGATGATGGTTGTGAAAGGGAGGGAAACCCTGGGTTGATGATACAAATGGGTTATCAGCTATTTTGAGTAACCTGACCTGTCAGAGACAGAGAGAAAAATGGCTATTCTCTGCCTTAGGCCAGAGCACTTTGGTGGGTAAGCTATTACAGCCTCTATGTCAAGATAGAGAACACCTTGGGAGAAGGGGATAGTTGGTTGGCTAGGAAGTTTGCTGGGCCTAGCCTCTCCCACAATGTCCCTTTCCACACAGGAAAAGCTGCCCGAGAGAGAGAACAGTAATAGTCCATCCAGGAATTTGGCTTAACCTGGATAGGAGAAAGCTCTCCCTATCAGATATAAAACCTCCACCCACAACCTTCCTTTTTCTTCCTTATATTGATCTGCTTGTTATATAACACTGGATATTTATTTTGGGATAGGACAACAAGGGCAAAGTTAGGGAAGAAAGTCAAACAGGAGTTCGCTAGACTAAAAACACAGACTGATGGCAGGTCCTTTCAGCCCTCAGCTAACTGCTGGGACTGTCCTGGAAGCCCTCTCTGTCTTCTTGATTCTCCTACGCTAGCTAACCTAAGCTAAACTAAAGAAATAGCAAATGTCTTTAGGTGTAGCTGGCACAGATGAAGAAAGTTCTGACTTCGGGACTGACCCAGGCTGCCCTTCAGGGAAAAACCCTCTCAGGTAACTGAATGTCCAGTCAGTCCACACAGGTCTTGAAATCACAGAGACAGCATCACTAACAGTCACTGTGGGCATTGGATATGACAGGGATATCCTCAGGAAATGGTGGGTTTTGCAATCCTGAAGTGGGGCTAGGAGCTATTTCACTCCAGGGTTCAGAAACTGAACTGAATTCATAGATCATTGGGTCTCCCAGAAGTCTCCTGGGAATCAGTATCATTTTTCTGGGTGAAGATGTTTTGTTTTGCCTCAGTTTCCCCAGTCAGCTTTGTTAAAGTTTGTTGTGTTTGTTCAACAGCATCCTTTAATGTTAACACAAATGCCATTACATCATTGTCTTTTTGGGCTACAGTATTACAAGCAAGCAGTCATCCCAATTAAAACCTTGATAGTCAAATAAATCTGGTACATGGAACATAGGAGAAAGAACATTATTGGTACATATCATAGTATCCTATCAAAAGTTAATTTCAGCACTTTCACATTGGCATATAAGTTCATTAAAAAATATAGTGCCTGAGGTATATCTAACAGTAGCAAATTGTAACAAAACAGCAGGCATTGGTGTATATAAGGTATCACTCTCATTATTACTAATAGTCTTTGTAGCTTAGGTGTTGTCAAGCCTTTTGAAAGAAAAAAAAAGTGTTTACTACTGTCCATTTAAATTTTCCAGACTACCAAGGAATGTCTCTTTCTGATTGGTTGGTCTTATTACCAGGAAGATTTCACTTTCTCAGAGGAAAAAAAAATTTTTTCAGGATGGGCGAACATCTACTGTCCGTTAAGGCTTCATTAGGCCTCAGTTTTTAAAAGGCTAAAAAATGGCTTTTTTCTTCAAAAATCTGACCAGTTTTGAGAGATTCGTCCCTAGCCTGGCTCGGCCAAATGAAATAATTGGGTTACTTGACTGTGTTGATGATAATTTGGTCAAGTGTTCTTCTCTATAGGTATTAAGTTGTAAGCCGGTCTGTCAGGCTTCTTCACCCAACTGACAAGAAACGCAATCTGACTGCAACTTTATAAAAATGTATTGGGGTTTATTCAAGGTTTCCAAACAGGGAAAGGAAGGAGGGTCAGGGAATGGGAAAGGAATCCCTAAATCTGGAGTTCTATTTTCTCCTCCCTCTCCTAATAGACTCTCACAAGTCTTTCTTCTGGTCTTGAAGCTAACTTAACCTACATTCTCTGTCTAATACCCCTAAATTCCCTAATATTTCTATCCTACCTTCTGACCCTCCAAATCTTTATTGTGGACAAGAAATAGTCCAGTTGGAATAGGTATGAGTGATGTATTCGATGAAATGTGGCCTAGAAGGGCTTCAGTCAAATATGACTTCAGCCACATTTCCAGGCAGACAAGTCTCTTGTCTCTGGTTAGCTTTCCTCAGCAAGTTGAAAAATTCTGAGTACACTGGAATATAGGAATTGGTTGAAATGTGAAGATGGATAGGCACAGGGAAATCTTGGTTGTTCTTATGGATGCACTCTGTCTTATTAATTTCCTTCCCAAATGTCTTAAGGATGAGCTGAATGGTAGAGAAGTCTCAGGATCTGGAAAAATGGGTTTTCCCCCCAGAAACAGCAGCTCTTCTCAGAGAGAAAGGAACACTCCCTTCTAATTGCCATTCTGTCTCTCTTAAATCTTTTTTGCAACCTCTATAAAATGCTTCCCTGTCATATTCCACTCATGAACTCTCATCTATGCGATATAACTCACAACCTTCTGCAAAATCCTTTTCCCTCTCTTTCTATTTCATCAAAGGTTCCAAGAAATTTGAGAATTTTGTTTCCCGGCTTCTCAGAGCATCTACACTTAAGATGCAAGGAGAAGAAGTTGAAAGCTTATTAAAGTTGTCCTTAGCTTTCTCATTTCCTTCTTACAGCCTCTAGCTAGTTCAAGTTGTTTGTTATATTTTGTCTTAGCTCCTGAGGCTCTCTCTTATGTCTAGATTAATTGTGACTTCCAGGTTTTGCTTCTTTTATAATCTCCAGTCCTTCCTTTTAATAGTATTCCCTCTCTCAGTGGGAGCATTATTTATCACTGAGTCAATATCCCAGTAGCTTTAATGATCATATATCATCTCTACTTCCTTTTAACACATTACTTTGCTAGAAAGTATGACAATTGGATTCTAAATCAGAATTCTTTATTCACAATCCAAAGCTGTTTCCTTTATGCCATGCTGATTAAGCAATCTGATAGTTACCAAACAAATCTAAGTGCTTTAATTTTAATTCCTATGTTCCTTTCACTAAGCCACACTAAGGATTTGATAGATTTTTTTCTGAAATTATTTCAATGGGTTACCAAATTTCAAAGAATCTTCTATCCATCTTCCTGCCTTTGTACTAGTCATCTCCAGTTCTTGGAATGTAAGCCTTTCTTTCCTCTATATCACAGAATCATTGTTTCATGCAAAATTATCTTTCTACTATGTCAAGGCAAGTCAGAAGACACTTCAGAATCTTTTGTCTATAAGATTCAATGGCATTACTTTATACTTTACTTACAATTGGTCTACAGTGTATGTGAATATACTAACGAACTAGATACAGAATTTGGCTATACACATGTGGTCAATTGCTTGCTGAGAAACCCCTAACTATGATGTCCCCGTATATTACAGATGCAAACATAATAAATATTTTAAAATTCATAGAATCTTAAAGTGGAAAGAAACTTAAGAAGTAACCTTGTATTATTCTTACACGATGCATTAATATTCCCTAATAAGCATGGAATTATAGAATTCCATAGTGGGAACTTTCTCACCTGCCTTGCTGTCTTCCCCACTGATGCATACTTCAAAGAGCTGAGCTGTAGATGTTTGGAATGTAGATACACTTAGGTGAAAATGACCTTAGCATTTTTTCTAGTTGTCTCAGTCTAAATACAAGGAAATGGGGTCCAGAAAAGTGAAGGGGATAGATGAAGGTCACTCAATAAGTGAGTTGGAGATCTAACTATGAAATCGAAGTAGTTCTTAGTACAGTTAGTATTCAAAGTTGAGGAGAAGGTAGTAAGAGATTTGTTACTATGCCTAAACAGTAATCACTTACACAACATTCCCAACAATTTTGAGTTAAAGATCTGTATTTAGGAGAAAGCCCCTCTCTCCAGATAGTTTATTTTCCAGCTCTAATTGTTTGGAAGTGTTTCCTTACATTCAGCTTAAAATTTACCTTCTTGCCACTTCTACTTAGTGCTCCTACCAAACAAACACGTTTAATTCCTCTCCTATGTGACAAACCATAAGTTTGGAGATAGTATCTTGACTTACCCCATAACTTCTCTTCCAGGCTCTTTCCACAATTCTTTTAATTGATCACTATGTAGCATGATCTCCAGTTACTTCACCATCTTGGTTGTTCTTGTGGATATGCTCTGTCTTATTAACTACCTTCCTAAAATAGGGATCACACAGAACTGAACTCACAATTAAATTGAACATTCCTTAACCCTCCTACTTTACATTATGTTTTCCATGTACTATACTATAGTAATTGCTAGTTATATGAAGAAGAGAATACTAGCAACTGGGATCAGTTAAAACTGTAAGAGGTGGCACCTAGATGAATTTTAACAGAAACTACAGATTCTATGAGGCAGAAGAGCAGAGATGATGTGTTCCAGGTAAAGAAAATAGTCTATACAAAGATATAGTTGTAGGAGATAAAATGTCAAATTCAAAGAAAATCTAATTAGGTCAGTTTGTCTGGGACATTAAGTGTTGAAGAGTAATTAAGTAAATTAGAAAGATATATGGAAGCTAAATGGTTGGGTCTTTTAAATACCATTTTTAGGGTTCTGTAATTTATCCTGCAAGCAACAAAGGGCTACTGAAGTTTATTGGTTTAGAGACTGATGTGGTCAAACTTATTTCTAATAAATATGAATGAATGGTTGAATGAATGACTGGATGAAAATAATTTATTAAATGCTTATTATATACCAGGCCCTCTACTAAGCACTGAAAATACAAACACAAACAAGGAAAATATTCCATGCCCTCAAGGAGCTTACATTCTAATAAGGAAGGCAACATATATATAGAGGAGGAAGAGATGAAAAGAAGTGTGGGAGATATTGGCAGATTATATTCCTGGTGTGGCATGGATTGGAGACTGTCAAAGAAGTGTCATTGTGGACACAGGTAGGTAAAGAGAATAATCATTAATCAGAACCCATGTCCAAGGAATAGACAAGTTCAGGTATAGAAAAAGGAGAAGGATGAGACCATATTGCAGACATCATAGCTTAAACATGGCAAGGAAGTTCTTAGCATAATACTTGGCCTAGGATAGGTGCTTAATAAATGATTATTGATTGACTGACTGACTTAGCACAATGGATCAGGGCCAGATAGGACAGAGTGAAAACTTACAAAGTTCCAAGGGAGTAGGAGTTCAGTTTCAGTGGGACAAGGATGAAAATGTAGCTTTTGCATGGAGGAAGAATCAAACATAATTCTCAAGTTAGAAAACCGGGTGACTAGAAAGATGATGATACTTACAACCAAATTAGGGGATTTTGGAAAAGGGTTGCTCAGGAGGGAAAACAATAAGTTCTGTTTTGGACATTTTAAGTCTGAAATGCCAATGAGACCTGATGTGATCTAACTAGAACAGAGTATCTTGGAAATATCAACTCCCTCACTGTGAATCATACTTCTTTTAACATAATGAGTAAAAGAAATGACAGAGGAAACAAAGGTTCGATATCCTGAGCATATCAATTCATTAAACAATGTGTGGTAGTTGCTCAACAGATCAGAACCAAGACCCTTCCTCAGCTTAGCACTGGATCCCAAAGACAGAGCGAGATGGAATTCTACATATTAAAAACAATGAAATAAGACTAATTAATTAAAATGAAACAATACAACATTAGGTATTTCATCTAATGAGATAAAATACTGAGGACTTTCCAAGTTGGAAAGGGGAGAGTGAACAGGTACAATCCTCTGAATTCAGAAAAAGAGATGTCCTATTCCTTCAAAATGTCTGTAAACAATCAAAGGAACCTAGAAACAATAACTGCTTGAAAAGTATGGAGCCAATTTTCATACAAAACTTATAGGTTGCTTGAGATACTGTTCAATTATGAGAAAACTCATTACTACAATCTTGGAATCTGACTATACTTCTAATATAACCTAGGTCTGTGATGGTGAACCTATAGCATGCGTGCCAAAAACAGCATGCAGGGATCTCTCTGTAGACTCTCGCTCCATCCCTGGCAGACTGCTCTCTTCCCCCTCTTCACCATGCCTCTATGCTTCCTCCTTCTCCTGGAGCACTCAGGCCAATCCCCTCCTTTTCTCCCTTCCCTATCTGTGAATAGGGGCAACAAGGGTGCTTAAGGGGGATGTCACCTGGCCCAGCTCCACCCCCTAAAGTATCTCCACTTTCTTCCTACCCAACCAGCCACCAGTCTGGGGGTTGACTCCATCCCCAAAATCTAACTGCATTCCCCTTCACCCACTGTTCCCACCCCCACATGGGTCACAGACCAATAGGCAGCCCCAGTGTTGCTGGATGCAGGGGTGGGTCCCCACAGCGACAAGAGGTGGCTCTCTACTGGGTGCATACCTGCTGGGAGCCTTGCCCCCCTCCCCAAATGCAGGGTGGGGATGGCACTCTGTCTCTGCAGAGGGCATGGCACTGCATGCAGTGGGGGCTGGGGGCATGACACAGGGTCCCTAAAAGGTTCACCATCACTGCCTTAGGTCCTTGGTTAAGGGTGTCCAAACACCTAGTACAAGTGATCCAGTTTCCCAGCCAGTTCCCAAGCCTGTTTGAACCAGGCTTGGTTCAAACAAAGCAATAATTTTCTCTCTATTCCTAAAATTTTCAAAATCTTTCTCAAAAGGCAGAATTTGAACTAGTCCTGTAAGTGAATAGAAAGTAAACTAAATTAGCTTCAGAACTGAGTCACAAGATGGAGTCAATGTGGTTACTCAATTCCCACGATTAACTACTTGCTGTCTTATTCCCCTCAGTTCCCTAAGTTTTTCCCTTTTGATTCAGAGTGCCTACTCTCCCCATGGGTCTTATATATAAGCCAAATATATAAAGTTTTTCTATATAATGATAATCAAAATTACACAAGTCAGGTTACAAATCAAACTACTTAGAGAGTTTTCAATGGACTAATTTTGAGAAGAGAAACTTACATGTTGCCAAGATAACAAAAAGTACTTAAATATAAATAAATACACCATGGAAAAAGTCAAAGCAATATAATAGTAGTCATCAGGATTACTACTAAGTCTTCTTGTATCCTAAACCCCAGGCCCAATATCCATTTAACCAGCACAATTTGAGTCCCAAATTTGTCACTTATTCATCTGATCTCTGAACATCTTCTCTTGGACATTGTGGAATAAGCTTCATTCTCAGATTAACTCTAACAGGGGCTCTGCTTCTCTGGTTCCAAATCACTTGTAGAGGATCTCAGATTTAAATCTGTCAAAATCTGGCAGTAACAATATGCCCTAATTGTGTGACTATAAACAAATCATTAATTATTATTTTAGTCTCCTCATCTAAGAAATGGGGGTAAATAATATCTTCTGTAGATATCTCACAGAAATGTGATAAGGAAAGCATTTTGTAAACATTTAAATCCTATATGAACATGTCCCCATCTATTGGGTTATGAGTCCTCTAAACTTAGTGAAACTGGAAAGGAGTTTTAACATCTTAATATAAAGTAAAAGGTACAGATGTTTTAGCTGAGAGTTTGACTTTATATTAAGTAAGGATATGCATGCAACACAATAGGCTTATTTTCTCAGTCTCCAATAAAGAATAAGAGTGGAAATATACAGAAACTTTTCCAGTGTCCACCTTGACAATAATCAGGATGCTTTCCACAAAGGTTTCTTTAAAAAATACTACATTGCCAGCAAAACAGCAAATTCTTTGAAATTGTGTCTCACAGTCTTACATGTCCCAATGCCCTACATGTATGTCCTATAATCAGCAAATAGTTAATTGACTAATTATCTGTCGCCAAACATCAAATGATCTCATGTCTTTCTGCCCCAACAGGTAAATAGAAATGTATTCAGAGAACTGGACCCAAGTAACAGAATTTGTCCTGATTGGTTTCCCTGGTAGCTGGGGCCTTCAGCTCATACTATTCTTGGGACTTCTGGTGACATATGTAGTGACAATCATGGGGAACGTGCTCATCATTGTACTTAGCTGGTCTGACCACCGCCTACAAACCCAGATGTATTTCTTCCTGAGAAATCTGTCCCTCCTAGAGTTGGCATGGGTCTCTGTTGTGGTCCCCAAAATGATGGCCAGCCTCCTCACCAGAGACTATTCTATCTCTTTTGCTGCCTGCATTATGCAGTCCTACCTTTATTTTCTCTTTGGCACCACTGACTTTTTCCTCTTGGCTGTCATGTCCCTGGATCGTTATCTGGCCATCTGTCGTCCATTACACTATGAGACCCTCATGAATGGTCCCATCTGTGTTAGGTTAGTGATAGCCTCCTGGATTTCTGGCTTCCTTTGGGTGCTCTCTCCTACCATTCTGATGGCTAGTCTGCCTTTCTGTGGCCCTAATGTCATTGACCACTTCTTCTGTGATAGTTGGCCACTTATGCGGCTCTCTTGTGCAAATACCCAACTTCTGGAGTTAGTTGCTTTTATACTTTCCACAACTGTTCTTCTGGGCTCCTTGGCACTAACTTCTGTCTCCTATGGCTGCATCTTTCTTACTGTCTTCCGGGCTCCAACAGCTGCAGAAAGGAGGAAAGCATTTTCCACTTGTGCATCACATCTTGCGGTAGTTATCATTGCCTATGGCAGCTCCATCTTCCTCTATATTCGCATATCTGAGACCCAATCTCTGTTCCTTAAGAAAGGGGCCTCAGCCTTGGCATGCATCATCACCCCTCTTCTGAATCCATTCATCTTTAGCCTCCGTAATGATAAAGTGAAGCAGGCCCTACGAGACGCCTTGAGGTGTCACAGGAACATAGGCATCAGAAGGCTATGAGGAATTTGGGACGAAGTGTGAGCTTTTCTTTGCAGTTTGGGAGACAAAAGTCCCAAGCAATGGACTAACATTGTCTCCTGGAATCAATGAAGCGGTTTAATGGTTAAGCATTGAAAAAGAGTCTTTATTCAAAAGCACTGGAAAGGAATCATCGATTTGGGCTTATTTTTAGCCACAAAAAAAGGAAAGCCTTCTTTAGATCTTATAAACCTTCAATATAGTCACCTTTAACTTGAAATGATGGAATTGTGGTCTAGCACAAAGTGTACAGGTTTTTACAGGGGTGCAAAAAATCTTAATTATTACTAGTGTGGCATAAAGTCAAGTAAGTTTCCACTTATGAACTTGACCTTTCATTCATAAAATAATCTTTTTTGGGGGTATGGGAGGCATACTTGTTCTTTCTAAGGCAAAATGTTGTATTATGGAATTCTTATATAAAAATTACCTGTAGATTCATAACTAGAAGCTAAGTTTTATGCAGTCAATAACTAGGCTGGAGAATGTTTTCAGTACCTTGGTAGAGGCCAGTCCAAATAGCAATGAATTTAGAAAAGGGGCAATATATCCTCTAGAGAGAACCTCAGTGCCCCCACAAAGTTCATGATGGTAAAATATTCACCAGTAAAATGATGTTATGGCAATGGGACTCTGACAGTGAGATCTTCCAAGCAAATATAGCTGTGCTGAGTTACTAAGAACTGATGACAAGGGTTAGGATAAAAAATAAAGAGTTGTGCTAAGTGTTACCAGCTGCTGGAAAATCTTAAAAAACAAACAATTAGATCTGTGATGTCTACATGGCATGCAAATGAATTTTTCTGATTGATGGGGAAAAACATTACCCTTCCAGTTATAGAGAAATTAGACATTCTCAATATTGTCATGTTGTGACAAAACTCTGTCCCTGTGTAGTTATGGTTCTAAGTAAAAGCAAATAAATATTGAATATACATATGTCTAGAATAGATTTAGCAAGCTTTAATGATTATTATATGGAATGCCTAACAATCTGTGTACCTCAGCTGTCCCATCTATGAGAAGAAAAGAATGGTTTGCGGATGGATAATGCATCTTCAAATTGGAATTAGAGTAACATAGAGGAGTAGAAAGAGCCCTGCATTTGGAATGAAGAGCCTCTGACATCTATGATCGGTATGACCATGGCTACTTAATCTTTCTGAGTCTCAATTTCTTCATCCATCACATAGATACTATTTCTTTTACTCCCTATTTCTAAGATTATATTGGTGATTAAACAGAAATATTGTAAATAAAATACTTTGCAAGCCTTAAAGGCCCATATAAATTCTGGATATTTTTTATTACTTGGGGTTTATTTAAACTTCTAAAGGGAAAGAATTGTTTTGCTTTTATGCACCTTTCTTACATAAGTCTCAGAAAATTCCTAGTTTCTCTCAAGGATCATAATATATGATATCTCCAATGAAGAGTCTTTTTGGTGCCTCCATATTGTTTGTACTTCCTCATTCTTTTATGTGTATGTTTGCAAGTGTGTGTGTGCATGCATATATATATATATATATATATATATATATATTCATATATACACACACATAATACATAGAGCAGGATTACTTGGGAAAGTTGGAGACTGTTGGTCTGTACCAGTGATGGCAAACCTTTTAGAGACCAAGAGCCCAAACTACAACCCTCATGCTACATGTGAGCCCCCCAACCCCTCCCTTACCCCAGACAGGGGAAGGAGAAAGCATTCCCATTGAGCTGCTGGGCAGAGGGGCAGGTGATGTGAGAAATGTCCTCAGGCACATGTGGAGAGCAGAAGGGAGTGGCACCCTCTGGCACATGTGCTATAGGTATGCCAACATGGGTATATATCATTCTATTTAAAGCATTTGGAGGCTCATACTAAGCTAATCAAAGCACCAAGGGCACTAGCCCCTAATGAGAATAGTCCACTAGATGTTTATCTAGGCTTATTTCAAGTTCTAAAGGTCCTATTTATATCCACCAAAACAAATAAGAAACTGTGTAGAGAACAGAACCAATTAAACTTTCTTTATCAGAGGTATAGACTTTGTCCCAATTAAGGAATCAATTTTGCATTCAACTCTTGCCTTAACCTATCAATGACTCCTGCCACTGAAATGGGATTACACATACATAGAAACACATTTACACTAAGTTATGGAGCCCTGTGAACTAAGTGGAAAAGGACTTATTGTAGAACATTGATAAAATGGTAGGTATTTAGACATCAGTCATTTTCTCCTCTTGAAACAAACTCACTAAAGCATTAGTTATACATAGAATTAGGAGGGTAAAATCCAAAATTATATTGAATAATCTGAAGAAATGAAGAATATGTCCCTTTAAAATTGTCTTCTTGTGGGTATATGGAGAAATAAAATATTAAAACATTTGCTCCCAGAACTAGCCAAAGGATTAACACTAAATATTCCCCTACAAGAAATAATTGTCAGTAAATAGTCCCCAGTTTGTGTGTGCTCTCAAACTAAGCTAATAAATTTTGAGAGGAAACTAACAAGAATCTAAACATGTGGATGATGCTAACTTCTCATTCAAATTGCACAGCACATACATGGTGAAGATCCATATATACTCACTATACTACTTTTCCACTTCAGACAACTTATCTTTCACTGTATTATCACTACCCTGATCCCAGGAAAATCCGTCTTATGACTTCCCTACATCTGGTAATGGCACCATTATTCCAATAAAAATGGCAGATTTAGAGGGTTAGAAGGGACTTCTTAAATTACATAGTCCAGCTTATACTTGAAAAAGAATCACCATGACTTACCTCAAAGTATTCCTCTCACCTCTTCTTAAAGACTGCTGCTGAGATTTCAGATAGGAGAAACTATCTCCTGAAATAGTCTATCTCAAACATGGAAAGTTCTGATTCTTGGGCAACTTTTCTTGACACTAAGCCCAAAAATAACCTTCATTGACAGTCATGGATATAAATAAATGCTCCATAGAAAACAATATATTTATAATAATGCTTTTTTGTAGTAGCAGACCTGGAAACACTGGAAATGTTCCTAGGTTTGGTATTGGCTAAGGAAATTATATTACATGAATGTGATGGAATATATCTCTGCTATGGGAAATAATGAATATGATGAATGCAAGGAAGCATGAATAGAGTTACATGATCTGGTGCAAAGTGAAACAGAATTAAAGTAAATGACACCAAAAATTAAATGAAGAGGGAAACCACAAACCAATCCAAAATAAATTTTGCAAAATTGCTAAGAATAAGATTGTCCCCAAAGAAGCATTATAAGAAGAAAACCACCTCCATTTCTTTGTAGAGATGAAGGACTCATGAGTGTTGGACACTGCATGAATTATAATATGTCTGCATCTGTCATTATTGCTGAATTGTTTTCTTCTTTCTCTTTTTCTTTTAAAAAATCTGTTATAGTGGATGGCTTTCTGGGAATAGGGGAAAAGGAATACAGGAAACAATTTAGACACTATAAAAACAAATGATATCAATAAAATTTATTTATAAAATTTTACTAGGGGCATTTAGCTGGTTCCATGGATTAAGAACCAGGACTAGAGACAAGAGGTCCTGAGTTCAAATTTGGTTTTGGATAATTCCGAGCTGTGTGATTTGTAGACAAGTCACTTACCACCACCACCCCCCATTACCCTGGCTTTGCTATTCTTCTGCCTTGAAACCAATACACAATATTAATTCTAAGATGGAAGGTAAAGGGATTTTTAATTGCCTCATATTGCTGCTGGACCTGCCCTTAAAAACCATGCCCAAATGTGCAATGCCATTTTAAAAATATCCTTCTTTCTTGCTATTGTCTACACAAACCTCACCTCATACCTCGTCAGTCACTCTTGCCCCTGGGTTTACCCTTAAAAACCATGTTCAAATATGTATATTTCATTAAATATAACATTATGAAATTAAATAAGTGCACATGCAAAGTCTTAAAGTCAAGTTTAAAAAAACAAATTCACTAATAGAATGAGGTAGGAATGGAAAGAAAGCAGTTTGTATGGAACTGATCTGGTAGTTATAGAGGGCTAAATATTTTATTTGAGACAATAATGTAATATGTTTCACAATATTATTCTCTGATTATCTAATAACTAGAAATGAGAAAAGTTGCATTAAAAAAGATTTGGATGCTTTTAAATACTGAAAGCAAACAAATAACCAACTACATGGCTGAACAGCCAAAAAATAATACAATATGAGAAGTATAATGTTCAAAACAAGGTAAGTTATATATTCCCTTTAATGCAGTGTTCCATTCCAGGTACAACTTATTTTTCATGAAATTTGAAAGAAAGCAACCATTTTAGCCCCAGAAATAATGATAGAATGAAGAAAGACTCTAGATGTAACCTGACAAGCTTTTTAACTTTCAAGAGAGCAGATTGTTAAAAACAAAGAGAAGCAGAAGGAAAACAACAAATTGGGAAAAAATCTTTATAACAAAAACCTCTGACAAAGGTCTAATTACTCAAATTTATAAGGAGCTAAATCAATTGTACAAAAAATTAAGCCATTCCACAACTGATAAATGGGCAAAAGACATGAATAGGCAATTTTCAGACAAAGAAATCAAAACTATCAATAAGCACATGAAAAAGTTTTCTAAATCTCTTATAATTAGAGAAATTAAAATCAAAACAACTCTGAGGTACCACCTCACACCTAGCAGATTGGCTAACATGACAGCAAAGGAAAGTAATAAATGTTGGAGGGGATGTGGCAAAATTGGGACACTAATGCATTGCTGGTGGAGTTGTGAATTGATCCAACCATTCTGGAGGGTAATTTGGAACTATGCCAAAAGGGCACTGAAAGATTGTCTGCCCTTTGATCCAGCCATAGCACTGCTGGGCTTGTACCCAGAGATAATAAGGAAAAAGACTTGTACAAAAATATTCATAGCTGCGCTCTTTGTGGTGGCAAAATATTGGAAAATGAGGGGATGCCCATTGATTGAGGAATGGCTGAACAAACTGTGGTATATGTTGGTGATGTAATACTATTGTGCTCAAAGGAATAATAAACTGGAGGAATTCCATGGGGAATGGAATGACCTCCAAGAGTTGATGCAGAATGAAAGGAGCAGAATGAGGAGAACATAATACACTGAGACTGATACACTGTGGTACACTCAAATGTAATTGACTTCTCTACTAGCAACAATGCAATGATCCAGGACAATTCTGAGGAGCTTATAAGAAAGAACGCTATCCACATTCAGAGGAAGAACTATGGGAATAGAAACACAAAAGAAAACAACTGCTTGATTACATGGATCGATGGGGATATGATTGGGGATGTAGACTCTTAATGATCACCATAGTGCAAATATCAATAATGTAGAAAATAGTCTTGATCCAGTGACACATATAAAACCGAGGTGAATTGCTCATCGGCTATGGGAGTGAGGGAAGGGGAGGGAAAGAACATGAATCTTGTAACCATGGAAAAATATTCTAAATTAATTAATAAAATAAAATTTTCCAAATTAAAAAAGAAAAACAGAGAAGTATAATGGCCTAAAACCATATTGAAGAAATTAATACAAAAGGAAGTAGAAGATCCTAACAATTACATAGTAAGGCATCCTATGACAAAAATTATTCCTATGTAGAAGAAGAGGGACAGGGACTTTCTAAAGAGACATTATTAGCTAAAAACTCAAAATACAGGGCTTTCACTGACCAATTAAAATAATAAAAAGATATATGCAGAGAATGAAATCAAGTAAAGTTAGCTAAGAAAAACGCAATAGAGTTGTATAGTCATATAATGATATCAAAAGAGATGAGCTTATAAGGAATTGGGACTATCAATGAATGCTAAGAAGAATATTCTATACCAAATAGCTATAAAAGTTTATTTTAAAATTATGATTTGTTTTTCCAAAGCATTTTATTTTTCTAAAGCATTATATTTATATAATATTTCACCAAAATATTCAAAAGGCATCTTTATCATATGACAAAAATTGAAAATATATAAAATCATATTGGGAATATTTTTTAAATCATTTGATCTAGTGAAAGAAATACAAATAAAAGCCATCCTGAGGCTCTACATCCCACTTATATCATATTGTCAAAAATGATGAAGAAAGGAAGCATGACAAATGTTAGACAGTGATGAAGCAGGTACATTAATATATGGTTAGTGAACCTCTGTATGGGTATCACCATTATAGAAAGAAATCTGGAATTATACATAAAAATTTACAAAGTGCATGCTCTTTGACCCAATTATACCACTGTCCTATATTCCAAAAGATGCCACAGAAAGGGGGAAGGGTCCTATATGTATAAAAATATTTGTAGCAATACTTTATGTATTATCAAAAATTAGAAAATAATGATATGGCTTTAAATTAGGGAATGGCTGAACAAAATGTTCACTATTTCAGATATAGTATATGAATGTGATGGAATTCCATTGTTTTGTAAGAAATGAGGAAATAGATGATTTCAAGAGACAGAAAGAATTATAAAATGATGTAGAGTGAAGTGAATAGAATTAGAAGAATAATTTACATAACATCAACATTATAGAAATGAGCAATTTTGCAGGCCTCAGTAAACTAATGAAGAATGAAATTGTCAAATTGAGAGTCTTATACAACACTGCTATAAAGACAAATGACATTAAAAACTGTAAGAATTATAATTAATGAAATGACCATTTATGATTCTAGAGTGCTGCAAATAAAGGATGCTATCCAATCTACTTCCTCACCAAGAAGAGATAGATACAAAGTATAGAATGAGACATTTTTTAATCATTCTCATTGAGGGAATTGTTTCTCTTTTTGTTGGGAATTGGAGGGAATAGAAAGTAATTTCTGTAACTTTATATATATGTATATATATGTATATATATACATATATATAGCCTTTAAAATTTTTTTCTGGAATTTTTATGCATCTTTTCTTTGTAATCTTCCTACAGAAATTATTTTAACTAATTACTTTCTCCATCAAAAATAGAAATATCAAATTTTAACTCTGACATCTCACTATCCAAGGAGTTTATAGAAAAGGTAGAAATGGTACTAAAAGGAAGAAAGATGGGTGAAATAACCTGATTGGAATAAATGTATACAAAAATCATACATATCAAAGGTGATACAATTGTGAAGGAGGCATTGAGGGACATTGAGGGACACTGAGGGACTTGACATGCAAATTATCTGAAAAAGAGGAAAATGCTCAGGATATGAAAAGAAAAAAAACATGAGACCAAGTCAATTCCAAAAGACAAAGTGCTAAATAACCTAAAAATTTATCAACATATATGCTATTCTACCATCTATACAAAGTCTTAATGAATGTTAACTTTAAGTTAATTCTCATTGCAGGTATTAGGAGTGAACAAGTGAGCATTTTCAAATGATATTCAACAAAGGATAAGATTTACCATTTCACAACTAATTTAATTGATTTTTTTTGAATTTTGCAAAAGTATATGATTTGGTAGGAAAAAATCTTGTCTTACAGATTCTTTTACAGCAAGATGTCTCTTATCTATATGCCAAGGTCACTCAAGGCTCTTCAGAAGTGCGAACAATAAAAGGAACCTTGTTCAGTGAATATAGATAATAAACATCAGACCAGACATAAAAAAATACATATTCTACAGAAGGTATTTGACATTGGATTTGAAAGAATAGTGATGGTAAATGGGGTATTCTTCTTGTATGCTTTGGATACTTTGCCTGATGATAGCAAAGTACCTCAAATATACCCCTTGAAAGGAGATTCAGATGTGAACCTCCTTTACTAGGCCCAGTGCACAAATTACTGAAGCGCAATTCTCATCTATAAAAATATATTTATTTTTATTAAAAGATAACTATAAGGATTATAAAACAAGGAAGCCCTAAGACTAAAAAGGGAAACTAAGCTTTAACCCCTCTCTACGTGGCCTCATGGCTCATTCTTCTGTTTCTTCCAAAACTATACTCTCCTTAACAACTAATTCCCATAAAGCTATGTGACTAGAGCTAACACTAAAATTCCTTATTAAATTTTATATATATATATATATATATATATATATATATATATATATATATATGAATTTGTCTCCAAGTAGATACTATTAGTAGGCCTAAGATGGCTAGGTCTACTATGGCAGTTGGACTCTGAAGAAAACCCTCAAAATCCCAATAAACAAGGTTTATAATCTTTTCTTATTTACCACAAAGATGTCTCAGCAGTAGTAGATATTCACTGTATTGCTTCCTGATGGTTTCTCAAGACAGGAATCAGGAACTTCCAAGATGATTCAGAGTCCCCCTCAGGCCCAGATAGTAGGCTGAGATGAAAGTCAATTGCTGACTCTGAGACCAACCAAAGTCCTGCCACCCAATATCTTCCTGGTAATAACTTTTCTTCCTTCTTCCACAGTTATGAAGAGAGAGACAGATTCAGACCTGTTCAGCTCAGGGAAAACAGCCAGAGTTCCAAAAACTTCCAGCCAGAGCTAAAAGCAGTGCAGGCAGAGCCAAACAAAACCCATCCCAGACTGACTTCTGAGTCCAAATTCCAACTGTTACCCTTAGAACTCTCTCTCTCTGCCCTACATCCTTCATTCCAAGCTTGTATATAGTTCCACTCTGCTTAAGAAACCTTGCAAACTTATCACTTAGTGGTAGTCTCTCGGTGACCGAGAATGACAATTGACTTTGTGCATTTTCATCTATGGTGTATAGATGAGTGTGCACAAAGACACTTGTACGTGAAGGAGATTTAAGTGGAAAAGTTAATGCACAGAGACAGTCCCACTCTCTCGGCGTTGGAAGCCTGGGTCCAGTGGCACGAAAAGTCGTTACATCTGGAGACTTCCTCAGCTGCATTGGATGGCCGTGTTGTCCTTTGTGCTCCAACATGCCCTGAGCACTCCACAGTGCTTTGCTGCATCGCCCTCTCAGCCGTTGAACCTTCTTGTTGGTTTCTTCCGTCTGTTCCGCTGAAGCAGTCTTCACATGCTGGGTGAGCAAAGCCCTGGTTCACCATGGGTCGACGACCCGATGGCTACCCTCACAAGGTTTGGCCGGCCTGTCGAAGCCATTGCCCAGGGTGTGGCCGCTGCCTCATGCTAGCAGCTACTGGGAGCCACAAGTGAGAGCTGGGTGTCAGGTGGGGGTTAGAGGCTGGAGAGCTGCCCTAGGAGGACACGACAAGCCCTCCATACCAGATACTACCCCTCCCTGAGCACCCCATACACCCCTGCAAACTTATCAAGTCTCTATTAACCTTAGTTCCTAAAGCTGATACTATATACTGAAGGAGATCCAGACTTCAGGGTGAAGGTGGGGAGGTTAGTTAAGGAGGTCCTCCAGATGTTCATAATTGCAATGAATTGAACTGGTTATGTCAAGACTCAGAGCAAATTATTGGTAATGCTATATGGCAATAAGACATGAAATATTGCCTCTGAAGACAAGAAATATACAAAAGATAATGGAGAGGTACATGGTGGGCATGAGGAGGGGCAACATATAACCAATGAAAAGTCCCAAAGAAGAACAGGAGCATCTTTTAAGATGTTATCAAGGACTAGACAAACATGAAGAAAGAGTGAGCATGACAACTGAAAAGTCAAACTGTTATAATGGTTTCCTTAAAATGTTGGGGAAAATGTACAGAATACCTCCATCACATTGGACGGAAAACTTTTGGTAATTTTTTTGGAGAATAAGAATATGATACAAGGACATATGACCGTAATTTGCATCACTAGACAGAATTCTGCCCTTCTGGTTTGAATTCTACAGGTCCCTGATTCAGATTTGAGTCTGATAGCCATTCACATTGGAGGATCTTCAGATTTCTCTTCTCTGTAGTTTATGTATTTCTGGTTATAACACATTTGCCATCCTGTAATAGTCTTATATAGGTCAATGAAACTAAGAGCTAGGATGTGCAGGGTTGCTCAAGATGGACAGGTGATAGTGGAGCATTCTGACAAAAGGAGACCCACTGGAGAAGGAAACGGCAAAGCACTCTAATATTTAAATAAGAGAAAAAATGGTAGGGACTTAACAGAAGTAGAAAAGATTAAGAAGAGGTGGCAAAAATATAGAGAGCTGTACCCAAAAAAAAGATCTTAACTTTACCCATAACAATGATTGTGTGACTACTGATCTAAAAAAGCCATACATCCTAGAAAATAAATCAAATGGACCTCAGGAAGTATTATTAACAATAAGGATAGTGAAGGTAATGGAATTCCAACTGAGCTCTTTAAAATCCCCAAAGATGCTGGTGCTAAAGTGTTGTATTCTATATGCCAGCAAATTTGGAAAATTCAATAATAGACACTGGTTGGAAGAGGTTCATTTACATTCCAATCCAGAAGAAGGGCAATGCTGAACACTCAAATAACCAAACAATTGCACTCATTTTACATGACAGCAAGATACTGCCTAAGAGTCTGTGCAATCTAGGCTTTAGTAATGTATAAACTAACAATCTGCAGAAGAGAAGGCTGATTTTCCAAGAGGCAGAGAAACTAGAGACCAAATTGCCAAAATTTCCTGGTCTGGAGAAAGTAAAAGAGGTCCAGAAAGACATATATCACTGCTTCATTGACAATAGCAAAGATTTCACTGTGTGGATCACGACAAAATGTAGCAAGGTCTCAAAAAGATGAGAGTACCACATCGTACTACTTGTCTGCTAAGGATTATGTATATTAGCCAAGAACTAACAGTTAAAACTAAACGTGGAACATCTGACAGGCTTTATAAGCGCCTTATTTATTTAACTTATATGCAGAATACATCATGCTAAATGCTAGTCTGGATTCAAAAATTGGAATTAAGTTTGCCTGGAGAAATATCAACAATCTCAAATATGCAAATGATATTATACAGAAAGTGAAGAAGAATTAACAAACTTCTTGATGAGGGTGAAAGGGAAGAATGTAAAAACTGGCTTGAAACAACGTAAAAAAGATTAATGTTAACATTAACAAAGCATTCATATAAAAAAGACCTTGGCACTTCCTAGAAAATAGAGGGAGAAGAAATGGAAGTAGTGCCAGATTTTACATTCTTGGTCTCAAGATCACTACAGACAGTGACCATAGCCATGGAATTAAAAGATTTCTGCTCCTTGGAAGGAAAGCTGTGGCAAATGTGAACAGTGTACTAAAAAAACAGAGACATAACCCAGCTTATAACCATTCATATAGTCAAACCTCTTGTTTTTTCAGTAACAATGTATAGCTGGTAGAATTAAAGTAGGAAAACTGAGTGCCACCAAATTGATTCTTTGAACTGTAGTACTGGAGAAGATTTATGAGAGCTCCCTGGACAGCAAAGAGATCAGATCAGTCAGTACTTAAAGGAATTCATTCAGACTATTCACTGGAAAGTCAAATGCTAAAGCTGATGCTCATTTCTTTGGCCACATAATACAAAGGCAGGGCTCATTGGAAAAGATCCTGATGTTGGGGAATTGAAAGCAAAAGGAGATGGAACAGTATTTGATGGATAAATGATGTCAAAGAAATGATGAATATGATCTCGGACAGACTTTGGAAGGCAGTGGAGGATAGAAGGGCCTGGCATATTACTGTGCGTGTAGCCACAAAGAGTTGGATGAGACTGAACACATGAACACAGGAACAACAAATTTATTAGACATGAGGTCTGTAACTCAAGCAAGCTACCACCAGGTGTCCCTGCTTACTGAACTACGTGATAGAAACCAGGAACAAGAGAAAATGGAGAAAAGAGTGGCAGGCTATTATTTTTGCAAGCATTTTATCAAAAGAAATAAAGAATCCTTGGGTCTTAGATGTATGCAGAATTCACTAAATATCTAAAGTATTTCAGAGGATACCAAGGCAAAATATTAAGTTAAACTGAGGCAAGCATGTTACCATGACAACAGAAGTGACTGTTCTTTTTTTAACCCTTCTCTTCCATCTTAAATACTACAAAAATACTTAATACTTAAATACTATAATAATAATAAATACTGTGGATTAATTCCAAGGGAGAAGGGTGGCAATGGCTAGGTAATTCGGACAATGTGACTTACCGAAGGTCATGCAGCTGGGAAGTGTCTGAGACCATATTTTGAACCTAAGACCTCTTGTCTCTAGGTCTGGCTCTCAAACAGCCCAGCTACAACTGCTCCCAGTGCCTGTTCTTTTAAACTGGAACTGGGTGTGTGTCAAATGGCACCAATGGTATTGGAGCTGGGTGGAGGCAAAGCAATTCCTTCTATATCATGGGATTTGAAGAAAAGTCAAAATATTTCTAGGAATTTAAGGTCCTCTGTTTCTATAAAAGATGGGAATTAGTGACAATTTTATATAGAGAGAGTCTATCATGTTCAAGTGTGACCCAGAAGTATGTGGGCTAATAAAGTACCTGAGTCCAGGTTCCCTCTATGGCTTTTCTGAGACCATAAAAGTAGTGGCATGGTGAAAGGAGGGAGCAGTGATAGACAATCCTATCGATGTTGAATTCAATTCAGTAGTTATTTATCAGGCACCAACTACATGCAAGACAGTGCAAATCACTGGTGATACAAAGATATAATTGGAACAATAGTTGCCCTTGAGGAGCATAAGATTTTGCACACATGTATCTAGGTAAATAAAAAGTATATAGAAGGTTATACAAGTTATTTGTGTGTGTATGAAAGAAAAGGAAAGTTAGGAAATTATTTCTGAAATCAAGGACTACAGGAGATAGAAGTGAAGAAGAGTTTATAGTCAGAATGCATCATCCTTCTGTGCATGACCAATATGGACATTTGTTTGACTATACATGTTTGTGATAAGCTTTCATTTTTCTTTCTTGTTCAATAGGGTAGAGTGGGTGGGAGGAAAAGAACATAGATTTTTGTTCATTGAAAAAAAATTGGGACAGTGAGATGACTCAATGAATTGAGAGCCAGGTCTAGAGACAGGAGGTCCTAGGTTCAAATTTGGCCTCAGACACATCCTAGTTTTGTGACCCTGGGCTTGTCACTTAACCCCAATTGCCTAGTCCTTTTCACTCTTCTGTGTTAAAATAAATACTTATTTTTATAATTTATTATTTGTAATTTATAATTTAAATAAATAATCAATTTATAAATTGGTTCCAAAATGGAAGGTAAGGGCTTTAAAAAATGAAAATAAAATTTAATTAAAAAAAGATGTTATAGCATATTCATCTTTAAGTTTTATATTTATATATGTTTATATGTATCCTTTTGATGGCTTTATAGAGAATAACTCAAATAAGAATAAAACTTAAAAACAAGAGCCTATTATAGTAACCTAGGTATAAAGTGATGAGTGTTTTAACTAGAGCACAGGTTATGTGAGTGAAGAAAAGGGAATAAATGAGAAAGATATTCGATATTGTGGAAACAATAATGGTAAGACTTGGCAATTGATTGGAAATGTTGGGGAGAGTGAATGTGAATGAAAAGAAAGAGTCAATAATGATAGCAGTGCTCTGAACCTGGGTGACATAAGGAGTGGTATTGCTGTCAAATAAAAAGAAAAAAAACTTAGAAGAGGGAAGAATTTGAGGGAAATATAAAATTTAGTTTTATACATGTTGTGTTTGAGATTTTACTACAATATCCATATGAAAACATCCACTGGACCATTGTTAAAGGGGTACTAGAATAGAGAAAAGTTAAAGCCACATATATATATAGATTTGAGGGCCATATCTATAGAAATGATCATTGAATCTGTGGAACTAATAAAATCCCTCATGTAAAAAGTATAGAGGAAATAGAGCAGAGTCTTGAAGGCTTTTCTAATCAAAGTGGTTGAGAAGAGAATGATTATACAGAAAAGGAGACTGGGAAAGAATAGTCAGTGAAGTAGGAATGGAGTCAAGAGAAGAATATCTTGGAAGGCAAGAAAGAAAAATGTGTTGAAAAGGAGGAAGTGAGCCACAGAGTCAAAGATATAGAAAGTAGAATGACAAGTGAGAAAAGGACATTGGATTTAGTAGTTAAGAGATCTCTGGGATTGTTGGCCCTGACTATTTCAATCAAGGGTTAGAATTGAGAAGCAGATTTTAAGAAACTAAAAATAGAGTGAAAAGTGAAGAATAGAGGCAGTGAATGTAAACTACCCCTTCTAGGAGTTCATCTATGGAAGTAGGAAGACATGGATCATGATAGCTTGAAGCAACAGTAGACTCAAATGAAAGTTTCTTTTTTAATTTATATATTTGTTTTCATATCATCTTTATTTCTAAATATATCTCTCCCCTTTTATATTCATCTTGCTATCCCTTGCAATAAAAGAATAAAGTAAGAAAAAGGGGGGAAAACATTTCAATATGACTAACCAACATATCATCCCAATGACACAACACAATACACACCCAAAGTCCTGCAAAAAATGAAAGGAAAGTACACTCTCATCTTTTCTTTAGGGTCATACTTAATTATTATGACAGGGTTCAGGTTTTGTTTTATTGATGTTTTTATTATTGTTACTCTCTCCATTTATATTTTTGCATTGTGTATTTTTTTTCCTCTGCCAAGAAGATATACTTGCTGGAAATGAAAACCTTCTGGTCAGAATGGAAATTTTAGAATGTTTTTTATCCATTCACTACAGAGAGACTCTTCTTTAAGGAGTTGGTTAACCTTACCTTGAACTGGAAAATGTCTTTGTTTTGTGATTGTGTCTTTGGTCATTCAAACCCTTATTTAAGTAGGAACAATTATGGAGAAACTGGTTGCATCCATTGGAAAAAAACTTACTGTTTTCTATCCCTTTCACCAAGTCAGAGGGAACTGTTATTTTATTTTATTACTATTTTTAAAACCTTTACCTTCCATCTTAGAATCAATACTTGGGATTGTATCTAAGGCAGAACAGCAGTAAGGGCTAGGCAATGGGGGTTAAGTGATTTGAACAGTCACATAGCTAGGAAGTGTCCGAGGCCAGATTTGAACTCAGGACCTCCCTTCTCTTGTCCTGGCTCTCAATCCACTGAGTTACCCAGATGCCCCCTAAGATAATATAATTTTAAAGGAGCAGTGCTTTTTACCTCATACTTAGCTGACATCAGGTAAATTGACAAAAATGAATTTCAAAGGGGACAACAGGACTGGGAGAAATAATTTTTAGAAATGTGATACTTTCAGGAAGGACAGGTCTTTGTAATGTGTCCCACTATTAGCACCTATGATATTAGAGCAATAGGAATAGGAGGTAAAGTACATTGGAGAAGGGATAAGATTGCAGAAGAGAAAAAGCTAGAAAGCAAACAAAGGCACATTTCACCCTAAGGAAATCCTGTTGATTTAACTGCACTGAACAAATTAAATCTAGAGAATAGAGGATAATTATATTAATAGATAGCATTTATATACAGGTTTGCAAAGTGCTCTATACATATTTTCTCAATGCATGCTCAAAACAAACCTGGGAGTTAAATGTTATTATTATATCTATTTTACAGATAAGGAAAATAAGGTAAAATAGGTTTAATGACTTGCCCAAGGTCATAGAAAGAGAGTTTAAGGTAATATTTGAAATTGTCTCCCTCCCTCCAGGCCCAGTGATCTATCCATTGCATCATATAGCTGTCTATAATGTAGAGAGGTAGGAGATTATTGGTTTAAAATATTATATATTACCTCACATGTAGCTACATTGTCAGTTTTCTCTGTTAAACTCGTTCTCTTTGCCATAAGGAAGATTTCAATGGATGAGGCATTTGGGAAAACATGAAGGGAAAAGAAATAATTTTTCAAAAATTGTACCAAACAGGGAAGTGTAAGAAAGTACAAAAGAGGGTGGGGGGCATCTGGGTGGCTCAGTGGATTGAGAGCCAGGTCTAGAGAATGGAGGTCCTGGGTTCAAATGTGTCCTTATATACTTCCTAGCTATGTGACTTAATGTCCATTGCCTAGCCCTTCTGCTCTTCTGCCTTACAACCAATTCAGAGTAGTGATTCTAAGATGGAAGGTAAGGGTTTAAAAAAAAACTATAAAAGGATAAACCTACTTACTTTTTACCTTGGCAATAAAGGATTAGATTTGAACTTTGGATATGTAAAGGCTGAAGCCTTTATGAGCACATTAGATAAGCCACTGTCTTCTCCCCTGAGCTGAATATGCCTTGTTGTTTCACTGTCAGTAGGAAAGAATAAATCTCGAATTAGAGAACCCAGGATGTCTAGATGGAATCTTCAGATTAACAGATATAATTTGAACTGGGCATTTGGAACCATAGAGAACTAACACTTAGAAGATACTGTATACCTTCAGAACTACAGAAGGAAACAATATCTAAAGTAGTTAGCAAGAAAATTTAAAAAATAAAACTATAATATTAATAATTCTACACTATCCACCCTATTGTAGATAAATTTCTCTATACTCAGCCTCTCTGCAAAGACTTTCTGACATCTCAGTGCTCTCTTGTAGCCCCCAACACTCTAGGTTTGGACCCTCATGTACTAATTCTAAAGGACCCTCAATTGAATTATCTTTAAAATCTCAATTGAGGGCACCTTTCACTCTCCACATAGTTGGTGTCCCTTTCCTAATTTGCCTAACATGCTTCTTATATTTCTAACAAAATTAGCCTTCTTTATGGGTCAAAAAGTTGGAATTACAGCAACAGTGAAGTCAAAGCCAACACTTAACTCTTCCCTCAAGAGGCTAATTACAACTTTTTTGCTTAATGAGATTGGGTCAAGCTGGTTTTCTTTGGGGATCATAGTTCTAAGAAAATTAAAACAAATTTTAATTGATAGAATTGGGAATGAATTAATCGTGTGAAGTTTGGCAAACCTCACTTTCTGCTTCAATTGAAGTCCCGCTTCATGTTAGTAGAAGGGAGAATAGCAATAGCTCAATCTTTCTATTTGTAATGCTTATTTGGCTCTAGAACCAGTTGGATCCTCTGAAGTTGAAACTTTTTTTAAACCCTTACCTTCCATCTTGGAATCAATACTGTGTACTGGTTCCAAGGCAGAAGAATGGTAAGGGCTGGGCAATGAGGGTCAAGTGACTTGCCCAGGGTCACATAGCTAGGAAGTATCTGAGACCAGCTTTGAACCTAGGACCTCCCATCTCTAGGCCTGGTTCTCAATCCACTGAGCTACCCAGCTGCCCCCTGAAGTTGAAACTTTTGAGTGATCGGGGGAAGAAGCCCAGGGAATTGAAAGGTTGAGATGGGTAAGTGAATCTAATTCATTCAACCCAGGTGTTATATTGGCTTTTTAAAGTCAGGACCTATATTTGATTCTAATTCAGATTTTCACAAAATTCAATTGATTCTGTAGACTCCTGAGTCATAAGGACTATGGAGAAGATTATGAATCATGAGACTTATGTGATTTCTAGTAAATTGCTTAATCTCTCTGAGATTCCATGTAATCATATGTACAATGAGGTTGAAAGCAAATGACCCTGAAGGATTTTTCAGCTTCTAGGATTTCATACTTCTAAGATGCCAAATTCTAAGTCATTAGATCTGGGAGGATATGTCAAGAGTTTTTCATTCATATCCCTGGTGATTTTTACCAACCATATAACATTCATTCATTCACCAAAACTCTATTATGCCCCAATTATGTTCTAGGAACTATTTATTATAGATGAAAGTTTATACATAGACAAAATTCCAATAGTCTTGACCCTAAAGAAGCTTATATTCTACTGAGGAAAGTTCACATAAGTAAGTACAAAATAATAATAAATGTAAATACAATATAATTTTCTTGAGAGGGGTGTGGAAGAGAGTATTAGAATCTGGGAAGATCATGAAAAATGTTAGGTATCAATGGCACTTGAACTGAGCTCTAAAGGACGGTAATGGTTACAGTAGGAGTAGATTGTAAAGTAGGGCATTGCAGGAATGGGGAACAGATTGATTGAAACAAAAACTTGGAGACAAGCAATGACTGCAATGGATGTGAACAAGCAAACAAGTCAACTTGACTAAAATTTTGAACCTATGAGGAGTAATAATATGAAATCACCCTTGACTAATATGTTAGAGCAAAACTATGAAGAGCTTTGACAATCAAATTAAAGTATTTATATTTTATTTATTATGAAGGAAGGAAGGAAGGAAGGAAGGAAGGAAGGAAGGAAGGAAGGAAGGAAAGAAGGAAGGAAGGAAGGAAGGAAGGAAGGAAGGAAGGAAGGAAGGAAGGAAGGAAGGAAGGAAGGAAGGAAGAAAAAAGAAAGAAGGAAAGAAGGAAAGAAAGAAAGAAAGAAAGAGAGAGAGAGAGAGAGAGATGACTGAATAAATGCATGGAGGAATAAAAGAATCAATGTACTTGGGATAAAAATTTAAAAGGGAAATACAACTAGATCTCAAGAAGACCATCTTCTAATTCAGAGACAGAACACATAATAGCAGCTACCATTTATATAGAAGGTTGAATTATGCAAACTGCTTTGTATGTTTGTATAATGTATTTATGAGATAGGTGTTATTATAATCCTCATTATACAAATTACACAAATAAGGAAAATGAAGCTGATCAGTCTCCCTCAAGCAAATATAAGATAGGCAGGAGGGAAGAGAGAATACATTTAATGTAAGGAAAATAGCCAATGCAAAGACATAATTGGGGGAGAGATAAAATTTCAAATTTAGAAAGCAATCTAATTGGATCAGTTTGTGGCATTAAGTGTTGAAAAGTAATAATCAAGTAAGTCTAGAAAGGCATGCTGAAGCTAAATTATCGAGTCTTTTAAATACCATTTTTAGGATTCTGTATTTTATCCTAGAAGCAACAAGGGGCTGCTGAAGTTTATCGATTAAGATATTGACAAACTTATTTCTAAAGAATATGAATGAATGGTTACATAAATAATGGATGAAAATCATTCACAAAATTTCTATGTACTTCAAATATATAACTCTGTTAAGGATTGGAAATGCGAATTTGTAAAAGGAAAATAAACCATGCCTTCAAGGAGCTTACATTTTAATTGGGAAAGCAACACATTTAGAAGAAGTATTAGAAAGGAATGTGGGACAAATTGGAAGATGATATGCCAAATGTATCATGACTTGGAGATTGTCAAGGAAGTGTCATTGTAGATCATCACCAATAAGAATCTGTTCCCAAGGAGTAGGAATCCAAATGCAGGTGGAAAAGGAAGAGGCCACAGTGAAGACTATGTGGCTAGGAAGGTCGTATCTGGCACAAAGTAGGTACTTAATAAATATTTATTGACTGACTGATATAGTATAGTGATCCCAGGAGCAGGGAGGAAAGGGTAAAACTTTCTAAGATATAAGAGAGTCTGAATTTAGTTTCAGTGGGAGAAGGATAAAGATTTGGCTTCTACATGAAGAATCAAGGATGACTCTCAAATTGATTGGAAAATTGATTCTGCCTACAATCAAAACACAGAATTTGGGAAAGCAAGTGGTTCAGGAGGGAAAATAATGAGGTCTGTTTTGGTGCCTGTGGAGACAGATATGATCTAATCAGGGAAGGTATTTTGGAAGTATCATCTCTCTCACTGTGGATATTACTTTTTAATGTAACCAAAGCCTCCTTTGGCTTTTTTTGACTGCTGTATCACACTGCTGATTGTGTTGATTATGATACTATGACCTTTACCCCACTTTTTACCCTTCTTGCCTCTCAGGAATCAGATCAATGCTAGGACTTCAAGACAAACACACACTTAAAGGATCACTAAAATACAAAGTAGCAAAAATTGAGTTACAAGTGAATAGCATAAATGATTAAGTGTTTGAGAATTGAACCATGGAGCTACCATTGAGAGCTGGGACATGTCTGGAAGAGGAAGCTTGGACCTTGAAGGAAGTACAATAAAATCCAACTTTATTAAGATAAAATCTAGTGGAAATAAATGTAATGTGCTATACTTGAGTTCAAAAATTAACTTTTCAAGTTGGAAAAAAGAATTACTAGAAAACATATATTTTAAAAACACATATCTGAATACTTAAAATTATAAATTTATATGCATTATCTATGACTTATTGTTTTTAAATATAGTGAGCTGATTACAAGGGCAATAATCTTGATTCTACATTAGTAGTATTATACACATTCAGCCTAACTTCAGGCTTCTGTTAAACTAGTCAAACATTCAACACTTGTTTCCTATTTCACTACCTCCAAATCCAATGGTGTATCTTAGCTTCCAGCTCGGATACAATTTGGTGGTCCCAAGAAGAGTTCAGGATCTGGAAGCAGAAGATTTGTATTTGAGTACAAGCTTATTATATGTCTTTGTTGTGTGACTATGAACAAGTCACTTTGTCATTTCTGCTCTCTCAGATACAAATTGGAGATAAATAATATCTTCTCTAGATTTTTCATAGGATTATGATGAGGAAAGCTCTTGCTAAACATCCAAAGTTCAAAAAGTCCTATATAAGCATGTGCCCTTCTGTTCAGTTGTCAGTCTTCCAGGCTGAGTGAAATTGGAAAGGAGTCTTAACATTTTGGTATAAAGTACTGGGAGCAGGTACTTTACCTGAGGGTTATAGTTTATATTAAGAAAGGATGTACATACAGCACAAAAGACTTATCTTTTCAACAGAAGGGTAGAAATATACAGTTTTCACTAGTGTCCAGATTAGTAAAAACCAGAATGCTTCCCTCAAAAGTTTCTTTAGAAAATACTACATTCCCAGCAAGATGAAAAATTCTATGAAATTTGAGACTTTGTCTTATACCTTTGATGTCCTCACAATCTAGTCAAGTATTCTACATGTTAGATGATTAACAAATAGTTGATTTACTATTTATATGTCACCAAACATCAAATGATCTCATGTCTTTGTGCCCCAACAGGTAAAGGGAAATGTATTCAGAGAACTGGACTCAGGTAACAGAATTTGTCCTGATTGGTTTCCCTGGTAGCTGGGGCCTTCAGCTCATACTATTCTTGGGACTTCTGGTGACATATGTAGTGACAATCATGGGGAACGTGCTCATCATTGTACTTAGCTGGTCTGATCACCGCCTACAAACCCAAATGTATTTCTTCCTGAGAAATCTGTCCCTTCTGGAGCTGGGGTGGGTATCTGTTGTGGTCCCCAAAATGCTGGTCAGCCTCCTCACCAGAGACTATTCTATTTCCTTTGCTGCCTGCATCATGCAGTCCTACTTCTATTTCCTCCTAGCTACCACTGACTATTTCCTCTTGGCTGTCATGTCCCTGGATCGCTACTTAGCCGTCTGTCGTCCATTACACTATGAGACCCTGATGAGTGGTCCCATCTGTGTCCGACTAGTGATAGCATCCTGGATTTCTGGATTCCTTTGGGTGCTCTCTCCCACCATCTTGATGGCTAATCTCCCTTTCTGTAGCTCCAATGTCATTGATCACTTCTTTTGTGACAGCTGGCCACTTATGCAACTCTCCTGTGGTGATACCCAACTTCTCAAGTTACTGGCCTTTATACTTTCCACAACTGTTCTTCTGGGCTCCTTGGCACTAACTGCTATCTCCTATGTCTACATCTTTCTTACTGTCTTCCGTGCTCCAACAGCTACAGAAAGGAGGAAAGCATTTTCCACTTGTGCTTCACATCTCACTGTGGTTATCATTGCCTATGGAGGCTCCATCTTCCTCTATATTCGCACATCTGAAACCCAGTCTTTGTTCCTTAAGAAAGGGGCCTCAGCCCTGGTATGTATCATTACTCCACTTCTGAATCCATTCATCTTTAGCCTCCGTAATGATAAGGTAAAACAGGCCCTAGGAGACGCCCTGAAATGGCACAGGAACATAGGCACCAGGAAACTATGAGGAATCTGGGACAGAGTGTGAGCATCTCCTTGTAGATTGGGAGACAAAAGTCCCAAGTAATGGACTAACTTTATCTTCTGGAAGCAAAGAAGAATCTTAATCTTTAAGCCTTGAAAAAAGCCTTTATCCATAATGGAAAATTATATATCCATAATTATATATCCAATTCATCCATGATGGAAAAAAATTGGAAAATGGATCTTTAATGACTTAAGTGTGTTTTTAGCAACAAAGAAGGCAAACACCTAACTTTAAACTGGAAGAATGGCATTATTGTCTAGTAGAAAGAGCACAGGCTTCAAAAGACTTCCAATCCAAGAAATGCTACTTTTATAGCATGAAGTCAAGTAAGTTTCCATCTGTGAACCTGTGAGCTTGGGTGTGGGGGAAGGTGTCACATTTATTCCTTCGAGAACTAATATTCTAATTCTAATCTGAAATTCTGACATCAAAATTACATGTAGAGACCTAACTAGAAATTATGGTAAAGAAAGTGGATTCTGGGCAGATGAGAGTTGGGGTAGAGGGTACTGTCAACCCTGTAGAAGAGGATAGTCAAAATGGCATTGAACCTTAAAGGGGAGCAAACTGTTCTATAGAGAGAACATTTGTACTCCAGCAAAGTTCAGGTGGTAAAGAAATTATGCAGAGAAAGAGTGTTATGGTATTGGGACCCTGACAGTGAGATCTTCCAATCAAATGGGTTTGGACTGACTTACTGAGAACCTGTGAGAAGGATGAGGGAGAAAATCAGTGTGCTGAATGTTAAAAGTTGGTAGAAAACCTTAAAACCTAGGTCTGTGATGTCTATGTCATGCAGATAAATTTTTATGAGTTATAGGAAAGAAATATCACCCTTCCCTCTGTAGGGAATTTCCACACACTGGATTTCATCATGCTGGGTTAAAAACTGTTTGTTCCATTATAGTTATGAATCTAAGTACATGCAAAATAATATTAATGTGCATATATCTAGAATAGAGTTGGCAGCCTATTACAAGGAATGCCTAACAATCTGTGTTCTTCAATTATTCCATCTCTGAGAAGAAAGGAATGGCTTGAGGATGGTTATATAGTATCTTCAAATTGGAAGAACGGCACCATGGGGTAGCAGAAAGAGTCCTAAATCTGGAACAAAGAACCTTTGACAGCTATAACTCATGTGACCATGGCCATTTAATCTTTCTGAATCTTAGTCTCCATTCATCAAATAGGTATAATATTTTCTTTACTTCCCACTTCTAAGATTGTCATGGTAGTAGTAGTAGTAGTCTCTCGGTAACTGAGTATGACGATTGTCTTTGTGCGTTTTCATCTATGGTGTATAGATGAGTGCACACAAAGACACTTATTCATGGGGATTTAAGTGGAAAAGTCGCACTCTCTCGGCATTGGAAGCCTGGGTCCAGTAGTACAAAAAATCGTTACACCTGGAGACTTCCTCAGCTGCATTGGATGGCCGTGTTGTCCTTTGTGCTCCAACACGCCCTAAGCACTCCACAGTGCTTTGCTGCATCGCCATCTCAGCCGTTGAACCTTCTTATTGGTTTCTTCCATCTGTTCAGCCGAAGCAGTCTTCACATGCTGGGTGAGCAAAGCCCTGGTTCACCAGGGGTCGATGACCCGATGGCTACCCTCACAAGGTTTGGCCGGCCTGTCGAAGCTGTTGCCTGGGGTGTGGCCGCTGCCACATGCTAGCAGCTACTGGGAGCCACAAGTGAGAACTGGGTGTCAAGTGGGGGTCAGAGGCTGGAGAGCTGCTCTAAGAAGGCACAACAAGCCCTCCATACCAGCGATACTACCCCTCCCTGAGCACTCCATACACCCCATTGTCATGGAGATCAAATGAAATAGTATATATAAAGTGCTTTGCAAAATATTAAAGCACCATATAAATGCTGACTATTTTTATTGCCCTGTTATGTAACCCTTTAAAGGGGAAAGTGTTTTACTTTGTTCACCTAATTCCTAACATTTTACTTTGCATGATAGGTGTATCTGGGGTCTTAATGGATATTTAATAGCTTGTCATCTTGTTATTATTCATTAATAAACATTAATTGAATTGGATTAAAGTAAAAAAAAAACAAAGTAACTTTTGAATCAATGGTAAATTGACATTTCCCAAATACAGAGTAGAATAAGTGGTTTTGCACTGAAATCAGCATAGAAAACTGACCCAATTTCACATAAATTTCCTGAGTCATTGTATCCTCCAGGACCAAAAACTGATAGCATCCACAGGTTCCCTCAGATGACAGCTAGCCTCATATTGCTTGAGAATCCAGCATGGCAAGGAATTGTCATGATTTCTATAGGAATAATGGACAAATTGAGCAAAATGGTTTCCTCTTTCACCAATCCTTCTAAAGAATTCTCTCAATTTCTGTACCATTGAGGAACCAAATATGTGGGGGAAACTTAGTTAATTTAGGTATGCTTGGTTCTCCTTTTAATCCCTATATTTAGATTTCCAACATTCTTGAAGCACATCAGAGTGATATGATCCTGAAAACACACTGCTCTTGACCCAAATGACTGTCATTCTTAGATTCTCAATTAGTATCCAGACCTCTTTATAATTTTATAATCAAATAGTGAAATAGCACTAATCATAGATTCAGAAAACTCGGGTTCAAGTTCTGCCTCTATTTCTTACTAGCTAAGTGATTTTGAACAAGTCACTTAACCTGAGTGAATCCTTACATCTAAAATAAGGACAATAATTATATTGTCTACTTCTCTCACTTGTTGAAAGTTTCAAACGCAATAAAAAGAAAGTATCATATAAACATGAATCATGATTACTATGAGAACCAATTGTCAGAAAGTGATTCTGCTCATTCCAAATAAATGCAATTTTGGACTGAATTTTGGACTGAATCAAGGCAAAAACATCATATTACTCAATATTTATTGTACGATACTACTTTCCCCAAAGGAACTAGCTCATTTTATACGAAAAGGGACAGAAGAGATAATGCTGATAGTCTGTTATCCTTGGAATTCACTGATTATATTGGAATGTACGCATACTATTTGGTGAAGGTTTTCCAACCCATTCCAAGCGCACACCACTGCCAATATCATGTAGATTTTTGTTATTACTACAATGCTACTACTACAACATTTACCACTATTTCTTCTTCTTCTTCTTCTTCTTCTTCTTCTTCTTCTTCTTCTTCTTCTTCTTCTTCTTCTTCTTCTTCTTCTTCTTCTACTACTACTACTACTACTACTACTACTACTACTACTACTACTACTATTACTATTACTACTACTACTACTACTACTACTACTACTACTACTACTACTATTACTACTACTACTATTACTACTACTACTACTACTACTACTACTACTCCATCTTCATTAAAGTTTCTCAAAAGTCTCATTTCCAAGTTGTTCTGAAAGGGCACAAGGCTTCTATATAGCTTTCTTTACATTGATAATCATGAGAAGTCTATAGAGGCTTATATTATTCAACTGATTACTATTTTGAATTCTTGTTGTTTTCCTGTATATATGAACTGTGACCAAAAAGCCTAGTGAATAATCTTTCCAAGAAATGGGAAATTAGGAACATGTGATATTAATTCTGAAATTTCTTAGGATCATAGAATTGCAGTCATCCATGAAGTGTAACCTGAACAATGAAATGGACAAAGTCACCCAACCAGGTTGTGTGTGGTGTGTTTAATAGTGCTCAGAAGGAACACTTTTCTCATAACTTTCATAAAGATAACATAAGGAACACCAAAAATAGGAGTTCCCACATATGGGAGAATAGAAAAAGAAGACAGTACTACTTGTATAAGGTTGTCTGGATTAAACTGTTTGAAACAGAACTGTATATGAGCCTGGAGTAGAAAATGTGCTAAGTTAATTGTGACTCTTCCAATATGCTCCACCAGGAAGATCCTCAGAAGGCCCAATAAATATCATTATTAGCAAGAATGTGTCTATTTCTGGTAATAATGAATGGATCTTAGTCTCTGTCAGGAGGACAAATGAAATGACCACTAGTAATAGCAACAGGAATTAGAGTTGTCTACTTCTTTTTCAGCTTTATTATCTGGAAATTTATTTTACAAAAGGTCTCATTTTCTGTTAATGCTGTCTGTCAATTTTTATAACCATAAAGAACTAAGAAAGAACTTCCAGAAAAGGGGAAAAGCTAGCTACATATTTTTGACAAAAGAGCCTCGGGGAAATAACAGTAATGAAGGAAGTGAAATTCCTGCATTGGGCAACCAATTCACCCTTCAACCAATGACAAAAATAATCTTCTTTAGGCTTGACTCTAGTATTTTCCAACTCCAAGTCCTTCTGAACTAAATTGCCACCAATAGGCTGATAACCAGAAGAAGAATGGCAGCAGCTCTCCAACCTCAAAAATACCAGTCCTGTTTTCAGCCCAGATCTCATTGTTATCATTCAGTGTGGCAACTACCATAGAGAAGGGGGCAGCCATCCTCACCAAATACCAAACAACTGCCACTCTCCAGGTAAGCAATCCACCTTAGCTGAAATATCAGGGAACTATGAGGGAGAAATAAAAGGCAGCATGCTCCAGGCAAATCAAACCCCTTCCCCACCTCTTAGACCATCATTTCTCTTATACCCTGAGAAAAATAACCCAGAACCCTGAACTCAAGAGCCTTAGGAACATCCAAACAATTATGACACACAAAGCAGTCAGGACAGCCTGGTTGAAGTATCAAGGCATCCCGAGGAACAGACAGGAGTCAGCAGGTGTCAGGCAATTTAAACCAGCTCCCTCACTTATGATCTCATCCCAGATTAGCATGGAAATAAACCAGAACCTTGGACCCAACAGGGTTGGGAATAGGATTGCTGTCAGCCCTATGCCCTCACCCATCAGCTTGGGAAGAAATCCTTGTAGAGGTGCACCCTCTTCACTGCTCCTGCAGGTGCTACAGCCTTAGCTACTGAAGACCCAGAAAAGAAAGATTTTGTTGGCTGAGTCAAATGTTTCAACATCAGGACCTGATATGAATTTATCAGTGAAAATGATGATAAAGAATAAGTATTACCACGTGATTTGCTGCTACACTCTTCAAGACCATAGAACCTTTACATCTGACTTGCAGCTGTAACTTTCCATGTATGTTGTGTCCTCATTAGATGAGGAATTTCTTGAGATCAGGATCTAGCTTATTTTTCCATTTGCATCCTGACCTATATTCAATGAATACAACTACATAAAAAGTACTTTAATTAAAGGAAGGTTGGAAGGGCAGACTCTAGTAGTTGGAGAGACCTGGGAATGAACTATGTAAGAGATGGTGCTCCAAGTTACATCTTAAAGGAAGAAAGAGACTGTATGACATGGAGGCAAAGAAGCAGTGCATTCCTACTATATAGGCTGGCCAGTGCAAAGGAAGGAGGTAGAATGTTGTATATAAGAAACAGGAAGAAATAAAATTTCATCATTGTACTGTGTGTGTATATCTGTCTCTGCATTTGAGTCTCTCTACATATGTGTTTATGTCAGTTAAAGGTGAGAAAATCTTCACTTCACTTGAAGGGAAAAGAACCATAAGCTTCAAAATGAGATGAAAATATCGCTAGCCACCTACACTTTCAGCTCATGCTAACTTGTGACCTTGAATACACCATATATAAGTCTTTTGTTCTTTATGTTTATTATTTCTACCTTTAGGTGAATGAAAGTTGAAGACACAATGGACAAAATTATGGTTTTATTCACTTTAAAAGATTGGAAGAGTCACCAATGGCCCATGTTCAGAATTTCCTAGAAACTGAACTCTGATCCAAGACATCTCTGAGATGTAATTTGACTCAGCCCAACAAATAGATCATCTCACCCACAGGTCTTGCAAGCAAGGAAGTTGGAAAATGTTTTGGTCAGTCACTTTAAGACAACTCTTCCATAGGGACTTAGGCAGTGGATAGAAGGCTATGCTCAAATTTAGAGGTGTGTTTTTACTTCTATTTCTAGTTACCCCTATTAAGTGCTAAGTGATGTTAATTTGTTGTAAATTATATCAATGAGCTTTCACTGGCTTCAATGATATAGGAAGAATAAATTACAGAGGAAGAGCAAACAATGGCGAATGGTTAATTGGGATGGGTAAGAATGAAGGAATAAACCACTGTATTTTTAAAATTTTAGATTGGAGGCAGCTAGGTGCCTCAATGTATAGGACAGGCCTAAAGATGGGAGGTCCTGGGTTCAAATCTGACCTTAGATACTTCCTAACTGTGTGGCTCTGGAAAAGTCACTTAACCACAATTGCCTTGCCCTCACTACTCTTCTGCATCAGAACTGATACTTAGTGTCAATTCCAAGATAAAAGGTAAGGGTTTTTTTCCTAATTTAGATTAGGATTTAAAGAAAACCCTATAATCCTTTATGAGGAATCCTCTCTAGAAAGGGAGAACTGATATTCTGGCACACTGACCTCCTAAATGCACATTTGAGTTGAGATTCTAAGGCCAGAGCTTAACTACAAAGTAATAACAATACTTTTTATTCATTTCTTTATGGTTGGCAAGGTAATTTACTCATACATTTTGAGAAAAGGTATATAAATATGCTTCCCTCATTTTACACATTCAAACATTAAGATACAGAGAGGTTAAGCAATTTGCCCCTCCTTTGAAAATGTTGCAGAAGAAGCAGGTAAGAGACTGGCTTTATTTTTCCCAGATCCAGAAGTCTCATAGCTCACTGACTGCTTATCAATCTTCTCCAGTTATTGGAGAGAAGATAATTGGAGAAAAGATATATCATCAATCTTTATATTTCTCTTCTGAGCTTGGTTTTTAAAAAATGGTTATAGTTCTTCAAAGAATGTACCATTGTCTATTACCCAAGTCTGTTTAAAAATATATAGCATAAAGGGAGTTATAAAGCTACTACATCATCAATAATAAGTTTTCCTACCTCTTTCTACAAATTTCTACAAATTTTCCATTTCACAATACCCAGCCCTGTCAGACATCTCTTGCATTGGTGCATTGCATCCACTACATGATAAAATGAAAATCTATGGGCCTTTGTTCTCTTGGAAATCTACATTATGAAACCTGCAGAATTCTACCAACCTTTGCTGCTTAACTATAGGCAAAGCAGGCCTACATAATATGATTTGAGAGCTGTTAACAAAGGAAAGTGTCCAAAATACCACCTCTAATCCAAATGTCATTGTTCCAAATCTCTCATTATTAAAAATTTATTTCTTTAAGCTAAGAATTATCTTTTTCTGTGGTCTTAGCTTAAGTGGAAAAAGAATGACATCTGAACATATATAGAAATGATATTAACTTTAAGAGATTTATCAGATCAGTTGTAATTGAAGGAGTCAACATAAGAGTAGACTCTGGAGACTCTATCTTAGACTTTTCATGTCCTCTCAGTCTAACTCAGTGTCTTACATAGGTTAAGTGGAATTTTTCAAAAACATCTTCCATATATTTAATTATTTTATATAGAGCCAGTTTGAGCTCAAGGGGTTCAGACTGTTAAATTAGTATCAAGCTGACTATAGCTCTGTCTGTGGTGCTGAAATGTAAAATAGTGCTCTGGACTACAGATTTTGGAACCAATTAAACAAAGCATGCATGTTTCTGGGTTTAGCAGTCTCTTAAGAGGTGTCAGTGGCCTACTCACTTGGTAGCCACCAGACTTTGGATAAATTTATTCTGTATAATATGAGTAAACTATTGTTTCATCTTGATTTTTTTTTCCTTTACCAACCATTGTTATGAATATATATGTCCTCTTCTTATAAGGTCCCAAGACTTTAGTTCAGGGGAGGTGATTTTGTATTGCTGGAAGAATGCTATCTATTGGGAAAGTAGTAGACCACTGGTCTGTATCTATTTTCTCCTCTTGAAACAAACTCACTAAAGTGGTAGTTATACATATAATTATGAAGGTAAATTTCAAAATGATTTTTAATAATCTGAAGAAATGAAGAATAAATCCTCTTAAAATTGTTTTGTTGTAGGTCTATGGAATATATCGGGACTTTAAAGAGAAATAGAATGTTAAAACAAATGCTCCCAGAATTATCCAAAGAATTAACTATAAGTTCTCCTACAAGAAGTAATAAGTAAGGGAATAAATAGCTACTAGCTTGTGTTCCCTGTTGACCTAAACTCCAAAGATTTTGAGAAGGAGCCAACAGGAAAATAAATATGAAGATAGCACCAACATCGCATTCAAATTACATACCCTATAAATAGTGAGGGTCCATATTTACTTCCCACACTATTTCTTTTCCATTTTAGACAACTTATTTTTCCCCTTACTACTACTTCTGAACCCAAACCTGTTACTTCCATATTCCAATGAGAATGGCAGAATTATAGAAATGGAAGGGCCTTCATAAATTATGTACTCCAACCTATACCTAAAAAAGAAGTCCCATGACTTACCTTAAAGTGTTTCTCCTCCTCTCTGCTTAAAGACCTCTATTGGGGTTTCAGGTGGAGGAAAACTATCTCCTGGAGCAGCCTATTTAACTGATGTGTAGCTTAATTTTTAGGAAGCTTTTCCTGACATTACACTTAAACATAACCCATTCATTATCATGGATATAAAGAAAGGCTGCTGAGTCAATAAAATACTTATAGCAAAGCATTTTGTAATAGCAAAAAACTGGAAAGGCAGGAAATGCCCCCTGGACTTGGGAATGGATAAAGAAATTATATTTCAATAATGTAATGGATTATGACTTTTGTAAAAAATATGGACATGAAGAATAGAGAAAAGCATGAATAAAATTACAGGAGCTGCTACAAAGTGAAATAGAATGTTACTACAGCAATTAAATGGAAAGAACAATTCATCTAAATTTAACGTTGCAAAATTACAAAGAACAAATATCCCCAAATAAGTGTTATGAGAAGAAAACCTTCTCCATTCCTTAGCAGAGATGAGGGATTCTTGAATGTTGAATAATGTAAACACACACACTGACATATTATATATGTAGGGTGGCATATGTCAATAATTATTGCTGAATTTTTTTCTTTTGTTTCTCTTTTTCTATTAAAATTGTTATATATCACTCTGAGGGTGGGAGAGAAGAGATACAGGAAAATTAAACACTCTAAAAACAAATTATATCAATAAAATTTATCTAAAAAAAATTTAGCCTCCTCTTGTTCTTGGGTCTGTCTTAGCAAAACATGTTCAAATATACAGTCATTTTTTCAATGTCTTTCTTTGTTGATGCTAGCACAAACCACATCCAATATCCAATCAATCACCTATTGATTAGGGTGTATGGGGTACTCAGGGAGGGGTAGTGTCTCTGGGATGGAGGGCTTGTCGTGCCCTCCTAGGGCAGCTCTCCAGCCTCTGACCCCCCACTTGACACCCAGCTCTCACTTGTGGCTCCCAGTAGCTGCTAGCATGTGGCAGCGGCCACACCCCAGGCAACAGCTTCGACAGGCCGGCCAAACCTTGTGAGGGTAGCCATCGGGTCATCGACCCCTGGTGAACCAGGGCTTTGCTCACCCAGCATGTGACGACTGCTTTGGCGGAACACGCAGAAGAAACCAATAAGAAGGTTCAACGGCTAAGATGGCGATGCAGCAAAGCACTGTGGAGTGCTTAGGGCGTGTTGGAGCACAAAGGACAACACGGCCATCCAATGCAGCTGAGGAAGTCTCCAGACGTAACAATTTTTCGTGCCACTGGACCCAGGCTTCCAATGCCAAGAGAGTGGGACTGTCTCTGTGCATTGGCTTTTCCTCTTAAATTTCCTTCACACACAAGTATCTTTGTGCACACTCATCTATCCTAACCCCATCCACCCTCTTCAAGACCTGCGGCGATGGGGGAGTGGCGACGCAACAGGTGGAGGTGACCACTGGCAGTTGTAGTCACGATCCTGTATGTAGGCAGCCCATGGACCAGTGGTCGCTTGGCCCTGTGGGCAGCAGGGACGTTTGGCAGCATCCTGGGCGACTGAGCAGCCCTCTCTAGGACAGCACTGCTCACCCTAATCAAGGGAGGGGACTATAAAAGGTGTCCCAAACATTGCCTGCCCTACAAACACCCGGTCAGCACACCGCGGCTGGCGGGTCATCCCCTTTAAGTGGTCGAAATCAAAGAAAAAGTACAAAGAGACTCCTACTAGGAGCATGGAACATCAGGACATTACTTGACAGAGAGAATACCCCAAGACCTGAGAGAAGAACAGCTCTAATCGGTAAAGAACTGGCGCAATATAACATCGACATCGCAGCCTTAAGCGAAACATGCTTACCAGAAGAGGGATCACTCAGCGAACCCACCACTGGATACACCTTCTTCTGGAAAGGTAGAGCCTGAAATGAAGACAGAATCCACGGTGTTGGCCTGGACATCAAAACCAGTTTGCTCAAACAGCTGCCAGACTTGCCTGTGGGCATCAGCGAGAGGCTCATGAAGATCTGTTTGCCTCTCAGCAAAGACCGGTATGCCACAATCATCAGCGCATATGCCCCTACACTGACCAGCACAGAGGAGACCATCGAGCAGTTCTACTCTGACCTGAGTGCCGTCCTGCACTCAGTGCCCACAAATGACAAGCTGATACTACTGGGAGACTTCAACGCCCGCGTTGACCAGGACCATGAAAGATGGAAAGGAGTGCTCGGCAAACACAGCGTGGGCAAAATGAACAACAAAGGCCTACTGCTACTCAGCAAATGCTCAGAGTTCGAACTCACCATCACGAACACTGTGTTCAGAATGGCGAACAAATATAAAACAACATGGATGCACCCAAGATCAAAACAGTGGCATCTCATTGACTACATCATTGTATGCCAGCGAGACATCCAGGATGTAAAGATCACCAGAGCCATGAGAGGAGCTGAATGCTGGACAGACCACCGATTGGTTAGAGCGACTCTTCAAATGCGCATTGTGCCTCGCCATCCAAAATGCGCCCAGACAGTTCGCGCACTTTACAACGTGAGTCGTCTTAGAAATCCATCTTATTTGCAAACACTCTAGTCCTGCCTGGACGACAAGCTGTCTGCCAAGGGACCACTCACTGGAAGCTCAACTGAGAAATGGAACCAGTTCAGAGACGCAGTGAAGGAAACATCAAAGGCAGTCCTAGGCTCAAAACAAAGCAACCACCAGGACTGGTTTGACGAGAACAAAACTGCTATTGAAGACCTATTGAGCAAAAAGAACAAAGCCTTTATAGAGTGGCAAAATAACCCAAACTCTGCTCCTAAAAAGGACAGATTCAAGTCTCTCCAAGCCACGGCGCAGCGTGAGATCAGGAAGATGCAAGACCGATGGTGGGGAAAAAAGGCAGAAGAAATCCAGCGTTTTGCTGATACGAAAAACTACAAACAATTCTTCAGTGCCCTCAAGACTATCTATGGGCCATTAAAACCCACCACCACTCCCTTGCTATCCTCTGACGGTGACACTCTCATAAAAGATAAACAAGGCATCAGCAACAGGTGGAAAGAACACTTCAGTCAGCTTCTCAACCGACCCTCTTCAGTCGACCAAAGCGCCCTTGACCAGATCCCCCAAAACCACACCATTGAACAACTTGACGTCCCTCCTTCAATAGAGGAAGTCCAAAAAGCCATTAAACAAATGAGTGCAGGCAAGGCACCCAGTAAAGATGGGATCCCAACCGAGGTGTACAAGGCCTTAAATGGAAAGGAGCCCCAGGCATTCCACATAGTGCTGACCAGCATATGGGAGGAGGAAGACATGCCACCAGAACTCAGAGATGCCTCCATCATAGCCCTATACAAGAACAAAGGCTCACGAGCAACCTGTGACAACTACAGAAGCATCTCACTACTCTCCACTGCCGGAAAGATCCTTGCCCGTGTTATACTCAACATGCTGTGATGGATCTAGGCCTGAGCGTCTACATCAAATACCGACTGGATGGCTCACTATTTGACCTTCGCCGCCTGACTGCAAAAACAAAGACAACAGAGAGACTCATCCTGGAAGCTCTCTTTGCAGATGACTGTGCTCTCATGGCCCACCAAGACAATCATCTCCAAACCATTGTGGACAGGTTCTCCACCGCAACAAAACTGTTTGGCCTGACTATCAGCCTCAGCAAAACAGAGGTGCTGTTCCAACCTGCACCAGGGAATACAGCTAACCAGCCATGCATTACAATCGACGGCACGCAGCTTTCTAAAGTCAACACTTTCAAGTACCTGGGCAGCACCATCGCCAACGACGGGTCCCTAGACCACGAGATTAATGCCAGGATCCAAAAGGCCAGCCAGGCACTTGGGAGGCTGCGCTCCAAAGTCCTCCAACACAGCGGTGTAAGCACTGCGACGAAGCTCAAAGTGTACAACGCAGTGGTCCTTAGCTTGCTCCTGTACGGTTGTGAGACATGGACACTGTACCGGAAGCACATGAAACAGCTGGAGCAATTCCACCAACGCTCCCTCCGGTCAATCATGAGGATCCGATGGCAGGACCGAGTCACCAACCAGGAAGTCCTCGACAGAGCCAACTCCACCAGCATCGAAGTCCTGGTCCTCAAAACCCAGCTACGATGGTCTGGACACGTCATCCGCATGGACCCACAGCGAATACCAAGGCAGGTATTCTATGGTGAACTGTCAGCTGGACTCAGGAAACAAGGCCGACCAAAGAAAAGATTCAAGGATCAGCTAAAGTCCAACTTGAAGTGGGCTGGCATTACACCAAAGCAACTAGAACTCGCTGCCTCTGACAGAAGCAGCTGGCAAACCCACATTCACCATGCCGCCACCACCTTTGAAGATGAACGACGTCGACGTCTTGCCGCTGCGCGTGAACGCCGACACCAGGCCACAACCGCACCTCCCGTAACAACTGGTGTCCCAGGCCCCATGTGCCACACACTCTGCGCCTCAGCCTTTGGACTCCAAAGCCACATGAGGGTACATCAATAGATGATAATGCACAAAGACAATCGTCATTCTCGGTCACCGAGAGACTACTATTACTACTACTAATATTTCTCCTATTTGTCCCATCTTTACCATTCCTACTGCCCCTATTCTAGTTGTGCTCTAGATTACCTTGAACCTAATCTTTTGTAACAACCTTCTAACAGCCTCCTATCTTCTCCTTAGTATCTGTACTGCACACCATAACCATAATTACGTTCTAACACTGCTTTTATTTTGGGAGCCTCCTTTAGTATTATTCATTGTCTATCAAATAAAATACAAGCTCATGATTCTAGTACTCAAGCCAGTATTACTTTCAAGACGCTCCACTATAATCCTACCTTTTTTTGCCAGTTGCCAAACATTTCCTACATTTAAGTTCATATGAACTACCCACCATTCCCTAAAAAATACCTATATCCAATGCTAGCATCATGCCTTTTCTGATACCATTCATTCCATCTTAAAGTTCTATCTTATCTGTGCATATTAAAATCAGGAACCCATTCCTAAGAATTATAATAACATTGTGTACAAATCTCTCTTAAGCCCTTTGTCATTATCTACTTTGTTTTAAAGAATTATTTGTGCACATGTTTAAACTGGTATAATAAACTGCATTATCCATGAGGTTTGTATCTGTCCAACTATTAGCACAATGTCTTGCATTTGATAGCCACTCAATAAATATGTTATCTGAATGAGTGGAACAGAATATAGGCACATAATTAGTGCTTGTATGCTCTTCCACCTCTCCTTTCACAAAACCTCAAATACTTTAGAGAGGATAATTTCCTATTTCTATGGGATAAGATTAATATGACAAACAGACTTCTATAGCACAAATAAATAGAAGGTCTTATGAGTGGGTTCAAATGCAAAAGACAACAAGAAAACCAAAATTTCCCAAGATTTACTATATGCTTTTGCTCATATGGTTCCCTACACCTGCAATATCCTTCCCTTATGTATACCTTTTAAACTTTGTATTTCTTTTAATACTCAACTCAAAAGATGTTTCCTTCCTGAAGCTGTCCTTTATTTCTCTGCTGTAATTTTTATTTCCTATTGAACATCATTTAGCACTTTGTATTTGTCTTGTGAATTAATCATATGCTCTTTTTATGACAGTTTTCTTATACTCATTGCTGGAATGTTGATTCTTACAGATAAGGAAGAAGCCTTTTGCTTTGTTTTACATGATCCTCATCATTTAGTAAAATGGCTTGCATTTAATACTTGTTAAATGAATATTTCTAAAATTGCAAATGAATGATAATCATAGAGTGCCTAGTTTATCTTAGAGCTTGAAACTTGACTTTTGTTTCCTAGGAATTCTCAAACCTTTCTAAAATGTAAAGAGGATCAAAGAAAGTCAGAAATTGAGGAAGAAAGCTAAAGGAATATGTAAATCAGAAATTAGTTCAAAATATGAAATAGTAAAGGAGAGAAAAACTTCCAACATATCTCTTAATCTCAAGTAACAGAAGATAAAGCATAAGAAAAATAGTAGAGAGAGAAGCAATACTTCAGAGGAGTCAATGTCTAAGAAGTGAGATAACAATGAGAACTCATTTATTAAATATGTCTATAACATAAATGTCCAAAATATGAATATCAAATATAGACTAGGACTCCTACCAAATGGAAATGAATTTTATAATACCAGGTGTCATCACTAATATTTAGTAGCATTGGACCATGACAAGAATATGGCTGTCAATTGATTCAACTCATTCAAAAAGATAAGAAGAATAGTGAGACTAAGAAGTTGTGCCTTTATTAAGAAAATGGAAATTTCAATGGGATTACATTTGCAAATCTGTGTGAGGAACAGTGAGTTCATATAAACTTAGAGGAAGGTTGTTAGCAACATGCCCCAAGCATCTATCCTTGACCACAAGCTGTTCTACATTTTTACAAATAACTTGTATGAATATATATATATATACATATATATGTATCACATTTTTGAATGATAAAAGATAGAGAGGACAGTAAATAAATAGCAAATAGTACATTCAAGTCAATAGCCAGAAGATTTCTCAAAGCTACATGAGTTGAATCTAATATGATGAAATAATACCATGTTTATATGATGAGATATCATGTGTGCTACCAGCACAAACCTCATCCAATATCCAATCCCTAATTCATGCACAAATCGGCATAGTATATTTGATTAAATTTAATAAATTTAAATGCAAAGTTCAAAAAAACGAACTGACAGGTAGAATAAGAGGTAGGAATGGCAAGAAAGCAGTTTGTATGGAATTGATCTGGTAGTAATGGAAGGCTAAATGTTCTATTTGGGTCAACAATGTAATATGACAGGCAAGACACAGAATCTAAGCTTATGCTATGCAGCATTTATAATGGTATAGGTCCCAGGACTAGGTAATTGATAATATCTTCAAGAGCAATATACCCTTTTTAGACTACATCTGGATAATTACATTCAGTTCAGTACATTTTAGGAAGGACATGGATACGTTAAAGTAGACGCAAAGAAAGGCAACCAGAATATTGAAGAACCTAAATCTACACTATACAATAGTCTATTGAAGGAACTGGAGATATTTAGCCTTAATAATAATAGGTTTCATGTGAATGAAATAACTAGTCTTCAATTATTTGAAAGAAGGCTAGTACCTGGAAGAGAGATTATACTTGATCGAGTTGGCTACAGTGGGCAGAACTAAGAAAAGTGGCTAGAAGGAGCAAAAAAAAAGAAATTTAGGCTTGATAGAACTTCTAACATTTAAAATTATCAAAAACTATGCTGGGATTCCTCTGAATGGAGTGTTTCCCTTTCAATGTAAGTCTTTAAGCAAGGAGCTAGATAGACACTTATTAGGTATAGTGAGGAGAATATTCTTGACAAGTTTATGGAGTAATTAAATGACATCTGAGATTCTAACTGTATTATTACCTGGCCCCATAATAACTAAAAATTAAAAAAAACCTTACATGAAAAATATCTGGATATTTTAAAAAGCTAAAAGTGAAAACATAAGAAATTGCATGACTGGACAGTGAAAAAAATAAATGCAAGCCTGTAAAAAGCATAATGTTCAGAACAAGGTAGATCCCAGTAGTATTGTGTTCCTTTCTAGGCACAATTTCTTTTTTCATGAAACCTGAGAGAAAGCAACCATTTCATCTAACTAGTAATGATAGAATAGAAGAAAGACTCTACATATAATATGACAAGCTTTTTAAATTCCAGCGAGAAGATTTCAAAACATTAATAAGAACAATAGGCAAAACACTATAGCCTAAAATTATATAGGAAAAGTGAGTAGAGATGTAGATCTTGATGATTACATAGTAAAACATTCAAAAACAGACAAAATTATTTCTATAAAGAAAAAAAGATGCAAGGGCATTTTAAAGCGAAATTTTGGCCTAAAAATTCAAATGTAGGGTATTCACTGAACCCAAAGAATTACTTCCCCAATATCAAGTTTTCTGGGATTCATGAAAAGGACATAGGTGAAGGATTTGGAAATCAAAGGATGATTACATACTTCCACTGGAATAAAAAAATCAGTGTCCCATTCCCCAATCCCATTCTACTCTACATCAAACAACTTTTAAAATGCAGTCTAAAATTATAGTTTATTTCCCCAAAGCATATAATTATTTCTTTTCCTAATGTGGATTGCCTTTAGTCAGAACTCATGTCTTCTGGACTCTGAGGCTAACTATCCACTGTGCTATGCTATCTCTCTACCTTTAAAATTTTAGAATTAACCTTGATTGGTTACACCTTATTTTTAAATTTTTCTATTTTTTAAACTGTTTTAGCCAAAGAAATAAAGAATCCTTGGACCTAAGGTATATAAAGGATCCACTAAATATATAAAATCTATCAAAGAATAGCAACACAAAATATCAAGTCTTGTGCTGAATTTGGAAAAGCAAGTTACCATGACAACAGAAGTGCCTAGTCTCTAAACTTGAACTGGGCATGTGCAATAAGGTGCCAACATATTGAAAAGAGAGTATAATGATAGTAAACGACAGAGGCAAGGCACCCTATATTTTTATTTGTCTAATATTGAGGTGGGGATTAACTCCACCATTATCAGATTTGAACAAGTGTGGGGTTTACCCCTCTGAATTTTAAGTCCTTTGTTTCTGGAAGAGATAGGGATTGTTAGCAATGTTGTACATAGTGAAAATATAGATCTATATGGATCTAGATCTATATGAGTCAGTAAAGCACTAAGTCCAGGTTTCCTCTATGGTTTTCCTGACACCGTAAAGACACTGTAAAGAAGGGGAGGGAAGAGACAGAGACATAGAGAGAGAAGGGAGGGAGGGAGACAAATAGAGAAGAGAGAGAGAGAGAGAGAGAGAGAGAGAGAGAGAGAGAGAGAGAGAGAGAGAGAGAGAGAGACAGACAGACAGACAGACAGACAGACAGGCAAACAAAGACTAGAAAAATACAGGCTTCATTAAGAAAAGCCTCATGGAGGAGATTGTTATTGGACTGTGCTTTGTAGGAAAGGAGGAATTGGAGAAAGTAGAAGGAAAGAAGGAAGGAATACAATCTGAATATGGGAGGCCAGCAAGTAAAGGCACAGAGTTAACAGAGGGGAAATCACAAAAGTGATCCCTTCATCCTCAAGTTTCTCATCGGCACTCTGAATCCCTCCTTTGTACTTAACATCACTTTAATATCACTAAGGCTATCAGGAAAGATCTTGTGTAAGTGAAGGCACCTAAATTGTACTTCAAAGGAAGTAGGGTTTCTACAAGGAAGAGGTGATGAAGGAGTACATTCTAGACAATAAACATTAAAGAGTTGGAGGTGGGGGTGGGGATAGAATTTCATGTATGAGGAACATTTAGGAGGCCATTGAAAATAGAACAGATAGTTCATAAAGGAGAACAATGTGAAACAAGATCAGAAATGTACATAAAAACCATATTGTTGAAGGTTTCAAAAGCCTCAGAACTTTGTATTCCATCCTAAAGGCAATAGGGAGCTTCTGCAGATTTTTAGGGAAAAGTGTGACATCCAGACAGAGATGATACACTTAGAGTGCAGACTGAGACATCTTCTTCTTTTACATGGCTAGTGTAGGGTTTTGTTTCTCTTTCTTCCTCATTTGGTGAAAGAAATGGGTGGTAGAGGAAGCATATATTTGTTCTTAAAAAAGGACAGTTAGAGGCAAAGTCATACTTATGTTTCATATTGATGCATATATTTTGATGTATACCCATTTGATGGCTTTGTAGAAAATGACTCAAATAGGAGAAACACTAAAAAAGGAGCCTATTAGAATAGCCTAGGTAAAAGGTAAAACATGCTTGAACTAGAGCTCAGGTTATGAGTGAAGAGAAGGGAATGAATGAAAAAAAATGTTACATATCATGGAGACAATATTGACAAAACTTGGCCGTTGATTGGAAATATTGGAAAGAGGGAGTATGAAAGAAAGGAAAGAGTCAATGATGACAGCAATATTGTAAATCTGGGTGACATAAAGAAGAGTAATTCTGTCCAAGAAAAAAGTTTGGAAGAGGGAAGTACTTGAGGGAAAATATAGAATTCAGTTTTGTATATGTTGAGTTTGAGATTCTACTGCAATAACCACATGAAAACATCCATTGGGTCATTGTTAATGTGATAATCGAGCCCAGGAGAGAAGTTAAAGCCAAATACATAGAAATGATTATTGAATCTGTGGAAACTAATGAAATCACTAATGAAGAAAGTATAAAGTGTAGAGAGGACCCAGGATAGGGTACTGAATACTCCTCAAATCAAAATGGTTGAGAAGAGGATGTTTATACAGAAAAAGAGACTGAGAAAGAGCAGTAAGTGCAGTAGGAATTGAGTCAATAGATGTATATCTTGGAAAAAAAGAAAGAAAAATGTCTCCAAGAGGAGGGGGCAAGCTACAGAGTCAGAGGTGTAGGAAGGTCAAGTGGGAAAACAAGTGAGAAAAGGGCATTGGATTTATCTTTGGGATTATCAGAGCTGACTATTTCAGTCAAGGATTAGGACTGAGAAGTAGATTTAAACAGACTAAAACCAGAGTGAAAAATCAAGAATTGAGACAGTGAGTTTAAACTACAATTTTTAGGAGTTCGACTGTTATGGCAGAAGTCATGAGAGGACTGTAGAATCATATGAAGGTTTCTTTTTAAATTGATCATTTTTCATTTTATGTCAATTTCATTTCCAAACATATATTTGTACTTTAACTCTCCTTGCTTTAGATGCTGCCTCCTCTCCTTACCCAGCTTGCTATCCCTTGAAATATAAAAAAGAAAGGGAAAATTTTTTTGCAAAACTAACCGACACATCAACCCAATAACATAGTATAACACATACCCATAATTCCCCCATTTCTTTTTTTTATAAATCTTTACTTTCTGTTTTAGAATCAATCCTGTGTGTGTTGGTTCCAAGGCAAAAGACCCATGAAGACTAGGTAATGGGTTTTGAGAGACTTACCTGCAAATCACATAGCTAGGAAGTGACTGAGCTCACATATGAACCCAGGACCTCCCATCCCTAAGCCTGGTTCCCCATCCACTAAGCCACCTAGATGCCCCCTACTCCCCCATTTCTGCAAAGATGTAAGAAAGTTATACTTTCTCATCTTTCCTTTGAAGTCAGATTTGATCATTTCTTCAATTCTCAGATTTTATTTTATTATTGTTTTTGTGATTTTTTTTCTCTTTCTCTTTCTATTTTTGCATCATGTATGTCAAGGGGATAGATGTGCTATCAATGAAGCCTGCTGGTAAGAATGGAAATCTTAGATTGTTTTTGATCTATTCACTACAGAAAGACTTTTCTTTACAGAGACCTTACCCAGAATTTAAGGGTGGCTTCAGTGGCAGGTTTTCTCTGTTTTGCACCACCCTTTGGTGATCTAATTCATTCAGAACCTTATTTAGGTAGGGAAAAAGCCTGGGAAAACTGGTTGTGTCCCTTGTGAAAGATCTTGCTGTTTTCTATCCTTTTCCCCATCCTCCTCTTCTTTTTCTTTCCCTTGGCTCCCCCTTCAATGACGTAAAAAATGCAGTGGATCAGGAGTATAGTCAGAAGTAGCCTTGCCTATTTATTTAGGTACAGTAACTATTTGCTAAGGTTATATATTTTAAAGAGGCACTGTTTTTCTCCTTATATAGAATTCGATGGAGGACAAAGGGACTGAGAGAAATAATTTTTAGGTATGAGACATTTTCAGAGAGGAAAGATATTTGTAATATGTCCACTATGAGCACCCATGAGTACACCAAAAAAGGGATAAATTATAGAAAAATGTTAGAAAATTAACAAAGGCACATTTCTCCTTAAGGAAGTCATGCTGATTTAATTGTACTGAAGAAATTTTGATCCATAGAATAGAGGATAACAATATTAATAGATGGCATTTATATAGCACATCTATATCACTGGATCCTTACAACAAACCTGGGGCTTAAGTGCTATTAGTATATCCATTTTACCGATGAGGAAACTGAGATAAACAGATTTAATGACTTGCCCAGGGTCATAGAGCTTATAAGTGTCTGAGGTAGGATTTGAAGTTAGGTCTTCCTCACTCCAGGCCCAGTCATCTATCCACCACTGCACCATATAGCTGCTTACAACATAAGAGAGGAAGGAGACCAATGGTCTGAAATATTACATATTACCTCAGATATAGTTAGTTCCTCAATTACTTTGTCTAATTCTTTTTCTTTGTCATGGGGGAGAGTTCAATAGAGGAGATATTTTGGAAAATGAGATAAAAAAACAATTTTTCAGAAAAAAAGGACCATATATTCAAGTTTGAAGAAGAACAGAAGGATAAACTTCCTTACTTTGCCTTGGTAATGAAGGATCATCTATGAATGTTGTGTACTGAAAGTCTAAAGCCATCATGAGCACCAGTTATACAAGCCAACTTCTTCTCCCATAAGCTGAATATGCCATACAGTTTTACTATCAGTTTGTAGGGATAAATATCAAATCATAGAGCTTGATGTATTCACTGTGAGAATTAAGATGAACGTACAATAACTCAAGCATCAAATTAATAAGATTTATTAAAATAGAAACTAGAGTTAAAAGGGAGCTAACTAACTCAAGCCGCATTCCCGAGGAAGAAGAGCAAGAGAGAGGAGTCCCAGAAACTTATAATCAATCACATAAAAACACAAATAAATGAAGAGAAAAGGATACTGGGAAATACAAAAGGAATTCTGGGGAACATAGTTCTGGGGTTCAAGATTATCCACCTACACATCACAGAACCCTCAGATTCACAACTGTAATTAGACATAGGCATTTAGAGTTACAAGGAATTAACATTTAAAAGGTACCACACAGTGCAGCTCAGTGTATTGAGAGCCAGGCCTAGAGATGGGAGGTCCTGGGTTCAAATCTTAGACACTTCCCAGCTAGGTGAACCTGGGCAAGTCACTTAACCTCTGTTGCCTAGCCCTTAATTCTCTTCTGCCTTGGAATTAATGTCAAGTATTGATTCTAAGATGGAAGGTAAGGGTTTAAAAAAAATAAAATTTTAAAATAAATAAAAGGTACTACACTTCTTCAGAAGCTGAGAAAAGGGCAGCATCTAAAGCAAAGAGAGTTAAAATATGAAGTATAATGTGACATAATTCTTCACTATCCACTCCATTATATATAAATTTCCCTATACTCAAACTCTGCTTAATTACCATGTGATATTCTAGTCTTTTCTCATAGACCCCACATATTAGATCACACCTTCCATGGATCCTTGTACAGAAGTTTCTCACCATCCTTAATTGAGTTTATCTTTAAAATCTTAGTGGAAGGCACCTTTCATACTGCTTACTTTCAATTCATTTAGTACACATTTCCCAATTTGCCAAGCATGCTCATTATGTTTCTAATAAAACTAACTCTCTTTATTGGTCAAAGATATGGCAGAAATAGGAACAGTAAAGTCAAAAACCAACACCTCTTTCCTCAAGAGGTTAATTAAAGCTTTTTTCCTTAACAAGCAATGGGTCAAGATGGTTTTCTTTGGGGATCTGAGTTCTAAGAAAATTAAAACAAATTTTAATTGATAGAATTGGGAATGAATTAATTGTGTTAAGTTTGGAGAATATCATCTACTGTTGCAAATGAGGTTTTGCCTCAAGTTAATAGGAGAAAGATATCCTAGCAATATTTCAGTCTTTCTGTTTGGAATGCTCACTTGGTCCTAAAGCCAGTTGGATCCTCTTAAATTGAGACTGTCAAATGACCAGGGGAAGAAGCCCAGGGGATTAAAGTATTGGTATGGGCAAGTGAATCACATTCTTTCAACCCAAGTCTACTGTTGGTTTTTCAAAATCAGCACCTATAATCGATCCTGATCAAGATTTTCACAAAAGTTCAATTGACTGATTACATGGATCTCAAAAACTGGGGAGGCAGAAGATTATGAACCATGGGACCTATGTAATTTTGAATAAGCTGTTTAAACCCTTTAAGACACCATGTGCAATGAGTTTGAACTAATTGACCCCTAAGAATCCTTCAATTTTTAGGATTCTGTGCCTGTAAGATCTCAAATTCCAAGTCATCAGCTTTTTGAGGACAGGCTAAGAGCTTTTCCTTCAGGTCACTTGTGATTGGGATCAACCATATAATAATTATTCATTCATTCACTAAACATCTACTATGGTCCTACTCTGTTCTGGGGACTATTCTTAACACTGGTTATACAAAATCAAAATTCCATCGCTTGTTCCTAAAGAAGCTTATATTCTACTGGAAAATGTACATAAATAAGTAAGTACAAAATAATAAAAGTAAATACAATGTAATTTTCTTGGGTGGGGGAATACTAACATCTGGGAAGATCAGAAAATATCATGGGAATCAATGATGCTTGTACTGAGCTCTGAAAGAAGATAGAGATTCCAATAGAAGTAGATGATAAAGGAAGGCATTCCAGGTTTGGGGAATAGATTGAACATCATGGAGACAAGCAAAGAACTGTAATGGATGAAAAACATCCAGCAAGTCAGCTTGACTAAAGTTCTGAATCTATGAGGAGGAAAAATTTGAAATCGTCCTTGACTGGTAGTCTAGAGGAAAACCATAAAGGGTTTTAAAATATCTAATCAAAGTAATTGAATTTTACCCAGGAAGAAAGGAAGGAATGTCTGAATGGACAAATGAAAGAATAGAGGAATCTGCACTGATTAAACATTTATTGTTTGCCAAGAACTATACTAAGTACTAGAGATAAAAACTTAAAAGGGAAATACTACTAATTCATAAAGAGCCCATCTTTTAATTGGGGGAAAGAACATATAATGATTACTGTCATTTATATAATGCTTTAAATGATGAAAAATGTTTTGTATATGTTATCCAACTTCAACTTTATGCTATAAGCATTATTATTATTCTCATTAACAAATTAAGAAAATGAGACTGATAGCATGTAAATGATTTACCTAGAGACATTCTGCGAGTATCTGAGGCAGGTTTCAAACTCAGGTCTTCCTGACTCTTTCTCTGGAGCTTTATCCGCTATGTCATCTAGTTGTTCATAGAGGATAATTCAGATCCAAAGCAGTTGTAAAGGTCTGGTGACCCTTAGGGTACAAATAAAAGGCAGGTAGTAAGAACTAGTTGTCTACCATCTTGCTAGGAGAATAGGCATTTATAATTTGCTGCTCAGTCAAGTGATGTGAGCAATCATATGCTCCCATTTGGGCAGGGGGAAGATATACAATGGGAGTGACCTATCTTGTGGTTTTTGAGAAAAGAGGATTGGTCCTGAGAACAGAGAAGAGTACAAGGTCTAGGTCCCTTCACAGTGGGTTGGGAATGGAGGAAATGGTCAATGTTCAACTTAGAGCAGGAATCTAGCACTTATGAGAAAATGGATAACAGGGGCTGAAGAAAGAGAAAAGAAGCACTCCTCACTGTGGTGTCTGACTAGCCTTCCAATATCCATTGGAATTTCAGCATCAGGTAGGCAAGAGTATTTTAGATTCAGTAGGGAATCAGAGATACTTTCTGATCTTGTTGAATCTTTAATTTAAGAATATCATTTTGACAGCCTGTGGATAATGGACCAATGAGCCACAGTAGACAAAATGTAGCTTTAGGTTTAGGTTTAGGATTGGAACCTAAAGGTTTCAAGAATTCTGCAAATCAAATTGGGAACATCTAGGTGGCTCAGTGGATTGAGAGCCAAGCCAAGAGATGGGAAGTCCTGGGTTCAAATGTGGCCCCAGACACTTCCTGGCTTCTTGACCCTAGATGAGTCACCTAACCTCCATTGCCTAGCCCTTACTGCTCTTCTTTCTTGGAACCAACACACGGTATTGAGTCTAAGATGGAAGGTAAGGATTATAAAAAAGACTTGATCAGGAATTTCATATTGAAAAACTTGACTTTTCAATGTAGCTTCCTCTCATTTGGAAATATTTGATTTCAATTGTTGGGTTGATCATGTGTGTCTGTGTCTGTATAGGTATCTATCTCAAATAAAGTAACATAAATGTCTTGTGTAAAGTAAAGTAGATTATCTATAGATGATGTACCGACCACAGTAAAGAGACTACGAGACTAGGAATCACATTTGTTTTCCAGTTCCAAGACTGACATCAAAGAGCAATGTGAGACCTAGAAGATTTCATTTAACCATTTTGAATGTTAGTTTCCTCATCTCTAAAATGAAGTACTAAACTAAATAATCACTAAGGTTCTTCTCATCTCTAACATTCTGCAATCCAATGAAGTGCCAGGAACCCTCTACAATATCAGGCTCTGGGTGAGTTTTACAGGATATTGGAGTCACTTGAAATAATGATGTAAAAAGCTAAAAGATTATGGGGTGATAAAAACCTTGCCAACAGATGGCTCAATTGGTTACATTCCTGGCTTAAAAAAGGGATGGATAGTGGATTCTCTGGGTGTTTGTCAAGTTTACCAGGCAGCCCTTTTCTCTAATCCCAAGGAAAACAAACAAGCCTCACTCGACATGTTCTGAAAGTATGAATCACAATAATGATACATGACAGAGTTGTTAGAGGATCCAAAAAATTAAAGCATTTTGCCTATCTGGCTTCTCAGAGCAGACACACTTAGGGTGTAAGGAGAGGAAGAATTGAAGGCTTGCCAAAGTCTTTGGTTTCCTCAATTCCTTCTCAGCCTTCAGCTGGTTCAAGTTATTTATTAAATCCTCCCTTAACTTCTAATGCTCTCTCTTGGGCATCCAGCTTAAATGTGACTTTCAAATTGTGACTTCCAAGTATTATTCCCATCCTTAGTTCCCTATTTTAATAGTAGTCCTCTTTCTCTAAAGAATCATTGTCTCAGTACCTTTGCTATTCATATAATATCTGTACTTCCTTTTAAGGTATGACTTTCTCAAGATTTCTTTAACTAGTAAGTTTCAAAATTAGATGAAAAGTCAGGAATCCTTGTTCACAATTTAATGCTCTTTCTTTTATTTTATGCCAATTAAACATTGTGATAAAGAGCTACTGAACATATGTTCTTACAAAATAACAGTTAATAACAGTAAGAATAATATAAAGCCTTTTACAGCTTACACAGTATTTTTCTCACTACAATACTATAAAGTAGGAAGTATAAATACTATGATCCACATTTTACAGATGATAAAATTAAGTCTAATATATTCAGCAAATGTCACAAGTATTAAGCAAATTTTGTCATGGACTAAGGACAGAATAAAGCAGAGTAAGGACTCAGATCTATGTTTTAATTTCAACTCCAGTGATCCTTTCTCTAAATAACACTAGGGATTCAATACGGTTTTGATGAATTGAACGTAATGGGTTACCAATTTTCAAGGAATTAAAATGTGATAAAAATGCACTTAATGTAAAGAGCATGTTATTTAATATTCCTTCACTGGATCTAGAGTTGAAAGCCTTAACTTCCTTATTTCTGTACATGAAGAAACCAGTGTTCAATAAACATCAATTCCTATCCCATACTGGCCTTTTCTCTGTTTCTTGCATTCAACACTATCTTCCCCATCTGACTGCCTTGGTGCTGGCCATTCTTTATGCTTGGAATATGCTTTTTCCTTTCTTCTGACTCATATAATCCCTTAATTCCTTTAAGATTCTCTCTCCACTATGTCAAGATAATTTAGAAAACCCTCTAGAATCCGGTGATTCCAAGATTAAGGGATATCACTTCTACTCAAGTTATCATTGGTTTATGGATGTATAGGAATATGATCATTTAATCAGATATATTCTTGGCTGTCTGTGTTTCATATAAGTGGCCATGATATCTATGAAAAAAGTCCCAGATAGGAAGTTGTGCCATCTTTTCCAGGCAAATGTTAGAATTTTCTCTTTATTATATTTCAGAGAATTCCTATTACTGGTATAGAGGCAAACATTCAATAAATATTTATGGATTCTTAAGATCTTAGAGTTGGAAAGAAACTGAGAAATCATCTACTCCTACTATATGAATGTACAATAATCCCCTAAATATCCCCTAATGCGGCTCCTGCTTAAATACTTCAAGCCATGTGGAACTCTTAAAATTACAAGATTTGACAATAGGAAGTCCTCTTCTCCTTCCTGAGGCCATCTAGTAAAACTTATACCAGAACAAAAGACCCATCTGCAATAAACTTGGTAAGAGATAATCTAACCTTTCCTGAAAAACCATTAAATGTTTTATCTATCTATCTATCTATCTATCTATCTATCTATCTATCTATCTATCTATCTTTCTATATCCAGTGAAGAGACTCCTACTACCTCACAAGCATACCATCCCACTTTGGTATAGCTCTAATTATCATGAACTTTTTCACCACATGAAATCCTTTCAAATACTTAATGAAAGCTACTATATATCCTCTATCATCTTTTCTCTGCATTAAATGACCCATTTCCTTTGGTTGAAGAAAACATGGCATAATATGTCATAAATTCAAGACTTTTCTCTGCATTGGCTGTTCTTTCTTAGATGTACTCATATCTTAAAAATGTCCTTTTACTCTTTCATGTATGCCTCAGCTAAAACCACAGTATTTCAGATAGGGTCTCACTAGGACAAAAAAAAAATCAGGACTATCATCTCTCATTAATTTTTGCTACCCATAAATTCACTGCTTAAATGATTCACTATTAAAAATTTCCAACTCAATTAAATATCTAGATTTGGGGAGCTATGGAGAAATATTCAATGATATACTTAAATTATATGCTGCAAAAGATTCTTCTGTAAAATCTTTGCATTTGCCAAAAGTCATGTTTAGGAATTATTTGAACCTTGTGCAAAGTTTCTTGGTTTTAGAGAAAATATCTATCTAGGGTAAAAATTTAAATTAAAATCTCAATGATAAAAATATTAAATTTTAGGAGATTTATTAATGACCATTAGAAATCAAGGAAGAAAGAGGATACAAAATAAAGACCACATGCCCATGGCTGATTAGCCATTTCAAAATCCTCACACTTAGCTTACCACTATTCTGGCTGGAGGCTCAAGAAAGAGACCCAAGAGGATCACCAACCTGCTAATATCCTCTGTCTACAGGAAGTACTTAATGATAGGAAGTCAGTGGGCTCCTGAGAAATGTAGTTTTTTCTTAGGGTAACAGATTTTCAATTATACACTAGGCAAAATAGGGGTTGATTCCTACCCATTTTGTCTTATGTCTTAATGTCTCATGGAGTAGGAAAGGGGAGATTTGCATCCACATACATATAGTTGATTTAATCATTGAAAGTAAAGAGCAAATTAAAAAGGTATTAATATATTAATGAAATACAGAGATGTGCCCTGTTACCATTTACAAAGTGAGAAAACTTTCTATGTTTAAATGGGAAGGGCATCTTAAAGTTGTTTGGCCAAACATAATCTGCCTCCTGCCAGTTTTTAAAATGCTAAATCAATTAACCATTGGTAGTGTTAGCAAAAGACTGAACAGCTCAAGAAAATTCAGGGCAATTCAAGAAGATAATTACAAATTAGAATCAGCTTTAAAAATTGTGGCCCCTGTCTCAAAAAGAGTGCTTCAAGAAGAGAAGAAATTTTCTCTTCTCTTTCTACCCTAACCCATATCAGCTATGATGTCTCTTGCCACTAGACCAAAAGGAAATATGGAGCTGAGAAATATAATCCTCGGAAAGACATAGATCTAAAGGGGCAGAAATGAAGATAAGAATCCACTTTAAGTACCATAACTCCTGGCAGCAGAGAAAAGAACCAACCATATATTAAAAGGAGAATTAGGCTTCAAAGTTGGAAGCTGAGCTATGAAGAGAAGGCCCAGAGAACCTACCTAAGTAGCCTGTCTAGCATAAGCACTGCAGCTAGTGCAAAACCAGAAGTCTAAGGACACAAGGAAAAGAGAAAGAAGATTATAACCCTCAAGTATTGGAGGCATGAATTGCATTGGCCATATGTGTTCCCTATGTATGTGATTCACTGTATTCTATTTGTGCTTACTCTTCCTTTGGATGCAATATTTGTCTGAAAGTATGAGCAGATTTAAAGGTGAAGGATTTTTTATAGCTTCTCTCCTTACTGTGCCATTTCAGTAAATTACTTTACTTTAAGCTACTACTCTACCTCTAAGGGCTTGCAAAAAATGGTTTTAGTAGTGCAGACCCACTAACAAGCCTGGAAACTATGAAAGTAGTCACTCCATAGAGACAAACCCACAAATTGGTAAGTGGCAAAATTGTAAGTGGGAAAGATACTCCAAAGGTTTCTTCTTTTATGGATGTGTTTTGAGAGACAACCATTTGAAACATAATAAAGTTAAGATCTTTTAGGGCATCACTAGCACCCACCCAAATATGACATCCCCAGTTAGAATATCAAACTGCCTCTACTAATCGAAGTTTGCTTTTGTCTTGCTGTCTTCATTACTGCTATGTTTATCATAGACTTATAAATGTTAAGGATCAGGAGTCACTTTAATCTTCACATTTCTCTAGTCCAGTTGCTTCCATTTAAATTCCATTTTTTACCAATTATATGTAATAACAAATTTCTACATGTTTTCCAAAGTTATATGGTAAGAAAACACTCATATAAAACCAATCCCCAAAATAAAAACAAAACTAAACTGAAGTGAAAAATAATATGTGTTGACCTACATTTTGATTCCAACAGCTCTTTCTCTGGAGTTAAAGAGCATTCTTTGTCAAAAGTCCCTCAGAATTGATTAATATAAAATGTCTATAAAGAAGAATATAAAATATCTATAAGCTTAAAATGTCAATATGGAAGACAAATCTTGAGTCCTTTGAATACAAAGCTAAATTTTTTCCCTAGAAGGACTCTGGAGTTACTGAACATCCTTTAGCAAGAAAGAGACATGGACACACTTACGTCTCAGAAATAAAATGAATGAATGAAAATAATTTCCTTTGTGCTTATTTAGTGTCCGGATCTGACACTAAATAGAGATAGACATTCAAGACATACAAGAAAACAGAAACAGTCCATTTCCTCAAGAAGCTTGCATTCTAATAAAGGATCACATAAGGTGAAGGAAAGTTACAAATGAGAGAAGGAAGAAATTGACAGACAGTAATGCCTGAAGTGGCATGGCTTAGAGATAGTCAGGAAGTTCCATAGTCAACCTGAGAAGTGGTAATATATGGTAAAAGATGATTAAACAGAACCCATGACCTGGGGATGAGTTTTCAGCTCCTGATGGAAGAGGAAGAGAAGGCTGCAGTACAAAAATTATGGCTTAGAGATGTCTGGGAAGCAGCATGGCTAGTTTAGGATCAAATAGGAAATGGTTAAAGCTCACCAATTAGAGCCCTGGTCCAAAGTGGAGAATTCACTGAGAGGAAAATGAAGATGTGGCTTCTGCATCAGGAAAATTCAAAGATGACTATCAAGTTGGAAACCTGAGTGGCTGAAAGATAATAACCAGAAGTCGGGAAGTTTGGAGGAGTGGATTCAGGAAGGAAGCTAATGAATTCCATTTTGGACAAGTTGGATTGGAAATGCCAATGGGATCATATGTAATCTAAGCAAGGAAGAATATAATGGTAATATCAATTTCCTCTTTGCAGACACTACTCTCAATGCAACTTAAGATAATATTAGCTTTTTTGATTGTCATATACTTTTGGTTCATCTTGGTATCATGTTCCACTAACACATTTAAGTTTGTGGTGTATTCTATTTTTAATATGACCTGTTTTCTAGTCATTTTTTGCCAACTTGTGGAGATACTTTTGAACCCGAGTAGGACTTATTATTTAGAATTTCATCTTCTTAGATTTTAAATCAGCCTTCTTTTTTTAAATCAGTCTTCTTTTAATTTCCAGTTGATGTTACTTGCTCTATAACTCCTTCCCTGACTGCTCAACTTCTCACAAATAGCTCCATCTTCTAAACTTCTATATATTTCATTGTCTATACTATTGCCTTGGAAATAATTTTTACTATCTTCTTCTTTTGTTGATCATTTAAATATATGTAGTGGAGATCAGATTCATGGGCATGCCAAAAGGATAGCAGATGGGTTTGAGGTCACCATAATATACAATTGCCTTCTAAATACCTATAGTTATCAATATATATGCCTAATATATGATTCATTGTCTTTAAACAGTAACCCCCATAATTAATGTTATTACATATATTTAATCTAAATTCAGTCATGTTTTAAATTAGTCAGACATCTAGTCCTTGGTGTGATATGGAAATCATATTAAAAGACTGATATATATTAATTTAAGGTCGCCAAGGAATTCAGCTATGTAATTCCTAAATGAAAACTCAAGTCAGCAGTCAACCTTTTATGGAGTTTTTTAATTACTAACAGGAGGAAGAAAGGTATGAGAGAGAGAGAGAGAGAGAGAGAGAGAGAGAGAGAGAGAGAGAGAGAGAGAGAGAGAAAGGGGAGAGAAGGAAATAGGGCTTAAATACCCCCTCTGCTTAGGCTGGGCCAAAGGCCCAAGGTCTTGGATAGCCGAGGCAAAGAAAAGAGATCAGTCCCTATCACTCATGTGACCAAAATGGAGAAACAGTCTCAGGGCCTTCACTCCAAGCACCATCTCCAACAACCTCCTTTCCTCCACACAGGAAGTCCCCAGACTCCTCAGCTGTCCTCTACCTCACTTCCTGTGTCTCCCCTGTGCCAATGGTGGCTCTAGCTTAACCCAGGACCGCCCAAAGGTCTGTCCCCTTTGCACATGTCTGTTGAAGGTCATATTCTCAAATAATTAAATCTTGAGCTTTGCTGCAGCCCTTCCTAAATCCTGTTACCCTGAGTAGGGTGGACATTGTAGTTTCCAAGACCTGATTCTGTCATTCCAAGTATCTCCATTGTTATTGATCAGGAAATAGCCAAATCCCATCCTCTAAAGAATGGTTTGAACAGGGTTGAGTAGTTTTGAAATTCACATTGGTTACTATTTTCCCACCCATAACTCAATAATTTTTCTTGGCTTAGGTTGGGAGGCAAGTTGATGAGCTACAAAGGAACTCTGGAATTGCAGTTAGAAGATTTGGATCTGTTTGGTTCTTGGATTTAACATAATCTAGTCATCTGATTATAATTCACTTTAGTCATTCAGCTTTCTCATCTACAACATGGGAATAATAATGGTCCCATGAGGTATATAACAGGATTGCTTTGATAAAAGCACTTCATAAAGATATAAATTTTGTATAAGCATCTCCCCAACTTTTGGGTCAATAGTCTACCAAGCTGAGTGGGTCTAGGTAGGACAAGTTTTTAACCCAAAATCATGGGAGCCAGTGCCTCACTTGAGTGTTTGACTTTACCTTAAGGAAAGATATGCTTACAGCACAATAGTATTGTCTTCTCCAGGTCTTCCTAGAAAATATTGGAGGAAAGATACTGGGATTTTACCAATACGTAGATTAGAAAAAAGATAATCAGAATTTCCCCAAATTTTTATTTCCATTATCCTATCTTCACATACATGTAAAGTGGATAAAATGCCATATATCCTTCATAGTCCCACAAGCTAGCCTGAGGCCCTACATATGGAAGGTGAAAAATTAAAAAGGTGTTTGATTAATGATCTATCACGAAACCTCAAATTATCTCTGATTTCCTTTTGTTCACACAGATAACAGGAAATGTATTCAGAGAACTGGACCCAGGTAACAGAATTTTTGCTGATGGGTTTCCCTGGTAACTGGGGACTTCAGCTCCTACTATTCTTTGGCCTTTTGATAACATATGTGGTTACAGTCATGGGGAACTTGATCATTATTGTGCTTAGTTGGTCTGACCACCGCCTGCAAACCCAGATGTATTTCTTTCTGAGAAATCTGTCACTACTGGAGCTGGTGTTAGTCTCTGTTGTTGTCCCTAAGATTCTGATAAGCATTCTTACTGGAGACTATACTATCTCCTTTACTGGCTGCATCATGCAATCCTACTTCTATTTCCTCCTGGGCACTACTGACTTCTTCCTCTTGGCTGTCATGTCCCTAGACCGCTATCTGGCTATCTGTCATCCATTACACTATGAGACCTTAATGAATCGTCCCATCTGTGTCCGACTAGTAATAACTTCCTGGATTGCCGGTTTCCTCTGGGTGCTTTGTCCTACCATCCTCATGGCAAGATTGCCTTTCTGTGGCCCCAATGTCATTGATCACTTCTTCTGTGATAGCTGGCCTCTTATGAGGCTCTCTTGTGGGAGTACCCAACTTCTGGAGTTAGTGGCCTTTATTCTCTCCACAGCAGTTCTTCTGAGCTCCCTGGCATTGACTTCTGTATCCTATACCTGCATACTTGCTACTGTCCTCAGAACTCCAACAGCCACAGAACGAAAGAAAGCCTTTTCTACCTGTGCTTCTCATCTCACCATGGTTGTCATTGTGTATGGCAGCTCCATCTTTGTGTATATCCGCACATCAGAGACTCAGTCTAGGCTCCTTAACAAAGGGGTCTCAGCCCTAGGATGCATCGTTACTCCACTTCTCAATCCATTCATCTTTAGTCTCCGTAATGATAAGGTGAAACAGGCCCTAGGAGATGCCTTAAGATGGCACAGGAACATAACTACCAGAAGAATTTAAGGACCTTGGGAAATGGAAAGAGTGGAGAGGCAAAAGTCCCAGATAATGGGGTACTGTTGTACTTTGGAGACAAAGAAATTTCATCTATTAACCATAAAAAGGGATCTTGATGATTTGGGCATGTTTTAGACACAAAGTAAACACCATCAATAAAGACATCATTGAACTGGAAGGATGGCATTGTGGAAGAGTAAAAAGAGCCCTGGGCTTAAGAGTCAAAAGGTTTTGAGTCCCAAATCTTCCACTTAATACCTATGTGACATAAAGACAAGTAAGTTTCCATCTGCGAAATTGCTTCTTCATTTATAGAATGAAAGGTGTCTTCAGAGATATTTTATTGCTTTTCAATTCTGATATAAAAATGTATAAACAACATATAGAACTTAACTAGAAATATTTACATATGAGGTAGAGAATGATGACTGTGTAGATATCAGTTGAAGTATACTGTTTAGTCAACAGTGGGATAGAAGATATTCTAGATGGTGTGAACTTAAAAAAAAACCTGTCCTCCTGAGAAAATCTTATGGTTCTTTATATAAAGGTACTACCAAAGGGAGGTTTTGGTGAGCAGAGTCACAATGGAGGATTAGTTCTAGCTGCACCCTCTCAACCATCTCCTTCAAATTACTTTAAAATAAGAACTCAAATCAAACTTTGGAGCAACAAAACCAACAAAAGGCTATGCTTAGACATTTTTCTGGCCTAAGAGAACTAAATAGAAGTCTGTGGCACTGGACAAAAGTCTGTAATGAAATCACACACACACACACACAAGGCAGTATTAACAATAGCTGGAATAGTAAGTAGCAGCAGCTTTGGGAGTTCCCAGGCAAAAAATGGTAAAGAGATTGTGTTAATGATTGGAAAAAGAATATGAGTACCCTTTCCAGGCACTGAAAAAAGCTAGTACTGATTGGCAATTCTATTGCCTCTATACAGTTCTGGGTCTCAGTTCCAGGGTAGAGAGGAGTGTGTATTAGAGCCTTAATTACTAATGTATTTAAAGTAAAGAGGAAAGCTGGAACAATAACTCTAAGAAATAAGGTCAAGGAGAGACTGAATTCTGAATTCTCCTCCCCCCCACCCATTTCCTGCTTCCTTCTGTTGATCCCAACTGCTACTCAGTGATGGTAAATTATAGCAGCTTTCAACAGACTAATTTCACTTCAAAATACTGGAAAGAGATTTATTTTAAAGGAAGAAAGGGTAGAGAGTAAGGAAAAAGGATAGAAGGAATTTTGGGTTTCCATAACCTATTATAGATTCAATATAAAGAAAGAATAGTTGAATTGTCTTTAAGGGAATATTGTTAATAATTTGAAAAGATCTTCAGAGCTAAGCCCAAGTCTTCAAGTTGAAACCAGTAACCAGAAACTACAGAGTTAATCTCTCTGTCAGCTTTCTTCCTCAGAGTCTCAAGGAAGAAAGTGAGTAAAATCAGTTTGGGTGCCAGATTATTCAAACTTCAATCTCCTTAGCCACATTCTTCTCTGGAATTTTTCTGATTGATAGATCTTCAAAGTTTCATGGCTTGCACTTGTTTGCAAGTCTTCCTGTAGCAGAAATCAGTTTGCTATTGGTCAGTCACAAGGAATCAGGGATTCCAGTCACAGTATCAAAGCAAGAGGAGTGATAGAGTTTGTGGCTGTAAGTGATTATTGTAAAAATGGAGATTTGAACCCCAGACTTCAATCCCCAGAAGTCCTTGACAACTTCCCAGAATGCTTTGTAATCTCACTGAGATCCTCACCTGGGCAAGATCAAAATATCTATTTAACTTGCTGTAAAAGCCTACTGATCTCTCTTCCTCTTCCTACTTCCTCTTTGGAGCACACGGCTCTCTGTCTAGCAAGCAAGATGTGAGTGGTTGTGAATGGGCTCTCTGGGCACGTGCTTTCTTACTTGTACTTTCTTTAAATTCTTAATCTTTAGTAAACCTCACAAAATATAATACTTTCTAGCAGAGAAACTAATTTTTACCTCCCATAGTTTGGCAATTTTAATCTTAACAGTTTGGCGTAACCATGTTGGAAAAATGAAATACTCTCAATCTTCTGATTCTTTTCTTTACTGATCTTTAAGTTCAGCCTTTAATAGCTACTGCCTAGAAATTTTTTTAAGCCGTGTTTCTCTGGCCAAGGTTTTTTACCCTCGCAAAGCTCTTGCTGATCCAGCTCATTCCAGCCATTAGGTAGCTCACCGGCTCCCAGCCTGGCCCAGCCCTGCCTGCCTGCAGCCATCTGCTCCAGACCTGTTTGCTGTTTGACCCAGATTGCCTGCATTCCTGTCCCAGCCCTGCCCACCCTGGTGGTCTCTCTCTCTCACTCACCTGGCCAAGCTGATCACCCAGGCTTCTGGTAGCAGACCCAATTTCTTCAGGATCAAAAACCAGCTAGTAACAAAAAAAATGGGGGTGGATCACAGAAGGGGAGAAAGAAAGGGAAAGAAGGAAGAGACTTTTCCAAACAGGAACTTACAAGCAATGGGGTATTTCAAAGAATATCTTTTAACTATATTGATAATTTCATCTACTTCACCTGCATGCCAGAGAAAAAATTCAGCTCCTAGCAACTCTTTAGAAAAATTTGTGGAGGCAGCTCAGTGGCTCAGTGAACTGAGAGCCAGGCCTAGAGACAGGAAGTCCTGGGTTAAAATCTGCCCTCAGAGACTTCCTGGCAGTGTGGCCCTGGACAGGCCATTTAACCTCCATTGCCTAACCATTACGAATCTGCCTTCTGACAATAGGCATCTAAATGGATTAAAACCCCAAGGAACTTTAAAGAGACTGGAGGTTATATTTTTAATGCATTTCAGACTCCAATGAAAATCTCTGTATTCTATTGCATTTTGCTGTTTGCTTGTTTATGCTTTAACTTTGTGATTTTAAGTTCATATATTACTGCATTCTGTTACACTGAATCATTTTAATGTACTGGGTTTTAACTACTGTTAAATTCTGTTGCTTTTCCCCTATAAACATGCTGAACATAATTGAGTAAGCCCTATAAAAACAGATTTTCTATTTTTGACTTTGTAAATTGTCACATAGAGGATAGATGGACTCCATTAGAAAAAAATGCTATAATTGTATAACAACCTTTGGAAAATTTAATAGGCTAAATATCTCATATTGATTTTAGGGTTCTTTAGATATGATTTTTAGAATTTTTCTTAACAATCTCTGGTCATTTTTACCTGCCCCAACACGAGGTGTAAGGCTCATTCTAGTAGCTGAAGTGAAATACAATTATAACTCCAACCTTCCTGCATTTCTAAATATGTGAATGGAAGTTGTGCAGTTAATCTCAGGGCATTTGTACCCCTAAAACGCCTCCCAAAAAGGAGCATGACACATTTATACTCTTCAGCTCACTACTTTACTTCCACCTGAATGATATCTAAGATTTCTTGATGATGTTCTTAACCCAAAAGAAGTTTTACTTTGTTTAAATACTAAGGTTGAAAGATTTGCTATGTTTGTAAAAACTTGTGACAAATATCCATCGGTTCATAGGCCTTTAAAAATGCCATACAGCAACTTATGTGAAATATGATAGTGTGTTTGTTTGCTATTGTAATTAACTGGGCTATTGAGAATTTTGGGGATATTGATATCTACATATTTGTAATACTGTGCTTTATTTTAAAAAACCTTGTAACATTCATTTGCTCATACTCACAGTGGATCACGGCCAGATATGAAGAGTAAATGGATCTCATTTTTGGAGAGAAATCCTTGCATTCTATATTTTCTTAGCTGACACAGCATGTCAATGATTATAAGCTACATTTTTATTTTTAAACTCTTTTATTATATTTTTCTTGTATGTGCAATATACTATTTGTTTTTTTTATTTTTTCTCTCCTTTTTTATATTTGAAGCACATGTCACTAGCATTAAGATTTTCTTTAACTTTTTTGATTTTGCAGTAATATAAGTTTAAAATACATTTGCTATAATGTTAATGCATTCCCCCAAAGCTTGAGACTATAAAAATGATGCCATTAATTATTTTTTAAAAAATTATGGGACTTTACTTAATAATTCTGTCTGATTCTAGGACAAAATATACACAAAAGAGCCATTGCATAGGGCCAAAGATAAACCAATCCAGGATGGATTGATGCACTTCTAAGCCAATACAAAGGTTTTGAGCCTAGTGTGAAGACTCGAGGTTGCTATGTTTAACATTTGTTACGACATAGGCCTTCCTGGTGTCCACACTCACTCTGAAAATACTTACAGACGGGTATCCCCAAACTTGGCTCCTACTTGGCTCCAATAATCTGGTCCCTTTTCTGTCTTTCATAGTATGCAAACTTTCTGTAGTCCTGGCTACTGACTGGGTAAATGCATAATTGCTTAGATCATTTTAATTGGGCCCTGATTCAAGGACCTGTTATAGATTTATTTTTCCTTACTTGGAATTTTTACACATAAGAGTTTGATAATCTATATTTTCATCCAGAAATTTTCTTTTTTATTTGGATTTTTCTGATGTCTTTTTAATTTCTCTTTCCAATTGATTCATATACCTCATAACTCAGCCATAAATTCCTAAGTTATCCTATATTTTTCAATCACCCTCAAGACGGGGAAATGTAAAACATATTATTATTTAAATTGCAAAGTTTAAATTTCTTTTAAGAAGAATTTTAGATAAAGAAAGATGGTACCTCTCTGAATCCAGAAACTGAACTGCTTGGAGAAGACACCATGAAGATGCCTACAGACCACAAGCTTCACAAGAAGATCAAAATTAACTTTGGGTGTGGTTGATTGAATATTTATTTGTATGTATACTTTCATGCCAAAGGGGACTGCCCCCTAAATGGCTTTTTGTCAATGCACCCAGCAATTATTGTTTTTCTTGTTTTTTTTTCTCTTATCCTCAAATTATTTTAGGTATCTTTAGGTTATTATTTTCATGATCCTCTGGAAAAAGCCTTTTCCCTAGAGGATCATATGGTGAAATGTAAAAATGGAGATTTGAACCCCAGACTTCAATCCCCAGAAGTCCTTGACAACTTCCCAGAATGCTTTGTAATCTCACTGAGATCCTCTTCTGGGTGAGATCAAAATTTCTATTTAACTGGCTATAAAAGCCTACTGATCTCTCTTCCTTTTCCTACTTCCGCTTTGGAGCACACGCAGCTCTCTGCCTAGCAGGCAAGATGTGAGTGATTGTGAATGGGCTCTCTGGGCCTAGACATGTGCTTTCTTACTTGTACTTTCTTTATATTCTTAATCTTTTGTAAACCTCATAAAATATAATACTTTCTAGCAGAGAAACTAATTTTTACCTACCACAGTTTGGCGAATTTAATCTTAACACTATGGAATTTTTCTGGAGAAAGAAGAGAGTACAGATCAGAAAAGCGGTGGCCATACCTCTTCTAGGACTACATTATCTTGGAAGCACCAAAATTTTTTAGACCCTCACATTTACCTCTAAAAAAAAAACATAAAAGGATGAAAGTTGGTGCAGTATCTCCCCAGACCTAGGTGAGCAGAGCTAAACTTTGATATGAAAGCTGGGAAAATGATCAGACAACAACAACAAAATTAATTGGTACCATAAAAAGCTACTGTGGTGACAAGGGAAGATAAAGACATAAACTCAGAAGAAGGCACCACAATGTGAAAAGAGATTTTAAAAAAAGACTCAAAGAAAAATGTTAATTGGATCCAAAACCTACAAAAATTCCCATAAAAGAGATGCAAAAAATACTGAAGAAAATACTATCTTAAAAACTAGGATAGGCCAAATGTTTAAGGGCACAAAAATCTACTGAGAAGAACTCCTTAAAAAGAAAAATTGGTCAAATGGGGAAAAAAAAGAGATACAAAATTTCACTGAAGAAAATAATTCTTTAAAAATTTGAATTAGGCAAGTGGAAGCTAATGACTCCATGAGACAACAAGAAACAATAAAACAAAATTAAAAATATGAAAAAAATAGAAGATACTATGAAAAGTCATCAGAAAAAGACTAACTTGGAAAATAGTTTAGGGATAGATAATTTAAGAATTATTGTACTACATGAAAGACACAATCAAAGAAAGAGCTTTGACACCATATTTCAAGAAATTACCAAGGAAAACTGCCTTGTTATCTTAGATCCAAAGGGTAAAATAGAATTGAAAGAATTCCCCAATCACCACCTGAAAAAGGTCCCCAAATGAAAATTATATTATAGGAATATTATAGCTAAATTTAAGAGTCCCTACATCAAAGAAAAAAAATACTTGAAGCAGTCAGAAAGAAAAACATCAAATATTGTGGAGCCAAAGTCAGTATCACACAAAGTTTAGCAGCTTCCATATTAAGGGAGTAGAGAGATGGGAAGTATGATGTTCCAGAAGGCAAAGGAGTTAGGATTATAACCAAGAATAATATACCTGGCATTATACCCAGAGTATAGAGGGAAAAATAAATATTTAACAAAATCAAGTACTTTTCTGTATTCCTGAAAAAAATAAAGCATAAAAAGATAAACATGGAAAAAATAAATAATGAGGTTCAATAAAATTAATTACTTAAATTACTATATGGGAAGATGATACATAAAATTCCTAAGAACTAAAAGACATAGACAATGAAATAATATCAAAAATTTTCTACAGTAAGTTCCTTTGTAAAAGACTTCACATCTCAAATGTATACTGAGTGTAGAACTGGGTCAAATTTATAAAAATCACAGCCATTCTCCAAATGATAAATGGAGAAAGGCTATAAACAGGAAGTTTGAAGAAGAAATCAAAGCTATCTATAGTCATATGAAAAAAAAATACTCTATATTACTACTGATTAGAGCAATGCAAATTAAAGTAGTTTTGTTGTACGACTTAATGCCTAAAAGAAATTACAAATGCTGGAGGAGATGAGGGAAAAATAGGTATAAATAATAGGTATAAACTACCCGTGGAGAAACAAACTCATCCAATACTTCTGGAGAATAATTTGGAACTGTGCCCAAAAGGTTATAAAACTGTGCTTAGTCTTTGACCCAGCAATACTACTACTAGGTCTGTATCCTAAAAAGGGAAAAGGAAAAGAACCTATAGATACAAAAGTATGCATAGCAACTTTTTTTTTTTTTTTTGGTGGCAAAGAACTGGAAATTTTAAAGGAGCCCATTAATTGGAGAATGGCTGAAAAAGTCATGGCATATGATTGTGATGGAGTAGTATTATACTTCAAAAAATGATGAGGGGAATGATTTCAGAAAAAAATAAAACATGACAAGATATATGTGTACTGTTGCAAAGTGAAATGAGAAAAACCGATAGGTCATTGTGAAGAGTCATAACAATATTGTAATGATGATCAATTGGGAAAGACTGGGATATTCTGATTAACACTATGATCCAAGACAATTCCAAAGGGTTCATGAGAGAAAATGCTACCCACCTACAGAGAGAAAAATGAGGAACTCTGAGTGCAAATGTAAGTATAATTTTCTCACTTTATTTTTCATGTTTTTTTCAAGATATGGCTAATATGTAAATATGTTTTGCATGATTTCCCATGTTTAATGACTTATTATCTCATTAGGTGGAGGGGTTGTATGGAGGTAAAGGAATTTGCAACTCCAGATTTATAAAGTAAAAAAAAAAATCTTAAAATAGATAAAGAATAAATTAATCTATAAGTATGGTTCTATAGCAACTAGATCCTGAGAACATGATTAGGTAAGAATGTGAGGTTGGGTCTAGTTGTTAAGACATAGCTAAAGAAATAGTTTTGTGCTTAGTGACAGGAAGAAGACCCTATAGACCTAGAACTGTAATGTCTACAAGACATGGGGGAAGAATGGCAATGTGTGGCAGTAGTAAAATGTCCTGGATTTTGAAGAAAGAACAATTGACAACTATGAGCTGTGTGACCATGGTTATTCATCCATAATATTCAAATGATAATTCTTGTCCTCTCTACTTTACAAGACTGTTGTGAGGATCAAGTAAAATAATAAATCTAAATTGTTTTGAAAACTCTAATTAGCAAGTAAATAACCCAATCCTAAAAAATGTGTAGGTAAACAAACAACTAATAAAAGCAATCAATAATTTCCTTAAAGATAATTAGCAACAATGGCCACTTTTAAGGAGACAATATAGCAAAAATTAATAGAATGCAAACAACAATTTTTAGGAGAAAATGTATCTTTAAATGCTTAACATCATTTTTTTAAAAGATAAAGAGCAGAACAATGAATTGAGACTTCTCTGAATGACTTTTCTACCATGTGCCCACATTGGGTCCATTATCCCCTTTCTCTCTCCCCAGGTTACCTCCTTTGCTGGAATTAAGGTAATTTCTTCTATCTCTACCTTTCTCTCCCTGAGCATGGTTATTTTTTTATTCTTTCTTTCCACAGGAAAATAACACTGTCTTTTATCCAAATCTGTGCAAAGTAATTCAGCATAAGGGGATAGAGGTTGGTTTTATTAAGTCATATCTTCACTGCCATTTTTCCTACCATCATCTAAAATTCCCTTTCCTATACCCACTCTTGTCAGCCATCTCTTGAACAGACACACCACAGTACTACATGATGAATCAAATGATATCTGTAGGTCTTAAGTCACCTAAATACATATGATATGATACCAACCTTTTGCTGCTGAACAGTAGCAGAACAGGGCCAGCGTGTTGTGATTTGAAAGGTGCTGGCAAAGAAAATGTCCCCAAAATATCACCTCTAATCTAAATGCCATTATAGCAGATATTCCATTATTTGAAATACATTTATAATCTAATGAGTACTTCTTTCCCATAAACCTATATTGAATGGAGGGGGTGGAAATCTGAGTCTAGGAACACATTATACTATTAAAACAGTTTAAATGATGGCACTTATGTAGTGCCACTGTGTTCTGGGCACTATATAAAGCTATATATACAAATGTTATCACATTTGATCCTTACTACAATTCTGTAAGGTAGGTGCTATTATTTTCCTCATTTTACAGTAGAGGTACTGAGGCAAACAGAGACTAAGTGACTTGATTTTGGTCACATGGCTAATAAGTGTCTGATGACATTTTAACTCAGTTCTTCCAGATGCTAGGATGAGCACTGTATCCACCGCACCACTTACTTGCCTATCATAGCAGGAAGAGAAAGAGAAGAACAGGAGGAAATTTTTCATAAGCAATTTATACCTCCTTAACAATATTGCCTAAATAATGTTATTATTATATGAAGGAAGGTGGACAATCTATATAGGATCTCAAAGTGCATTATAAAGTAGCAACCATTAAAACAATCTGGTACAGGTTAAGAAATAGATTCGTGGATCAGTGGAACAGATTAGACACTCAATATCCAGTAGTAAATGATAATCACACTAGTGTTTGACAATTCGAAAGATCCAAATTTTTGGAGGAAAAACAAATTATTTGATAGAATATGCTGAGATAACAGGAAAACAGTATGGCAGAAACTAGGCATAGATCAACCCCTCACACTATATGCCAAAGTAAAGTCAAAATGGATAGAAACAGTGAAACCATAAACAAATTAGGGGAGTACAAAATAGTTAACTATCAGATCTATGAATAAGGAAAAAATTTGACCAAGTAAAACATAGATAATATTATGAGATTTAAAAAATACATAACTTTGACTACATTAAATTAAAAAGATTTTGCACAAACAAGCCTAATTCAACCAATATTAGAAAAAAACAGGTGAGGAAAGGGTTATAGGAAGTGTCTCAAACAAAAGCTTCATTTCTCAAATATATAGAGAACGGAGTCAAATTTACAAGAAAATAAGGCATTGTTCAATTAACAGATGGTCAAAAGATATAAACGGGCAATTCTTGAATGAAAAAATTAAAATTATCTTTGGTCATATAAAAATCAAAATCACTAGTAATTAGAGAAATGCAAATTAAAACAACTCTTATGTGTCCTTTAACAACTATCAGACTGGCTAATATGACAAAAAAATAAAATGAGAAATTTTGGAGAGGATGTGGGAAAACTGAGACACTAAATACACTTGATGGAGCTGTCAAGTGATACAATCATTCTGGAAAACAATTTGAAATCATGCCCAAAATATGTAAAACTGTGCAATACCACTCCTAGGTCTATATCCCAAAGAGACCAAAGACAGGGGAAAAGGACCTACTTGTGCAAAAATATTTATAGTAGCTCTTTTTTCTTGGCAGCAAGAATTGGAAACTAGAAATGTCCATTAACTGGGTTGGGGCTGAACAAGTTATGGTATATGCCTGTTATGGAATACTGTTATGCCAAAAAAAAAATGACAAACAAATGATCACTAAAACACCTGGAAAGACACATAAAATGATGCAAAGTGAGCAGAACTAGGAGAATGTTGTACATAGTAATAGCAATAATGTATGATGATCAACTATGAATAACAACTATTATTAACGATGCAAAGGTCCAAGAGAATTCCAAAGGATTCAAGATGAAAAAAGGCTATCCACCTCCCGTAGAAAAATATGATGGAGTCTGAATACAGATTGAAACATATCATTTTTTTTATTTCCTTCATGAATTTTTCTCTAAGTAATAACTGGCTTATTTCACAACATGACAAATGTGGAAATATGTATTGTATTTGTACAATCTATGTAATATTGAAGACCACCATGGAGAGAGGGAAGGTTGAGAGGATCACAAAATGTAAGAAAGTGATTATTAAAATGATATCTATATCTATATTGTACCCATATATATGTCTATAATCTGGAAAAATATTAAATTCAAAACTTTAACAAATTATGTTATCTGTAACCACTGCTGGAGAAGTAACAACAAATGACTTTGCTGGCAAAGTAGTAGTATCTGTTGTACTGAAAAGGAAGATCATTAAAAGAATTAGTCCATTGTGCCCTGGATACAAATTTGTTATTACTAAACAAAGCACCCATACTATATATGTCACCATGTATTTGTAGTCACATGAATGGTGACAGTGTCCTATTCACCTAGTAAGATCATGAAAATGTGCTGACAAAGCTATGAATTTTTTTCTTTTTTTGCATTATCTTAAGGAAATTTGGTATGTGAGTGAGTTATGTAAATGAGAAATGTTAAGATTTCTTTAACTTCTTCAGACTTTCCTTTACTACCCATTGCCATGGAGTTACATGTCCTACTTCTGACCAGATCCTAGGGCTTTGGTTCAGAGAAGGTAAAAAAATTTCCAGTATGCTACTTGGTAGAACAGGATTCCTAGGGAAAGTTGGAGACTACTGGTCTGTTTGTATCTCTTTAAATCTAAGGAAATTTGAGAGTTCAGGCTGATCAAAGAACCAGGGATACAAGTCCTCAACAGGAATGTCTTGCCATATGTTCATTGAGGCTTATGGTTGAATTTCAAGGTCCAAAAGCCCTTTACATATTTACAAGAAGAAAAGGAGATTGGGAGGGATAAAAAAAACTATTAAACTTTCTATATCAACATTAAAACTATTATACCAATTTAGAAAAATATGTAGAACAAAACTTTATGTAGGAACAAAGAACTGGACACAAAGTAAATGGCTGTGAAATGTGAACTAGAAAAACAATTTGGATTACATGAATTGATAAGAATATTACTGTGGTAAAGGAAGCAACAAATGATGAATAAGGAAAAACATGAACTGGTATAAAGTGAAACAGAACAAAAAAATATGACTACATCAATTAAATAGAAAGGACAACCACCACCAATCAATCTACAGTAAATATTACAAAATAATAAAAGGAGAGAATTGGCCCTAAAGAAGACTAATAAGAAGTCAATCCCTCTCCCCATTCCTATGCAGATATGGGGAATTCATAGGGATGGGAAATTGTATATATTGTAAAAAAATATGTTAATCATTTTAGCTTAATTTTCTCTTTTAAATTATTTTTCATGAGATAATCCTTTGGAGAAGAAGGAGAGGGATACAGGAGAAATATAGACACTATAAAAAACAATTTTTATTTGCCTCATAATTTCCACACTTTGCTCTTGGGTTTTCTCTTAGAGGACATATTCAAACTTCCACAATAATTTTTGAATCATCCCTTTTATTTGCTGATATAAGCAGAACTTTCATCCAATATCCAATTAGGCACCAGATTTTATTCTCTTCTTTGTTATTATTTCTCTACTTTGTCTCATCTTCATCATTCCCATTGCTACTATTCTAGTTGCAATCTAAACTATCTTGAACTTGATCTTTTATAATAACCTCCTAACTGCTTCTAATCTCTTTCCAATCTCTACTACATAACATAACATAACCATAATAATTGTCCTGTAATACTGCCTTTATTTTCTCAACCATCTGGTTTAAAACCTTTTGTGGTGTTCCATTGCAAAAATGAAATACAAGCTGATGAGTGTTAGCATTTGTCAGTCTTACTTTGAATTCCTTCCTTGCTCTAGTCCTAATTAACTCTTCTTTGCCGCTGTTCCTATTCCTTACATTTAAGCCTGCCTAATTGTTTATGTGGTCTCATCATTTTAAGTCATATCTGAGTCTTTCTGATACAGTTTTGAGTTTTCTTAACAAAGATACTGGAATAGTTTTCCATTTCCTTTCCAGCTCATTTTGCAGATGAGACAACTGAGGCAAAAAGAGTAAGTGACTTGCTCAGGGTCACACAGCTTCTAGGTGTCTGAGGCCAGACTTAGATCTTGGAAGATGAGTTTCCCTCCTCCAGGCCTGGCACTATATATCCACTGTGCCACCTAGATATAGCACTATAAAAAAAAACAAAAAAATGTATTTATTTCATAATTTCCATACTTTTCGGAAACCAAATATTTAATTGTACCTTTATAATTTTCCTCATGTCATTCCTTCTATCCTATCTCTACCTATGAAAATTAGAAACGGTTATGGCCAGCACAGATGGATTAGAGCACAGCAGGGTACTGAAGAGGAAGCAACTTGGCATGCATGGTGTATAAAATGAGACAGAGAGCAAACTGATGGTTGAGCAGGCTTATGCTATAGCTGAAGTATTTATTAGGAAAATCAGTACACATAGTTATGTGATGGATATGAAGAAGTAAATCATTGCACGTATGTAAGTGGAAGCAATATAGATGGTGACTTCAAAGGAATTTTTTTGAGATAGCAATGAAGCCTGGATTAAACAAGGGTTTGCCAAATTGCCAAATAAATTCATGGGACTTTAATTCATGAATTTGCCTGGGTTTGTCACATAGCTACATGTCTTGGAAAGAAAAGGTGGGAAGGAGGTTGAACAATGAAAACAACCAGAGGGATAATCCAGGGGACATATTAAGGTGCCTTTGAGTCTGGGGGCATAAGCACAAGTATACATCATTTATGATAGTGATGGCAAACCTTTTAGAAACTATGTATCGTGCCCTGCCCCTGTGGAATGGAAACAAATACAAGTTCTGGACTTTCTGCCACTGTGTTGGAACAAGCAACAGTGGGAATATTAGACAGAGAAGAAATTGACAAGACTGACAGTTGGTGGGGAAAGGGACAACTTGGAGTGGCAGTGGGTCTTGTGACAGGGACTTCCTTCCTGGCATTAGATGTGGGAGGAGCTTGGTTTCCCAGTCTCTGGATTGAGGTGCCTCTACTTTCTTCAGTCTGAAGAGACAGGCCCAACCAGCTCTGAAAGTCAGAACTTTTCTTGTTGCTTGCTATCTACTGCTAAGATTTTGAAATTAAGAAAACTAGCACAGATATAGCATAGACAGGAATAAGAGAACCCCTCCACCAGCCTGTGAGGCCTGGCCTCAGCTCCAAAGCTGAGAAAGACTCCAACCTTATTTAGGGACATCCCTCTTCCCTCTTTCCTGATACCTCTCCAATCTAAACTGGTTATTAAAATTTCTCTTATTTGAATATCGCAGTCCAATAAGTGGACTATCTTTTCTGGGGCATAGAGGGAACTGAACCTCAGTTCAGTCATCAAACTACAAATGGTCATTGTCAAACTCCTGCTGAGTGACCAAAGTCTGGGAAAAGGCTTGTCCTTCAGAAGGATCCGTGTTTACCTACTCTGGGGCATCTTCGGCATCAATACATAGAGAGGAGACATCCCTGCAGGCTATCATAAATGGTTCATTTCTTGGACACCCCATTTTGTTCAAAAATAGCCTTTTGGAAGGGGCATCTCTCTCCTTTGCCTCACCAGCAGCCATATTCCCTCTCTCCCTTCAAGTCTTCCATTCCCTGCTACAAACCTTCCGTATCCCCTGTTCTTCATATCCAAACATCTCTCCCTATAAATATTACACCCCCCTTGATCATGTGCTGTACATCGTCCCCCCATCCCCACTGAGTGCCAGATGCCCCTGCCTCCTCCCTTTACCCGAGACAAGGGAGAAAGGAATCACTCCCATTGGGCTGCTGGGGAAAGGGGTGGGTAGTGTGAAAAAATGTCCTCAGGACAGGGGAAGAGGCAAGAGGAGTGGCCCAAGTGCTTTGCTCTCCTCCAGCTCTGCCACTTGTGATCTGCCCACCTTACCTTCTTTGCACTCCCATTGGGCTGCTGGGCAGAGGGGCAGGTGATGCAAAAAAATGTTCTCAGTCATGGTAGAGAAGGGGAAGGAAGCAGCTCCACCCAAGTTCCTCTGCCTTTTTAGTAACAAACTCTTGGGTGGAGGAGTAGGGCAGTATGCATGCCCACAGAGAGTGTTCTGTGAGCCATCTTTGGCATGTGTGCCATAGATTCACCATCACTGGTTTATGACATATTAATCATAAAGGTGGGTAAGGTACCTATCTTGTGAAACCTAGTGATGGTTGAGATGCAAACAGGGCTCCCTTATCTTAAAACTAGTGTAAAAACATCTAAAGCTTAGAGGCAGAGGATCTTTTGTTTATTCAGCCACCAGCACTGCAAGGGTGGAATTCTGTGGATTCTTTAGGAACTTGGATTGTACAAGAGGTCCCAGTGCTCACCACATCTTTCTTACAGGTAGAAGATCAGGAATTTTTTCATGGAATCATTAATGCATGAAGTCTCCTTGGTTTTTCCTAGATTCTCACATTTGCAATAATCTCAGGGTGACAATTTTAGGATACTCATGTATACTTCATTCATGGTGTCACCCACAGAAACCCATTCTGAAAAAGTTCAGTTGAACTGAGTCCAAACCTCCCTTATGTCACTGGTCATATCTACTTTTTTTTTTAATTAATTATTTGGTTACATTTCAAATGCCCTTATAACTTGAGATTCCATGAATATTTCTCCTAATTTCTAACATAATATCGTACACACAATACAAACTTAATAAATATGTGTTGCCTGAATTAATAGACTGGAATATAGGCACAAAATCAATGGGAATCCTGGAAATAAAGAATCATCATGTCAGAAACAATTGAGAATTCTGTTTTGTTTCTAAATAAATGAAGTAATCTGACCAATTTGGGCAGCAATGCAGAATTATGCTCAAAGACTTATAAAAATGTGTTTACATATTGATTCAGTAACACCACCATTAGGTTTATTTCCTTCGGTGATCAGGGAAAAACTGAAAAGAACCACTATATTCTAAAATATATACAGCAGCTCTCTTTGTCATAGCAAAGAATTGGAAACCCAAGGCATGCCCATCAATTGGGGAATAGCTAAACAAGTTGTCAAATATAATTTTGATGGAATACTACTGCAGTGTAAGAAATGAGGAGCAAGTTAATTTTGGAAAAACATGGAAAGACCTACATGAAATCATAAAGAGTGAAATGAACAGAACCAAGAGAACTTCCTACATAGCAATAAAAATATTGTTTGAAGAATGACTTGTGTATGTTTACCTCCAGAGATAGAACTGATAAATAGAAATAAGTAAGATATAATTATATATATATATATGTATATGTATATATATATACATATAACTTTCTGTCAAATAATGCCTTCCCTAATGGGATTAAAGAAGAAAGGTGGGAATTAACCGAGTATTTTAATATAACAAACAAACAAATAAATAAATTTTAATTTGAAAAAAAGTAAAAGAGAAGAGGGCAACTAGTTGCTACAGGAGAGGGTACTGGCCCTGGCAGCAGGAGGACCTGAGTTCAAATATGGCCACAGATACATACAGGCTATATGACCCTGGGCGAGTCATTTAATGCTGTTAGCTCAATTTCCTCATCTTTAAAATACATTGGCAGTGTAATATTTATTGGGCAGAGCCAGCTAGGTTTTCCAACCTATTTTGTCAAGAATTTGGGGAAAAGAAGTCAGTTGGAAGTGTCAGAGAAGTTTCAGAGAAATCAGGTGTTCATACATTTCAAAAGCCTGTGTGACTGTGGAAAGCAGCCATTTTGAGAGCAGTGTTGAGTGCAACTAATCTGCCTAGTAACATCACAGTGAAAAAAAAAAACTACTCCTTCTGAAGGGAGGAGGCAACTCTTAAAGTGCCAGACTTAAAAACATTTTTTCAGTTGCAAAAGGCTTTTCAAGATACAAAATGACAAAAGAAACTATTACTTGCCATGGATTGTCTAGGCTGGATTGGACATTTCTTTTATATGTTTTACAACTTATTTTTTGTCAAGATTCCAGATTATATTTCTTTTCTGCTTAGGATCTATGAAAGTTTGCAATAGCTGCATATAAGTATATATCGCTTGTTTTCATTTATTCCCACATATGCTGGAGCATTATTCTTCTTAATCCAATTATACTATGCCCTAAAAAAGGTGTATATCTAATTTATTGGAAAAAAGCAAAGGACAATGAACTGGCCATGATGACTTTAGCCATGAGGGAGGAGATGATGTAACTAAAGCAAATGATTAAGCAACTGACTAAGGAGAAACAATGTGGCAAATGTATTTACACACAACATGACATCTAAAAATAACAATGTAGTTAATCAAGAAAAGGTAGATGGGGCTAAGGGGTGAATATCAATATTGCCACTAAGAGATCAAACAAGACTACAACCAGATGGTGGCATAATTCATATTAAAACACATAAACCATTTACAACAGCTGACCTTGAAAGTCTGAAAAAACGAATGCCTTCCTGGTTTTCAGAACCAGTGAGATGTTTCAAAGAATTTAAAAGAGCAATTGGACTTTATGATCCAGATTTCCAGGACACTGAAATTCTTCTCTCAGAACTATTGAAACTAGAAACAAAAAAGTATATGAAACTAGAAATAATCCAAACTTAACATCATGGCCAGAGGAAGAAACAGACTTAGAGTTATCTAATAATGAAAATCTATGTTATCTAAGAAAGGCCGGAGAAGATCTATTAGAGGCAATGAAAAGTTTTTTAAAAAGACCAGATACTTGGGGACATTTTGAGAAATTGAGACAGGAAAATGGGGAACATCCATCAAAGTTCCTCAATGGAGTGATTGAAGTAGCAGAGGATGTGCTTGGATTTGAAAATTTAGCTGAACAAAATCTCCAACACACGAGGAGACAATTTGTGAAAGGCAGTAACACACCTATGAGATCATATTTTAAACTTCAATGCCCAGACTGGGAAAAACTAAGTCTGGAAGATTTAAGAAAAATTGCAACTTATATATTTACAGGTCATAAAGAAATCCTAGAGAAAAAGGATGAAATAATAAAAGAGCTTAAAGCCAAGCTCAAGGAGGCAAATAGCACAATTAAACATAAAGAACTTGAAGAAATAAAAAAAATCTAGCCACTCTGCAATCATACAAACCCACAAGAAATTATACACAAAGCAATCAATGGAGAAATGTACCCAAATGTTTCCTATGTGGAAAAATGGGTCACATGGTTTGAGACTGTTATTTAAAGGCACAATTAGTCCAAGCTAATAACAAATAGAGGTCCTGGAAAAGCAATATAAAATATAGCAGCAATAATACACAAAAAAATACAAAATGTTGTAATTGTAATTGCAAGAATTCATTGCAAGCACCAAATTTAGAAACCATGGAGAGATACATCCAACAAGGAGTGAAACCACATTATTCACAAGTAGTCTCAGGTGCTGCCAAACAAAGTCAGTTATGAAGCCAGGTGCATGGGGTAACATCAAAAAGGAAAGATGAGAAAGGAAATGGGGGAAATGAAAAGGAAGGAGACTGCATGCAAATAGAACTTGGTGTTCCAAAAGCACAAAATAAAACTAAAGAACAGATAGATGAAGAAATCCAATTAGATAATGATGTAACAGACTAAAGAGAAAATTTTTGGAACAGTGGAACAAAATACAAAGAAAGAGGAAAGAACAGAACTGGCAACAGTCTGTAATACACAAACTGCAAATGAATTAATTAAAGTACATGAGCAAACAACAGAAGGGTCCAAAGGGGAGGAAAATACAATAACAGAGAACATTCAAATTAGCAGACTTCCTGGAGACAATGACATTGAAAGCAGGGATGATATTACAAAAGAAAATATCAATGACATAATAGAAAGCTCAGAACTTATTTCTAGTTTCCTTTTACAGCAGAAGAGAAAGGGATTTAGTAGAATGAATGGTAGATCTGGATTTCTTCACACCTGAGTTAAAATTCTGAATCTAAGGATATTTGTATGATCACAGACAGTGCATTTCATGTCTATGGTCTGTTTCCTTATCTGTAAAATGAAGAGGTTGAATTAGATGATTCTAAGTATTTTCCATCTTTGAGTGCTACAATAGTTAGATTGAATAACTTAAGTGTTATTGTTAAGTTCATTGATATGAGCAACCAACCATGCTTACTTTGTTGTAGTCTTTCTTTTTCCACCTCTCCTTATACAAAACCTCAAATTTCAAGGATATGGCATCTTCTTTTCAGAGGATAAAACTAGCTTGATGCATAACCTTCTGGGAGACTAATGACCAGGATATTTCAGGAGTGACTTGAACCTTCAAATAGATAGCACAAGATAACTAGAAGATGCAAATTTTTCCAAAATTTCCTTTCTCTATTTTTTTCTCATACTCTTTTCTATACTTAGAATACCCTTCTCCCTAGCTCTAATATTAGAATTATAACCCATCTTTTGAGACTCAGTTCAAAAGAACCTTCATGATAATATCCCTGATTCCTCTGGTTGTAAGTGACATTTCCTTTTCCAGAATTCATTTGGCACTTTATACTGGATTCATGAATAAATCATATTCTCATTTGTATATCAGCAATGGTATATGTGTATTATTTTCACTACTGTACTATAGATTTTTGAAGAAAAGGAGGATACAGTTATCTCTGGTATCATCTTCAGTATTTCACACAGTAGTTTGTATTTAATAGTCATTAATGAAAGGTGAGTGGTGAATAGATTAATAACAATCATAGGTTTCCTAGTTTACATCAGAACTTGATACTTGCACTTGCTGGCCAAGAATATTCAAAACCTTACATAAAAAGATAAAAAGAAATCAGGAGGTAGAGAAAGAAACTTGAGTAAAAAGTCAGCTGAAAATCATTTTAAAAAATAAACATGAAGGATGAGAAAGGTAGCTTCCTTATATATTCTGTTAATACTTTTATCATAGGCATTAAAAAGTAAGAAATAAGAGTAGTTATAGAGAGAAATAGTAATTCAAAACATCTAGTAACCAAAAATGAAAACTACGACAAAACACATACCCAATGTCTGCATGTTATGAATATTAAAATTAACTCTCCCCTAATTGTGAAGATTAAAATTGTAACCCCTGCCTATTTTTTAGATCTAATCACCAAAAGTGTAAACATCCCACTTAATGATTAAGTGAGCGGTCTGTGACCCATGTGTGCAATAGTGGGTGATGAATCAGAATTAAACTAACTGCCCCTGGGCAGTCTTAAAGCAGGACTTCAACTGTGATTGGTAGACGTAGAATTAGGGGAAGGCACAGGAAGTGCAAGATGCAAGAGAAAGTGTCTTTAAAAGGAAGTTACAACTTCCTGAATGCAGTTCTACTTGGAGTGGAGGCTGAAGAGAGAATCTGCTGACTGAACCTGAGACCCTGTTCCAGGTGAGGCTGTTCTCAACATCTCTTCCTTTTAACTGGCACGTGGTGAGTGAAAAGCTGACTCTTAACTGCTAGATTTTTCTGAAGAGACTTCCTCAGGTCCTTGCCTTTGCCAAGGTCTAAGGACTAACTCTCCCTGCCTGGGTTGAGCCAGGGACCTGAGTAAATTACTTAGTGCTTAGGCTAGATAACTTACCTTATTCTCTCTCTGATTTTCTTACTTCATTCTTTCTTCATCTTTTAAATATATTGTAAATAAATCTCTTTGGAATAAATTAAATTTCTGGTGACCACACTCTTAAATAATCAAGTTCAATCCTTTTAAAATAAACCCCTTTTCCACCTTACAATGTGGATGCATAAAGTATATGTAACAATCTATACTAGCACTCCTGGCAAATAGAAGGATATTTAACATCATAGGTATCGCCATGGTGTGTTAGTGATGTGCAGCTCATGAAAAGAATACACTATGAAGGGATTTAATTCAGAATGAAGGAAAATATTTTAGAAGACATTTTTATAATATCATAAAAATGTTTTAATTGCAATAATTATAAAAATAATCAACTGAAAGATTTAGGTACTTTGATCAATACAATGATCCACAACAATCTTATAGGACTTAAAATGCAAAATGCTGTCTTCCAGAGAGAGAACTTATAAAATCTGAGTGCAGATTGAAGGGAATTTTCTACTTTATTTTTTTCCTTTTTCTGTAACATAATTAATATAGAAATATATTTTGCAAGACTTCACATGTATAATGTTTGAATTTAGGGGTTTATGAGTAAATATGAGAGTTATAAAGTAATATTATGGTAGTCGATTTTAAAATATTATAGCTTATGTCAAAATGACTTTTAGCAGTGTTATTTATAAAGAGGTGGAAAGAATAAAAGTGGAGAAATGTAGATAAAGAGACAGATTCCTAACAAGTCTACCAGCCTTTCCCTAGTGAAGTCTGGCTCAGCCCAAGCAGGGGCTTCCCCAATTCTCTATCTCCATGTGGATTTCACAGTAATCCTCAGCCAGAAGTCCTGGGGGTGTCTTCAGCCAGAATTTCACCAATGCAACCTTCTCCAAAGGCAATGCAGGAATCTCAGCTACTCACCCAACAAGCCAACACAGGATCCAGGGAAAAAGTCTCCTCTCAGCCAAGGCAGGGACCTCAGCCACTCACTCCAAATGCCAGGAAAGGAATCAATGCTAGACTATGCTGGTCTCTTCTTTTATGCATCTTTTTTCCATAGCACTTCCTGTCACTTCCTGTCATTCTCTCTTCTTCACAAAAAAACAATGACACTCTTTCAATTGCCTAGCACTGACCAAGGGGGTAGGCAGGGGCCTTTGGAGGTGTGAGCTTACTCTAGTGACTTATGAACTCTCTTACTTAGTGGTAAGTAGGGGTACTTTAAGTTATTGACTTGATTAGTTAAAAACAGACAAGGGGAGAGTTAATCCTATCTTCACACATGAATAATGGGTATCATATTGCCTTCTCAAAAGGTTGGGAAAGGACTGGAAAGACGATAATTTGGAACTCAAAAAAAAAAAAAAGAAAAACTTTTTGAAAGAAATGTATAAGATCAATAGATATTATGACTACAATTGAAAAGGATATGATTCTGTAAAGAAAATGAGTATGTCAGAGAGTGGAGGTTGTACATTTGAATGAGAAACAGTGAGTTGATCTTGAACTTGGAGTAAGCTTGCTCACAGCATGTTCCAAGGCTCTATCCATGTTCCTAAGATGCTCAATATTTTTATCATTCCTTTGTAAAAAGGCACAGATGGCATGCTTGTCAAATTTTCAGATGTTATGAATCTAGGGAAGAAAATTGATAAGTTGTAGCATTACAATTAAGATCGAGACAGAATCCTAAGAATTTCTAGGAACTCCAATAATTTGAACCTAGTATGACTGAATTTAAAGAAGATAAATCAAAAGACTCTACTCAGTTTCATAAAATCAAATTCACCAGTAGGGTAAATGGAAAGCCTAGCAAGAAAACCATTTGTCTGAAAGTGATCTGGTGACTATGGAGAACTGAATACTCCCAATAGTGTGGTGTGGTAATTAAAGATGGAGAAATGAAACTTGGGCTATATTTTTAAAATAAGAGTACTAAGAATAGGAAAGTGATGGTATTATTCCCTGCCCACTAACTCTTTAAGCCATACATGAATTACTATGTTCTGTTCTGAGAATCACATTTTAGGAAGGGCATTGGAAATGTAAAGTGTGTTATATAAGAATCTCCTGATGTATAACTATCTTCAAGTATATGAAAGGAGTACCTGAAAGAAAAATTAAACTTGTTCTGTTTAGTTCTAGTGGGCAGAACAATGAACAGTGACTAGAAGTAACAAACCAGCAAATTTAAGTTTGGTCTAATTTCGAACATTTAGAGCAATAAAAAAATGTAATGGGATTCTACTAGAGACTATAGATTTCCCTTCACTCCAAGTCTTCAAGAAAAGGACAGACGATCACTTATTTGGTATAGTATCAAGAAGATTCCTTCAAGAAGATTCAGTTAAGGGTTAAACTAAATGGTGACAGGTTCTTTTCAATAGAAAAATTCTCTGATTCTGAAAAGTAAAGAACTATGAAAAAGATCTAGACACTTTAGTAATTGTAAGCAAAAACAATGAAATATATGACTGGATCATCAATAAAGTTAATACTAAACAGAAGAAGCAGAGTGTCCAGAAAGGAACAAATAGCCATCTGACTGTAATGTATGGTCATCAAAACATTTCTTTAGTACCATGTTCCAGTCTAGGAACAATTTGTTCATGATTCTTGAACTAAAAATATCATTTCACTTTGTAATAAATGACATAGAAAGAGAAAAAATCTAGGCAGAGTCTAATAATATCCTAAATACTGAGAGAACAGATTTTAAAGGAATCAGAGAAATCATAGCACTCTACTTTCATCTGCTACCCTGCCTGCTTTCAACTACATGGAACAAGATCCCCCATGCCAAGAGCTCCATAGTATTCTGTCCCCTGTCCCAATTTTCTGCCTTCTTTTTGTGTGTCATATTGCTCTTTAGATTGCTAGCCAGCTAAGGGAAGGGACTGTCTTTTTTTTATTAATTTTTTTTCCACAGCACTTAGCCTGGCATATCAAAAGTATTTAGTAAATATTTATGGGATTTTATTGGAATGATAGAGGGGATAACATAGCCTAAAGTTATACTGGAACAGTCTATTTTCAGATACCACCCTCTAAGCATTAGGCATCTATTGGAATTGGTATAGATTTCATTGTAAAGTCTTATTATTATGGGTTTCTGCACCTAGAAATATATGAGAGACTATTTGCATAGACAGTATAGTTCTGTAATACAAAGAGAGTTGACCATGGACCTAGGAGAACTGGCATCAAATATTTAGCCCTGACAGTAAGGACCTTTCAGTCTTTGGGGGAAATAATTGAGGGTAGTTATTGTTGTAGAACAGTGTTGGCCAAGACGTGACACATGTGCAGAGCTGTCACTTGGGGAGCTTCTCCATTCCCCCTTTTTCCAGCATCTGAAGACAGTTTTTGCATGCCGTGCCCCTCTATCCATCAGTCCAACACAAGCACTTCCTCCCTCAGCTCTCTCTGGTAATGCAGAGGCTCACAGACAGCTTGAATTTACCTTCTGGACACTCAAACTCAGAAAAGGTTCACCAATGCTTTTCTAGAATATTAACCTTAATATGTTTTTTGAGATCTTATGATCTTTATTATTCTTATAAATGCTACCTAAAATTGTATCTGGTATATAGCAATGTGTGAGAACATGGGAGGGCTATGTCAGTTTGTGCTCATCTCTAAACTTGAGATGGTAGACTATTTAGAATAATGTTAAATTAAATAAAATTATTTCTAGCAGATTGTGCCTAAAACATGGAGAATATCATTAATAATTTTTACTTCAATAATGCATCATCAGCAAGCAATCATTCAAAGACTGGTGAGGCAGGCTAATTTAAGATTTTGTTGATTTTCTTCCCATTCCATAGATTTTTTCCCCTTGCCACTTTTGAAACTATGTTGGCTTAGTACATATAATGGGTAAAAAATATTGGCATAGCTAGTTTTGTCCAATACAGAGAGTGGTCACTGTCTTAGGTACTATGATTTTAAGGGACCATTGCCTTTAAAAAAAAAACTCCCCTGGAGCAGAAACACCAAAGAAAAAGAACTGCTTGATTACATGGGTTGAGGGGGATATGACTGGGGATGTAGACACTAAATGATCATCCTAATGCAAACATCAACAACATGGAAATAGGTTCTGATCAAGGATACATGTAAAACTCAATGGAATTGCACATCAGTCAAGGGAAGGGGTGGGGGGAGGGGAGGGAGGGAAAGAATAGGATTCTTGTAACCAAGGAATAATATTCTAAATTGACTAAATAAAATTTAAAAAAAAATAACTCCCCTGAACTTCCTGAAGTTCTTCTCTTAACTACTTTAATTGAAGTTCCACCAATAAGAAACTTGAGTGAATAAGTATTCTCTTTAGAAATTGAAATAATAATCATAGAAAGGCTAGTATCATTCATAGCTTAATGTGAAATAATTCTAATAGATTACTCTCCTATTATATACAAAAATGATATCACATATATTATGCCAAGTTCAATTATGATGGGAAGAGAAAAGGAGAGGGAATGAGGAAAGGAAAAAAGAAAAAGAGAGAGAAAATAGAGGAAGTAAAGGAATTCTAAGAATGGAGCACATTCAAGGATAACACCTCTGGGATACTCTGGAGACCAAATACATAGCTTGAAGACCATGAGAGAAGGATATGTAATGGATGATAGGAGTCAATCAAAGGCACACCACCTATAAGTATTTCTCCTGACCTTTCCTACTACCAATTTTTTCCCCAAGAATCCATGCCTTCTCAACCTCAGAGAGTGAATTCTGGGGAATCCTGGGACAATAACACTGTATAGATCCCCAATCCTTGTTCCTAATATATATATATATATATATATAGTGTAGTAACTAAGGAAAGGAATCTATTGTTTTACCAATGTTTACTATAATATAGAGGATACTAGTAACACCAACCAGGGCATGCTTTCTTGCTTAAATGGCTACATTCACAAACTCCCTTCAAACATTTACAGAAGTAGCTAATTCTTCAATAGCATAGAAAATTTGAGGTGTCCTGAGGTATGCTTCCTGTCAATATCCACACCCTAGATGAGCACTGCACCAATTCCTAATCCCTTCCTTTCCCTTGTCCAAGACATAAGAATTCCTCAATATAGCTCTGAATGTATATCCAGGAAAATTTCAGTTTGACTTCAAGTTGATTAAGAGAACTACGTAGCCTAAGAAATAGTGAGAGAGTGGACTGACTCTATACTTTCTTTACCTTGACAAAAAAAAAAAGGATGCCCATGTACTATGTGGGTATATATAAATTAGTTTGAAAACTTTATGATAGACAAGTTATCTTCTGTCCTTCTCCCACTGCATTTGCTATGTTCTTATCACTGCCAGTAAGGATGGAAAGGTTTAAATCATAGAGGTCAGCATATACACCCCAAACTCTCATAACTCTGACTTCAGGTCACAAAAGAAGAAGTTACAAAAACACCAGAATCACAGCCAATACTCATCATTTGCCCTCAAGAGATTAATTATGCAGTTCATATTTAATGAATATGGGTCAAGGTACTTTACTCTAAGGATCTCAACTCCAAAAAATTAAAGTAAAAATTAATTGATTGAATTAGGAATGAATTAATAGTACAAAGTTTGGAGAACCTGGACTACTGCTGTTGCAAATGTTGCTGTGCTTCATGTTATTTGGAAAGAGAAATCCTTTTTTCTGGCTGCAATGTTCTTTGCAGGGCAATGGAGGCATCTGCACCCTCTGAGGCTAAAACCTCTAAAATAGTGATAGGAAGAAACCCAGGGAAATGGGATATTGGGCTGGATAAGTGAATTAACTTGATGGTCCCTCTGACTTTTCAGACTTAATCTCTCTCTTTAGTCCCTTTTCAGATTGGGCCAAATTTTAATAAACTTCTGAGTCATAAAGACCATGGAGCATTATATTTTTCTTTGCAGAGTGTCAAGTTGGCAACATGGCACAGTGGAAGAAATAAAAAATAAACATTGAATCAAGAAGACTTGACTTCTTTACTTGACTGTACTGCTACCTTCCTGTTACGTAAAGTAAGTCACTTTCTCTCTCTGGGTCTCAATTTCTCCATCAATAAAAATACAGGTTTCCATAATAGAATTTGTAATGACTTTTCTAGTTCTAAAATTATATCATCTCTTGTGAATGAGGATTCTTCTCATATTCTTAGTTTATCAAACCAACTGTAATAATTAAAATGGTTGAGGCCATAAACTGTGGCAGTTAAAATAGTGGAAGACTTAAATTGCAGTAGATATAAGAGTGGATGAGTAAATTGTGACCGCAGAAAATATGTTTTCACTACAGTGTCTTGTTTCAAATCAAATATAAGGTGGTCGCCAGGGAAATATTCCCAATTATGAATATACCCAAGTCAACTGGGTTTTATAGAGAATTTAATTAATAATAAAATGAGGAATTAAAGAAAGAGAGAAAAAGGAAATAATGAGAAAGGGATAAGCCAGCCCTGGCCAGTCCTGGCCAACCCAGGCCTAAGCCCTAAGAGAAATGATCAGTCAGTCCTTAATCACTCACCACAAGATCTGTCCAAGCAAGGATTCTAGTGACACCAGGCCAGCTCCATCTCAACTGACTTCACCAGCTCAATCCTAAATCTGAATCTGAATGTGAATCCGAATGTCCCCGAGAGAGTCCCAAGAGAGACCCTTCAAGGCAGCCTTTCCCAGCTGATTGTCCCGAGAGAAACCCAAGAGAAACAGTCTCCTCAGAGGGAGTTCTCTGAGGAGTTCTAGCCAGAGTCCTCCTCAAAGGGAGTTCCAGCCAGAGACTGTCCCAAGAGCCTGTTTCCAGAGCTCTCTCCCAACAGCCTCCTTAGAGACTGTTTTTTTTAAGAGCCTGTCATCTCCTTATATAGGGAATTTTCTCCTATGTCACCTCCCCTAAGTTCTTCCATCTACCAATCATAGTAGACATTTTTCAAAGGACAGACCATTCTTAGTCCACACCTAAGAAGTTGTAAATTTTTGAGTAATTCACACCAGGAAAGCTCTGAGTAAGTTTCTCAGCTCTTTGTTCCTTGAAAATTCACAAGTTGCTTGACCTTTATAGGTACTTAGCTTAAGAACTTTTTGCCTTATTATAAGTATGGGTTTAAGTACTTTCCATTGTTCAGAAAAGAGTTTACAACTTTATCTTCCCCTAGGGCAGACTTAAGTAGGTGAAGTAGAGTCCTCACATTCCTGATCTAAGTAGAGTTCACTGCCCAAATGGGGAATGGTCTTAATCCAATCTTATGAAGTAGGGTCTGGGAATTTTTAAGGTTCACACAACCCACAGAGGGAAGACCAATGTTTCAGCCACTATACAAGGACAGGATGAAGTTTTTTTTTTTTCCTGGAGACTCTGAGATAGCCAAATATTTCTCAAATTCTATAAGACTGATTCAAGTGTTTCCTATTTCTTCATTTATTTTGATTTGATTTGTAATTATCATTTCTGGATAAAAATGTTATGTGTATATGTGTATGGTTAATGAAGGGCAATGAATGGATGATGGATCAACCACCTCCATGCTTAATCTGCTGTACTGATAGGGAGGATATATGCATAATATACTTTTAAGCTTAATCTGCATTATTAGCATTTTCTCCATTGTTTTCTTAATTCTGGACAATTATCAAAACAACAAATAATATGTTAATTTGTAATATTTGGAAAATTTCATAATGAATTCTCACAAGCCAGTTTGAAGCCCTGAATGTTACTGGAGAGGGCGTTGGAATAGGAATCAGAAGACCTAATTTCCATTCTCAGAAATACTATCAACTAGCATTTGTGAGGTCCTGGGGAAGTTAGTTACCCTAAGCAAGTTTAGGAGGTTTAGTCTAAATGATGTCCAAAATCCTAAAAGACAATGTCTGTGGAAATGGGCTAACCCTGGAGGCCACTAATGGGCCTGAATTCAAATCTCACTTCTGATGTTTACAGCCTACTACCTCAAGCAAGAATTTTAACCTCTTTAGGTTTTAGTTTCCTAATATGTAAAATAAGAGTCAATTATATGGTTTTGGCAGTCCCTTCCAGCTCCAGAAGCATGCTGCTTCCTTCCAAGTCTAATATTCTCTGATTCTGAAGAGTGCCAAGCACATACTGCAGCTCCATGGTCTGAATGAACTTTACAGATAGAAACCACCAGATATGATGATTTGAGAGCATAACTGGAAGAAAGCCAATAAAAATTTGGTCATCAGGTAACTCAATGGATTTTATCCCTCACTTAGCCAGGGGGATACCACAGAACTGTTCAATAAAGAGTAGAGGCAATAGAGAGATCCATCTATCCAGGAACAGCAAGCAATGTTCTCCCTGTGATATGAGAAAGTATTTGCTTGTGATATGATTGTGATCTGTCATAATCACTAATAGCTATAGTCAAAGTAAATGACAATATTCTTAAAGGGTCCTCAGAGATTTGGGAGTTTTGCTAATCTGGCTTCTAGATGATACTACTAAAAATATGGAGAGGAGAAAGGAGTTGGAAGTTTGCCCTAAGTTATCCTTGGCTTTCTCAGTTCCTTAACATCAGATATTTTTAAGAACATCTTGTTTGTTGCAATTTCTCATAGCTCTTGAGGCTTCCCTGTTACATTCAGCTTACTAAAAATCTCTAGAGGCTGCCAGGTCTTACTCCTTTCAGAGTCCTCAATTCTCCTATGTCTCAAGGTACTGCTCTCTCCAGGTCACTGTTATGATCCCCTTCCCTGCTAGGGACCAGCCCCTTATGACCCCTGAGAGGGGAGGGGGAGAGAGAGAAGGAAAGGGGAAGCGACAAAGAAGGTACCGACAGCTCTCACATGGTATGCAAAGAGGAGTCGTTTATTGAGGAGAAAGATTAAAGATGTAGCTTGGCCAGAGGCCAAGCTCCTGCAAGGACAGCCATCGCCTAGCCTGAAAGAGGAGAGAGGGGGAGAGAGAGCGAGGCGGAGCTTGCTGGGCCATAAATACCATTTGCTACGTAGTACATAGGGATGACCCTCATTGGTCAATGACAAGGCATAGGTGTGGTTTCTCTTGACCAGGGGAGAACAAAGAAACTTGTTTTCCCGCCTAACCTGGGAGAAGCTGGGGTCAAGGGTCAGGGGCCTTCCCAGCCATGAGCACTACTGAGCATGCCCAAGACTGACTGTTCCCCTTGCCCCTGGGCTGCTACATCTCCCCCTTTTTGTTTTACACACAAATGAATAGTGTAATATCAAAATGTAGCAACATTACAGCATTAACAAATACAAACACTCTGGTGCATAATCATATTCTGATACAGAGATGAAAAACCCATCCTGATTGTATAACTTAGATATCCCAATCAAGAATGAACATCAGCATAAACTGATTCAGTGATCAATCTTAAAAAATTCCAAACTGATCTTTCTATCTGTCTGCATTTCAGGATCTATGCAACAGTCTTAGTAGATATAAAAATGTTAAGAAAATAATTTCCACGCTACTGATCCTGGTCTAATGAGGTAGAATTCTATGGTTCACATGACAGGTGCAATAACCAAACATGCCACCTTTCACAGTCTGGACTATCAGAAGTTGTCAGCCTTTTCAACAGTTAGCAAAATACCATCTCTGGAGATGAAGGATGAGTCCTTCCTTTCTCTCGTACTGATACTGCATCTTGGGGATCTTTCCGTGCTCACTGCCAGATGCCTGCCACATAGGAAACTGGTTGGTAGCTCGATGCCAGGACATCCAGCGACTGAGGGTGTCAGTACGCCATGTCTCTGCATTTCCCAACCTCCAACATCCATTTCACATGGAAAATGTAACCGTGGCTGAGGCTGTCTGGTCCATAATGAAAGATTCATTATGATTCCCCTTACATGCAATCAGACATCACTCTCCAGTATGGTCATCTGAAAATTAACAATTGCTGTCATGTTCTCATGTTCACCGACTGTTAGGTGACTGTAATTCTAGAAATCTTTGCACCTTAACAATTCTGGATCAGAGCATTAACAGTACTTTCTTTGTACTCAAAGTTCTGGCCTTAATAGTGTAAAAGAAAAAAAAATCAAGGTTGATCAATCAAGAGTGACTTTAAAAAGTGTCCTCTAAAAATATAAATACTGATCTCTATAAGATTCCTCTCCCTTTTCTTTTTGTTTGTGTGTTGGGAGAGATCCCTTCAAAGAAAAACATCCTCTCTTAACAATTCTGGAGGATCATGTTATCACATGTCAAATGATCTCAGAAAATTGATCCTGGGAACCTGATCCCAAAATTAATACAAGATTCTCTTGGCTCACAGTCTATGTGGTATCTTTGAAACTGAGCCAATGTGAAATATCAGAACTTATATTCCCAATGATTTCCAATTCCTGATCTAAATAGATCAAAATTCGCCTTGTATATGAACATAATTTTGCACCATTACAGGCTTTGCAAAAACATCAATACATCAATCACAGTGCAATTTTTAACAAATACCAATATTCCCATCCATTTTACATTCTCAATTGTAGCTTAAATAACCATGATGGTGATAATGAAGTAATATTTCAAGTTCTGACTGCATATTCCTAATGTCTTCCTTATTTTAAATCTCTGCTTGTATAAATAAACCCATCAATATGATAACCAAGCCTATATCATTACCAATATTTGCAAAATTCTTTCCACCAAACCAATGTTTGGGTAAATAGAAACTTAAGTTGTTTCCCCTGTAGAAACAATTTCTACAGTTTCTTGTACCTACAGCATTTGACATAGCTTTTTCATTCCTAGTTATCAGTGTATAATATTCAATGTGCTTTTTTCTACAAGCTTATCTGTGCCTATTGTGTCATGTTTTTAATCCATACTCCAAAACAGTAAAACTTAGATTATACTTTGCCCTTGCTCCATGTTTTTGTGCAATAATAATTTTTTCCACCTAGGAGAGACAATGACTGCGCGTCCACAGAAATTGTCAAACCTAGAGCCCTCAGTTTTTCATGAGGTCTTACTTCCATATACCAGAACGTCTTCCAGTATATGAAAGGGAAGCCAATAGATCCCGAATCCAGCGGCCGTCTGAATTCTGGGACTGTTGGAGGAGAGCAAGACATTTTTCCTATCATGATATTACCCACAAAGACAGGGTATCAGGAGTAATGGTTAGCAATGGTATTAACACTTAACTACATCTCTGGTAGTCAGCCCTTAATGTAATGTCAGGAACATAATCTTTGCCTGGATGTCAATGATCTCTTACAATAACTCAAGTTCCTGATTAAAGATTTCCTAATGTCTTTTTCCTGATCTCTCATTCTTTCTTGAGAGTAACATCAGTGTCATCTGTCCATTAAACCTGTCTGTGCATCATTTTCTGCTTAGCACCTCATTTTTGATGTCAGAGGTATCAGATCTATGCTATGAATGAAAGTTTTCTATCTCCTGCTCTTTGGAGAGTCCTACCAAGGTCTATACCCTTGTTGATAACAGCATTTCTTACAATACAAGTGGTGGATTTACAATGCATACAATATACATTTCTTTTGACAGTATCATATACAAAATACAAGGTATACATTAGTAGCTAGACAATTTGTAGCTATGTCATCTCAATCCCATCGCAAAGTCTTTGGAATGTGGGATGTATCTGGTGTCTTGTACAGACACAAGTGTGATTTAGTCCTTCTGAATTAGCATACTTGATGTTGCTCTGGGTACCCCATCTCAATGGATGTCAGCATGACAAGTGTCCTTCAGTGGCCTAATAGCAAATGTCTCTAATAGTGTAATGTCATTGTTCTGGAGTGATATTAGTCACCAAAGAAGTGTCCCTCCAGCGTGCCTGGATTGTGGCTGGCATGTAGATAGCTGATGCCATCACCTTCCGTCTGCTTCTCTTCCTGGTCTGTATCAGCTGGTATGAAGCATGACGTGGGAGACCAGATGTTTTCATTATCTGTGAACATATAAACAAGACCTCGACCCAACATTATCATCCCTTTGGGTCCCTCACAGTCTTAATATCTTGATGATTTTTAACCCACTTCAGGTATCTCACACAATGTGATCTTTATCATTACATTCAATATTGATTGTTACAAAGCTTTAACTTATATTCCTTTCTGGGGTGTAGAAAAGATAGATGATTAGTGATACCATATCCACCTCTTTTTTCTTATGAAAGTGGAAATGTCACAGCTTAACAAAATTGACTTCTAGATAAGTCTGATTCTAGCAAAAACATGTTGTTTGCAAATATAATGTACCCTTTAAGACAATAATCATCATTACATTTTGGATAGTATTACCCTTTTTGTGCTACAAGTGGACAGCATTCCTTATACTGTCATAACATTCCCAATTATACCCTTTTAATATTTGATCAAATATGGGTAACATGGAACAATTCCAATAAAATGATTTCAAGTTACACATTGTACCAGTACCATTCAAAATTTTCAGGCATGTAATAGTTAGATCTTTTACCAAATACCCATATATTCCTAGAACAGAATATCTGTTAGTGACTCAATGATACTCTTCTGTAGTCAAATTGTTTCGCATACAATTACATGTGTGTGTGGATAGTGTGTTAAACCTGCCTATAGGGCAGTCTTTACAGTCCATGTGCTGCTTTTCTGGTGTCCTGTGCCAGACACCTCTGCCTTCTGTCCTTCTTCCGGGCAGATTTTCTTGCCATCAGATGCTCTTAATCATCTTCCATGGACTCCATGTATCTGTGAAAGTAAACAGAAAACCTCGACCCCAAATGAAAGCCTCATTGGGTCTTAGAAAGTTAGAAAGTGACAGAACATATATACCTTCAGTTTTTGAACCTTGGGGCTCATGAATTCCTTTGAGCTCTTTGTACCATAGCTTGCATGTAAGCCATGAGCTATGTAATTTAGCCTTTGCATTGCTGTTAAAAGCCCTGCCATTCCAAGCTGTTTGGAATAGACAGTAGTGCACAGTTATTTATAAAATCTGCAATCACTTTGCTCACTTCTTCATTTGAGCTTGAACCCATAAACCAGGAGAGTAAGTATCTCCCATCACTTTTCACAGTTCAACCTTTGTGCCAGGAGCAAACTGAAATGCACCTTTTGCTCCAAAATATGCAGTGGATATCTATCAGGGGTGAAATTAATCCACAGCAGTTTGCATTGATAAGCGATATCACCTGCTTGTTCAGGATATAGATGTACAATAGATCTTGCAAAGCAGCATGTATAGATGCTTAAATATTTGCTTTTTCAAATCCATAATCAGAAAAATATCATTCTATAAATCACTTGTGAATTGACCCATGTGTGCTGGGATCTTAAGCCTTTGTCTGCCTGCACACAATTTTTGCTTTTTGAAAAAATTTCCACCTTGTGCAGTTATTAAAATTATAGCATTGTCTTATGCTGTAAAAATATGCACAGAATTATCAAACAATTGCATAGAAGTTGTTTCCGCACTACTTCCCTTAGCTTCATAACTGAAAAGATCTTAATACTGTGAATAAAATCATTACTTTCATCTGCTAAATCTGCAAATCTTCACTGCAGAAATAAATCAAATTATGCCAGTAACCTTTGAATTTGCATTATTATCATAGGTCTCTTTTCAATATCGTGATCAGCTTCAATATCTGCAATTTGAATACATGATAGTAGTGCCTCTTTCAAATCCTTAATAAATCACTGTACTGAGTAACAGATTCCTTGATAACTTTAATAATTAACCACTGGTAAACAGATTAAATCCTTCTAACCATGCTTTTACTCTGCTGAGCATGTGTCTTAGTTTTCCATAGTAAAAGCTATTCTAGTTATAAATCATTTGCTTTCTGGATACAGGTATGTTAATATGCCCAGTAAAAAGTTTCTGAACTGCATACAGGCTGTTTGAATAAGCTCTGCTCAAGATTCATCCTGTTGCTTTATGTCCTGCTTAGAAAAGTGTTAATAATTCCTCCATAGTTAAAATTAGAAAGCTTTAGAAATTCCTTTAAATCATATTCCAATTCATGCTTATTATATCTTAGTATTAAATTTCTTCTTCTAGCCAATTACAGCCTTAGTGATAAAACTTGCAACCTCAGTTGCTCTGATGCTATCTTCCACGTGGCTCAAGCCACGTGGCCGGTAGAGAAAAAATCTCAAGCTGCTTCGGATCTAAGCCCAAACCTTAAAAGTTTTCTGTGTGCACTTTAACTACCTTGAGATATATACCAAAATTTCTCTACAGATAAAACATTTCTAGTCCTGATATTCTGTGGCATATAACAAAAGTCCGAGAAAGATTTTTTAATTCTCCCTTTTTTAACTTCCTTTATCAAAAAATATAAGCAGACATTCCTTTATAATGTTGCCTACCCAACCTAAATTAAAATTCAAATTCCCAAATCTTACTTTACTGTATTTGCAATCGCCCAGGTAAAGCCTGCCTTTACCTGGCTGGACCTCAAACAAAAGAGTTCCTAGGAGCTTTTTCAAATGCTAAATGAGTTCGGAGGCTTGCCTTTTAAAAAAAAATCTTCTGCCTTTGGTTACAGAATGGCAATATCTTTTTACAACTTAGGCTGTTGTTGAACCTAATTCAGGATTATTACCTTGATTCCTTAATTGTGCTGAGACCTACGATTTTATTAGAAAAAAATTTTTTGTTTTTTATCCGTTTTTTCCAAGTAATTCTGATCTTTTAAATGCCCTGCTTTGAGTCTAAGCAAGCACTTCCTGATAAGCCTTTCAAATGCATCTGAGTCTGACCTCTCCTGAAAAGGCACAGGGAGTTTCTTGTAAAGATTAGCTTGCAGAACCTTTGAAATAAGAAGTGCTTAAGAAAGAACTCCTTAGCATTCTGCAGCAGTTTCTGCCTTGCGTCTTCGCTAGCCTTTCCCGCTTTTGCTAAACTGACTGTTTTGCCTATAAATAGCAGGTAAATTTGACTTTGCTTTCCGGATGAAATTTTAACTCCTGCTTTTTCTTTTCCCAGTTGCTTCTTTTGAAATTCACTAGGCTCTAGCAACTGTTTGTTTCAGAGTGAGATTTTTCGAGTTCTCAATCGCCCCTAGTGAGGGTTTCCCTGGGTCAAATTTTCTTTTTCCTTCCCCTCCCCCTCAGACCGCTCCTCAGGTGTTTCTTAACCTCCAGAGATCCAGGTCCGAGAGAGGAGGCCTCCGACTAGCAGACCCAGGTGGGGGAGGGAAACTGCACTTCGTATATATAAGGGGACTGTTATTCCGTTGCCATCAAAACACACATACATTCAACCATTCACACAATGGGGTTTGAGAGGGGGATATGAATGGGACGACCTACCCTTCCTCAAGATCTGTATTCGATCTCTACCCGTTACTATAGTCTCGATTTCCTCAGGATCCTGTTCGATCCCTACCCGTTACTGTAATCTCGATTTCGGCGCCGAATTTTTCCTCAGTCGTCCGGTGGTCGCTCGGGCCCCACGTTGGAGCGCCAGATGCTAGGGACCAGCCCCTTACGACCCCTGAGAGGGGAGGGGGAGAGAGAGAAGGAAAGGGGAAGCGACAAAGAAGGTACCGACAGCTCTCACATGGTATGCAAAGAGGAGTCGTTTATTGAGGAGAAAGATTAAAGATGTAGCTTGGCCAGAGGCCAAGCTCCTGCAAGGACAGCCATCGCCTAGCCTGAAAGAGGAGAGAGGGGGAGAGAGAGCGAGGCGGAGCTTGATGGGCCATAAATACCATTTGCTACGTAGTACATAGGGATGACCCTCATTGGTCAATGACAAGGCATAGGTGTGGTTTCTCTTGACCAGGGGAGAACAAAGAAACTTGTTTTCCCGCCTAACCTGGGAGAAGCTGGGGTCAAGGGTCAGGGGCCTTCCCAGCCATGAGCACTACTGAGCATGCCCAAGACTGACTGTTCCCCTTGCCCCTGGGCTGCTACACTTCCCCGTGTCTGTACTGTCATCTCTAATTGCCTAATAGGGATTGCCCAAGGTCAATGGGAGTGAATGACAGAATTGGAATTGGAACCCAGGTCTCCAATTCTTACTACAAGGCTCTCTCCATTATGCCAGGTCCATTGCATCAAAAGAGAACCACTGCTATTATGCTAATATAATGCTAATAGCAATAATAGCTAACATTTATGAGAATCTTGTTATAATCCAACATTTATGTGGCTAGCATTTGTATAGTGCTAGGCACTGTACTAAGCACTTTATAAATTTAATTTTCTCAATATAGGTGCTATTATTATCCCCACTTTATAATGGAAGAAAGTGGGTCAGACAAAATTAAGTGACTTGCCCAGGATCACACATTTAGTCAATGTTTGAGACTAGAGTTAAAATCTTCTTGACTTCAGATCAAGTGCTCTGTCCACTGTACCACCTAGCTAAATGACATGGGGTTTTTCTCACAATGGACCTGACCATTAGGAATTACAAATATTATTATCCCTATTTTAGACATGTGAAAATTGAAGATCAAAGAGGTTTGATAATTTGTTTGTATTCACAAAGCTAGTCAGTGCCAGAGCCAAGACTCAAACCTAGGTTGTTTTTTTTTTCAATTCAACCAAATATTTAATAAAAGTCTCCCAAGTGCAGGTTACTGAGCTAGGTTGAGAATCTCTTGTGTAGGGAAAAGAACACTGAAATTTATCACTGGATCTGAGTTTGAATCCCAGTTCTGATGCCTGTATGATTTTGAACAAGTCACTTAATGCCTCTAAGCTGGGTTTCACTTTCTTAATATGCAGAATGAAAATGTTGAACCAGATGGTCAACATTGAGGTGCCTTCCATCTCTAAACTTATCAATTCTTTTCCTATTTTTAAATGCATTTATTTATTTGCTTTTCATATTAAAATCCCCAGGAATCTCCCCTCCCCTCCTCCCTACCCACACTTGAAAAGTCATCATTTAAGAAAAAGACATACATACATATAAAACTTTAATTGCTTCTTTCTCTGGGGGTAGACATAAACAAATTTTTGTTCAAGCAATATTTCTGTTGCTGTACACAATGTTCTCTTGGTTCTGTTCATTTTCCTCTTCATAATTTCATGTAAATCATTCCATTTCCCCAAAAAATTAACCTGCTCTTCATTTCTTACAACTCATCAACATTACACCACAATCATATGCCACAACTTGTTTAGTCATTCATTGCCAGTTATTGCACATCCCCTCAGTTTCTAGTTCTTTGGCATCACAAAGATTGCTGCTAAAAATAAAATTTTAGAGCATCTAGGTTCTTTTCCTTTTTCCACGATAACCTTAGAAACAAAGCTAATAGTGGTATTTCTCTGTCAAAGGGTATGCATAGTATTATAATATGGGAAGCATAATTCCATATTGCTCTCCAAAGTGATTGAGTCAGTTCACAATTTTTCTAGGGAACTGAAGGTATGGGAATAAAGTCACAAACACATAGATCCTAATAAAGGCTAAGAATCTCTGCATTTTATTCACTTAGTATTTTTAATAGACATGTGATTTGACCATATCAGGATTTTAGGAATATGTATTGGATAATATTGTAGAAGAAATAATGGAGAGGAGATACTGGAAATAAAGAAAGCAATTAATAAACAATTTCAATAGTCTAGCCATAGGTGATGAGGACCTGAACAAGGGAGACACTATGTTAATAGAGGGAAAGAGATGAATGATTCAGATGTTGTAGAAGTGGAAGCAACAAGACTTAACAAGGTATTAAATATGGAAGTGAAGAGATATAAAAGAATAAAATATAAGAATAATTTTATGGGCCTGGATGAATGAAAGGGTGGTGGTGCTCACAACATAAAGGGGGAGATTTGGTAGTTGAGATGAGTTTGAGGGGAAATGATGAGTTATGTTTGAAAATATTATAGTTGCTGGACTATTGAAATTATTTAATTGGTTTCCTTACTTCCAGTATCTCCTCTCCATTATTTGTTCTATAATATTATCGGATACATATTCTTAAAATGCCTATGAGACATTCATATTGCCTAATCAGTAAATGGTAAGTAATATGAGAGGTAGGGATAGAACAGATTTTGAAATCATTTGCAAAGAGAAAATATTTAAATCCTTAGAAACTGAAGAGAGCACCAAATGAGAGTGTAATGAAAGAATAAGACACAGGATAAAGTCATAGGGGATGCCCATAACTAATGGATGGGCCATGAATGATGATGCAGCAAAAATAATGAGTGACAAGATAGGTAGGAAGAGAATCAAGTGAAAGCAGTGTCATAAAAGTCAAAGGAAGAAAGAGTATCCAGAGGAAGGCATGGTCAACACAAATAGCTGCAGAAAGGTGAAGAAGGCTAATTGAGGAAAGATAATTGGATTTAGCAACTAAGATATCATTGAGAATCTCATTTTCCATGGAACGTTGAAGTCAGAAGTCAAATTATATCTATTGTTAAATAAATGTGAAGTAAAAAATGGAGGCAAATGAGAACAGACTTTTCTGAGATTTTGACTATGAAAGGGGAAAAAAAGATAAAGGCTAGTTTTCTTAAAAGAATGTCACAGTCAAGTGAAGGATGTTTAAGAATGGACATTATTGCTATTTTTTGTTGTTAACAATATAACAATTATTGCTAATTATTATTAATAATTATTATTTAATAGTGCCTACAACATGACAGTCACTGAACTAAGTACTTTAAAAATACAATCTTATTTAATCCTCACTATAATACTGGAAAGTTTGTATTATTATTTTCCCAATTTTATAGATAAGGAAACTGAGGCAAACAGAAATTAAATGATTCATTCAAGGTCATACAGCTATCATGTGTATGAGGCTAGATTTGAACTCAGGTCTTACTGATTCCAGGCTCAGCACTCAATCCACAGTGCAATCTAACTTTCTGCAATGAGTATGATACTATCCTATGACCCTGGATAAATAGAAAATGAAAGAAACTGATATCTAAGATTGTGTTCTTTCCACCATATAATATGAGACATTCAGTATTTTTATTGAAATTTATGGCTGGTGAATGCTCAAGAATTCAAATATGATAAAAAATATATATGCTCAACACTAAGCAGACAATTTAAAAAGTATTCATAAGAATTAGATATAGAAGAAAATTTAACAATTATCTAATCCAGCCTCATCCTTCTACAAATAAGGACACTGAGGTCAAAGGAAAAGTGACTTGTTCAAGGTCACACTACTAGTGAGTAACAGACAGGAGGAAAAATGGACAACCAAAGAATTAGAAAATGTTCAAACTTTACTGTTGAAAATACTAGAACTGTGTAAAAATTTTGACTCTCAAATTAAAGACTCAATAGAAGTATTAAAAGATAAATGGGAAAGAAAAATCATAAGGAATTCAATAAGGTTAAATAAACTATTTACATTGTACAATAGAAAAAGAAAAATTTCCCCAAAAGTTTCTTGCAAAAGCACTAGGTTAGAAGTGTCATAAGTCAAAGATTTATTTTGTTAGCTTGTCAATGCAATGGATCGGATAAACATCTGTCACCAAAAGTTAATTCATCACCCATGTTCTCCTCTACTGCAGATAAGTAGTGATGAGGCCAGAGAACTGGACCCAGGTAACAGAATTAGTGTTTCTGGGTTTTCCGAAGAACTGGGCCTTACAGCTCATTCTGTTCCTGGGGCTTCTGGTGACATATGTGGTGACTGTCATGGGAAACTTGCTCATCATCGTGCTCAGTTGGTCTGACCGCCGCCTGCACACTCAAATATATTTCTTCTTGAGAAATCTATCCCTGTTGGAGCTCTGTTGGGTATCCGTTGTGGTCCCCAAAATGCTGGTCAGCCTCCTCACCAGAGACTATACTATCTCTTTTGCTGGCTATATCATACAATCCTTCCTCTATTTTTTCTTGGGTACCACTGATTTCTCTCTCTTGTCTATCATGTCCCTAGACCACTATCTGGCCATCTGTCACACTATGAAACACTGATGAATGATCCTATCTGTACCTGGCTAGTGCTGGCATCCTGGCTTGCTGGATTTCTCTGGATCCTTTGGCCCACTATCCTCATGGCTAGTCTGCCTTTCTGTGGCCCAAATGGCATAGATCATTTCTTCTGTGATAGTTAGTGGCCAGCTATTGGTGGCTTTTCTTCTTTCTGCAGCTTTGCTCCTGGGCTCACTGACTTTGACCTCCAGTTCCTATGCCTTTATTCTTGCCACTGTCTTTCGTGCCCCAACAGCCACTGAGCGGAAAAAAGCCTTTTCTACCTGTGCATCACACCTCACGGTTGTGGTCATATTCTATGGCAGCTCCATCTTCCTGTATATCCGTACATCAGAGGCCCAGTCCATTCTCCTTAATAAGGTAGTCTCTGCCCTGAACTGCATCATCTCTCCACTCCTAAATCCATTCATCTTCAGCCTCCGTAATGACAACTTGAAGCAGGCCTTACATGATGCCATGAGGTGGCACAGAACCATGGGCACAAGATCATGAAGACCTGAGTAAAGAAAGGGTAGGAAGCGCACATCCTAATCAGACAGACTCCTGTATCTCTAAAATTCAAACAAGTACCTATATGCATACAATGATAAAGGCCCTTGATGAAAAAGAAGTGTTCTCATCCACCCCAATCCACAGAGATAGCAAACACCATCAGCAGAATCATCTTTAAGCTGTGATAATTGTAGTATAGTATAATGGGAAGAGCACTGACCTCAAATTCAGAAGACTTCGATTTGAATCTCAGTTCTTCCCCTTAGTTGTTTTATGACCTAAGAAAAGTCCTTTCTCTTCGCTGGTCATGAGTTTTCTCATTTATAAATGTGGTAATAAGTCCTACTGGATAAAAGATTCTGTTATTCTGTGACAGATCTGGAAGAGAACAGGCAATTTCAAAAGTATGCTATCAGAGAACCCTGACAATCTTTCTGGGCTTCAGTTGTGACAATTCTAATATGAGAAGAATACCTTATTGGAGGGAAATGTTTCAATATGTTCCTGGGATTGTCAGTGAAGGGTAATAAAAAAAATAAAAAATAATAAAAAAAACAGATATTGATTCAGGAGAACCTGAATTCCAATGGCAACTCTGACTGTGGGCAATGACTTCTCAGACCCTCTGCTTCCTCATCTATAAAATAAGGATGATAAGACCTGTAATGCCAGATAGAGTTGTTGTGAGCCTTAAATAAGAAAATGTGCCACAAAGCTTATAATTTTTTTAATTTTATTTAATTGATTAATTTAGAGCATTTTCCCAGGATTACAAAAATCAAGTTCTTTCCCTCCCCTCCCTGCAACCCCCTCCCATATCCGATGCACAATTTCACTGGGTTTTACATGTGTCTTTGGCCAAGACCTATTTCCATATTATTGATATTTGCACTAGGGTGATCATTTAGGGTTTATAACCCCAATCATATACCCTTGACACATGTGATCAAAAGTTCATAAACTCTTAAGGACAAAGAAGGATTTGTTTTCTTTTTATTCCCCAATTTGCAATCCAGTGCCTTTCACAAAGTAGGTACTTAAATGTTTCTTGAATTTAATTAAATAGGAATCATGATGAATATTGAAGTTCATTAATGAAAGGAAGACAGAGAGAATTAATTGAAAATTGGAAGATATAATATATATTTTGCCAGATAATGGTGTGTGGAGGAAAGAAAGAAAGAAAGAAAGAAAGAAAGAAAGAAAGAAAGAAAGAAAGAAAGAAAGAAAGAAAGAAAGAAAGAAAGAAAGAAAAGAAAGAAAGAAAGAAAGAAAAGAAGAGAAAGAAAGAAAGAAAGAAAGAAAGAAAGAAAGAAAGAAAGAAAGAAAGAAAGAAGAAAGAAAGAAAGAAAGAAAGAAAGAAAGAAAGAAAGAAAGAAAGAAAGAAAGAAAGAAAAGAAAGAAAGAAAGAAAGAAAAGAAAGAAAGAAAAGAAAGAAAGAAAGAAAGAAAGAAAGAAAGAAAGAAAGAAAGAAAGAAAGAAAGAAAGAAAAGAAAAGAAAGAAAAGAAAGAAAGAAAGAAAGAAAAGAAAGAAAGAAAGAAAGAAAGAAAGAAAGAAAGAAAGAAAGAAAGAAAGAAAGAAAGAAAGAAAGAAAGAAAGAAAGAAAGAAAGAAAGAAAGAAAGAAAGAAAGAAAGAAAGAAAGAAAGAAGAAAGAAAGAGAGGGAGGAAGGAAGGAAGGAAGGGAGGGGAGGGAGGGAGGGAGGGAGGAAGGAAGGAGGGAGAGAGAGAGAGAGAAAAGAGAGAGAGAGGAAAGAAAGAAAGAAAGAAAGAAAGAGAAGAGGGAGAGAAGGAAGGAAGGAAGGAAGGAACAAACAAACGAACGAAGGAACGAAGGAAGGAGGGAGGGAGGGGAGGGAGGGAGGGAGAGGAGGGAAAGTGGGAAGGAAGGAAGGAAGGAAGGAGGGAAGGAACAGAGGAAGTTAGAGTTTGAGTGAGGAAGTATATTAAGCACTTAAACTGTATATCAAGCATTATGCTAAACATTGTAAATAAATGTGTATTAAGTGAGACAGTTTCTGCCTTAAAGAACTTACATTTTAGTGAAAGAGAAAACACATAAAGGCATACTAGCCAGAGGTTGATTGGGTTAATTTTCTGAGCTTGTCTAACCTTGCTCCAGCATGCCCTTGTTATAAACTATAAAATAAGGTGATCCCAGACAAGGGAAGTCACTGTATTTTACCTTCTTGACAAGAGCAATGTAAATCCAAAGACAAAAAAGTAGCCCTATCTCAGACACCCAGACCAACCACATACTAGCAGATTAACAAGTCTGTCTCTCTTCCCCTGAAATATAATAAACTTCTCAGAGACTGTAATAGTGGGAGAGACAGAGGAGGCTTTAAAATGCTAGGACCAGGAAACCAGGTTGCTGGAGGGGACTAAATTTTAGGTAGTACCTTCCTCCTTCATCCACTAAAGCTAGACAACCTTAATGGAGTCTGGACCTGACCAGACAAGGTGAGTCCAACCCCTCTCAAATTTTCTTCTTTGAATTTCTTCTTTTCTTCTTTGAATTTGAAATCCTCCCTCCTATTACAAAACTTAGAGAACAGTCTTTGTAAACTAAATGGTTAATTTATTTCTTGAAAAGAAAAATAGAGAAAGAAAGGTGTAGAGGGAAAAGATGGGGAAGTCCCTAATGTCCTTTTCCCTATCAACTGTTGAAGGCTTTTATCACAAAGTCTCTTGAGAGAAATGGTTTGACTTTCCCCTAAGGGAAAATGAGGTTAGATCAGCAGAGGTCTTCAGTAGGCAAGAACTTCTTCTGTTCAAACCACATAGAAAGAGTATTGGAAAATCAGCTCTCCCTCCTTGGCTCTTGTCAGTCTCTGGTGAGAGAGTGAGTGAGCAGAAGCAGCTCTGGTCAACAGTTCAGCTTTTGAATCTTCCATAGAATTCTCAATTCTTCCTTCCCCCACTGGTTGAATGTTCCATTTGCCTCTCCTGGATCTATCTTCCTTAAATTTCAGGTTTTACTCTGCTTTTGGCCATTCCTCCTTGATTACAAGACCAATAACTGACCCATTGTGAGTATAAGTGACTACACTTTCCTTGAAAGCAATTTTTAATAGTTTATACTGGTTCACTTTACAAGTAATTTATGCTATATATATATATATATATATATATATATATATATAGCATCAAGTGAAAAAGAGAAAAAACAAGGACATTTGTGCTAGTTCACAAATTGATAGTGCAAATAAGCAATGTTTAATTTAAAGATAAGAATAAAGCAGGAGTATTAGATATTGATTTATAACATCTTACAATCTTATTGGTCATTGTGATGAAGGACACTGTCAATAATATTAAATTATGAAAATCTTAATTCAGTGGTTTGGATTTACAAGGGCTTCAAAATATACTTTGTTCAAATTATTCCTACAGTGGCAACCTTTAATCCCAAATATTTAAATAAAAAGTATGCTGGGCCTCTTGGTTTACATAGTTTCCATCTCTTGTAGTTTTAAGCACAGTAATATGTTGTTCTGTATTGTTCTGGTTCAGATTCCAAGGAGGAGATACACATGGTAATGCAATACACAAGAGGTACTTTATTCAAGCTATAGCTTGGGCCTCCACAAGAAATGGAAGACCCCAAGCATTGCAGAGGTCTGGTTTATATAGAGGGCTGGGGGGGGGGGGGGGTCATCTTGAGAATCAGGCACCAGAAGTGAAAACACATCAGTCTTAGTCCCAGATGCTTCCTTTTAACATATGGTCTGGCCAGTGACCTAGGTCAGGTTAGGTCTTGAGATAACATATCCTTATGGCAGTACATAAATAAGGCTATGTCAGTTTTAGTTCTTGGGACAAGGGGCCCATTAGGGTATCATCTGGAGGGCAACTTCCCAAAATAATATTATGTTTCTTCAGTTTCCATCTCTTGTAATTTTAAGCACAGTAATATGCGAAGTGAAAGGACTAGAGAACTTGGCTGGCACGTTAAGAGTAAAGAGAAAATGAGTAAGAAACACAATGCTATATAAACTTACAGAATACTAAATAATTTATACTGCCATGCCATTGTTAGGAGGATGGTTTAAGACTGTCCTAGGAAATTTTATCCTGTGCAAGAAACCCTATATGCATATAAAAAACAATGGTGTTAAAGCTTGTTCATCACCTGATCTTTCAATTTTTGTCTTTAACCTGACTGAATCAGTCTCCAGACTATACTAGTAATAGAGAATAGTTTAATAACCACTCAATGACTTTTATTTAATATTTTTACACTGGGATGCTAATGTTGACTGGGAAAGACACAGAACTATTAGATAGTCAAAATCATTCTTTAATAAAGGGAAAGGGGTTCAATGTAATAGTAGGCTGCAACACAGAGCTGCACGCCACATGACTGCACAGAGTCTGAGGATTGAACTCTGCCCGCTCTGGACTCTGACACCTGGGAATGTCAAAATTGAGAGACTGACAGTTCCAAGGAACAAAAGAATTTGGGGAACCTATATAACATTTGGGGGAAATGCAGGGGCAGGGAAAGATAATTGGCATTGCTATAGCTACAAAGGAAATGGGAATGTTCAAACTAGACTGAAGATATAATCAAGTTTGGGGAAGGAATAATACCTAGAGGCTAGGGTGTAAGAGAAAAGGCTGCTTACAATGAATACTAAAAGATGGTTCCTGTCCAGGTGTGGATCTTCTTTAGAAAGGGTCTCTGATACAATAGGAGAGACTACCTAAAACAAAGAATGTCCCTAACATATGCTTAGTCCCACCCAACTAGGATTGTCATTCACCTGAGGATCCCCTACTCAGTCTGAAAATCCTAGCCTGGGATTCCCTGCAGGGTGGATCCCCAATGGAGCAGGGAACAAATACAAACTTTGGGGTCTCCAACCTACAAGCTAGTCCTGAAACCTGTTGTTCACCAGATCCCACTAGACCACAAGTTTGGGGTTTCTAGATTCCATGTTGACAATTCCATGTTGACACTAAGCATCCATGAAAGGATTCAATTCTCCTTCCCTTGGCTTTAAGGAGAAAATGGAACAAATGGGGTACTAAAATTAGTCCAGGACCTTGCTGTCCTCTGACCTAATCCATGGACTAAGATTCAACTGTTCCATTGCTTTTTTTAGACCTAATACCCTATATCAGTGATGGTGAACCTTTTAGAGATGGGGTGCTAGGTCCCACCACCCAGACTAAGTGCCATGACTGCTCCCCCCAGAGACCAAGTGCTATGCCCCCCCCCACTTTTCCACCTGGCACCTCCCTTACCTCAGATATGGGAGGGAACAAGTACTCCCTTTGGGCTGCTGAGCAGAGGAGTAGGTGCATGAAGAGGGGGAATGGAACAACTCCACCCTGAGTCCCTCTTGCTTTCTAGTAACAAACTGTGGCGGGGAATTGCAGGTGTGCCCACAGAGAGGGTGTGCCCTTTTTGGTACATGAATCATAGCTTTGCCATCATTGTCCTATATAAACATCCTTGAGCCTTTAGAAATTTTGGAACTATAAAATCACTAATTCTCATTCTTACAATAAATCTTTTCCAATCCTTGTTAATCCATCACCGTGGATTCAAACATACATAGTGTCATCAAAACTTGGAAATTCGGTGATTACAGGGATCTAAAAGGAAAAGAAGGAAATAGCTGTGATAGCACTCAGCTGCTCTTTTAGGTCAGTGACTGAACATAACAAACTTCTTATTTGTCTTTCATACAGAAGACCCAAAGACATCAGTTATGGGGTGTTCAGGAAGGATGAGCATCTCTGGTGTGAGGGTTTGCTGAATGTTATAGACTAACATGTGGAGATGCTAAACAAGAATCCCTGTAGGCAACTGCTGGTACTTCTCCTTGCATGGTGGATTGCTGATGTGAACATAAACTCTTTTAACCAACACCAGAGTAAGACAATCAACAACAAAATAGCCAATTCTTTGCCCACAAGAAATGCCATCTCATAAATTTCATTGTTTACAATTAAGGAAGAATACAATTACCTTTGAAGTGAATGTAAATACCAGCACTCACAATGATAATACATGGCAATCATTCAATTATCCATATTTTGTACCCATTAAATTCATACAACATCTTTCTAAAAGTTTCAGTCTAATTTTTGTCTCCTGAAGATTCCTATATCACCCTTTGTTCTTACTGTAACATTCCATCTCTCTTTCCTAATACATTTTAGAGCAAAGAGCAATATTAAAAATCAGTAAGAAAAATGGTATTAAGGGATTTTACCTAGAAAATTGTGGAGTCATTCAAGAACAGAAAGGTACTTCTTGAGATGAACAAAAGTGACATTTCATCACTGAAGTTGTAGGATCTATATTGTGCTACTGGGCAAGAGAGAAATTGTCAGCAAAATTGCTTTGTTCTTCAGTTATTGAAGCACAAAAATCTTAAAGTATGATCTGTAGATATAAGGTGGAAGGTCCTGATGTTTGTACATAGTGATGTCTTTTTCAGAAGGTTCACAGGAAGTTTTCTCTGCTTGATGATTCAGAAAGTGGAGATTCTTGGTCTGGAAATAGAAGCTATTCATATCCAACACCAATGTCTTCAAACAACTGAAAAATTTATCCCACACATAAGAGCAAAGGAAGTAGACTATTTCATTATTTTTACCAATTTCTGTAAACCTTAAAATTTCTTAGACTTATGAATGTTGGAAATTTCCCCATTCCTTTCTCAGATTTTATTTCTGGAATATGGGGCAGGTATGCCAACTGTAGCATTGTACAGACAGCTTATTGTTTAATTGCATTCTCAATATTTTTTGTTCTAAATGACTGGATTTTTTCAGGCACTTTCTTCATATTATCAGGATATCAATGTCTACTTATTGATACAGAAGTAAAACTGTTATAGGATAGCCAGTACATAGTTTGAAGAATATGGGTGATGATACTATGGAGGTATATATATTTTAGGAGAAGGGAGAGATGATTTATATAGTACTATTTTCCCCAGGGTTCACTCTCCTAAGCATAGATCTATTGAGAAAGGCATGAGTTCTGGGGAAGTCAAATAGGTAAAAGAAAAGTCAGGAAAGATACTTGTAAGTGATTTGCCTTTGGTTGCCTCCTATCACCCTTTACATGTTCCCTAAGGGGTTGTGGCACTGGAACAATTCCATTTGGTGTGACCAAGCTGGAAATACTTGTTTTGAAAACAGTATAAAGGAACAATAGCAAATTATGGTCCTAATAATATATGTTCACTGAGAACCAGATGGGACAAATTAATTAAATTAAAAGTAGAAACAAGTCTAATATTACATTGCTAGAGCAGCTATGAATTTTGTTTTTAGAAAACAAGATGGAGATATACAATAAAGGCTGTAAAGCTGTTCCTGCTTACTGACCTAGTCCATTGCTAAAGTTATGCCCTAAGAGCATTACAGAGAGGGCAAAAAGCTGTGCAAGTATGAAAGTATTCATAGAAGCTTTGTCATGACAAAATAACTGGAAGTAAAACAAATGTAATGACAAGAAGAAAAGGCTGAATAGATTGTTAAATGTCAATGTAATGGATTGTATAATGTTATTAGAAATGAAAAATATTGAAAATATAAAGAAAATAAGGGAACTAGATGAAGAGATGAAAAGAGAATGAGACTAATACATATCATGATTTCATTTTAAAAATAACCACCACGTGATCAAGAGAAAAAAGTATCCAAGTAAAATAAGGGGAACTCAAAAGCAAAGGGTGTTCATATTAGCATACATATGTAATTTTCTTATTTTTAAACAAATTGTAAATGACATGGAGTTTGTGGTCTTGTGCAAAATTTTTTGTGTATTTGATTAAATGTTTTTGGTGGTGGTTGTGGTTACTAAGTATATAATAAAATAATAATAATAAAAAGAAAATGGGAGAGCATGTAACGGGTGGTAGGAGGCAACCAAAGGCATATCACTTACAAGTATGTTTCCTGACCTTTCCTATTACCTATTTGACTTCCCCAGGACTCATGCCTTTCTCAATAGCGCTATACTTAGGAGAGTGAACCCTGGGGAAAATAGTACTACATAAATTACTTATCCCTTCTCCTAATATGCATACAAAGTATTAATTAGGTCTAGACACCAATACTTAACAAAATGTAAATGATATCTACAGTACTACCAGGGGCATGTTTTCTTATTTCAATGGCCACATCAACAATTCCCGACCACATATTCCCAGAAGTAGCCAATTCTTCAGCAGCATGAAAAACTTGAGGTGTCCTGAGTTATGCTTCTCCTCAAAAGCTGCACCAGAAGCAACCAGTCCACCATTCTCTAATTCATTCTTTCCTTTGCCTAAGGCATAAAAATTCCTAGTTATGACTTTGAATGTGTACCTAGGTGAATTTAGGTTTTAACATCAAACTAAGAAAGTGAATCATGTAACCTGAGAAATACGTGATGAAGTAGACTGAACCTAACTACATATATATATATATATATACATATATATATATACATGTATATATATATACACTAAATGAAGTATATATTGTATGTATATAAATGATATATAAATAAATATAAAAGGTATATAAAGGAGTTGAAATCTTTATGAATCCTAGGTCAACCAATTCTCTTCTCTCCCTACACCCCTATAGTCCCACTACTTCTGCTTTGTTTTGTCACTGCCAGTGAGAATTGATAGACCAAATCACAGAGGTCAATGTGCATGCACAGAACCATCAAAATAGCGTTGACTTTGGATCACAAAGGAAGCAGCTACAGCAATAATGAAGTCACAACCAATACTCACCCTCTGTCCTCAAGAGATTAATTACACTGTTCATGTTTAATGATTATGGGTCAAGGTACTTTATTCCAAGAAAACAACTCCAAGAAAGTTAAAGTACCTTTTAATTGATTTAACTGGGAATTACTTAATAGCCCAAAGTTGAGAGAACTTGGACTGTTGCCTTTTCAGATGTTGCTGCATTTGATAGTCTTTGAAAAGAGGATTCCTTTCTCAGATTGGAGCACTCAATGTAAAACAATGGACCTATATGCATTCTTTGAGGTTGAAACCTCTAAAATGACCTTGGAAAGAAACCAAGGTGAATGAGACATTGGGCTGGGTAAGTGAATCATCTCATCTCGATGGCCTATCTGATTTTTCAGATTTAATATCTCTCCTCAGTCCTGGTGTAGACTTTGGTCAAAGTTTAAAAGAGTCTTTTCTGAGTCAAAACACCATGGAGGCATGATATTTTTCTTTGCAGAGTGCCAAATCAGCAAAAATGGGACACAGTGGGGGGAAAAAATTAATTGGGAGTCAAGAAGACCTGACTTCTTTTCTAGATTTTACCACTAACATCCTGTGTTACCTCCAATAAGTAATGTTCCCTCTATTGTCCTCAATTTTTTCATCTACAAAATATAGGTTTTCATAATATGACCTTTAATGACTTTCCTAGCTCTAGAATTTCAGTCTCTGATGAGTAATGATTCTTCATTCATATTAATGGAGCTAACCACACTGAGAGGACCAAATTTTTAGACAGTACAACATGAAGGGCATGAAGACTTTGCCTGAGGATAGTAGTAGTGGGTAGTGAAAGACTTCTGAAATTCTATAATCCAAGATTGGATCAAGTTTCTCGTATTTCTCCTTCTAGATTAGAAGTAGTTATTATCATTTCTGAGTGGAAATGATTCATGTGTTGTATGTATAAGGCTGTATGTATTTACATAAGGCATAATGAAGCACATGGATAATGGATCAATCATCTTCCTGTTTTAGATGAGACAATGGGTTGTTAGCAGCAGTGTGCTACCAACCAGCTCTTTGCAGGGAAAAATGTATGTTTTTAATTTTATCTTCATTTTTATCATATTATCCATTTTCTTAAATCTAGACAATCAGCAAAACAATAAATTAAATACTAATTTATAACATTTCTAAGGAAAAAATACTGAAAATTTCACAATTGATTCTGACAAGCTAGTTTGAGGCCTTGGGTATTAGTGGAGAAAGTGTTGGAATAGGAGTAAGAAAACCTAAATTCTGTACTCAAAGCTACCAACACCTAGCAATGTGAAGCCTTGGCTAAATTAGTTAATCTCTCTGAGTCTGTTTTCCTTTGTAAAATAGAGGATTTAGTCTCAATGATGTCCAAGATCCTATGTGCAGGGGAAAATATACTGCCTTTGGAGAGAGAGGACCTGAATTCAAATTCCACTTCTGATGTTTATAATTTGTGCCCTCAAGCAAGGTCTTTTAATTTTTCTAGGCTTCAGTTTCCTCATATGCAAAATGAAGAGGTGAGCTAGATGGTTTATTAGGTCTGTTCCACCTCCAGAAGTATACTGATTCCTTCCACACCTAATATTCTCTGATTCTGAAGTGTGCCAAGAACTCACTGTAGTGTCATAGTCCAAATGAGCTTTTCAGATAGGAATCATCTGATACGATTATTTAAGCACATATTGGGAAGTAGCCCAATAAAAATTTGATCAACCAGTAATTCAATGAGTTTTGTCTCTCATTTAGCTAAGACAATACTACAGACTAGTTCGACAAAAAGTGGAGGGACTAGAGGTCCATCTATCTGAGGAAAACAAGTAATTCTCCCACCATGATGTGAGACAGTACTTGCTTTGGAAGTGATGAAAGTCATGGTAAAATAAATGGTCCTCAAGGATTTGGAGAGGGAGGATTGCTAATCTGAACTTCTAGATGATACTTACTGAAACTGTGGAGAGGAGGAAAACACAGTTGGAAGTTCACCCTAAGTTATCCTTGGCTTTCTCATTCCTTATCTCCTACACAAGCTATTTAAGTCAGTTTCCTTGCTATGCTGTCTCATAGCTCTTGAAGCTTCCTTGGCGCCTTCAGCTTACTGGAAACTTCTAAAGGTTGCCAGATCATGCTCCTTTCCTAATTCTCAACTTCCCTCTTTCTCAAGTTATTTCTCTTTCTGGAGAAGCATTATCCATTATTAGGTAACAATTATAATCTCCTTTCCTGAATTGTAACATCATAGGAGTTCAAGGACAATGTAGCTAATGAATGTAGTTCAAGTGCTCAAGGACAATGGTAGCTAATGAACGAAATGGAATTAGAACCCAGGTCTCCTTATCCTTACTAAAAGACTATTTTCATTATGCCAAGTTCCATTATTCCAAACAAACACCAATGTTATTATGATACCTTCCAGAGCTAGGAAATAATAGCAATAATAACTAACATTTGTGAGAGCCTTTTATAAGCTATCATTTTGATAGCTAATATTTATATGGTACATACTATATGCTAGGCACTATGCTAAGCACTTTATAAAATTTATTTTTACAATAATTTTATGAAATAAGTGTTATTATGATTCCCATTTTATAGTTGAGGAAACTGAGGCAGACGGAAGTTAAGTGACTTGCCCAGGGTCACACAACTGTTAAGTGTTTGAGGCTGGATTTGAACTCCTCCTGACTTCTAGGCCCAATGACCTATCTACTCTACTACCTACTAAGTGAAAAAGGATTTTCCTCACAATGAGCCCAGGCATTAGGCAATGCAAATATTTCCCCTATTTTAGACATGTTGAAGTTCAAAGAATTTCAATAATTTGTTAACAATCATAAAGCTAGTAAGTATTAGAGCCAGGACTCAAATCTAGAGTTTTTCAATTCAACCAAACATTTAATGTCTCCCTTGCACAGGATACTGAGCTAGGATTGTGAATCTCTTGTATATTTGAAAGAACATTGGAATTTCTGTCATTGGACCTGGATTTGAATCTCAATTCTGACACTTGTGTGACTTTGAGCAAGTCATTTAATGTCTCTGAGCTGGGCTTCAATTTTTTAAGCTAAAAAATTGAACAAGATGATCTCTGAGGTGCCTAAACCTTAGTTCTGCTGGCGAATTGGGGAGATGGTCTCTCTATTTCTCTCTCTCTCTCTCTCTCTCTCTCTCTCTCTCTCTCTTTCTCTCTCTATCTCTATCTCTATCTCTCACACACACAAATAAAAGCTGAGAATTTCTACATTTAATATTTTTAAGAAGAGGTGCAACATGATAGTTTTGTAGAAGAAAAATTGGAGAGGGGAGATACTGGAAGTAGGAAAACCAATAAAGAAAAAATTGTAATAGTCCAGGCAAAGCTGATGAGGACCCAAGGAGAAGAATGGTCCAGGTATTGTGGAAGTGGAAATAAGATTTAACAAGTGTTAAATATTGGGGTGAGTTGATATAAAAGAATAAATAATAACCACAATTTTATGAACCTGGCTGTGAAAAGATGGTGGTAGTCACAACAAAAATAGAATTTTGTAGATGGGATAAATTTGAGGGTAAGTGATGAGTTGTGTTTGGAAAGTGTTATGGTTGAGATGCCTATGGGATATCCAGATTGCCTTGTCAGCAAGTGGTTAATAATATGGGAGGCCAATTAGGAATGGAAGAACAGATTTGGGAATTATCTACATAAAGATGTTTAAATCTTTGAAAAATTAAGAGATTACTGAAACAGAGTGTAATGAAAGAAGAGGATATAGGATGAAGTCATAGGGTATACCCACACCTAATAGGTGGGCCATGAATGATGATCCATCAAAGATAGGAGTAGTCAGAGAGGCAGGAAGAAAACTAGGAAAAAGCAATGTCATAAAAGCAAAGGGAAATAAGTCTGTCCTGGGGTGAGGAGTGGTCTACAGTGTCCATAGCTACAGAGAGGTCAAGAAGGCTAATTGAAAAAAGATTATTGGATTTATCAACCAGAAGACCACCTAAAACCTAATTTTCCATGGAATATAGGAGTCAGGAGCTAAATTTCATCACATTGTTAAGTAAATGTAAGGTAAAAGAATGGAGGAAGATGAGGATAGCCCTTTTGGAGAGTTTGGCAGTGAAAGAGGAAAAAGATAAAAGACAATTTTTAAAGGACTGCCATAGTAAAGTGAAGGATTTTTATGATGGAAAGATGTTGTTATTGTTATTAGTAATATAATAATTATCATTAATTATTAAGAACAATAACTAGTATTTAATAGGACCTATAATGTGAATATAAATAATTTTATAGTTATACATATATGTATATATAAACACTATAATATAAATAAGAACATATTATATATATATGGAGGGGGAGAGAGAGAGAGAGAGAGAGAGAGAGAGAGAGAGAGAGAGAGAGAGAGAGAGAGAGAGAGAAAGAGAGAGAGAGAGAGAAGGAAGATAAGATAATTTCTAAGGGGAAGATACTAAATACTGAAGGGAACAAGAAAGTCCTCCTGAAGAAAGGAGGATTTGAACTGAATCTTGAAACAAGTCAGGAAAATCAAAAGGCAGTAGTGAGGGCTCAGAGCATTCTAGTAATGCTGAAGAGAAAGTGCAAATATTCAGAAATAGGAATAGAATGTCATGTTAAAGAACTTACAAGTGGGCCAATGGTGCTAGATCAATATGTGGAGAACTATAAAATATAAGAAGACTGGAAAAATATGAAGGGATCAAGGTATTTTTTGAAGATCTTTAAATATCAAACAGATTTTATATTTGATCCCAAAGGCAAGTATCAATTAAATAACTAAATGATTTAAAGTTTAGTTATCTAGATCACATCATCTTCAAAAACAGACTTGATCCATATGTGTGGCATATTCTCCACTATTGAGATCATTAAGTAATCTTGAAGAAATAGGGCTGAAGCTTTAGACTTTGTGCAACATTCTATAGTCATCAAGAAGAGACTCTGATCAAGAAAAATTATGTGTGAAGTTTTAGGAAAAAATTGTAATGTGGATGAAGATTTTCTTTGAGGCCCCTAACTTTCACTTGAAGACTTCATGAACTGAAGTCAAATCTCCCTGAAGTCCTACACTGAGTCCATTGTGTGGGGTTTGTCTCATTCTTGTCCTCTTCTTCATTGACATACATTTACAAATTTGCAGAATTCTAGAAATGGAAGAAACCTTGGAAACTTTTTGCCTGTCTGTATCAGTTAACAAATGAATAATCAGACCCATAAAGGAATAATCAATATCAGTCAGCAAATTAGTGTGAGAACCAACTGACTCTGAAACCCAAATGTCTTTTTTAAAAAACCTTACATTTTTCTTAGAATCAATACTGTATGTTGATTCCAAGACAGAAGAATGGGAAGGACTAGATGATGAGGGTTAAGTGACCTCCTAAGAATCACACAGCTTGATGTCTTGATTCCTAGTACAGTTACAATATCTCAAGTATCTCAAGCCTGGAAGGAGAGTTTTAAGAGGTGTCTTAGTTCTTCCTGTACCTGAACAATGACATCAACAACATCCTCAAGTGGTCATAATTTTCTACTTGAACACCTGTAATGAAAGAAAATCACTACTTCTACATTTGACCACATCTCTTTTAGGAGATTTGGGAGCGAAGTGCCATTGCTTTGTTTTTCTCTATATCATTTCTTAATATAACTCTCTTCTGAAACATTATCCCTAGTTCTGATCTTTAGGGTCAAGCAGAACCAGTCTATTCCCTCTACTATGTGATAGCCATTCAAATATTTGAAAACAACTAGCATTTCCCTTTCACACATCAATTTGAAGACACACAGATAGGACATGAAATATAATATATGGGGAAAACCAATTAGAACAGTTTAGCTAGGACCTAGAGGTGGGGGTCTGGGGAGGAAAGTAGAGGAATATGTAATCTGCCTGAAAATATAGACAACAATTAGCTTTAGGAGGGCTTTAAATGTCAAACAGCATTTGTATTGTATTCCAGAGTTAATAGAGGGCCCTAAAAACTTTTTGAGCAAGTGAATGATGTGATCAGATGTGTGCTTTAGTAACATCAGATTCACATCTGCATGGAATATGAATTGGAGAAGACAGAGATAGGATGAAAGGAGACCATTTGTTGTGATTCATCCCTCTTTTTTGAAGACAACCAACAAAATCATGGAGTGAGGCAGAATAGAACAAAGTAGTCAGCCTCATTCTTTCTTCAAAGTCCAGTAGCAAGACAAAAGTCTGGATGACTGGTGATGACTCAGAATGCAGTGGGTGACCAATGGCAACTTAGATCTCTAACCAAGTTCAAAGTGCTCCACAGCTCCTCAGTGCCTAATTCAGCCACTTTTACAACCATTGAAATGAATTATTATCACCCATCTATTCAACTGGAAGAATTTTCAAATACTTCAGAACAGATATACCTTTAACTCACCAATGAGTTTGAAGTCTATCAGTTACTCTTAAACTGGTTTAGCCCATTTGCCAAGACAGTTTTGCCAGGGTGTGGTCACTACACATACTATAGCTTCTTGGAGCCCCACATGAGAGTTTGATGACTAATGGAAATGAAAAGTGGATGAGCAATTCTGAAAAGGATTTGGCAAGCCCCCCCACCAGTAGTGCTAGTCCTCCATAAACATTCCATATGCCCCCAAGGGCAAAATACTTACAAGCAAAGCCTCAAAAAAAGTGAATTGGACACAAACACTACAAAAATACTTGGAAGAGCTGAAAAAGGATTTTTAAAATCATAGAAGAGAGGCAAAGTAAAAATTGGTGAAATAAATGAGAATAATGCAAAAAAAAATTATGAAAAAAATCAATAGTTTGGTAAAAGAGACACAAAAAATACTGATGAAAATATCATTTCTTATAAATAGAATTGGCCAAAAAGTTAAAAAAGAAAAGTTTTTAAAAGGCACAAGAATCCTTCAAAGAAAAGAAATTCTTAAAAAGCAGAATTGGCCTTTTGGTAAGAGGTACAAAACCTCACTGAAGAATAACTCCTCAAAAGAAAAAAAGGGGGAGGGGTACTACAAAAGTTCAATGAAGAAAATAATTTCTTAAAAATTAGAATTGGGCAAATGGAACCTAATGACTCCATGAGACATCAAAAAAATACAGCAAGGTCAAAAGAATAAAAAAATAGAAGAAAATGTGAAATATCTCATAGGAAAAAAAATTGGCCTAGAAAACAGATCAAGGAGAGATAATTTTTAAAAGTATCAAACTACCAGAAATCCATGGTTCTTTCAAAAAGAGCCTAGATACCATATTCCAAAAAAACCAAAATGAAATCTGCCCTTATATCCTAGAACCAGGGGGTAAAATTGAGATCGAAAGAATCCATTGATCACTACCTGAAAGAGGTTCCAAAATGAAATTTCCAAGAAATGTTATGGACAAATATCACAGCTCCCAGGTCAAAAAGAAAATACTTAAAAAAACCAGAAAGAAACTATTCAAATACTATGGTGTCACAGGAAAGATCATATAAGATCTTGCAATTTTCACATTAAAGAGACATAAGACTTAGAATTTTATTTTCTTGAAGTTAAAGAAACTAAGATTAGAACCAAAAATAACCCATCCAGCAAAACAGAGTGTAATTCTTCAAATGAAAAAAAAGAGATCTAATGAAATATAGGACTCTTACACATTTATTATGAAAATACCAGAGATAAATAGAATATGTGGCATTCAAACACAAGACTCAAGAGAAGCATAAAAAGGTAAATATGAAAGAGAAAACATAAGGGAGTCAAGGTTCAAATATTTACATTCATATATAGGAAGATGATACTTGAAACTTCTAAGACCTTTATCATTATGAGGGCAGTAAAAAGGAGTATGCATAGAGGACACAGTGTTAGTTGACTATGATGGCATGATCTCAAAAAATAATTAAGCAAACAGAGATACACTAGAATAAGGGGGAAGTAAAGGAAGAATGAGGAAAATTGTTTTACATAAAAGAGGCACAAAAGGAAGAACTTTTAAAGTAGAGAGGGAAATGGAGGCTTACTAAGCAATTTTCAAAACTCATTCTCATCAGAATTTTTTCAAAGATAGAATAACATACACATTCAGTAGGGTATTGAATTATATTTTCTCCAATAGAGAAATAGAAAAGGAAAGGGGTAGCAGAAAGTGTTTAGCAGATAGAAAGAAGTATAGATTAAGGGCAACAATTGAGGAGGTATAGGGCTAAAAGAGAGAAAGATAAATAGGGGGAAATAGGATGAAGGGAAATGCAGTTAGTAAACAACTGTTAGTGTTAATGGGATAAACTTATCCATAAAATAAGTGTATATCAGATTGGATTAGAAATCAGAATTCAATAATATATTATTTACAAAACACACATTGAAAACAAAGAAACACATAGTTAAAAAGGGAGAGGGGTGGAGCAGAAACTATTATGCATCAGATGAGGTAAAAAAGACAAGGGTAGCAATCCTGATCTCAGAAAAATCAAAAATAAACATAAAATTAATTAAAAGAGGTAAATAAGGATATTACATTTTACTAAAAAGTGCCATAGACAATGAAATATCAATACTAAACATATATGCACCAAATTGCATAGCATCAAAATTCTTACAGCAAATGTTAAGTTACAAGAGGAAGTAGACAGTAATACTGTACTCATGGGAGAACCTCAACTTTCCCCTCTCCAAATTTGGTAAATCTAATCTTAAAATAAACAAGAAAGATGGTGGTTGAGTAGCAGCAAAAGCCTGAAACTTCTCTGAATATCCTTCCAAACTAATCTTTACACAGCTCCCCAAGAGGATAGAAATCAAAACAAGATGAATGAGGGGGGTCTTCCACTGAGCACAACATGAAAGGTAAGCAGAGAGAGTGGATTTCCATGATAAAAAGGGAAAATGTAAACCAACCAATTCTCCACCTACTGCACAAAACTCAGAACCAGGGTGTAGACAACACCAGGATCCCTGGTCAGGGGCTACACCAACAAAAAAGCACCACAGACTTACTCCTTAAAGCACCAGACCCTAGGAATGAGGTCCAGAGGTCCAGAGGTCCAGAGTGCCCTGGGAACTCTCACTCCTCTGCAGCAACAATGAGGACACCCTGAGGGCACAGTCCTAAGAACCAAGTTATAGGCAATGCTGATAACCCAGGTCAAGGACTACACCAAAAAAAAAAAAAACTCAGAAGAGAGAAACTTTTGAAGATTTACCCCAGGACAGAATAATAAAACCTGCTAATCCAGTAAACCAACAGAGAAGAGAGACTCTACAAGCTTAGAATCCAAAGGCAAAAGCAACAACAACAGCAACAACAACAACAGCTAAAAATATGAGTAAACAACAGAGATAATAAGTAACTATAGAAAGTTTCTTTGGGGATAAAAAAACAGAGCTGGCAGAGGATGATGGGATTAAAAGAAATCCAAGCAAAACCTAAAAAAGCCCTAGAAATTGCTCTAGAAAATCTCAAAAAGGAATTTAAAAAACAAATAAGGCAAGTTAAAGAAATATGTGGAAAAGAAAACAACAGTTTTAAAAAGCAAAATTGAGCAACTAGAAAAAGAGACACAGAAAGGCAAGGAAGAAAAACATGCTTTAATTACCATTATTTACCTATTGGAAAAAGAAACAAAAATATCAAATGAAGAAAAGAGTGATTTAAAGAGAAGAATAGATCTAATGGAGAAAGAAAATCAAAATATCATGGAAGAAAATTGGCCTTTAAAAATTACAATTGGACAATTAGAAGCTAATGACTTCATAAGAAATCAAGATACAATAAAACAAAATCAAAAGAGTGAAAAAATAGAAGAAAATACAAAATATCATTGAAAAAACAACTGATCTGGAAAATAGATCCAGGAGAGACAATTTAAGAATTATTGGACTGCCTGAAAGTTCTAACCAAAATAAAAAGCCTAGATATTATATTATATTATATCAAATTATGCAAGGAAATGTCCCTGATATTCTTGATTGAGAGTAAAATAGAGATTGAAAGAATTCACACTTCACTTCTTACAATAAATCCTGAAATGACAACTCCCAGGAATGTTATAGCCAAGTTCAAGAGCTCCCAGGCCAAGGAGAAAATACTGTCAACAACAAGAAAAGAACAATTCAGATATCATGGAGCCCCAGTCAGGATTACACAGGATCTGGCAGGTTTCACATTTTCTTCAGGAAAAGACCAGATAAACAGAAAATGTTCAAATCCAAAATTCAAGAGAACCATAAAAAGGTTAAAAAGAAAAAAGAAAAAATGTCAGGGCTTTAATAAGGTCAGATTGTTTATATTCTTATATGGAAATATGATATCTGTAGCTCTTAAAAATTGTTAACATTGTCATAGTGTTTAAAAGCATACAGACAGAGGGTGTGGGACTAAGCTATTTAAGATGATAAATAAAAAATAAACCTAGGTTAAGAAAAAAGGAGGATTGAACTAAGAGAAATGGGGGGGAAAGAAGAAAAATGGAGCAAACTATATCACAAGAAGAGATGCAGGGAGTGGGGAGAGTACTATTACAAGGAAGAGAGTATGAGGGTAATGATGGGTAATACTTAAACTTTACTCACATTGGAATTGGTTCAAAAAGAGAACAGCCAGATTATTTAGGGTATAGAATCTTATCTTACTCTATAGAGAAGTAGAAGGGTATAAGGAAGTGGGGGTGGGGAGGGGAGTAATATAAAGGAGGGTAAAGTAGTCATGGGTGATTAAAAGACCCTATAGAGAATTAGGGGAATAAGAAGGTAGGTGATGGGAAGAGGATTAAAATAAGGGAGGGGGACGAGGCGAGTGATTTTAAGCAAAACACTGGTATAAAGGGAAAGCATAAAAGGAGAAAGGGCAAGATTAAAAGAGGTAATCAAGATGGAGGGGACTATACTGATAGTAATCATAACTGTGAATGTGAATGGGATGAACTCACCCATAAAATGGAAACAGCACAGTGGATTAAAAACAAGAATCCCACCACATGTTGTTTACAAGAAACATATTTGAGACAGGTAGATACATACAGAGTAAAAGATAAGAGTCTGAAGGAAAATTTATTGCACTTCAACTGAGAAAAAAATCAGGAGTAGCAATCATGGTCTCAGACAAAGCTACAGCAGAAATAGATTTGATGAAAAGAGATAAGGAAGGTAATTACATCTTGGTAAAAGGCAATATAGACAATGAAGTATTAGTACTCAACATATATACACCAAACAGTATAGAAACGAGATTTTTAAAGGAAAAACTAAAGGAGCTGAAGGAGGAAATAGAAAGTAAAAGTATACTATTGGGAGACCTCAACTTTCCCCTATCAGAATGAAATAAATTGAATAAAAAAATAAACAAGGGATGAATGGAGGTGTGTCAGCTTTCTTGTACTTGCTTTAAGCACACTGTGTCTCTGTTTATAGATAGTAAAGTTACCAGATTAGTTGGGGGAAAAAATTAAGATTTTAAGCTAAAGTTAGGATTAAATTGAGGATGTAGCTTGATATTAAGGAAGAATATGAAGTTTGTCTTCTCCCAGTTATCATAGAAATTATAGGGGAGAGAAATAAAGGTACTTTTCCCAAACTCTGTTTATTGTTAATCAGAAAGTTTTCTGCAAATGTTTCATAGAAAAGTATTAAAGTAGAAATTTCAAGTCAGAGATTTAAACCATTTTATTAGATGCCAAATAATAGTGGATCGGATAAGTATCTCTCACCAAATACAATTTATCTCCCATGTCCTCCTCCACTTCAGGTAAGTGGAGATGAAGACAGAAAACTGGACCCAGGTAACAGAATTTGTACTTCTGGGTTTCCCTAAGAGCTGGGCTCTACAAGTCATGTTGTTCCTGGGGCTTCTGGTGACGTACATGGTGACTGTCACAGGGAACTTACTCATAATCGTGCTCAGTTGGTCTGACCGCCGCCTGCACACTCAGATGTATTTCTTCCTGAGAAATTTGTCCCTGTTGGAGATGATGCTGGTCTCTGTTGTAGTCCCCAAGATGCTGGTCAGCCTCCTCACCAGAGACTATACTATCTCTTTTGCTGGTTGCATCTTACAGTCCTACATCTATTTCCTCCTGGGCACCACAGATTTCTTCCTCTTGGCTGTCATGTCCCTGGACCGCTATCTGGCCATCTGTCGTCCATTACACTATGAAACACTGATGAGTGGTCCTATCTGTTCCCGGCTAGTGCTGGCATCCTGGCTTGCTGGATTTCTCTGGATCCTTTGGCCCACTATCCTCATGGCTAGTCTGCCTTTCTGTGGCCCAAATGGCATTGATCATTTCTTCTGTGATAGCTGGCCACTAATGGAACTCTCTTGTGGGGATACTCAACTTCTGGAACTGGTAGCTTTTCTTCTTTCTGCAGCTTTGCTCCTGGGCTCACTGACTTTGACCTCCAGTTCCTATGCCTTTATTCTTGCCACTATCTTTCGTGCCCCAACAGCCACTGAGCGGAAAAAAGCCTTTTCTACCTGTGCATCACACCTCACGGTTGTGGTCATATTCTATGGCAGCTCCATCTTCCTGTATATCCGTACATCAGAGGCCCAGTCCATGCTCCTTAATAAGGCAGTCTCTGCCCTGAATTGCATCATTTCTCCACTTCTTAATCCATTCATCTTCAGCCTCCGTAATGACAAAGTGAAGCAGGCCTTACGTGATGCCATGAGGTGGCACAGAACCATGGGCACAAGATCATGAAAACCCGAGTAAAGAGAGAGTATATCTATGGGTAGGAAATGTACATCCTAGTGGGAGAGACTCCTTGAATCCCTAGAAGTCAAACAAGTTTTTATATGGATAAACAAAAACAAAGTCCCTTAAAATAAGAGTGTTTTCATCCACCCTATCCATAAAGATAGCAAACACCATCAGCAGAGTCATATTTAAACTGGAATAATTATAGGGTAGTATAATGGAAAGGGCCCTGAACTTGAAATCAGAAGACCTGGATTTGAATCTCAGCTCTTCCCCTTAGTTGTTTTATGACCTAAGGCAAATCTTTTCCATTTTCTGGGCCTGAGTTTCCTCATTTTTTAAATGAGGGAGTAAGTCCTACCAGATATAAAACTGTGCATTCTGGGTTGTGTCAGGAGCAGATCTGGAACTCTCAAAAGTATATCAGAGAAACTCAACAATCTTTCTGAGATTCAGTTGTCACATTTCTAAGATGAGACAAATATTTTACGGGAAGGTAATGTCTCCACTTGAAAGGGGGTCGGTGTAGGGATGGTTAGAAACAATACTGGACATTGACTCAAGATTGTCACTGTGGGCAAGACATTTGACTTCTCAACTCTCTGCTTCCTCATCTATAAAATGGAGATTATAAGGCTTATAATGCCTGACAGAGTTATTGTGATATATATATATATATATATATATATATATATATATAATGTATATGAAGTACTGGCAAATCTTATAAACCCTTAAGGACAAGGAAGGATTTGTTTTCTTTTCATTCCCCAATTTGCAGCCCAGTGCCTTTCACAAAGCAATTGTCAAGAAACAAAGTTTCTAGAATTTAGTTATGAATTCATGAGTGAAAGAAAGAGGTAGGCAGGGAGGGAAGGGAAGTTGGAGAGAGGGATGGAGGGAGAGAAAAAGGAAAGAAAGAAGGAACAAATGAATGAATGAAGAAATGAACAAAGGAACGAAGAAATGAAGGAAGGGAAGGAGGAAGAAAGGAAAGGAGGGAAGGAGGAAAGAAGTATATTAAGCACTTAAACTGTATTTCAAACATTATGCTAAACATTGTAAATAAATGTGTAAAAAGTGGAAAAAAAAATACCTGCCTCAAAGAGACAATACATATAGGAGGGTAGTGACAAGAGGTTGGTTAGATTGATTTCCTGAACTTAACTAACCTCACTCCATAGTGCCCCTAGTTATAACTGTAAATTAATGTGGTGGCAGAAAAGGAAATTCACTGTACTTTACCTTCTTGACATAAGCAATGTCAACCAAAAGACAAAAAAATCACCCTATTTCATATTCTCTCCAGAGCCAACCACATACTAGCAAATTAACAGATCTCTGCCTCCTTTCCCCAGAAATATATTAAACTTTCCTAGAGGATAATGACTTATTGTTATATATTGTCTTCAAGCTAATGAAAAACTTATACATAGGAGCAAAATTGCCTGGTCTATTTCATTACTTTTACCAATTTCCCAAGATTGTATTTTTGGAATATGGGGCAGGTGTGGCAATTTTGACATTGTGTAAAGAGTTTATTGTAGTTTAATTACAATCTAAATATTTCTAGTTCTAATAAACTGCATTTTTTCCAGGTACTTTCTTCATATTGTCAGGATATCAATGTCTATTTGTCAATGCAACATGTAAGCTGCCAGTTTTATTTTATTTTTTTTAAATCCTTATCTTCTGTCTTGGAGCCAGTACATAGTATTGAAGAAGAGTGGTAAGGGCTAGGCAATGGGGGTCAAGTGACTTGTCCAGGGTCACATAGCTGGGAAGTTTCTGAGGCCAGATTTGAACCTAGGATCTCTAGGCCTGGCTCTTAATTCACTGAGCTACCCAGCTGCCCCCAAACTGCCAGTTTTAAAGGGACATATAATCTTAGAAACAGATTAGATAATACAGATAATTCAGGCAAGCCCACCTATTAAAGTCTGATTCTTTCTAAGCATAATTGTGGTATATGGGCTACATGGAGTTTATGAAATAGATTTTCTCTACAGGACCCCATCTTAAACCAACCAGAACAGAAGAAAATATAGGAAACAAAAATAAAGGTTCTTACCTATTTGTTTGTTTTTTAATGTGGCTCATGCAAGAGTAGTTTTCAATTTCTCATTTAGTTTGTATTTTTTATTTCCCAGTCAATGCACCAAAACTGTAGTAGAAAAAAGAAACAATAAATTTAGGATAAAAATTAAAAATAAATTTATTGTTCTTGTAAGTCAAGACAAGGAGAGATTAGTTGACAGTATTTTATCTGTTAACCAACTGAGTTTTCCCTACAAGCTATTTCCAATAATTTACATTGACGCCTTAAAATTGCAGATATCTGTATATGTTTATGTAAATATATGTGTATATATATATACACATATATATGAACCCATGTGTATGTGTATGTATATGAATGTAATTGTGTGTTTGCATGTACATCTAAGAAAACTAACAACAATTTTACTGGATCACAAACTAAGTTCATTGTACTGTAGTAGTCCAAATATAATACGACCTAGAATATCATGTAATCCCAAGTATTTTTTTAATTTTATTTTCTCCTTTTAAATTACAGCTTTCTCTTAACTTGTGAATAATTTAGGCACTTTATATTAATATTTTATATATATTTTTCAAGGACCTGAAAACTAGTTAAAGAAGTTTCAATGCCAATACTTTTATTAAATATGTATCATTTTTATAGAATACTTTTATAGTGAGAAACTACCTTCCAATATTTAATCATGTTGTCGTTCCTCTTCTATTTCCTCACCTCCTGGAAGTAGAAACATCATCCGAGTCATCACTGTCACTTCTTTTTCCCACAAAACACCATCTTCACTACCATCCATACTGTTTGATACAACATTATTTTAAATCCAAGCACAATGGCCTCAGTGAAGATTGTGTCCCAAGCTGTTTTGATCTAGTTCTCTAATACAGTGACTGAAAGTTTCTTTATTATTTTTTTCCTGATGGAGTAAATTCATGGTTTCCAGCCAATATTGACTTGTTATATTCTTTCCTCAAATGATCTTTGAATGGCTTATTAATGACTACATCTAACACTTTTAAGTCATTCCTCTTGGAAGAACAACTAGGTCTGGTACATTTCAGCAATTCTCTTCACATTTTCAGTCAGGTGACATTCATGTCTGATGCAGTAACACACCCAGACGCCTACCCCAGACCACAATCAACCATTCTAACATGAGTTCTTCATTCATCTGTCCCTTTTCCTGCACATGAAAGATCACTCCTGATGGTAACTTTTCCTTAGGTAATGTTTTGCACCTTAAAATTACGTAAGGAGTCAGTTTTCCCCCATCAGCTGTTACTGCAAGTATCACAGTCATTCTAGTTTTCTCATTTCCAGTAGTTTTAATCAACACTGATTTGGCACCTTTAGTATTAACAGTGACATTTGACAGAATATCAAAACAAACGTTAGGTCAGCATGTCCCATCTGCCCCATGAAATAGCCATACTTTTTACATATGCAGAGGCACACAATACACAACTTCTAGTTCCAAAGCTGGAAGTGCTGGAATATAGTGTGAACACAACTTTCAAAGGTACATATTGGAGGAAAAACATCGCACTATATTTGGGCTAATACAGTAGCTATTTAATAAATGCAGTTCTCAAATATGGGTATGAAAGTACATTTATTGATGATAAATGTTTAGAATATAATTCACTTTTCAAATCTTATGGAAGAAAATAGTTTAAGACTAAGAAATGTTGTCTTATAAAATAAGAGCTCATGGAAGGAAAGAAAAATTTAGGGAAAGCTTGACAAGAATTTCAACAAACAAAATCATCTCCTGGGTATTTCAGAGTGAAAAGGATGAGATTGAGAGAAGGGAACAAGCATTTATTAAGCACTACTAGATGCCAGGCATTTTACAAATATTATGTTATTTGATCCTCACAACAGCTCCAAGAAGTAGGTACTATTATTATCCCCCTTTTACAACTCAGGAAATTGAGGCAGTCAAAGGTTAAATGACTTGCCCAAGGTCACAAAGCTGGTAGGTATTTGAGGTTGGATTTGAAATTAATGATTCCAGGTCAAGTTCTCCCAGAAGAAAAAGGAAAGGGATAAAAAAAAAGTTTTAAAATGTATAATAAACTCTTTTTATTTTCAAGGAGAGAGTAACTAGATTTAGATTTTAACATTATATGCCAAGATATACATCTTTACGCAGTAGAAATGGCACAGAAGAAAACAAGATAATAAAAATATCTGTAAGAAAACAAACAACTATATAATACATATGCATGTTACATATGTATATATTTACATATATATACATATACACAGAGCGAGAATCCCAAAATATAATTTTTAAAGTATTAAGGATATCTTCATATCTCAAGATATATGAAGAAGATGAAGTTATCAAGGGAGGGCAAATATCAGACCTTACCAGAAATCCCTTTCCAAAAACTGCTGAGAAATAGGTCACGATTTCCATGATGTCAAAAAGCCATCTCCCTTAAATTGCATGGCTGGTGTCCCTTGGCCATGATTATGAGTTCCAACTTGTCTAAAAGTTCAGCTTAGACTTATTTTTTTTTCACACTTCTGAAGTGGAAAGATCCCATGAGCAATGGAGAAACAATAAGCAGAGTACTCTGACTACTTCCTAGGCTTGTTTCATCTAAAAAGCATCTCAAAGACACTATCCGATTCTCCTGTCCATCTTCCCACTAAAGTTCTGCCGGTTCAGTGCTCCTGCTTCCCTCGTGTGACTATGTACTTCCTCCATAGTTTCTTCATGGCATCAATTACTTCCTTGTTCCTCAGGGTGTATATGGCAGGATTGAGCATAGGGGTGACCATGGTGTATAGGACAGAGACTGCCTTGTCCATGGGGAAGGTCCGAAAAGGCCGAGCATAGATATAGATACAAGGAACAAAGATCAGCGTCACGACAGCAATGTGGGAGGCACAAGTGGACAAAGCTTTGCTCCGGCCCTCTCGGGAATGGCTCCGAAGCATAATAAGAAGAGCTGTGTAGGATCCCAGGAGTACCAGGAAGCACATGAGTGTAACCAGGCCATTGTTGGAGACCATTAGCAGCTCCAGTGCAAAAGTATCAGTGCAGGCCAGCTTGATCAACTGGGGAACATCACAATAAAAGTTGTCTAATTTGTTGGGCCCACAAAATGGCAGTTGGACAGTCAGGGCAACCTGAACGATTGAATGGATGAAGCCCCCTACCCAGGAACCTGCCATAAAGAGCCCACAAACTCCCTGATTCATAATAAGTGGGTAGCGTAGTGGCTGGGAGATGGCAACGTAGCGGTCATATGCCATGACGGTGAGAAGAAAGATTTTGATGCCCCCAATGAAGTGGAAAAAAAAGAGTTGAGTGAGGCAACCCCCAAAGGAGATGGTTGGGTTGCCGGAGAGCAGGTCAGCCAGCATCCTGGGGGAAGTGATAGAAGAGTAGCAGAAGTCAAGGAAAGAGAGGTTGGCAAGGAGAAAGTACATGGTTGTGTGCAAGTGGGGGTCAGAGGACACGATGGCTACAATAAGTAGATTCCCCATGACTGTACAAAAGTACACAGTGAGAAACACCATGAAGAAGAAAATCCGGAGCTCCCATGCCTGAGAAAGACCCAAGAGTACAAATCCTGTCACCTGAGTATGATTGACTGGATTCATCAGTTTTGATGTGTCTCTGGAGGGGAACCTGTTGGGGAAATGTACAAAACCATCAGTGATTCTATCAGTAGGTTCATTCAGATTGTTCCCTTGGGGTCATGCTAAGTTTCATTATTAACAATAATACTTCCACCTCTATTAAGAGTTGACTGTAGAGGGGAGCTGGGTTGCTCAGTGGATTGGGAGCCAGGTCTAGAGATGGGAGGTCCTAGGTTCAAATTTGACCTCAGACACTTCCTAGCTGGGCAAGTCACTTAACCCCCATTGCCTAGCCCTTACCACTCTTCTGCCTTGGAGCCAATACACAGTATTGATTCCAAGATGGAAGGTAAGGGTTAAAAAAAAAAAGATTTGACTGTAAAAATCATTGCACAGCAGGCAGGGAAGCTGGTTGCTCCTGAAACCAGGAGAAGTTGGAAATAACCTCTCTTTTCCCTGCTGCTATGGCTGAAAAAGCCCTCTCTAAAAATATTCAGTTCTCCAAGATTTGGATGAACTAAAAGAGCATGCCCAAAAAGGATTGAGAAAAAAGCCACTGAGATTAATAAAGCAGCTTCTGGGAGACCATAGTGAGTACAATGGGTGGAGGCCCCGGCTTCAAGATGAGCAATCAAAAATGCTAGAAGCAGGCATGGAGGTCCAAAAGAGACCATAGCAATAAATGTAGATAATTAACAAAGGTCAACAGAGAGGAAAAAGAGAGCTTACTCAGATGCAAAATGAGTACCAATCCAAGGAAAGGACAAAAGGTAGCTGATGTGCCACTGGCTCGAGGACCCACAGTAATAATGATACATTAAAGTTGCTGGGTGTCACCTGCTAGTGTCATTATTTTTTGGCAGACTCTGATCCAAACAGAGGGAAAGGAGCCCTTAGTGTGATGGAAGTTTATTCCCTTTGTAACATAGTAAGTGCTTAATAAATTCTTAGTGTCTTTCTGTCTCTCTGTTTCCCCCTCTATCTATCTCTCTCTGGCTCTGTCTCTCTGTCTCTGTTCTCTCTGACTCTCTCTGTCTCTCTATCTTTATTTCTTCTCTGTCTGTCTGTCTATCTGTCTCTCCCCCACATGCTTTGTGAAAAAAAAATAATTTTAAGATTAAATGTTTTGGTAGCCTTTTTTGCTTGCTAGAGGGCAATTAAATCTGAATTCAGTTATTCACTAGCTGTGTGACCCTGGGCAAGTCACAACCTCATTTACCTCAGTTTCCTCAGATAATGAGCTTGAAAAGGAAATGGGTTAAACTACTCCAGTATCTTTGTCAAGAAAATTCTAAATGAACTCACAAAGAATAGGACACAACTATAACAAGTGAACAGCAAAAGGAGAACCAAAAGTCAAAGTCTAATGTCCCTAAAGGGTCTTTTGAGTGAAGAAAGGTAATGAGATCTAAATTAGGGTAATGGAGAGCAAGGGATAGATGAGAGAGGTTGTAGAAGTGGAGTCAACAAAAATTTTGCAAATGATTTAACACAATAATAATAACTAACATTTATATAGCACTTACTTTTTGTCAGATCTTGTGCTATTTGCTTTACAATTATTATCTCACTTGATCCTCATAACAACCCTGAAAGATAGGGGCTATTATTATCTATTATTATATCATTTTATGAACAAGGAAACTGAGGCAAATAGAGGTTAAGGGATTTGCCCACTATCAGACAGCTAGCCAGTGTCTTAGACTGGGTTTGAACACAAAATCTTCCTGTCTCTAGGTTTGGTACTTTCCCTATCTGCTATATTTCTTAACTGCCTCTAACATATAGGGTAAAGGAGAGTCAGAAGTAGTGAATACCTCTGAGGTTATAAATCTGAATGCCTGAAAGGATGGTAGTACCTCTGACAGAAATAAGGACATTCAGAAGAAAGTTGTATTTGAAGGAAAAGATAATTAATTCTGTTTGGGAGATGATGAATTTTAAATGCTTTTGGGATATCCAATTTGAAATATCGAATAGATAGCTGGTAATGCAGGACTCGTGTTCAGGAAATGACCAGGAGTGGATGAAGAGATCTGAAATTTATTTATGGAAAGATGCAATCATTGAAACCATGAGAGAGGTTCATGATAAGGTCTTTGAGGAAGAGGAGAAAGGAAGAAAAAAAGAATATTGTTGGACCTTAGCAAATATTTGTTCACTATACTACACTGCTTTGGGGGAGCTCTTTCTAGGAATGATACAGTAATTTCTTTTGTAAAATTAATGATTCAATTCAATAAAATGTCATTAAATATCTACTATTACATGGTACTAGATGCTGTACCAGGTGCCAGGATACAAATTTGAAAAAATAAGCCAACATTTAATCAACAAGCCTATTAAATGCCTACTAGGTACTGTGAAAGGCTCTGTAGATTTATAAAAAACTAACAAAACTACTTGACCTCAAGAAGCCTTATTTTAAGGAGCTACTGGTCACTAAATAAATAGCATTAAATAAAATGAACTACGGCCTACATTTATTTATACAGTGATTTACAATCCATGAAGAACTTTACAGCCACTATTTCACCAGATCCCGCAGATAAATTATATTTGTTATGCTCCCTATTGCATATGGAAACTGAAGCAGACAGAGGTTTGAAAGCATGTTCAAAGTTAGGTATTGTAAAAAAAAAAAAAAAACCAAACATCCTAATAAAAGTTTGAGCCTGGATTCCCAATGGTATCTTCTGACTCCATGCCATGCGTTCATATCGAGGACATGGTTTTCATGAAATTAGAGTCTCAGAACTGAAAGAAGTTGCAGAGGACATCTGGTCCCAACCCTCACCAGAACAAAACTTTCTTCAATACAATTTCACTAAGTGGTCAGCTAGACATTGCCTGAAGACTTCCAGGACATGTGAACTCATTGCTTCTTAAGTCAGCCCAATCAACTTTTTTTTTTTAAACCCTTACCTTCCGTCTTGGAGTCAATACTGTGTATTGGCTCCAAGGCAGAAGAGTGGTAAGGGTAGGCAATGGGGGTCAAGTGACTTGCCCAGGGTCACACAGCTAGGAAGTGGCTGAGGCCGGATTTGAACCTAGGACCTCCCGTCTCTAGGCCTGGCTCTCAATCCACTGAGCTACCCAGCTGCCCCCCCAATCAACTTTTGCATAAGTTGAATGAATAGGAACAGCTTCCTAAAGCCAAGGTTAAATCTGCTTCCTTGCATCTTCTACTATTGTTCCTAATTCTGACCTCTGGAATCAGGTAGAACAGTGTCTAATTCCCCTTATAGGTGACAACTGCTCAAATATTTGTAGAGAGCTATCATGTCCACTTCTCTCCCCTTTCATTCCTTTCTTCAGACCAAAAATTTCCAATATTCACAATTAGTCCTCATATGGCATTAATATCAAGGCCCTTGAACATCATGGTAGCCATGGAATCCTCTGGATTCTCTCCAGCTTATCAACGTCTTAGCTAAAATGTGGCCACCAGAAATGAACATGATACTCTAGATGTGTTCTGAATGGGATAAAACACTTGATCATAATACCGAATATTGTGCTTCTTTTAATGCAGCCCAAGATTGCATCATCCAGTGACACAGGTCTCTTGGCTATTCCACAAATAAGATACTCCATCTCTTGACTCTGGTGACATTCTCTGATGGTCCACCATACCTGGGACACTCTCATTCCTTTCCTACCAACTTCCCTGGCTTTCTTTAAGTTCCAAATAAAATCTCATCTTCTACAAGAAGCCTTGTCCTACTCCTCTTAATTCTAGTGCCTTCCCTTTCTTATTTCCTATTTATATTGTATAAAGTTTGTTTATGCATGTGTTTGCTTGTTGTCTCTCCCATTAGATTGTGAGCTCCTTGAGGGCAAGAAATATCTTTTACCTTTTTTGTATCTCCAACACTTGGCACCATGCCTGGCACAGAAAAAGCACTTAATAAATGTTTCTTTCTTGATTGATTGATTTTGGCTGTCATATCACACTGTTGACTCATATTGAATCCACTAAAAATCTGGGATCTTTTGCAAACTTATGCTCATCTTTTCATTTTTTCCATTCAATTCAATTAAGTAAGCATTTAAGTATTTAAAAAATACCAGTCACTTTGGTTGATACTGAGGATTGCTTCAAAAAGCTTACATTCTAACTTTTGCCCAGAGACTCCCTAAGGAGAGAGTAAGTACCATCCAGGTGAGTTTTGGACTCTCTTCTTAAGCTTTCCAACCACTCTAGCCATGTCACTCTTTACCCTTGATTATACATCTATATAAGAAAATAGTGAGCATGTTTGAGCCTCAGCTGTCAAAGAACTATTATCACACCAGAGAGCTGCAAGCAGAAAAACTCTGTGGGGAAGGACCAGATTAAAATGTAATTGGGAAACATTTAACATATGAATAAAGACACAGGACTGCAAGTTTGTTTTTGCGTCTCTAAGTCCCTGTGCAGCCCAGGGGATCCCTTTCTATTTGACTTCCACAATACTGCTTGCTGTGATTAACAAAGTCCTCCCCAGGAGCCACAGAGTCTACCTTCCCCTACCTATTGGGAAATTCACTCGCTTATTGCTGCAGTTCTATTGCCAGGCCAGACAACAACTTCACAGGAAAGAATCTCACCTGCCAACTATCCAACCCATTATCTAAAAAATAAAAATACTTTATACAACATGGCTATTGGGGATGGCCCCTAATAAAGATGGGTGCCCCAATAAATAGAGCACTGGGCACTGGAGTCAGGAAGACCTGAGTTCAAATTCTCTCTCACACACTTACTGGTTCTGTGCCCTTGGACAAATCATGTACCTTTTGTTTGCCTCAGTCTTCAACTGTAAAATGGTGAAATAATAGCACATTCCTCCCAGAGTTAATGTTTGGATGAAATGAGATAATATTTGTAGAGTGCTTAGCACAGTGACTAGAACATAGTAGATACTAGATCAGTGTTAGCTATTATTAGCAGTACTGTAAAGTGGTCAATCTGTCTTTGCCTGAAAACCTCTAATGAGGGGGAAGCTGCTACCTCCAGAGGTGGTCATTTTGCAATAACCTGACATGTGAGGAAGCTTTCCCTGATATTAAAACCTCAACTTACCTTTTTTGTAAAATCTTCTCAGCCCTCTTAGTCATTCTACCTGGTGCCAAAGAGGACAAGTTTAATCCCATTTTTATATAAGTCCTTCAAATATTTGAAGAGCAGAACCTTCTGTTCTCCAGACTAAACATTCCAAGGTCCTTCAGCCAATTTTCATATGGCATGTTCTTAAAGCACTTCATCATCCTGATTGCCTTCCTTTGCATATTCTCTACATTATCCATGTCTTTCCTAAAATATTGTACTCAGGACAGAAAACACTACAGCAGGGACTCATTTTATGGTAACAAAAGACCAGAATTCAGGTAAATGTTATTGGCAATTGAAAAAAATAAAGGCAGAAAAATACTTAAAATTAAAAAAATATTTAATCACCAACTAAATTCACACCATTTTCCCAAGTGTTTTTTAAAGTCTTGCAGCAGTTTGCCCAATCATGCTCATTCTCACTCTGAAGACCATTAAGTGTGAGTCATTACATTGTTTTGAGCCAATCATTAGGTCCTGCATTAGTCTTTGTCCAGAGTTCTGGCTTGCAACAAGTCCTATCTGAATTGGAGCAATGCGTCTCTTTGTTTCTTTAGTTATTAATAATGGCCCCAAAGCACAAGAGTAGTGTTGCTGGTAACTCTCATAAACATAAGAAAAGTTGTAAAATGCCTAGGAATGTTTGGAAAAGAAATACTTATTAACTAATGCCATGCATTATTATGTGAAATTTTCAACTTATGCAAAGTGTCTTGGAACAGATTGGTCACTTAAAACAAGGTCATACTGTACTACGGAAACAGAACAGGACGGAGTACAATCAGATGGTCCATTCTGTATTCCTGGAAGCTCTCCTTCTCTTAACATAACCCATTATCACATAATGTGATTTTTGCCTGCCATATCACAAAGATAATTTGTATCAAGCTTTCAATGCATCTAAACCCTGAGATCATTTTCAGACAAACTACTAACTATGCCTCCCACATTTTGTACTTGGAAAACAAATTCTTGGAACCCATTTGTGATGCCTTTATCCCTGTTAAATTTGATCTTCTATTTTGTCAAAATCTCTTTAAATCTTGGCACTTTCATGCAGATGTGTTAACTATTCTTCTTGATTTGGGGTCAATCATTTGCAAATTTGTTAAGCATATCATTTATTCTTTAAATCAGATAATTAATACAAATGTTTAGTAGCATGGGGCCAACCAAAGATTTTCTAGATATTCCACTATATACAATTTCTATGCAGACACTGAATCATTAACAACTACTTTTTTGGTCTGCCCTGTCAACCAATTATAAATACATCTAATTTTACTTTTGACTAACTTACATTTTGCTATCTTTCCACAAAAATAGCATGTCAGATATTTTACTGAAGTTTTTGCAAACTACATATTAAGCATTCTCCCCATCTATGAGTTTGTTTAATCTGCCAGAAAAACAATATGATTAGCAGAGCATGATATCTTCATAAAGCTATGCTGACTTTTTGAGATCACCACTTCATTTTCTAGATATTCTTTAACCAAATTTTTAAAAATCCATTCTAGAATGTTGCCAGGAATTGAAGTCCACTGCATTTACCAATAATTTAATAATTTTCTTCCTTTCCCTTTTTTGAAAAGTTGGGAAGAGATTTTCCCCTCTCTAATCAATCCATAACACTTCTCCCAGACTATATTTCCTTTATCTTATAAGATTTCCAAAACAGTATGACTTCTCCTGTTTATCTTTTCACATATAGATCATACCTCTCTCCTACTCCTCCACTGATCTATTGCTCCTTTATTCTTCCCTTTCTTTTTTCCTTACACTAACAGGTCAGTATGGGGCTACTTTTCACAAAGTATTAGTCAAGCACATTTCATCAGTAAAAACTATCAATAACTTATGTTTAAAATAAATCTATATGTATGTCACAAAAGTTCACATTTACATAATCCCTAGGTACAGCACTTTTATAGAATTAATTTATTAGATCCTCCTATAAGTCTTTTAAAATAGATGCTACAAAAGTTATTATTCCCAGTTAAAATAGGGGCAATTTAATGGTAGAAAAAGGACTAAAATTTAGATTTTCTTTTTTTCATTTTTTTAAAAAACCCATACCTTTCATCTTAGAATCAACACTGTGTTTTGGTTCTAAGGCAAAAGAGTGGTAGGGTTAGGAAATGGGGGTGAAGTGACTTGCCCAGGGTGACACAGCTAGGAAGTGTCTGAGGTTAGATTTGAACCTAAGACCTCTCATCTCTAGACCTGGCTATCAATCCACTGAGTCACTTAGATTTTTCTAACATTCAATCTAATGATCTATCAATAAGATCATAATATTCTCCATATAAGAATCAATTTAGCTATATGTAGGTACTTTGGAATATTTCAAGTGATTGGTCATAATTTGCCAACTTTAGTACAGTAGAAAGAAAACTATCTCTGGAGTTTTGTTTTGTTTTTTAAACCCTTACCTTCCATCTTGGAGTCAATACTGTATATTGGCTCCAAAGCAGAAGAGTGGTAAGGGCTAGGCAATGGAGGTCAAGTGACTTGCCCAGGTCACACAGCTGGGAAGTGTCTGAGGCCAGATTTGAACCTAGGAACTCCCGTCTCTAGGCCTGGCTCTCAATCCACTGAGCTAACCAGCTGCCCCGTCTCTGGAGTTTTTACAGGATCATATTCTGCTTCTTACTGTGTGACCGTCAGCAAATCACTTCGATTTTCTCATGCCTAGCATAGTGCCTAGAGCATATTACATGTTTAATAAACAGATTCTAAGTCATAGTTTCCTTATCTATAAAATGAGGGGATTGGACAAGTTGAACATTTCAAATACTAGATCTACTATCCAAGATCAGTCAGAAAGATTCTCTAATGGAGATAGACATTGAGTTTCAACAATGGCTCTGTGGAGGAAAAAAAAAAGCACCACCACCACCACCAATCACCACCTAGGAAAATTATTAATGTTCTAACTCAGAGTAGTACAAGGAAGTGAAGGCACTTCTAAGATGGCAATTGAGACATTTTCCCAATTGCCTTTTCTGCTTCTTTAGTTTCTTTCTTTTGGTCATTCCACCTTCTTTCTTCCCCTCTATAATTCTCTTAATGCCTCATTTCCAGTTTCTCATATTCCCTACATTTACACAAGTGGAGAAGAATGAGAACATTCCAGGCAAAGAAAGTACTATTTTGTTTATTAGAAACTCCCTTCATTCTTCCCTCCTGCCACCTCTAGTACTTTGGGAAATGGGCAAGCTGAAGAACTATGCATACGGTTAGGACAATGTGTTCTTGCTATTGGTGGGGTCTATGAAGATTTTCCAGCTAAGCTAAGGCAGCTCAGGCATGGGGGGTGGGGGGGAACAGCAATGGTTTTTGTCTTGCCAAGCCCTGGCTCCAAAACCCAATCCTGCTTCTGTACATCTGTGAATACTTGGATAAGTTATAACATTCTCTGCACTTGTTTCCTCATCTGTAAAATGAGAAGGTTGGACTAGATGATATGTAAGTTCCCTTTCAGCTCTTCCTCTAAGCATCTTAAGTACCCAGCCTTTAAAAGGGGAAGGGAGAAACTTTTTTTATTTACTCAAGGTCATAAAATTCAATTCCACAAACATTTATTATGCAATTATGTGCAAGATCTCCACATGTGCTGAGAGTGGGATGGTACACAAAGATGAAGAAGACATCATCTCTGTAATCAATTTAAAGGTTATAGTGAAAAGAATTCTTGATTTTAAATAATATCCAGAAGGCAACCAGGAGACTCAGTGGATTGAATCAGGCCAGAGATAGGAGGTCTTGAGTTCAAATATGATCTTAGACACTTCCTAGCTGTGTGATCCTGGACAAGTTACTTAGCCCCCATTGTTTAGCATTTATCACTTTTCTGCCTTGGAACCAATACACAGTATTGATTCTAAGATTGAAGGTAAGGGTTTCAAAAAAGAAGGAAAGTATATCCACCCCCTTCTTCTTGCCCCACCACTAGATATCTCACTCCCATATAGAACAAAGCCTTGGCAAAATTATTAAGTGAATGGTATTTCTGATATGCTCTCTCTTCCACTTCACTCACTTTTTTTTGCCTTGGTGGTACTTCCTCTCTCCTCTCCATCCCCAACTCCTAGTAACTTCCCAACTTTTTTTTCTATATCCCCAACTCACATCCAAACCTCCTTTCCAAAAAGGTTGTAATAAATTCACCCATGCTGCTATGTAAAAGACAATCAATACTTCATTTGCTATCCCCACCTTGAAGTGTTTGCCTTTCAAAGCCAAGCATATTGGAAAGAGCCAAGAACTTAACATCTGAAGACCCAAGTTTGAGCCTCTGTTCTGTCATCTGCCAGTTTTGTCATAATTAGTCATCATTTCTCCTTGGAAAAATATCTATAAAGCTCCTTCACAAATCCTGGAATGCATATGTATAATCAAATCCAAATGAACACTTCCATGAGCCTTTCTAATAGTTAATCTGTGTTGTAGGTAGGTCAAGTATCATGCTACCCATATTACAGATGAGGAAACTGAGTCTCCAAGAAACTCCACTCAAGGTCATATATCTAATCTAGTAAGTATTCTTAGCCCGTCATCATGGCACAATAGAAATTGGATCTCAAGTCAGAAGACCAGAGTTTGACTGCTTACTTTACTACTTTTATTACTTTTTTAGGTCATGTCCAGCAAATCATTTAACCTTTCTGCAATTCATTCCTCCTCTATCAAATGAGGATTGGACCAGAAGAATTGGTCTAAATCTGGTAGAATCTCTAAATATATGATCCTATGCTAAATTTAGGGCTTTTTTCACTATACGCATGAGTATGTGGGAGTTTTAAAGCCAAATCCACTTCAACCCACCCACCCCCAATCCCTCTCTCTCACAATAACTCCTCTCAAGAGACTTAAGGCATCACTGTGAAGCCATGCAGGAGACAGATGAGAAAGGAGGGGCGGCTCCTTAGGATTCCTTGATTAAATTATTTAGGTGGCCACCTGCTCTATCATACTTCTTGTGAAAGGGCCTGATGCTCTTTCCCTATCCCTTTCTCAATAGCCCAGGCTTACCAGCTGTGCTAATTTACATGCTGTTTAATCTCCAAAGTTTATCTAGAGACTTCTCATTACCTTGCTCATCTAGACAATAGGCTCACTTAAATGGCATCAAAAGAAAAAAAAAACTTGCAGCAAACTATTCAAAATATATTCTTTTTTTTCCATTTTAACAAGCTATGCTTCAGTCTTACTCATCTTCCCTAAGGGGAGGTCCTAATTTTAATCTTCTGTGTATCCACCCAAATATCAGCAAATTGCATTGCCTGTAGCAGATGAATAAGTGTCAAATGAATACTATAATTGTCACTGTGAATCATAATAATAACAACAACTGTAACAGGCATTTATAAGCCTTTGAAGTTTGAACAGTACTAAAGTAGTTTTATTCATGATTTCATTTGAGCCTCACAACTGAAAGGTACTACTGGTAATATCATCTCTGTTTTACAGACAGGGAAACAGAGACTCAGAGATTAAATGATTTGTCTATGTCACATAGCTATTAAGTGTCAAAAGCAGAACTGGAAGAATCTCCCTAATTCTGAGTCCTCCATTCTATCTCTGTCAGACCAAAAGAGAAAAGAGAATAAGAATTTAAAAAAAAAAAAGAAAAGTTAAGATAAATTTGAGGTAGAAAAGAAGCTTACCTAGAAAGAGCTTTTTGCTTACTTCTGAGGGATTCTGCAGACATCATATTCCAGTTTAAAATGACCTGAATCCTCATCATTACAAAGTTCTAGATTTGTTCTGAAAAGGGCACTGGACAGAAGATTTGACTCTGACCTCCTGGCTCTGTCATTCGCTAAGAAAATGACTATAGAAAGTTTCTTTGTCTCTCTGGGTCTCAGTTTCCCTATCTGTATAGCAGAGCTCATAATATACCACATACCCTATAGGATTGTTGTAGGGAAAATTTTTGTAAATTATAAGTATTATGTAAATGTGATTTATTATCATTATGATTACCAATTAGACTTTGAGTTGCCATGATTTATTTAGAAACCACTTATATATTTGCTCTCAGTTTTTCCCTGATGTCAAACTATCATCTTCATCATCTCAGGGTCAGAAGCACAGAATCTCATAACTAAGGAACCTTATTTTGTATAAATTGTAGTTGATGAAAAAACCCCTGGAGGTTCTAAACTGGAGACTTGACCATTAGCCCAACATCAAGGAATTGGGAGCCAAAAAGGACTCGGATATTGGGCTGGAGCCAAACAGCAAGTGGTATAGAGTGAGCCTCTTTGCCCCATAAGGGAACCAAGCCTGGCACAAGCACTATAGATTGCAAACAATACTTTTTTGGAAACAGGTGGAGAGGCTTGGAAAAGATGGAACCTAGAATATAGAAGAGACAGGTCCCTAACACAGATTGCCACAGGATGTCCAACTTTCAGCTCAGGGTCAGAGAATAATGATTGACATTTAAATAGTACTTTAAACTTTGCAAGCTATTTTACAAACCTTGTGTCAGCCTCATCACAACCCTATCAGGTAGAGGTTATGGGTCTTATTGTCTCCATTTTAAAGATAAGGAAACTGAGTTTCAGAGATTTTAAGCAAATTACCCAGGTTTATACAAGTATCCGAAGCAGCAGACTTCCAACCCACATAGGTCACTTCTGACATAAATTCCGGCACTATCTTCTAGGTATACCACCTCTCACATCAGAGCCTCATAAAGGTATGGTGTAATAGGTAAATTGATGGACAGGAAGTTGGGAGACCCAGATCCTCGTTCTGGCTCTGTCACTAACTTTCTCTGTGATATAACTTACAGAGCAATAATCACACCAAAATGTCTAGGGGAAACTATTTTCTCTGAGGATGAGCAGGGGAGCCTTTGGACAAGAACACCCTAACTAGTCCAATTACCTGCATTTTTAAATGCCCCAAACTGTATCTGGGGACCCATTGGTATATTATCCTTATTCAGCTTTAGGACTTGGCATGAAACCCTTCATTTCTTCCATTTCCCACCTGTAACATGGGATTACTGCCTGGCTTAGCCTCTTCAGAGTTCCAAATGAGTTTAGGCATCATGGAATATTAGCATTAGAAGAAATCTTACAGATCTTGAAATCTTGGAGTTATGGAATATGAGTTCAAATCCCAGGTGTGCTTAACCTCTCTCTACATCAGTTTCCTCCTCTGTATAAATAAAGGATTAGACCAAATGACCTCTGAAGTTCCTTATAGTAGTTCTATGATGCAAAATCCCTATGAAATGAGTTTACTTATCACAGAATTTTGGTGTTCCTGAGCTAGAAGTCATGCAGTCTTAGTTCAAATCTTAGCTCTGATACTGACAAATTATATGATCTTGGTAAAGTCACACAGATAAATCTCAGGTTCATCTATAAAATGAGGAGCCTCCACCAAATAACCATTAAGATTCCTTCCAGCTCTAGACCTATAATCCATTTTATAAGGGAAATGATTTTTTTCTCTCAGTCACATGGATAGTAAATAACATAAACAGAATAATGCCACAAATATCCTTACCCAAACCCAAAGTTGTTTCCACTAGACCTTCCTCAGGTCATGTCCTATTCTTATTAAGAATACCTGTTTCTATCATTTGGGTATACCATTGCATCTATAAGGCAAAAATTTGATCTAAGTTTTCAACTGATTTCCCCTCCTAATTCTAAAAGTAGAGGATTGACAGAATGTTAGAATTGGAAACAACCATCTAGTCCAGCATCCTAATTTAACAGATGAGGAAATTTAGGTCAAGAGGAATAAAGGAATTGATCCCAAGGTCACTTGCCTAGTTGGTGGCAGACCTAGGATTCAACTTTAGATGTCTTGAATTCCAGCCCATTTTCTTTTCATCTACATAGTACTGATGTGTCTTGCCTCCAGATGAATGAAAAGAGCAAAAAAATCTTTTAAAATCTATTCATCATTCACTGGTCACTCACCTGCAACTTCCCTTCCTTGAATGATTCTTTGGCTAATCACCCATATATAAGTTGGGAATTAAAACTTGTAAAACTACACATGCACAGGCCTTCTGGGATCTGGAGCTAAATCGTTCCTCTATAGAGGGATTATTAATGCCACAATAGAAAAGTATTGGCTGTGGGGACCTAGAAAAGCTCTGAAGTATCCCTCAACAGCCCCAGTAGATAGGCCAGAGAGAAGAATGTAAGTCACAGAATGACTCATAAACCTGACTTTGGGCAGCTTCGATGCCATTAATTAGTCACGCTTCATTTTCCTCATCTGCCTAAAAAGGAGAGAGGGCTAGGTCCTCTCTAAGGCTTCTTCCAGCACTAATATTCTATATTTCTAGAGATATTGTTAAAGGAGCAAAGGTAGTACTGAGGAGTGCTGTACTTGGAGTCAGGGAAAAGAGTTTGAATTATACCTCAGGAATTTACTAAATGTGTGACCCTATGCAAGTCACAACTACTTTTCAGCTTCAGTTCCCTCATCTGTAAAATACAGGTAACAACAGCACCTCTCTCACAGTATTATAGGAAGAACTAAATGAAATAAAATGTACATGTCTTGGCAAACATTAAAATATTATCTAAATGCTAATTATTACTATGAGCTTCTCCTTTTCTAATTGTTTTCTGCTTTTCCATAGCATATATCCTTATCTACTGGTTTGGCAACTGACAAACTACCTACCAAAGATGACATGAAGATGATTTTGAGAAGCAGTATGCCAATATTGAGTAGAGCTCCTGAGGAAATAGTTAAGTCAAAAATGCATTTTGAGACTTCCAATAATATTGTTAGCATATCTCATTATTATTGTTATCTTCAGTTCCTCCCAGTACTGAGTACCATTTCTACTAGTCCCTGCTAATATACTTATCCTCTAAGGATTTAAGGAATACACTAATGGGGTAGATAAGTGGTACAGTGAACAGAACACTAGACTTGGAATCAGGAAACCCTGAATTCAAATCCTGCTTCTAACAAATATTAGTTTTATGCCTCTGGTCAAGTTGCTTAACTTTTTCCAGCCTCAGATTTCTCATCTGTAAAGTTGGACTTCTAATACCATTACTTCACAGGGTTTTGTGAAAATAAAATGAGATGACATATATTATCCTAAAAACCCTATTATTATAGGAATAGGGCTTCCCAGGTCTTATTCAGTATCTTAAATAATATTTTCTTTTCCTGTCTATTGCATGTAAAAACAATTTTAAATATTTTCAAAAGCTTTGAGCTCCAAATTCTCTCCCTTCTTTTGACCCTTCCTCCCTCTATGCCTCCCTAACCTCCCTCCTCCATAAGACAGCAAGCAATCTGATATACATTTTCCACATGTGATCATATAAAACATTTTATCATATTAGTTATTTTGTGGAAGAGTTCTCAAAAGGAAAAAAAAAGAAAATGAAATATAATGTGTTTCAGTATATATTCAGACTCCAGTTCTTTCTAGGAGGCAGATTGCACTTTTCATCATGAGTATCTCTGATTGTCTTTGAAAACTGTATTGCTGATAATAAATATATTATTCACAGTTGTTCATCAAGAAATATTGCCACTCTATCACAGAGAGTATTCACTATGATGAGGTGGGATTTATACCAGGAATGCAAGGCTGGTTTAATATTAGGGAAACGATCAGCATAATTGAATGCATCAATAATCAAACTAACAGAAATCACATGATTATCTCAATAGATGTAGAAAAAGCCTTTGACAAAAAAAAAAAATACAATACCCATTCCTACTGAAAACACTGGAAAGCATAGGAATAAAAGGACCTTTCCCTAAATAATAAGTAGTATTTATTTAAAACCATCATCAAGTATCATCTGCAATGTGGATAGGTTAGAAGCCTTCCAAATAAGATCATCAGTGAAGGAAGAATGCCCATTATCACCTCTTTTATTCAATATTGTGCTAGAAATGTAACTTTAGCAATTCGAGAAGAAAAAAGATTGAAGCGATCAAAGTAAGCAATGAGGAAACTGAACTATCACTCTTTGTGGATGAAATAATGGTATACTTAGACAATCCTAGAAAATCAATTAAAAAACTAGTTGAAATAATTAATAACTTTAGCAAAGTTGCAGGATGCAAAATAAACCCACACAAATCATCAGAATTTCTATATATTCCAACAAAATTCAGCAGCAAGAACTTGAAAAAGAAATGCCACTTAAAATCACTCCAGACAGACATATAAAATACTTGCAAATCTATTTGACAAGACAAACATAGGAATTATAAGAGCACAATTACAAAACATTTTTTACATAAATAAAGCCAGACATAAACAAGTGGAAAAAAATTAATTGTTCATGGGTAAGCCAAGCTAATATAACAAAAATGACAATCTTAACTAAATTTATTTAATTAGTGCCATACTTATCAAACTACCAAAAATCTATTTTATAGAACTAGAAAAAAATAACAAAATTCTTGTGTAATAAAATGTCAAGAATATTAAGGGAACAAATGAAAAAAAATGTGAAAGATGGTGGCCCAAGAGTACCAGATCTTAAGCTGTACTATAAAACAGTAATCATTGAAACAACCTAGTACTGGCTAAGAAATAGAAAGGTGGATCAATGAAATAGACTAGGAATAAAGAGCCCCAACAATCTAGTGTTTATAAAGCCAAAGATCCCAGCTTTGGGGATAAGAGCTCACTAACAGACAAAAACCGCTGGAAAAATTTGAAAACAGTATGGCAAAAATTAGGTTTAGATCAATATCTCACACCCTATACCAAGATAAGGTCAAAATGGGTATATGATTTAAGTACAAAGAGTGATATTATGAGTAAATTAGGAGAATATAGATTAGTTTACCTGTCAGATCTATAGCGAAAGGAAGAATTTATGACCAAACAAGAGATAGAGAACATTACAAAATGTAAAATGAATAATTTTGATTATATTAAATTAAAAGGGTTTTGTACAAACAAAACCAAAACAACCAAGATTAGAAGAAAACAATAAACTGGGGGAAAGTTTTATAACAAATTTCTCTGATAAAGGTTTCATTTCTCAAGTATATAAAAATATTCCATATTCCAAGAAATAAACAGGAAAAATGTCCATAAATTCTAGAATAAGAAGGTAAAATAGAAATTGAAAAAATCTACCAATTACCACTTCAAAGAGATTCAAAGATGAAAATGAACAGGAAAAAGCTGGTAAGTTTCATAGTTCCCAGGTTAAGCAAAAAATACTACAAACAACAAGAAAAAAAAGGTAAATACTGTGGAGCCACAGTCAGAATAACACAAGACTTAACAGTCACAAAATTCAAAGAACATAGGATACATAACATAGAAATCCATAGAGCAAAAGAACTAAGCTTGCAACCAAGAATAATTTAGCCCATGAAAATGAGAATAATTATAAAGGGTAAAAAACATGGATATTTAACAAACTAAAATTTTCAATTATTAATGCCTAGGAGTCAGCAGAAAATTTGATCTATAAGAAACACACAAAGATAATGAAAGAATAATCATACACAACCCAAAAAGTCCAACTGTTTGATTCCTTTATAGGAAAATGTCTTCTATCGCCCCCTGAGAATTATGTCATTGCCTGGGTTTTGTGAAGGGGCATTGTAAAGAAAGAATACACAAGGCTGAGGTGAGTGGAATAGAATGATCAAAATGATAATGGAATAGTCCAGGAATATGTAGGGTAGAATGGCTATCTTATATGGAGGAGGAATGAATGGAAGAACAGTCATGAAGAAGGGGAGAAATGGAGGGTGTGTAGTACTAGAAGCCTACTCTCACCAGACCTGGGATTAAGAAAGAACAATATACACAAATAAAGGGTAAATTTTTTCTTAATGTATAGGAAAAATAGAAGGGAAGAGGGATGTGTAAAGGAGGGAGTGGTGGGTAAAGGTGGTTTATATTTCTTTCTATTTCTTAGCCAGGACTAGAGGGTAGTATACATCAAGAAGTACAGGTATAAGGTGATGGGAGAAAAGTAATAAAGAAGTAAGAGGACATGGAAGGGAGGGATAAGGAAGGGAGTGAAGGGTGGGTTAAGAGGAAGGACAAGGGGATAAGAAAATGGAGGGAAAGGAAGGATATCTAGAAAGAAGTTCATATTAAGAGACAGGGGATAAGGTGAGAGGATAAAGTAGAAGTTTCTTCTACTTCAAAAAGTAGAAGAGCCCAGTAGGAGGGATAAGGAAGGGATTTTTGGAAAAGTGAATACAAAAATAACTAAAAGATAAGGGAGAAACCTTTGGAGAGACAGGCCAATTTGGAACTAAGAGAGCAAAAAGAAAAGATAAGGGAGGATTTGGGGGAAGTCTATGAATTGGAGAGGTGTTGCTCAAAGAAAATTGGACATCTGAGGAAGGATAGGGCAGGAAGGAAGGAAAAAGACAAAGTGAAGAGAAATGGAATAGATGGGAAAGAGTGGCTAGTAACTATGACCCTGAGTGTAAATGTGATGAATTCATACATAGGAAGAAAATGGATAACAGAAAAGATAAAAAGCCAAGACCTTACAAGGTGTGGTTTATAAGAAACACACAAACATGAGACACATAGAGTGAAGGTGAAGGTCTGGGGCAGAATTTACTATACTTTAGCTGACTCAGAGAAGGCAGGGTTAGTAATCGTGATCACTGATATAGTTAGAGCTAAAATGGATAAAATTGAAAGGATGAACAGAGTATATTATGTAAGGAGAGGTAATGTGGATAAAGAAGGATTATCAATATTGTACTTGAAGAAGCTCCAAATGTTCTAGCATCCAGATTTTTAAAGGAAAAACTAAATGATATATAGATGGAAATAGATAACAAAAGAAAAATAGCTGAGGACTTTATCTCCTCTTAGAGCTAAAAAAAATCTAACTCCTAAAATAAGAAAGATGTTTAAGAGATATTGAACAGAACCATAGATGATTTAAATATGACAGATATCTGCAGAGCCCCCATATATCCACATGACATTAGTAGTAAGTCTAAGCCTGAGCATATACATAATTCATAGTTTCTACTAAGACAACAATGACTTGGAGAGAAGAAATATTCTGCAAACATCTTACTTTAATATTCATCATACTATAAAAGTAATTCTGCATTCCTAAGAGATTGTAGTGCTGGAAAAAATTTCCACTGGATCTGACCAAGCTGGAAAGACTCAGTTTTGGAAAAAGTTTGGTCCTGGCTATAGATTGTATCTGCAGCCCAAGGATCAATCTAGCTAAATATAATCTTAGTAAAGCATGTTACCTGAGAACCATATGTGATAAAAATGATCAAATTAAATGCTGTTAGAAACATAGAGAAACAGGCCTGGAATTACTTTGCTAGAGCAGTTAATGATTTTTTTATATTAAACAAGATGGAAATTTACATAAAGAGCTATAAAGTTGTTCTTGCTTATTAACCTAGGGATGCCATTACTAGGATTAGACCCTGAGGACAGTATTGAGAGGGTAAAAAGTTGTGTATATATGAAAATATTCATTAAATCAGTTACTAATGACAAGATAATTAGAAGTGACATAAGTGCAATGATGGGGGAAATGGCTAAATAGATTATGATATTTGAATATAATGAATTATGTTATTAGAAATGACAAACATTGGAAATATAAAGAAAATAAGGGAAATATATGAAGAGATGAAATGAGAATAAGAATAATATACACTATGATTACATTAGAAAAAAGTAACAGTCACAAAATCAAGGAAAAATATAAAAATAAAACAAATCCAAAGGGGCTCAAAAACAGAGGATGCTCACATAAGCACACATATATAATACATATATTTTTAAACAAATTGTAAACAATGCAGCATTTGTGGTTCTGTACTTTTTTGCATTTTATTTAAATGGTTTCTATTGTTCTTAATGGTTACTAAGTATATAAAAAAATAAATAAAAAAACAAAGTAAACGTCTATTGACTAGGGAAGGACTAACAATTGTGGTGCATAAATATAATGAAATATTTCTATGTTATATTGATAAGCATGTAAAGTTTAGTCCTTCAAGTTTTTTATTAATTTCCTTGATATTCTTGACCTTTTGTTCTTCCAGAGGGATTTATTATTATTTTTTCTAGCTCTATGAATTAATTTTTGGGCAGTTTGATTGGTATGGCACTGAATAAGTGAATCGATTTAAGTAGGATTTTCATTTCTGTTATATTAACTAAGTCTATCCATGAGCAATGAATGTTTTTCTACTTGTTTAGGTCTGGCTTTATTTGTGTGAAAAGCAATTTGTAATTTTGTTCATATAGTTGCTGGGCTTGTTTTGATAGGTAAGGCCCCAAGTATTTATATATAGTTATTTTGAATGGAATTTCCTTTTCTATCTCTTGCTCCTGGATTTTGTTGATGTCAAACAGAAATGCTGATGATTTATATAGTTTATTTTGCATCCTGCAACTCTGCTAAAATTGTTCACTGTTTCTATCAGTTTTTTGGTTCATTCTCTGTGCATATCATCATATCATCTGCAACAAATGATAACTTTGTTTCCTCATTGCCTATTCTAATTCCTTCAATTTCTCTTTCTTCTCTTATTGCTATAGCTAGCATTTCTAGAATAATAATAAATAGTTGTGCTAATAAGGGACATTCTTGTTTCACAAGATCAGAATCTTATTGGGATGAGTTTTAGTTTATTTCTATTATACATAAAACTTGCTGATGGTTTTAGATACATGCCTTTTATGACTGAGGAAAGTTCAATTTATTCCAATTTTTTAATGTTTTATAAGGAATGGGTGTTGTATTTTGTAAAAAAAAATTCTGTATATATTGAGATGTGTGAGTTCTGTTGATTTTGTGATTGATATGGACAATTATGCTGATAGTTTTCCTACTATTGAACTATCCCAAAATTCCTTCCATTAAACCCACCTGGTTGTGTTACATGATATATGTGATATAATGCTGTAATCTCCTACTAGCAGTTTAAATCCAAATCTTCCAAAATAAAAAAGAAACCCTCAAATAAAAACAGGAATAATTGTAGTATAAGAAATTAGAAAATAGAATGTTATGTATGGAGAACAGTAAGGGTGTCAGCTTGTCTTTGTATGTGGCCTTGACCAGACCCTGCTGCAACCATAATACCCATTTACTATATAGAAGTGTAAGAGCTCCTTAAACTTAGTGCCTTCTCTATATTGATTTCCAATTTATCCTGTATATATCTTCTTTTTCCATAGTGGTTTGTCTGTAATATGCCTCTCGTCAACATGTAAAATCTGTTTTAACAACTGCCAAAGCAACCACGAGCTGATGTAGCTTCTAGTTTTAGGGGATAACAACAGTCTCCAGCAGAGGGATCATGGATCCTATGACCTAGAGAGACTCTCAGTGCACTTGGGCTACTTGGTATCAAGATCTGAGGGGAGCTTCTTTGTGGGAAATGGAGTAAGACAATGGGAGTCTGCTGGCTGTAGCTGGTTTTGCTTCAAATATTCTTGATTTTGATATTTTTCAATAATTCTCAGTAAATGTACAATTAGCACTATTATCTCTGAGAGTGTTCATTCTAGGCTAAATCTGAAAATATAACCAGACATCATAAAGGGATTAAATGACAAAGAAGCTTGTATCTTGTCAAAAAGTAATAGAGGATCGTTAAAACTTCTTAAGTCATTATTACTATTATTAAGTAATCATAAGAAATTATTAATACTATTAAGTAAAGAAATTAATCCCAGGAGACAACGTGTATATAAAGAACTTCCAGCATATAGGAGCAACCCAGCCTTCCTGGGAAGGACCATTCCAAATATTGTTAACTACTCCAACATCTATAAAGGTTGGAGAAAAGGACTCTTGGATTCACTGCTCTCATATAAAGAGAGTATCTTCTGTTGAGACTGATTGACTGTATCCTATGCATACATTGGAGGTAACTACCCATTGAGAAGTGGAACTGTTTTATTCTGCTTTTGACACATTGAATTCCTAAATTTAATTTTTTTTCTTTTTTCCTTTTTTCTCTTTTCCTTATTTTATTATTTTTTTACAATATTTTATTTTTTCCCTTTTTCTCATTTCTATGTACTTAAGGTACATATAATCAATATTAATTTTATTCTACAATATTAGTTTAAATATATATACTTGCTATTATTATTAACACGCACCCAAACAGCTTTAGACTGTGGGAACCTGCCATTTATTGATAATTGTTGTGGGACTATGATTAATTTTTGTGTCTGATTCTAGGCACGGGATCAAAAAAGGAGCACAGAGATGACCTGGATAATGCCAAAAGAGCTCACAGGTCTAAAAATCAAAGACCAATCCAGGTAGGATTCATGCATTTCTAAGCCAATACTAAGGACTTGAACCTAGTGTGAGACTCGGGGTTGCAACACCTGACAGACATTAAGATGTAAGCCTTCCTTGTATCCACACTCTTCGTGAAAATACCTACAGACAAGTACCAAAGGTTGGCTACCATCCTGGCTCCCTCCATCCCTGAGAACGAAGGTAAAATCAGACGAGGGAATGACACTTCCCTAGATATAAAATAAAAATCTGGTCCTTTTTTCTCTCCTATAGTATGGCAACTTCCTGTAGCCTTGGCTGCAAATGGGGAAGTAAAATATGCTGCATTCTGTCCTACAGACTTGTGGGATTAGAAATTACTTAACTGGACCCTAATACAGGGGCCTGTGGGGGAAAAAAATTTTTTTTTTATTCTTGCTTTCTCAAATTTTGTATACATAGATTTTTTTTATTTTCTGATACTGACTTTGAATTCTTCTTTAATATAAATATATGCATATATGAAGGGTCTATATTTTTCCCTTAATTTTTTCCCTTTTTTTTCTTTTGATTTTGTTTTTTATTTTATTTTCATTTTGTTTTGTTTTCCTTTTGGATTAACTCACACACCCCCACAACTAAAACTTGAATCCTCAGCTGGACTCAGTGTTTTTTCAACACTTTCTTCAGGGGGGATTGTATTTCATCAAATCCAAGATTTAAATTTTGTTCGAGATAAATCTTTAGAGAAGAAGCTTGCTAACTAACTGAATCCAGAGAATGAACTGTTTGCAGAAAAATATCTAAACCTTTTCACTACAGGAAGATCCAGAATGAACCTTGGGGTGTGGTTGATTGAACATTTTTTGAATGTATACTCTTATGCCAAAGGGGACTGCCCCCTAATTGATTTTTGTCAATGCGCCCAGCAAAACATTGGTTTGCTGTCTCTCTCTCTCTCTCTCTCCTCTATTTCCCCATATTTACAACTATTATAATTTTCCTCTTAGTGGGTAAAATTTTTGTACACTTACAGTTAGAAATTTTGGGGGTGCAGTATGCTTATGTTTAGTGATCAATTGGGGAGATTAGTCCCCCAATCATCATCAGGGGGGATTGTGAATTTTAAAATTCTCCATCTTGGTATAGCACCCAAAAATTGTGCACACCCACACTACACGGGCATGTGCTAGTCAATGACAAATCAGAAATAACTAACTGCCCACCTGGGCTGTCCTAAGCCAAGCTAGAGCCAACCACTGGCACTTGTGAGACACAGGAAGTGAGGTAGGGAACAGCCTCTGGAATTCGCTCACTTCCTGTGGAGAGGGCTAGGCGCCAGTTTGTGCTAGGAGCTTGGACAGGGAGGAGGCCCACAGAGAGCTTTCCTTCAGATCACTCACGTGAGTTAAGGACTGATTCTTTCCACCTTGGCCTTGGGCCTAAAACTCCCTCTGCCTTGGTCAGAGGTTGAGTAGCCCTTTTCCCTTTTCCCTTTTCTCCTCTCTCCTTCTCTCCCTCTCCTTCCCCTACTCCCATTGTGATTAAACCTCCATAAACTCCAAAAAAAAAATTAATCTATCAATGAGTGTTTTAAATATGCTTTAGGTGGCAGGCACTGCTAGGTGCTAAGAATACAAATTAAAAAATGGCAATTCTCTCTTTGTAGCAGTTTATATTTGATTAAGGGACACAATGTGACATAGTCCAATCTGCACTTTAGCAATATCAGTCTGGCAGCTGTGTGGAAGAGGAACCAGGAAAACAGAAAATAACTAATCTCCCATAATTGTAGGGGGTCTTTCAGTCAGATCAGAGAAGTATTGAGAATAAAAAGGAGAAAATACACACTTAGGCTTGAAGTAAAAAGGACAATGGAAAATAAAATTTGAGTTCTCATGTTTACTTTATTAGCAAGAAATATAGAAATAAAATATATTCCAACTATGAGGATATTTTCTTTTGGATGAGTTTCTTTAATGCATTCTTCACATCCTTGTTTCTCAGGCTGTAGATCAGGGGATTCAGCATTGGAATCACTGTGGTATAAAATACTGAGGACACCTTTTCCTGGGCCAGGTTGCTACTGGAAGCCGGTTTGAGATACATGGACATAAGAGACCCATAAAACACGGTAACTGCCATGATATGGGAACTACAAGTACTAAAGGCTTTGGACCTGCCCTCTTTGGAGTTGATGCGCAGGATACTGGAGAGGATGAAAGCATAAGAGATTATAATTGTCAAGCTGGTTGCTATCATGTTGAATCCACCAATAACAAAAATCAGGAGCTCATCTAGATAAGTGCTGGCACAGGAGAGTTTGATGAGGGGCACAATGTCACAGAAGTAATGACTGATTATATTTGACCCACAAAATGGCAACCTCAATATACAACCTGTATGTATCACTGCATCAATAAGACCTACAGAAAACACAAAGACCACCAGCAAGGAGCAGACCTGTGGGGACATGATTGTATTGTACAGTAGGGGGCTACAGATGGCAACATAGCGGTCATAAGCCATAGCTGCCAGCATGTAGCACTCAGAAATTACAAAAATACAGAAGAAAAAGAGTTGAGTCATGCACCTAGGATAGGAGATTGTTTTATCTTCGAATAAGAATCCTACTAACATTTGAGGGGTAACAACAGAGGAATAACAGACATCTAAAACAGACAAGCTGCTGAGGAAATAGTACATGGGAGTATGGAGGTGAGAACTAATTCCAATTAAGATGATCATGCCCATGTTCCCCACCACAGTGACCATATAGATGACCAAGAACATGAAGAAAAAGGGCAGCTGAAGCTCTGGCTCATCTGTTAGTCCTGCAAGAATAAATTCAGTCACTTCAGACTGATTTCCTCTTCCCATTTTCTATGAGGGAACCTATGAGAAGGAGGAGAAAAAAATCACATTAGAGGTATCCCACTCTTCCCCTTCTTCTTTGTTCCCTTACCTCAAAGGAAGTTAAAATTGACAGGGAAAGTCTGAATTCTGACCTCTTCTGAATTCTGATGCTATAAGCTGTCCCCTGACCTATGCCTAATGATTTTACTTCCTCTAGGCAGATTTGGCCTTGGAAACAAGGAAGAGACAAAACCTATTAGAAAAATGTGAAAATAGTCAACAGAAATTATAGACTGACATTTCCCAAAATTATAACAAGTTAAGTGGTACATGACATAGACATTAAGGGTGACATATAAACAAATTAGAGAAGTTTTAAAAATTGCATTTCAGAACTATGAAGAGGGGGAAATTTCATGATTGAGTGAAAGGATCACAGAAGATAAAATGGATGGTTTTGGTTAAATAACATTTAAAAGTTTATTAAATTAAAGGATTTGAAAAATAAAAGCAAGACTGCTGAAATTACAAAGGTACTGTGTACTGAGGGACAAAATCTTTGCAGTAAGTTTCTCTGAAAAAGTTCTCATACCCAAGATACATAAGGAATTAATTCAAATATGTAAGAATTAAGGGGGCATCTGAATGGCTCAGTGGACTTAGACCCAGGCCTAGAGTTGGGAGGTCCTGAGTTCAAATTTGACCTCAGATACTTTTCAGGTGTGTGATCCTGGGCAAGTCACTTAGCCCATTGCCTAGCCCTTACCACTCTTCTGACTTGAAACCAATATGCTGTATTGATTCTAAGACAGAAGGTAAGAGTTTAAAAAAAATTAAAACCATTCTCAAATTAATAAATGGTAAAGGAATATGAATGAGCAGTTCAGGGAGAAATTTAACTTTGTAATAGCAATATAAAATGCCCTTCAAATCATTAATAATTACAGAAATAAAAATTAAAGCAACTCTAAGGTTCCATCCACACCCATCAGATCGGCAAATTAAACAAAAAAGAAAAATGACAAATATTGGAGAGGACATGAGAAAACTTTAATGGACTATTGGTGGAATTGTTAATTAGTTCAACTATCATGGAAAGCACTTTGTTACTCTGCACAAAAAGTTACTAAACTGTGAATTTCCTTTTAATCCGTGGAACTACTTTTAGCTCTCTACTCCCAAAGATATGAAATCATGAGGAAAGGATTTATATGTACAAAATTATTTACAGCATTTCTTGGGGAATTAAAGAACTGGAAACTATGAAGGTGCCTATCAAGTGGCAAATGGCTGAACAAATTATTGTACATGTATGTAATAGGTTACTATTATACTACAAGAAATAGTGAAAGGGACCGTTTCAGAGAAACCTGAAATGAACTGATGCTGAGTGAAGGGAGCAAAAGGAATTCATGTAATATGACATTTTAATGACAAAGAGATTTGAAAGATTAATAATTCTAATCAGCACATTGACCAATCATAATTTCAATTTATCAAAGATGATACTGTAAAAATGGAGACTTGAATCCAGGACTTCAATCCCCAGAAGTCCTTGTTCCACTTCCCCAGAATGCCTTGTAACCTTACCTGGGCCAAGAGCAAGATGGGGTATTTAACCTGGTTGTAAAAAGGCTCTGTCCACTTTCCTGTTTCCACTTGCAAGCAGACGGGTCTTTCATGATGTAGGTGAGGTTGTGTCTAGGCCCCTCTGGGCCAAGACACGTGCTTTCTTGTTCTGTAATTTTCTTTAATCTTTAACCTTTAATAAGCCTCTAAAAATATAATACTCCTTGCAGAGAGAAACTAATTTCTACCTGCCTCAGTTTCCCTAAATCATAACTGTTACATACATGCTATCTACCTTCTGACTGAGAAGTGGTAAGGTTAAGGCTTTTTATTTCTTTTTGAACATTGCTAATACAAGAATTTGCCCTACTCAAATTAGTTTACTTATTCAGTGCCATACCTATCAAACTACCAAGAAACATTTAATTAGAAAAAAATTATAACAAAGTTCATCTGGAAGAACAAAAGATCAAGACTATCAAGGGAAATAATGGGAAAAAAGTGAAGGATGGGGTCCTAGCAGTACTAGACCTTAAACTGTACTATAAAGCAGTGGTCATCAAAACAATATGGTACTGACTAAGAGAGAGAACGGAGGATCAGTGGAATAGACTTGGGGTAAATGACCTCAGCAAGATAATGTACGATAAACCCAAAGATCCCAGCTTTTGGGACAAAAACTCACTATTTGACAAAAACTAACAGAAAAATTGGAAAACAGTATGGGAGAGATTAGGTTTAGATCAACATCTCACATCCCATCTGTTCTACCAGGCTACAAATTCCTTTACCAGGAGACAAGTGGTAATATGTCTCACAAGCCTGTAAGAGCTAAATAACTAGATTACTAAATATAACTTTGAGAGCTTCACATGGCTGAATGGCAAAAGGCACAAAAGGACCAAGGAGGGAGCTACATGCTCTGAAGAGAAACTTAAGTTAACTTCCCAATCTTGCTGAGTATGACCCCTGCAATCAGGGTCACCTTTAGGGACATCATAATGTAAGCTCCTTGAGGGGAGAGATCATGTTTTTGTCTTTTTGTCTTTTATTTTAACCACAGAACTTGTTTAATAAATGATTGTTGATAGAGTACATTGCTTCTGAAGAGCTATGATGAATTCCTAAGATATAACTACAGAATCTTACAGTTGGAGAGAACATTGAAGACTATTTAATTCAACCCATATAGAGAGGGAGGGAATTTTTTCTACAATATACTCTGGTCACAATCCATTATTCTTCCCTCTTTTGGAGAAACTCACTACCTCCCAGGATAGTCCATTCCACTTTTAAGTATCACTGATGTTAGGAAGCTGTCCCCTGCTTAAATTTACTATGAGCTTATTTTCCAGTTTAGAAACTTTAGTATCAAAAATGTTTAGCAGTCAAAGATACCAAAGATCTCCCACCCATAGACCTGAATCCACTGGACACACTCAGCTTCAGGGTCCAGCTCCCTTTCACCCAAATCACTACAATGACCTCTATAATGATGGGGTAAGGCCCCTTCCTGCCCTGCCCACCCTAGTACCAACTAGACAGCATAATAGTCCTCTCTTGAAGACAGTAACCCATATTTTCCCAAGCTTCCATATTTCTGCTCAGTTATAAGGAATTACAAGATGTGGACAGTAATACATTCTCAAGCTAGTTGTTTGGCATTGATGAGAATATTGACTAAATCCAAATAGTCAATCTTGTATACAAAGAGAACAGAAGCCACTTTTGTCCAGCTCAGTGTTCTGTTAGTCCTGGCTTTATCTATTCAGTCACCTTAGTCTAATACCTTCCTAGTACAGGTCCTTTTCCACCTGGAAAATCAAGAAATCCATATTTTCTTCTTAATTACAGCCTGCTCCTATCTTCTAATGGGGGAAGGGATTCAGAAATAATAATAGTAATAATTATGATAATTGATATTTCTATTGTGCTTTGAAGTTTTCAACGTGTTTTGCATACATTATCTTATTTCAGGCTCATAGAAATGAAATGATGTATAGGTATTATTAGTAGGCTTATTTTGCAGATGAAGAAATTGAGTCTTAGTGACACTAAGTCCTAAGACACTAAGACATTAAGATTGTCCATAGTAATATAATCAGTACAATGTCAGAGAAAGACCTTGAGTACAAATTTTTCTGACTTTAGGTCTAGTCCTTTTTTCTAGAGCACAATTTTGGAATTTCTCTTTTGTCCTCATTGCAAATGTTGGGGGGAGGAGGATCTGGGGGCTGGGGAGTAGAAGTGCTAGTTATATTCACAGCACCTAGTGCATTGCCTTGCTCATAGTAGTCAATCTAAGCTTATTGAAATAAGTGAAAAGAACAAAAATCCCTCCATTGAATGCTGTATATATAGAATGTCTATGTTCAATCCAGAAGAAAAAATTAGAAAATGTACCTCAATCTCTTTTTTTTTTTTGCAAGGTTGGGGAGCTATGAATGAGCTACAGATGCTGTTAGACTCAGTTTTTGGATAGAAAAGTTTTGCTGAACTTCTTTTTCTCCTCTTTCTTATCTGTTCTTTGTTATATCAAGTATGATGTGAGTTAGTAAATGTACTGAGTAGAAGCCCTGCCTTAGAACCAGGAAGGATCTGTAATGAATTCTTGTCTCTAACACATATAAACTTGCAAACCAAAAAAAGTCACTTAACCTTAGTGCCCCAGGCACCATCCTAACAGTTTTCAAATAGATAAAAATACATTCCTTCATATATACCCTGCCCATCCCCCCAAAAAAGTAAACTAAGCAATTGATCCTCAAAATTCCCTGAAAGGTCCAAGTCAGAAGTTATGAGAAACAGAACAAAGAGAGAGATGGAGAGAGGGAGAAAGAGAGAGGGGGGGGAGGGAGAGAAAGAGAAAGCATTTTGTAACTATAAAGCACTATATGAAAGTAACCTATTATTATGCTGTGCAAGAGGATATGGTAAAATTGATTGCTGTACATTTAGAATGTCCCAGCTCAGTCCAGAAGAAGAACTGAGTCCAAAATCTTAGCAATTTGAACTTCATCACTAAAAGACTCACCTTCCTCTAGCCTGGAGTGTCAATAAGAAAGTCTCCCCTCCAGTGTCTTATTCTACGCACTTAGAGATCTCACATTTCTCTCCATCAGCAAACAAAAGCAATATTTGTAGTTGGAATACAATCTTCTCCAAAATACTAAACACCTCTTTATTCATAAAAGCATCTTCCTGAGACACACTACAGTGAGTTCTTGGGTTTTAATTTCTGTTTAAGTGTTTCAGGTCTATAAATACTGAATCAGTTGATCCCTAGGGTGTTTTTCATCTCCTGAGAACTAGCTGTGTTTTTGTAAAACAATGATTTCCCAAGCATTTTTTTTCCCAGTGAGACAATCTATTTGGAAATGTCTAAACTGCCACACTGCCATCTAGCCCAAGGATAGAAATTGATTTTATATTCAGCATCAATGATTCAGACTAGATGATACTAAGAAATTGTTCTGGATTGAAGTTTATAGAATAGGCAAATATCTAGTTATTTTTAAAGGTAGAAGAGAGTCTTCCCCCAAAAACCCCATTACCCCAACTTCCTTCTCTTCCCTATGGTGATATAAAGCAAAAACACTGGGGTATGAGTCAGAAGACCTAAGTCATAGTATCATGGATTTAGTTTTGGAAGGGACCTTAGAAAACATAAAGTAGAACCCCCTTATTTTACAAATGAGAAAAATGAAGCTTAGAAAGGTTAGTACTTGACTGAAATTACTGAAAAGAAAATGAATGGCAAACTGGAATTTGAACCCATGTCATCCAATTCCAAAGCTATGGCTCTTTCTACTATACCATGACTTAAGTACCAGCTCTGTCACTAATTGGGGCAAATCATATAACCTCTCTGGAGCTATTTCTTTATAAGTAAGTGAGGGGGGTCATAATAAATTATTAATGCATGAATGACTAAATGACTCCTCAAGGATAATGACCTATTGTGAAAAGAGCACTGTGACAAGGAAATCACTTTTAAAAGACTGATATATATATTAATTTAAGGTCGCCAAGGAATTCAGTTATGTAATTCCTAAATGAAAACTCAAGTCAGCAGTCAACCTTTTATGGAGTTTAATTACAAACAGGAGGAAGAAAGGAAGTAGAGATAGAGAGATAGAGGGAGAGAGAAAGGGGAGAGAAGGGAATAGGGCTTAAATAACCCCTCTGTTTAGGCTGGGCCAAAAGGGCCAAGCCCCCTTCCAAGCTGGGGCAAAGAAAAGAGATCAGTCCCTATTACTCACGTGACCAAAATGGAGAAACAGTCTCAGAGGCCCCCACCTTCAGCTTCCTGCAGAGCAAGCTTCTCAGAGCACACTCCAACCACTCAGACCAACTCCTCAACCCCCCCCCTCAGTTCTCACATCTACCAATCACTGTTCATCAATTTCCCTGTGCCAATGGAGGCTCTAGCTTAACCCAGGACCGCCCAGAGGTCTCTGGCTTTGCACATGTCTGTTGAAGGTCATATTTTCAAATAATTAAATCTTTGATCCTTTGCTACAGCCCTTCCTAAATCCTGTTAACCTGAGTAGGGTAGAGATTGGAATAATTAAATTTTTATCTATGCTGCAGCCCTTCCTAAATCCTGTTAGGACTGAGTAGGGTGGAGATTGATTCCAAATATCTCCATTGTATCCATTCTAAAATCAATCATAACTCAAAGAAATTCCTGTTCTATGCTTAAGCATAGGTCAAAGTCCTTTCCATTGTTCAGCAAAAGGTTTCTGTCCTAAAGTAATCTTAAGAAGGGAGGAGGAGGAACCTCCCATGCCAATGGGGTTCACATTCCAATAGACTATCAGTAAGAAATTTTCCAAGTATGAAATTTCCCAATGGTGAAATTTCCAACATTTATAAGTCTAAGGAATTTTAAGGTTTACAGCACTGTCTCTATTGTCAGAGGACCTGGATTCCAAGTTCTACTTTGTATGTTTACTAACCATGTGAGTTGGGTAAATTGGGCTGGATAACATCTGAAGTCCCTTTCAACTATTTATTGAGTATCAATGATGCTATGATTCAAAGGATTCTACCTGTTTCCAGTTCTAGAGAACTCTACAGTTAATCAAACATGGCCCACACTACTCTATTCCACATTTCCTATTGCCTCTATCTCTAGGTTTCTACAGGAAGATTATAAGATGGCACCAAATTCCTTTTTTTTTTATTTTTTTATTTTATTTTATTGGTTACAATAATCACTTTATTTCCCTCCCTCCCCTCCACCCACCTTTCACGGAGCCAACATGCAATTTCACTGGGTATTACTTCTGTCCTTGATCAGAACCTATTTCCATGTTGTTGTTTGCACTAGGATGTTCATTTAAAGTCTACATCACCAACTATATCCCTTCGACCCATGTATTCAAACAGTAGTTTCTCTTTGGTGTTTTTAATCCAACAGTGTTTCCTCGGAATGTGGATAGTGGTTTTTCTCGTAGATTCCTCCAAGTTGTTCAGGATCATTGCATTGCCACTAATGTAGAAGTCCATTACCTTTGATTGTACTACAGTGTATCAGTCTCTGTATACAATGCTTTTCTGGTACTGCTCCACTAACTCTGCATGAATTCCTGGAGATTGTTCCAGTCCACATGGAATTCCTCCAGTTCATCATTCCTTTGAGCACAATAGTATTCTATCACCAACATATACCACAATTTGTTCAGCCATCCACAATTGAAGGGCCTCATTTTCCAATTTTTGGCCACCACAAAGAGTGAAGCTATGAATATTCTTGTACAAGTCTTTTTCCTTATTATCTCTTTGGGGTACAAACCCAGCAGTGCTATAGCTGGATCAAAGGGCAAACAGTCTTTAGTGCCCTTTGGGCATAGTTCCAAATTGCCCTCCAAATTGGTTGGATCAATTCACAACTCCATTGAAATCACTTTAAAAGACTGATATATATTAATTTAAGGTCGCCAAGGAATTCACTTATGTAATTCCTAAATGAAACATTCAACTCAGCTGCCAAATTTTTTATGGTTTTTTAATTATAACAGAAGGAATAAAGTATTAGAGGGAGAGAGGGAGAGAGAGAGAAAAGGAAAAGGGAGAGAAGAAAAGAAGTTTAACTCAGATACACTCTGGTTCAGGCGGAGCCAAAGAGGACTTTAAGGCCTTGGAAAGCCAAGGCAGGAAAAGGGATCAGTCCTTATCACTCTCATCACCAATCTGAAGGAAAGCAACTCAAACTCCAACTCAAAGCACCAGCTTCGAACTGACTCTATTCCACCTCACAGGAAGTCCCGAGAACTCCAGAGGCTGTTCTCTACCTCACTTCCTGCATCTCACATGTGCCAATGGTGACTCTAGCTTGACCTAGGACCTCCCAGAGGTCTGTCCTTTTTTTGCACATGTCTGTTGAAGGCCATGTTCTCAAACAATTAAATCTTGAGTTTGCAATAGCCCTTCCTAAGTTACACTGAGTAGGGTGGAGAATGTAGTTTCCAAAACCTGATTCTGTTATTCCAAGTATCTCTATTATTATTGATTGGGAAATAGCTAAATCCAATCTTCTAAAGAATGGTCTGAATAGGGTGGAGTGGTTTTGAAATTCACAATTCCCCCTGAGGCACGAGGAAGACTACTCACTTCAATGGGTCTTGTAAACATACCAGCTATGAAATTACAATAGTTAGAGATAAGGGAAAAATAGGGAAGAGAGAGAAAGAGAGAGAGAGACAGACAGACAGACAGAGAGAGAGAGAGAGAGAGAGAGAGAGAGACAACAAAACCAATGTTTTTCTGGGCACATTGACAAAAGCCAATTAGGGGGCAGTCCTCATTGGCAGAAGAGTACATTGAAAATAAATCCAATAAACTTTCAGTTCAATCAACCACACCCCAAGGTTCATTCTTGATCTTGATGTAATGTAGGTTTTCTGGTATCTTTCTGCAACAGTTCATTCTCTGGATTTAGTAGTTAGCAAGCTTCTTCCTTGAAGTTCTTTCTCAAACAAAAAAAATCTTTTCAAAATCTTGGATTTTTATTAAAATACAACCTCCCCTGAACTGGGTGTTAAAAAAAAAATCCAGTTCAGCCCAGGATGCATTGTGAAATTATGGGGGTGTATGAGTTAGTTATTAAAAGAATTCAAAAACAAAACAAAAATATGTAAAGGGAAAAATATGGAAGAAAGTTAAACTTTTGGGAGAAAGGGAAGAAAAAAATTCAAAATCAGAATAAAAAAACCAAAATCTATCTATATATAAAATTTTGAGTAAGCAAGAATAAATTCATAATACACCCTTGTACAGGTCCAATTTAAAGTGATTTCTATCCCACAAGGCTGTGGGACAGAATGCAGTAATATTTAACTTACCCATTTGCAGCCAAGACTACAGGAAGTTGCCATACTATAAGAAGGAAAGGAACTAGAATTCTATTTTGAAAGGGAAGCATCATTCCCTGGACTGACTTTTTTCATTCTCAGGGATATAGGGAGCCAGCATGATAGTCAAATTTTTGTACTTGTATGAGTACTTCATAAAGAGTGTAGATACAAGGAAGTCCTACGACTTAACATATGTCAAGCGTCTCAACCTCGAGTCCACATTAGTATTTCCTGGGTGCTCTTTTGGCACTATTCAGGTTAAGTCTGTGCTCCGTGTTTTGATCCCATTTCCTGGAATCAGACACAAACATTAATCATAGTCCCATAACATTTTATCAATAAATTGTAGGTTCCCATACTCTAAAGCTGTTTGGGTATGTATTAATAATATAGCAAGTATGTATATTTAAACTTATATTACTGCAGAGAGAGAGAGAGAAATTAATGCATTATTATCCCAACTATGCCACATTCCCTCCAGCATCCATTACTTTCCTTTGCTGTCATGTTAGTCAATCTGCTAGATGTGAGGTGATACCTCAGAGTTGTTTTCATTTGCATTTCTCTGATTATTAGATTTAGAGCACTTTTTGATGTGCTTATTAATAGTTTTGATTTAGTTAACTGAACATTTCCAATTCATGTCCCTTGCCCATTTATCAATTGGAGAATGGCTTGATATTTTTTGTATATTTGGTTTAGTTCTTTATAAATTTGAGTAATGAGACCTTTGTCAAAGGTTTTTGTAATGAAAATTGTTTCCAAATTTGTTGCTTCCCTTCTAATTTTGGATACATTAGTTTTTTTGTACAAAACCTTTTTAATTTGATGTACTCAAAATTACTGATTTTACATTTTGTGATTTTTTTTCTAGCTCTTGATTAGTTTTAAAGTCTTTCTTTTCCCAAAGATTGTGTTCACCTAATTTGCTTATAGTTTCCTTCTTTATATTCAGGTCATTCATCCATTCTGAGTTTATCTTGGTATAGGGTGTGAGTTGTTGATCCAAACATAATCTCTCCAATACTATCTTCCAATTATCCCAGCAGTTTTTATCAAATACTGGGTTTTGGTCCCCAAAACTGGGATCTTTAGGCTTATCATAGACTGTCTTGCTGAGGTAATTTACCCCTAGTCTATTCCACTGATCCTCCTGTCTCTTAGCCAATACCAAATTGGTTTGATGACCTCTGTTTTATAATATAGTTTGATATCTGGGACTGAAAGTTGTCCTTCCTTTGTATTTTTTTTTCATGATATCCCTGAATATCCTTGTTCTTTTGTTCTTCCAAATGAACTTTGTTATGGTTTTTTCCTAATTCAGTAAAAAAGATTTTTGGTAGTTCAATGAGTATGGCACTAAATAAGTAAATTAATTTGGGCAGGATTGTCATTTTTATTATGTGAGCTCGTCCTATGCATGAGCAATCAATGTTTCTCCAACTGTTTAGATCTAGTTATAATTGTGTGTAGAGTGTTTTGTAGTTGTGTTCACGTAGGTTCTGTGTTTGTCCCGGCAGATAGATTCCTAAGTGTTTTATATTGTCTAGGGTGGTTTTAAATGGAATTTCTCTTTCTAATTCTTGCCGCTGAAATGGGTTGGAGATAAATAGAAATACTGATGACTCATGAGGGGTTATTTGTATCCTGTGACTTTGCAAACATTGTTCATGGTTTTGACAAACTTTTTGGTTGATTCTCTAGGATTCTTTAAGTAGACCATGATATCATCCACAAAGAGGGATAGCGTGGTCTCCTCATTGACAATTTTAATACCTTCAATTTCTTTTTCTTCTCTAATTGCTAATGCTAGTGTTTCTAGTACAATGTTAAATAATAGAGGTGATAATGGGCATCCTTGTTTCACTCATGATCTTATTGGGAAGTTTATCCCCACTGCATATGATGTTTGATGATGGTTATATATATATATATATATATATATATATATATATATATATATATATATATATATATATATATACTGTTCATTATTTTTAGGAAAGGCCCATCTATTCCTATACTTTCTAGTGTTTGCAATAGGAATGGGTTTTGTATTTTATCAAAGGCTTTTTCTGCATTTATTGAGATAATCATGTGATTTTGTCAGTTTGCTTGTTAATATAGTCAATTATGTGGATGGTTTTCCTAATATTGAAACATCCTTGCATTCCTGGTAGGAATCCTATCTGGTCATAATGAATAACCGTTGTGATGACTTGCTGGAGTCTTTTTGCTAGTATGCTATTTGAGATTTTTGCATCTATGTTCATTACAGAAATTGGTCTGCAGTTTTCTTTCTCTGCTTTTGCCTGCCTGGCTTTGGGATCAGTACCATATTTGTATAGTAAAATGAATTTGGTAGAACTCCTTCTTTGCTTATTCTATCAAATAGTTTGTATAATATTGGGGTTAATTGTTCTTTGAATGTTTGATAGAATTCATTTGTGAATCCATCTGGACCTGGGGATTTTTTCTTAGGGAGTTCTTTGATGGCTTTTTTTCTCTGATATGGGGTTATTTAGGCAATCTATTTCTTCCTCTGTTAGTCTAGGCAATTTATATTTTTGTAAGTAATCATCCTAGATTGCCATAGTTATTGCCATATAATTAGGCAAAATAGTTTTTAATGATTGCCTTAATTTCCTCTTCATTGGAGGTAAGGTTTCCCTTTTCATCTTGGATACTATCAATTTGGCTTTCTTCTTTCCTTTTTTAACTAAACTGACCACTAATTTGTCTATTTTATTTGTTTTTTCAAAGTACCAGCTTCTAGACTAATTTATTAAATCAATAGTTCTTTGACTTTCAATTTTATTAATTTCTCCTTTGATTTTTAGGATCTCTAATTTAGTCTTCATCTGATGATTTTGAATTTGTTCACTTTCTAATTTTTTAATTTCCGTGCCCAATTCATTGATTTCTGCTCTCCCTAATTTGTTAATATATAAACTCAGGGATATAAATTTCCCCCTGAGTACTTCTTTGGTTGCATCCCATAGGTTTTGAAAGGATGTCTCATCATTGTCATTTTCTTCAATGAAATTATTGTTTCTATAACTTGTTCGTTGACTAACCAGTTGTGGAGAATTGTATTGTTTAATTTCCAAATAACTTTTATTTACTTCTCAATGTACCCTTACTGATTATAATTTTCGTTGCATTGTGATCTGAGAAAGCAGCATTTATTATTTTTGCTCTTTTGCACTTCTTTGCAATGTTTTTATGCCCTAATACATAGTCAATCTTTGTGAATGTACCATGTGCTGCTGAAAAGAGGGTGTATTCCTTTTTGTCCCTATTTGTTTTCCTCCACATATCTACTAACTAATTTTTCTAAGATTTCATTCACTTCTCTTACCTCATTCTTATTTATGTTTTTGTTTGATTTATCTAGTACAGATAGAGGAAGATTCAGGTCTCCCACTAGTATAGTTTTTCTATCTATTTCATCCTTGAGCTCCACAAGTCTCTCCTTTAGAAATTTGGATGCTATGCCAGTTGGTGCATACATGTTGAGTACTGATATTTCCTCATTGTCTATACTGCTTTTATCAGGATGTAATTACCTTCCCTATCTCTTTTAACTAGATTTATTGTTACTTTGGCTTTGTCAGATATCATGATTGCAACTCCTGCCTTCTTTTTATCAGTTGATGCCCAATAGATTTGGCTCCATCCTCTTACTTTCACCCTATCTGTATCTACCTTCCTTATGTGTGTTTCTTGTAGACAGCATATAGTAGGGTTTTGGATTCTAATCCACTGTGCTATTTGCTTGCATTTTATGGGTGAGTTCATTCCATTCACATTCAATGTTATGATTACCAGCTGTGTATTTCCCAGCATTTTGATTTCTACTCCTAGTACTGCCTTTTCTTCTTTCACTCTTTCCTTCTACACCAATTTTTGTTTTTAATCAGTCTCCCTAGTTCCATCCTTTATTTTACTTTCCTTTCTACCCCCATTCCTTCTTATTCACCCTCTTATTTTCTTAGAAGTCTTTTTAAAACTACACCCTCCCCACCAGCCCGTTTGTTACCCTTCTACTCCCATATAGGGCGCAAATCTATTCCCTGCCCCAATGGATTAGATTGTCCTTCCCTCTTTGAGTCAATTTCAATGCATGTAAGAGTTGAGTATTACCTGTCTCCAACCTCTTTACCCTTCCAGTGTATTAATGTTCTCCCCCCTCCCACCATGAGCTTCTTTGTGGCATATAAATTTACTCCCTTTTGTTTCTTTTCCCATTTCTTTTAGTATTAACCACTTTTTTATCTCTCGTTGTATATATATATATATATATATGTGTGTGTGTGTGTGTGTGTGTATATGTATTTATGCATACATATATCTATATACATATTTATATCTAGTTATTTCATCCTACACATTTTGTCACTGATCCCTCTAAGTGTAATTCTTCTAGCTGCCCAGGTGATAACAACAGTTTTTAAGAGTTACCAATGACCTCTTTTCTTATATGGATACATATCATTTTAACCCATTGAGTCTCTTAAAAAAAGGGGGGGGGTTATGTTTTGTTTTGTTTTGTTTTTTCTTTTTCCCTCTTTTTAAATAACCTTTTGATGTTTCTCATGAGTTCTGTGCTTGGATATCAAATTTTCTGTTCAGGTCTGGTCTTTTCTTTACAAATTCTTGGAATTTTTCTATTTTGTTGAATGACCAAACTTTCCCCTGTAAGAATATAGTCAGTTTTGCTGGGTAGTTGATTCTTGGTTGTAGACCTAGTTTCCTTGCTTTCTGGAATATCATATTCCACACCCTTCGGTTCTTCAGTGTAGATGCAGCCAGATTCTGTGTTATCCTCACTGTGGTTCCATGGTATCTGAATGAATTCTTCTTGGCAGCTTGTAATATTTTTTTTTTGGTCTGATAATTCTTGAATTTGGCTATAACATTATTGGGTGCTGTCAGTTGGGGATTAAGTACAGGAGGTGATCTCTGGATTCTTTCAATCTCCACTTTTCCCTCTTATTCTAGAATATTGGGGCAGTTTTCTTCAATAATTTCCTGTAGTAGTCTACCGGGTAAGCATGGAGGCAATCAAGATATGAGATACTTCCCCTCCTCAGACCCACTGATATAGATGACCTAAAAAGACCCCAAAAAACTATCTTCAGAAGAACGAAGGGACTCTACAGTTGGGCGCAGCATTGAAGGTATGTGGGACTTTGGCATTTCCACACTACAAGGGAGAGAAAAAGTTCCCACTGAAACTGGAGCAGAGCTACCCTCCGACCCTCTCACCCCACCTACAGAGCCAGAGTTAGAGGCAATGCATGCCAGATTCAACAAGTGAGCGAGGGGCACTCCTAGAATGAGTAAGGGACAGCCCTAGGTCTTGGGAGCTAAGACCACCAAAGACCTACCCCTGAAAGCAGTCACACTCAAAACGCAGGTGGGCAGGCAGGGGAGCACAGACCTTGGGCACTCAAAGCCAGCTTGCACCAAAAAAAGCGAGTCAGCAAAGAACAACCCTGGAGCAAGCAAGGGAAAAATCTAGGTCTTGGGAGCTGACTAAGACCCCTGAGAGCAGTTACACTCGAAACGCAGGCAGACAAGTGGGGGAGAGCAGACCCTGAGCACCCCTTGGGAAGGTAGTGCAACTGCGGAGCTCAAGAGCTTTCCTTAGGCAAAAGCCTTGCTCCTTAGCTCAATACACAGAAAGCCTGCCCTCCTCACTCAGATTTCTGACTGGAAAGGGAAGGGGGGAAAAATGGCAACCAGTGCCCAGGAAAAACTTCCCAAAATCAAGAAAAATGAGAAGAAGGGGTTGACTTTGGATAATTTTTACAGAGGAAAAATACAGACTACAGAGAAAATAGCAGAAGAGGAAATCCAAATAAATGATCCAAAACCTTCCAAAAAATGGAAATTGTCCACGAGCTCAGGAAAAAATTTCAATTGGAGCTTATCAAAAAGATGGAATCCTTCTGGAAAGATAAATGGGAAATGGTTAAAAAAGAAAATGAAAAAATTATGGCAGAGAACCAAAACTTTATAGCTGAAAATAAAAAATTTAAAGCAGAAAACCAAGCCTTAAGGACAACAATTGAGCAACTGGAAACCAATGAACTTGCAAAACAGCAAGAATTAATAAAGCAAAGTCAAAAGACTGACAAAATAAAATATAAAATACCTCACTTACAAGTTGACAGATCAGGAAAACAGAGGAAGGAGAGACAACTTGAGAATCATTCGTCTACCTGGGGGGGGGGGGGGGGACAGAAATAAACAGAAATCTTGACATCATGCTTCAAGAAGAAAACTGCCCTGATGTTATTGAACAAGGGGGAAAAATAGACACTGAAAGACTTCTTAGAACACTCTCTATACTAAATCCCCAATAGACAACTCCCAGGAATGTAATTGCCAAGTTCCAGAGCTTTCAAACTAAGGAGAAAATACTACCAGAAGCCAAAAAGAGACGATTCAAATACCAAGGAGCACCAATCAGGGATCACATAAGACCTGACAGCTTCCACACTGAAGGACCACAAGGCCTGGAACATAATATTCCGAAAGGCAAGAGAACTGGGTCTTCAACCAAGCATCACCTATCCATCAAAACTGACTATATACTTCCAGGGGAAAGTATGGGCATTCAACAAAATAGGAGATTTCCAAATATTTGTAAAGAAAAGACCAGAATTCAGTGGAAAGTTTGACTTCCAAAACACAAAGAGTAAGAGAAACATGAAAAGGAAATTAAGAAAAAGAGAGAAAAGGAGAAAAATGTTTTTTCTTTGTATTCAAACTCTCTTCTTTAAGGGCTACAATTCAATCACATTATATATATTACTATATGGGGAAAATGTTATTTGTAACTCTCAAAAACTCTATGATGATATGAAAAAAAAGAGAAAGGGGGGAATCAAAGAGGGTACCAAGAGATACTTGAAGAAACAAAATATAGAATAATCTTTTTCACACAAAGATACACATGGGAAGGAGAGGTGAAGAATACTCTTATAAGGAGAGGAAGAGAGTGCTACTAGAGAATAATTAAACCCCACTCAAAGAGAAATCAAGAGGGAAGAAGATCTAGATCCATTGGGATCTTGAATTCTATCTTATCCTACAGGGTAAGAGAGAAGGTAAAACTTAGAGGGGAAGGGGGAAGGGAGTACAAAAAGGGGGGAAGGAGAGGGGAAGGGATCTTAACAGACCAAAAAAAAAAGAAGGGAACAGCAAGTGAGGAACCAGAAAGGGAAGCATATCGAGGGAGGGAATTTGGAGGATGGGTTAAAAGTAAAGCACTCGTTTAAAAGGATATAACAAAAGAAGAAAGGACAGAACTAGGAGAGGATATAAAAATGCTAGGGAATTCACAAATGACAACCATAACTCTGAACGTGAATGGGATGAACTCACCCATAAAACGTAGACAAATAGGAGAGTGGGTTAGAATCCAAAATCCTACCATATGTTGTCATCAAGAAACACACCTGAGACGGTTAATTACTCACATGGTCAGAATTAAAGGGTGGAATAAGACCTATTGGGCCTCAACTGATAGAAAGAAGGCAGGAGTTACAATCATGATATCTGACAAAGCCAAAGTAAAAATAGATCTAATTAAAAGGGATAGGGAAGATAAATACATCCAGACAAAAGGGAGTATAGACAATGAGGAAATATCACCAATCAACATGTATGCACCAAATGGTATAGCACCCAAATTTCTAATGGAAAAACTAGTAGAATTGAAGGAGGAAATAGATAGTAAAACTATACTAGTGGGTGACCTGAACCTACCACTATCAAATTTAGATAAATCAAATCAAAAAATAAGTAAGAAAGCGGTAAAAGAGGTGAAAATTAGAGTTAATGGATATATGGAGGAAAATAAATAGGGACAAAAAGGAATAAAGGTTCTTTTCAACAGCACTGGAACATTCACAAAAATAGACCATATACTAGGTCATAAAAACATGGCATACAAATGCAGAAAAGCAGAAATAATAAATGCAACCTTTTCAGATCATGAGGCAATAAAAATAATGATTAGTAAGGGGAAATGGAGAGCCAAATCAAAAATTAATTGGAAATTAAACAATATGACTCTCCAAAATTGGTTAGACAACAAATCATAGAAACAATTAGTAATTTCATTAAAGGAAATGACAAAGATGAGACATCCTTTCAAACCCTATGGGATGCAGCTAAAGCAGTACTTAGGGGAAAATTTTATATCCTTGATTTCACACTTTAACAAATTAGGGAGGACAGAGGTCAATGATTGGACCTGCAAATCCAAAAACTTGAAAGCGAACAAATTAAAAATCACCAGAATAAAACCAAATTAGAAATCCTAAAAATTAAGGGAGAAATTTAAAAAATCGAAAGTGATTAAACGATTGAAATTATCAATAAGACCAGAAGTTGGTATTTTGAAAAAACAAACAAAATAGACAAACTACTGGTAATCTAATTTTAAAAAGGAAAGAAGAAAGTCAAATTAACAGTATCATAGATGAAAAGGGAGAACTCACTTCTAATGAAGAGGAAATTAAAGCAATCATTAAAAATTATTTTGCCCAAATATATGGCAATAAATATGCCAATCTAGGTGATATGGGTGAATATTTACAAAAATATAAATTACCTAGATTAACAGAAGAAGAAGTAGAATTCTTAAATAATCCTATATCAGTAAAAGAAATTGAATAGACCATCAAAGAACTCCCTATGAAAAAATCCCCAGGGCCTGATGGATTCACAAGTGAATTCTATCAAACATTCAAAGAACAGATAATCCCAATAGCAAACAAACTATTCGATATAATAAGCAAGGAGGGAGTTCTATCAAATTCCTTTTATGACACAAATATGGTACTGATTCCAAAGCCAGACAGGTCAAAAATGGAAAATTAAAATGAAGGCCAGTCTCCTTAATGAACATAGATGCACAAACCTTCAATAGGATACTAGCAAAAAGACTCCAACAAGTGATCAGGAGGGTTATTCACTTTGATCTGGTGGGATTTATACCAGGAATGCAAGGATGGTTCAATATCAGGAAAACCATCCACATAATTGACCATATCAATAAGCAAGCCAACAAAAATCACATGATTATTTCAATAGACACAGAAAAAGCCTTTGACAAAAACTCATTCCTATTAAAAACACTAGAAAGTATAGGAATAGAAGATTCTAAAAATTCTAAAAAGATTCTAAAAATAATAAACATTATCTATCTAAAACCATCAACCAACATCATCTGCAATGGGGATAAACTAGATGCATTCCCAATAAGATCAGGAGTGAAACAAGGATGCCCATTATCACCTCTATTATTTAACATTGTACTAGAAACATTAGTAGTAGCAATTAGAGAAGAAAAAGAAATTAAAGGTATTAAAATTGGCAATGAGGATACCAAGCTATCACTCTTTGCAAATGATATGATGGTCTGCTTAAAGAATCCTAAAGAATCAACTAAAAAGGTAGTGGAAATAATCAACAACTTTAGCAAAGTTGTAGGGTCCAAAATAAACTCACATAAGTCATCAGCATTTCTATTTATCTCCAACCCATTTCAGCAGCAAGAAATAGAAAGAGAAATTCCACTCAAAATCACCCTAGACAATAAAAAATACTTAGGAATCTATCTGCCGAGACAAACACAGGAGCTACATGAACATGACTATAAAACATTTTCCACACAACTAAAACTAGATCTGAGCAATTGGAAAAACATTAACTGCTCATGGGTAGGACAAGCTAACATAATAAAAATGACCATCTTACCCAAACTTATGTATTTATTTAGTGCCATAACCATCGAACTTCCAAAAAACTTTTTTGCTAAATTAGAAAAAAACATAACAAAGTTCACTTGGAAGAACAAAAGATCAAAGATATCCAGGAAAGTAATGAAAAAAAAAATACAAAGGAAGGTGACCTTGCAGTACTAGATCTCAAATTATACTACAAAGCAGTGGTCATCAAAACAATTTGGTACTGGCTAAGAGACAGAAAGGAGGATCAGTGGAATAGACTAGGGTTAAGTGACCTCAGCAAGACAGTATATGACAAGCCAAAAGTTCCCAGCTTCTGGGACAAAAACCCACTATTTGACAAAAACTGCTGGGAAAACTGGAAGACAGTGTGAGAGATTAGGCTTGGATAAACACCTCACACCCTACCCCAAGATAAACTCAGAATGGGTGAATGACCTGAATATAAAGAAGAAAACTATAAGTAAATTATGTGAACACAGAATAGTATACATGTCAGACATTTGGGAAGGGAAAGATTTTAAAACCAAGCAAGACTTACGAAATTTAAAATAAATAATTTTGACTACATCAAATTAAAAAGGTTTTGTACAAACAAAAGCAATGCAACCAAAATCAGAAGGGAAATTACAAACTGGGAAACAATTTTCATAACAAAAACCTCTGACAAAGGTCTAATTACTCAAATTTAAAAAGAACTAAATCAATTGTACAAAAAAATCAAGCCATTCTCCAATTTATAAATGGGCAAGGGACATGAATAGGCAATTTTCAGTCAAAGAAATCAAAACTATTAATAAGCACATGAAAAAGTGTTCTAAATCTCTTATAATTAGAGATGCAAATCAAAGCAACTCTGAGGTATCACCTCACACCTAGCAGATTGGGCAACATGACAGCTATGGAAAGTCATGAATGCTGGGGGGATGTGGCAAAGCTGGGACATTAATGCATTGCTGGTGGAGTTGTGAATTGATCCAACCATTTTGGAGGTCAATCTGGAACTATGCCCAAAGGCCTCTATAAGACTGTCTGCCCTTTGATCCAGCCATAGCATTGCTGGGTTTGTACCCCAAAGAGATAATAAGGAAAAAGACTTATACATGAATATTCATAACTGCACTATTTCTGGTGGCAAAAAAAATTGGAAAATGAGGAGATGCCCTTCAATTGTGGATGGCTAAACAAATTGTGGTATATGTTGGTGATGGAATACTATTGTGCTCAAAGGAATGATGAACTGGAGGAATTCCATGGGGATTGGAACAACCTCCAGGAATTGATGCAGAGTGAGAGGAGCAGAACCAGGAAAATACTGTACACAGAGAATGATACACTGTTGTACAATCGAATGTAATGGGCTTCCTCATCAGTGACAACACAGTGATCCTGAACAACTTGGAGGGATCCATGAGAAAAACCACTGTCCACATTCAGAGGAAAAACCATGGGAGTAAAAACACCAAAGAAAAAACAGTTGCTTGATTACATGTGTTGAGAGGGATACAATTGGGGATGTAGGCTCTGAATGCACATCCTAGTGGAAATATCAACAATATGGAAATAGGTTCTGATCAAGGACACATGTAATACCCAGTGGAATTGTGCATCAGCTACGGGAGGGGAGGGGAGGGAGTTGAGGAGGGAGGAATAGAAAATTATTTTTGTAACCAGGGAACAATGTTCAAAATTGACCAAGTCATCTTTCATCCTCTTTCCCTCATCTTTCATCTCCTTTTACTCATTTTCAATCTGGTTGATTTTGGCTTTCAAGGCACTATTTTCTGTTTCCAGATGACTTATCTTAGTTTTTAAGTTCTTTTCTCAATTGTCTTCAGCCTCTCTTAATTATGTTTTGAATTGCATTTTGAGTTCTTCCAAAGTCTGTATCCAATTCACTGGGATTTCTGATTTATCCTTTTCTGATCCCTCCCCCTCTGTTTCATTCACTCTTTGATTGTTGCCCGTACAGAAGCTGTCTATTATAATTTCTTTCTTCTTTTTCTGTTGTTTGCTCATATTTACCCCCCTTCTTTTCTCCCTATATTGGTCTGTGCTCTTGCTCCTTTAATTTTTTTGGTTTTGGGGGTTTCTGTCAGTCTCCCCTCTTGGAGCTTTGACAGAAGGTCTCTCCTTGCAGTCTGTGAGGGAGGGGTGTTGTAGTTTGAGCTTTCCTGTCCTCTGGAGGCTTTTGATTGGATTAAATTAAAGTCCAGAAGTCCTTGAGGGTGGATAGTTGGAGTTTGGTTTTCCCTGACCTCTGAAGACTTTTGATGGGATTAAGTTCAGCTGGGTTGGGCTGGATGTGCCCTGAGGCCAAAACCTCCTGGAAGGCTGGAGCAATATGGAGGATTTTTGCAGTTCTGTCCAGGCTGACAGCTCTGTGCTCCCTCTCCAGCTACTTCCCCGCCACCTGTGTTTGATGCTCTGAGCCTGGCACAGCCCCGCCCACAAGGTACACCCTCCAGACCAGCGCCATTGCCCACCCAGAGGTTCCCACTGCCTCTGGAGGCTTAGTGCTTTGGGTGGGGGGGCTGGGGGGGTCCTGGGACCTTCCTTCTGCCTTCCCCTTAAACCTGAGTGTTCTCAGATTCCGGCTTTTGGGGGGACATACCTTTTGGATTGAGTCCAGCAAGAGGGTTCCTTGGCTCTGTCTTCTTGTTAGGTTTGATTTTCAGTCTCCTTGGAGCAATCAGTTTGTGATCGGTAAGGAAGGGTTTTCAGAAGTCTGAAATTCTGCTGCTTCTAAGCCACCATATTGACTCCTGATGGCACTAAATTCTAAGAAACCCATCACCAAAATACTGGCCCTGGATGATCAAATTTGGAGCCATAGCCAACACATTAAACCCTGATTAATGTTGATGTAGGAAGTACCTGTGTAGATTGATGAAACCATAGAGCTTTAAAGCTGTGACACAAACTCTAAATGCTATGCAGCTATGAATGCAGCATTTAACATTCTTAACTCTCATTTATTATACTCTGAGTTATCAGATGCTTCTTACCATCCATTTTGTAGCTGAAATCTCCTGGATATGTTGTCTCCCTCAATTAAAAGGTAAGTGCCTTGAAGATTCTGTCTCATGTTTTTATTTGTATCTAGATTGCTTAGCAAAGTGATTGCCAATTAATAAATGTTTCACTGATTCTTTTTTCATTCTTTTATTCTCGTAGTAATTGTAGGCTGTGTGTAATTAATTTGTTACCCCAAAAGAATTTCTACTATCTCATCCAGTGCTAGGGTCGCATGGGACACCCACTACCTAGCTGGTAGAAATTAATACTGGAAATATAAACTATATATAGTATTCTGAGTAAAACATAACTAAGATTAAAAAGATGAATGTGACATTCCTAAACCAAATTCTCAATGTTAATCATTAACATGCGCAATAAAATTGACTGTAGTTAAAATAATTCATGGGTATTCATGGCAGGAGTAGTACAGGGTACATAAGCATATTAACAATTTGCTACTTGTCCTAGGTGAACTAGTGTGGTATGTATGGAATGTATGTAAACTGAAAGTACCAGGAGGTTCTTGAACCATATTGTCAAATGGGCAGAAGCATCATTCAAATTCCACCAGTGTCATATTGTGAACATCTGCAAAATTAGGTGAAAAAAATTAAGGCAAAGAGCAACCCAGCTGCAAACTTGGGGGAAGCAAATCTCCTTAGCTTCTTCAGGGATCAGTTTCCCTCTAGAATCTGGGGAATCACAAAACTCTGCTACTTTTTGGAGATAGCATACAAATGTGCCATGTTTATATGTCAAAACCCTCAGGTGGCCAAAAGGCTGAGCCATTCCTTAAGGTACAGTGAACTGAGTACTTAGGGGAGGTTCAATGCTTCTGATGCCAGTCAGTAATTCAGGAAGAAAAGAAAAACCTGAGCAGTTGCCACTAACAAAAGAAAAGATAGATATGTATAAAGATATAGATATGGACATATATGAATGTATAGAGATATTTTATATTATATTACATATTGATATTTTATATATATATATATATATTCATATATAAAGATATACACACAGTCTTCTATTTTCAAAATCTGACTTGGGGCTGTTATACATGAGCAGACAATCATTCTAGAACAATAGCTCCAAAGCAGTAGCCATAAGCATTCCCTCTCCTGAAAATCTTTAGTCCTATTTCTCTTACCTAGAACTAACAGAGCCTTTGCTTCCAGGTTCCCACCCAAGGGATGTAGGGAGAATATAGAAAGGGAAATAAAAGAGCCTCAAAGTGTCTCCTTTTTTTCTTATAGTGCCAGGGTGCTCATCTTAGGAACCCAAGTGCTGCTCTAATCTATCATACTCCCTAGCCTCCTCACCCATAGTCTCATCACTTTCCCTAAAAAAGACTCTCAATCATCAAGCATTTATTAACCATTAAGCCAAGTACATCCTATTCTTCTCTCCAGAGCCCTAATCCTGTCACTCTTCATTTCCCTTGATAAAAATGAATGCCTAGGAAAGACAAGTCTCTTTTTCCTCTGAAAACAATATTTATCTTATTTCAGTCCTTTAAATCAATCAGAAAGAATTTGTTAGGCACCTACTATATGAAAGACATGGAGGCTATCTAGATAAAAATGGAATGAGCCTTTCCCTCAAGGAACTTAAATAGAATTCCAGACTCTCAGAGTTTATAGAATCTTCAAAAGATATCTTGTCCTATCTATACATAAGAATTCAATATATTTTTAAAGTTTGTTTTCAGACTGTACTTCAAGATTTCACTGTATCCCTTTATCTGCCATATTTCACTTTAGGGGGTCTATCCTTATATAACTGAGCACCCCTAAAATTACATTTAATGTCCAAAGATTCCATTAGCCTAGAGTCAAAGAATCAAAATCAGAAAACCTGAGTTCAAATTCTTTCTCTGTTATTTAACAGATATGTGACTTGTAGTAATCAATTCCCCTTCTCTGAACCTTGATTCCCTTATCTGTAAAATAAAATGTAATGCAGACTTTGTAATTCCTACCATCTCTTCCAGTTTTAAATCCTGTAATCTCTTTCAGTTTTATCTAAGTTATAAAAAAAAAGATGGAAAGGAAGCCTTTTAATGCCTGGGAACTAAAAGAGAAGCAGAAATTATAATTCTTAGAGCTCAAAGAAGAAAAGGAGAAGCTAACTCAATCCTTTCAAATCCAAGGGTTTGAATAGTCACTCTACCAGGAAGCCCTATTCTTGATAACTCTTTACCCTTCCTTCCTGGGTTATCTAGGTTGTCATAAACCATCCTACCCTCTCCACTCTCTTTACAAAGCCATTAGCAATGGCTTAGAGTTGGGGGAATTCTACCCATACTTCTGTATGCCTGAGGTAAGGAACAGAGGGAGAGAGAACTTCAGATTCCCAAATTATCACTCTGCAGAAAGGAAAATTAGACATGGAGCTTAGGCTCTATAATGCCAGTTCTTTGTACTAACCTTCATATGTAAAGACACTTCACGGGCTTTTATGTGACATAGCCTGGGAGCCTAACTACCAAATTTAGTGCTTTTTCTAGAGAACAGAAATCAATAATGTCTGACAAAACAATTACATATTTCATTAAAGAGAATGGCAATGAGGACACAATGTATAAAAATCTATGGGATAGAGACAAAGCAGTACTGGGGGAAAATTTATATCTCTGAGTGCCTATAGCAACAAAATCAACAGCCAATATGAAGGTGTGGAAATGGAAGATGGAACATTATGCATGGGGAACAATAAGAATGCCAACTTGTCTTAATAGATATCCTTCACCAGCCTTTGCTATTATATTCATTTTATACATACATATATATATGTCTTAACCATTATTCCTTCTCTGTGTTGATTTTCAATTTATCCTGTATATATCTTCTTTATACATAGTTGTTTGTGTATTATCTCCTTCTCATAGACACCTATTTTGACAATTGCCAAAGCAACCACACGATGTGGGAACTATAAGTACTAAAGGTTTTTGAACTGCCCTCTTTGGAGTAGATGCAAAAGATACTGGAAAAGATGAATGTATAAGAGATTATGATTGTCAAGCTGGTTGCTACCATGCTGAATCCACCAATAACAAAAATCAGGAGTTCATCTAAATAAGTGCTGGCACAAGAGAGTTTGATGAGGGAGGCCCACAAAATGGCAACCTCAATATACAACTTATGTATATCACTGCTGTGTCAAGGAAGTTCATTCCCTCCCCTCCTGAGTAGCTTGACCTGTCCATCAAACATTCCTGACATAACACAGTGGTGCCAGGTTTTGCATCCCTGTATGTGCTGTATGTCAATAAAAGTCAAGGCTTTGGGCTTGTGAGGAGGGAGAAGCGAGAAGAGAACAAAGAAGGAAGAAGTTGGGAACGGTGTAGGCAGGTAAAGGGGGAAGGAGGAAGAGACTTGCAGGCTAGGGATCACATGGTCAGCTTACTTAGAGAAATGATTATCTACCCTTTCTAATAAACTTTATAAAATATATATCTGGGTAGAAATATTATTTTAATTCCTACACTGCATCAATAAGGCCAACAGAAAACACAAAGGCCAAGGAGCAGACCTGTGTAAATAAGATGATGTTGTACAATAGGGGGCTACAGAAGGCAATATAGTGGTCATAAGCCATGGCTGCCAGCATGTAGCACTCAGAAATTACAAAAATGCAGAAGAAATGGAGTTGAGTCATGTACCTAGGATAAGGGATTATTTTATCTTTGAATAAGAATCCCAGTAGCATTTAGGGAGAAAAAAAAAAGAACAGAAGAATTACAGACATCTAAAAAGGACAAGCTACAAGCTGCTGAAGAAATAATGCTTGGTAGTGTGGAGTTGAGAACTAATTCTAGTCAGCATGATCATACCCACATTACCCACCACAGTGACCATATAGATGACCAAGAACATGAAGAAAAGAGGCAGTTGAAGCTCTGGCTCATATGTTAGTCCTGAAAGAATAAAATTCATTTATTTCAGACTGATTCCATTTTCTCATTTTCTGTGAAACAAGCTATGAAAATGAGGAGAAAGAATCACAATAGAGGTATCCCATTCTTTCCTTTCTTCTCAGTTTCCTTTCCTCAAAGAAAGGTAAAGATGACAGGGATAATCTGAACTCTGACCTCTCCTGATCCTGTAAGTTCTACCCCTGACCCATGCCTAATGATTTTATTTCCCCTAGGCAGAATTGTCCTTAGAAACAAGGAAAAGACAAAAACTATTAGAAAAACATGAAAGTAATTAACAGAAATTATAGACTGACATCTCCCAAAATTATACCAAATTAAGTGGTACATGACATAGACATAAAGGGTGATATATGAAGAAATTAAATTTTAAAATTACATTTCAGAACTATAGAGAGGTGAAATGTTTATGATTGAACAAAAGATAAAATGGTCAATTTTGAATAAATAACATTTAAAAATTTTGCACAAATAAAACCAATGCAGCTGAAATTAGAAAGGACAAAAGAAATGGGGCAAGGGGTAGGAGGGGAGGGAAGCAGGGGGACAGAATCTTAGCAGTAAGTTTCTCTGATAAAGTTCTCATAGCCAAGATACTTAAGGAATTAATTCAAATATGTAAGAATAAAATCCATTCTTCAACTGATGAATGGTAAAAGGATATGGATGATCAATTTAGGAAGAAATTTAAGTTGATAATAGCCATATAAAATGCCCCAAATCATTAATAATTAACAGAAATAAAAATTAAAGCAACTTTGAGGTTCTACCAAACATCCATCTGATTGTTAACAACAAGTTAACCAAAAAAAAAAGTCAAATATTGGAGGGGACATGGGAAACCTTAATGTATTATTGGTAGAATTTTCAACAACCATTAACCATTGTGGAAAGCAATTCATTGCAATGTCTAAAGTTACTAAACTGTGCATAGCCTTTTACCCAATGATATTATTACTAGGTTTACACTCCCAAAGACATCAAATAATGAGGAAAGGACGTTATATGTACAAAATTATTTATAGCAGCTCTTTTGGGGTAGCAAAAAACTGGAAACTATAAAGGTGCCTATCAATTGGAAAATGGCTGAACAAATTATTTTATATGAATGTAATAGGATATTGTTATTATACTATTAGAAATAATGAGGGGGATAGTTTCAGAAAAACCTGGAGAAAAGTAAATGAACTAATGCTGAGTAAAGTGAGCAAAATAAATGCATTCAGTTCAAAAACATTGAAATGACAAACATGAAAAACTTAAGAACTCTAATAAACACAATGACCAACCATGATGTCAAATGATCAAAGATAAAGCATTCATCCACCTCCTGACAGAGCAGTGATAGACTTAAAGTACAAACTGAACTTTTTTTTTCAACAGTGTTAATGCAGGAATTTGTTTTGTCTCACTTTGCATATTTAATGTAAGGGTTTTGTTATTCTTTTTTAATGTGTAGGAAATTACTTTTCATATACTATATTGACTCCTGTATATTAGGGAAAATTACTATTTGTTTCTATGTCTGAGATCTGGGTCAGAGCTACCATTAGAGACTGCTACTTTGCATTTTCTTTTTCCTTGAGAATTCCCAGGAATGTCTTCCTTTTTAACAGGATTTGGTTGCTAAATGAAGGGAGGTTTTTTTTTTTCCAGTGTACCTTCAAAACTTCATCTGGCAGTTTGGGAGAGGGCTTGTATAAATGGATATTTTGAACCTTTGGACTTCATCCCTCAGAAGTCCCTTAGTATTTCCCAAAAGTCCTTTTAATCTCTCCACTACTTTGAATAGTCACATTTGCATAAATTCTGAGGCTCTGCTTTTCTCTCTCTCTCTTTGACTTATGACTGGGTTGAGTTCAGGTAGTTCTTTTACTTTAGTTATTATTAATAAAACTTTATAAAATATAATAGTTATTGAATATTAATTTTAATTTTTACAGGCTACAAGTCTGATGCATCACCTCTTAATTAGCTATCACTAATTAAAGTTGTCTTGGAATAATCAAGGGAGGGGCTAAATAATGAATTCCAAAAAATCTATTTATTAGGCTGCCTGACCCAACTAAGATTGTCTTTGGTTTGCCACAACCATGGAGACCTCTATCACTTTATCAGTTATAATGCCTAACCATTAAACCTGCTAAAATCAATAAACTTATATTTTTTCCCAAAAATCCATCTCTGAAGATAGTTTTAATCATAGCAAATGCAAGAGAAGGGAGATAGAAAGCACAGAAAACAGATGTTTATTCATTAAAAAATACACTTTAATTCATTTTTTAAATGGAGGTATTTCTGTGTGTTTTGATTGAGGGACCCAGAAAGAAAGAGGTTCCTACTGTCTCTGTTCTCATCTGTTTTACTTGGTTGGAAATTCTTTTGCCAGAAGACAAATGATAATACATCTGAGCCTTTAAGAGCTAAATAACTTTAAGAACTAAATAAAATTCCTCTCCTGAAAGTTATCTATGCCTGGAAGGCAAAGGGCACAAAAGGTTGATGGGAGATGTTGCATGTCCTAAAGAGAAACTTAGTTAACTTCTACATCTTCCAAAATATGAGCCCTGCAACTAGGGTCACCTTCAGGGATGTCAGAATATAAGCTTCTTAAGAGAAAGGACCTTATTTTTTGCCTTTCAAGAACTTAGCACATTGTTTATTTAATAAATAATTATTGACAGTGAATTGTTTGTGAAGAACAATGATGATTTCCTAAACTATTTATTACAGAATCTCAAAGTTGGAAAAGATGTTGAAGACCTCAAAGTTGAACCTATACTGGGGAAAAATTCCTTCTACAAACACCCTGGTTACCATTCATCATATAGTTCTAATTTGTGGAAACTCAGTACTTCTCAAAATAACCCTTTCTACTTTTAAATACCTCTGCTTATTATGAAGTTGTTCTCTACTTGATTTTAACTACAAGCTTCTTTTTTCTTTTTTTTAAACCCTTACCTTCTGTCTTAGAATCAATTCTGTGTATTGATTTGAAACCAGATTTGAACCCAGGACCTCCCTTCTCTGAGATTGGCTCTCAATCCATTGAGCCACCTAGCTGCCCCCTCCAAGTTTATTTTCCAACTTAGAAGTAGTCAAAGATACCTCTCAAAGATCTTCCATATGTCTATCTTCCTTTCTGAATGCACTGATCCCACTCAGGTCTAGGGCAAAGCTACCTTTCACCTGAATCATTGCAATACCCTCTTATGATGATGACCTAAGGCCCCTACCTTCCCTAAGTACTCTACTACCAACTCTTGGAGGGCTTGATAGTCTCTCTTGAAGAGAGCAATCCCATAGGCACCACACTTCCCTCAATTCTCGTGTTGCTGCTGTTATAAGGAATTGTAAGGCTCGCATGATAATATATTCTTGAACTAGTTACTTGACAGTGGCAAGGTTACTTTGGTGACTAGATGAACTTTGAACAAATTACTATCTACACCCAAATAGGCAATCTCAGATGCATAGATTAGACATACTAAAGCCAACTTTGTCCATCTTGGTCAATGCTAGCTATGTCTGCCCAGTCAACTTACTCCAGTGCCTTCCTATCACATTTCTACTTGTAAATCCAAGAAGTCAATAATTTTTTTTCTAATTTCACCCTGCTTCTATCTTCTAATGGGGGAGGGATACAGTGTAAATGAATTCAGAACTAATATTAATAATATCATTATAATTGATATTTCTATTATATTTTGAAATTTTGCATATACTAATTCATTTGAGTCTCACAGAAACCCAGTGAAAAACAGGTAATGATAAATTCATTTTAATGATCAGGGAACTGAGGCTTAGCAACACTAAGTGACTTGTCCATCGTCATATAACCAGTAAATACCAGAGTGAGTACTAGAATTTCAGATCCTTCTGATTTCACATATAGCCTTCTTTCCTAGAATATGATGCTAGAATTTTTCTTTTGTCCTCATTTTACCTTGTATTATGCTTAATTGTGATTCTCTCCTTGAAAAATGTAAGCTGATTTAGGGGAGGGACTGAATTTGTGGGAGCAGGGGAAGAAGAGTAGAAGTAGTGGTTATATTCACAGTACCTAGCACATTACCTTATTCATAGTATTCAGTAAATGACTATTGATATAAATGGAAAGCACAAAAACTTCTCCATTAAATGCTATATATTTATAAAGCCCAAGCTCAGTCCAGAAGAAGAAATGAGAAAATGTATCTCAATCTCTTTTTTGAAGGATTGGGTGCTACGGAGCATTGCAGATGCTGTTAGACTCCGTTGATGGATGGATTCATTTTGCTGAACTTTTTTCCCTCTTTCTTGTCTATTCTTTATTATAGGCAAGTATGGTGAGGTAGTAAATGTACTGAGTAGAGACCCTACCTTAGTGCCAGGAAGGACCTGTAATCAACTCTTACCTCTGACACATACTGACTGCAATCCAGAGAAAGTAATGTAACATGCTAGTGTCATAGACAGCTTTCTAAGAATTTCCACATAGATAAAACCATGTGTCCAGAATCCCCCAACCCACAAAAGTAAACCAGATAATAGATCATCAAAATTCCATGGAAGGTCTAAGGCAGAAATCTGTCAGGAATAGACATTTGGGTTTTTTTTAATTTAAAGATATTTTATTTTCCCAATTACATGTAATAACAATTTTCAACATACATTTTCTGAAATTATAAGATCCAAATTTTCTCCTTCCTTCCCCTCCCTTCCCCCTCTCAAAGATGGTAAGCAATTTGATCTGGGGTTATACATGTATCGTCATGCAAAACATATTTCCATACTGGTCATTGTTATAAGAAAATACTCATATAAAACAAAAACCCAGAATAAAGCCAATAAAACATAATGTGAAAAATAGTGTGCTTTGATCTGCATTCCAACTCCAACAGTTCTTTCTCGGAGGTAGAGAGCATTCTTTGTCATAAGTCCTTCAGAATTGTGCCACATCATTGTATTGTTGAGAGTAGCTATGTCTTTCACAGTAAATCGTCATACAATATTGCTGTTACTGCATAATCTTCTCCTGGTTCTGCTTATTTCACTCTACATCAGTTCAGGTGAATCATTCTAACTTTTTGCCTGAAAATCATCCTGTCCATTGTTTCTTCTAGCACAATGGTAAAGAAATATATTGTTGTGAGGAGAAGCATTTTGTCACTAGAAAGCACTATGCAAAAGTAACCCATTATTATTATATACAAGAGGGTAAGGTGAAGTTTATTGTACATAATCTAAGATCTGATAAATCTGAACATCATCACTAGAAAACTCACCTTTCGCTACTCTGACATGGCAATAGGAATCTGTTCCCTCTCCTCTTCTATTGTACTCACTCATAGATTTCATGTTGCTCTCCATCAGCAAACAATTTGGAATCCTAATACCGATAAGCACTTCTTTATTTACAAGAACATCTTCCTGAGACACACTACAGTGAGTTCATCGATTTTAATTTCTATATAGTTTTTTCAGATCTATAAATATGGTATCAGTTGGTCTTTAACATGTAATATTTATTCGGAAAGGAAATAGGATTGGGGAAAATGGGGATAAAGAGAGGTTTGTATGGGGTAAGGAGGAGAGAGAGGGTATATAGCTTGGTGTGGCAAGGGAGGGAGATGCCCCCTGCTGAGAGGAAACAGCAGGGGTCCAATAAGGACGGTTTGTCTTTGAATGACTGAAACTGAAGTTCAGCTCCCTCTATGACCAGAAAAGATAGTCCACTTATCTGACTGTGAATTCAAATAATATAAAGTTTAATAATCCAATTGGAATTAGAGTTTTTCCTTAGCTTCAGAATATAGGGCCAGGCCCTAGAAGCTGGCGGGGAGTTTGTCCCACTCCCATCTACTCTCAATTGTTCTAATTCAGAATCTTAGCAATAGACAGAAAGCAAACAAGAACAATTCTAACCTTCAGAAGCCTGTATCTTCGGGCTGAACCAAGAAGAGCATGCCACTCCAGACTGGGCTGAACAAGCTCCTCTCTCCTCCAATACCCGGAAGCAAGTCCCACACGGCAGGAAGGAAGTGCTAGTCACAAGACCCAACCGCCACTCCCAGTTGGGCCCTTCCCCCACAAACTGTCAGTCTTGTTTCCTTTCCACAAACAGTGTTTTTTATCTCCTGAGAACTAGCTGTTTTTGTAAAACAATGCTTTCCCAAGCATTTTTTTTTTTCAGTGAGCATGATCTCCTTTGAAAATGAGTGCAGTCAGAGATGTCATACTGACACCTAGCCCAGTATTAGGAAATGGTTTCATATTCAGCATCAGTAATTCAAACTAGATGAGAAAAAGAAATTCCTGTGGACTGAAGTTCATAGAATCCAGAATAAGCATATTTCTATTTATTTTGAAAGGCAGGAAAGCATCTTCCCTATACAATCTGAACACCTCATCTTCCATCTCTTCCCCATAGTAATATAAAATAAAAACACTGGACAATGAGTCAGAAGACTTAGATCATAGGATTATGGATTTGCTTTTAGAAAGGACACTAGAAAACATAAAGTCTACTCCTTTTATTTGACAGATGAGGGAAATGAGGCTTAGAGAGATAATTACTTGACTGAAGTTACTCAGAAACTAATTTGAAAACTGGGATTTGAACCCTGGTCATCTAATTCCAAAGCTAAAGTGCTTTCTCCTACCCTATAATTTGTATCCCAGGTTAGACACTATGTTATGGGCAAACTATATAACCTCTTTGGAGCTCAATTTCGCTATCAGTAAATGAGGGGGTTGTTGGCAATTATTTGTATATACATGACTAAATGACTTCTCAAGGATAATCAACTACAGTGAAAAGAGCACTGTCAGAGGATCTGGGTTCAAATTCTGCCTTGTATATATACCACCTATGTGAGCTGGGTCAAGTTTATTGGCTCTCTGAAAAATGGGATGGATAGCATCTGAAGTCCCTTTGAGCTATTTATTGAAGATCAATGATGCTATGGTTCAAAGGATTTTACTTGTTGTCAGTTCTAGAGAACATCATGTTCCATCAAAGATGACCCAGACTACCATATTCTATGTTTCCTATTTCCTCGAACACTAGGTTCGTACAGGAAGTTTATGAAATGATACTAAATTCAGAGAGGCCCATCACCAAAATACTGGGAACTAGATAATGAAATTTGGAGTCAGAGCGAACTCATGAAACTACATAACAAGGCGAGAAAGTGTCATGATCAATGTTGATGCAGTAAGCACTGTAAACACTGATGGAATCATAGGGCTTTAAAACTTTTGAAGTTAAGTTCCATATACTGTAAAGCTATGAATGTAACCTACTATCTTAGCTATCACTTATGCTCTAAGGGTCATCAGACTTTTCTTTCCACCCATTTTGCAGCTGAACTCTCCTATATGTATTATCCCCCTCAATTAAAAGATGAGCTCCTTAAAACCATTGACTCAGATTTGTATTTGTATTGTGATTGCTTAGCAAAGTAATTACAATATACTAAATGCTTAATGAATGCTTTTTCATTCCATTATTCTTATATTCATTGTATGCTATGTATAGTGAATTGTTTACCCCGAAATAATTTCTTCTATTTCCTCAAGTGTTGGAATCTCATGGGATATCCACAACCCATCTGCTAGGGATTAAACCTGGAAATACAAACTATGTATAGGACTCTGAGCAAAGCATAACTAAGAAGTTTAAAAAGATGAAAGTGGCATTCCCAAGCCAAATTTTCCATGTTTCTATTCCTCATCTTTAACATGAGAAACAGAATTGACTACAGTTAAAATAATTTGTATATATTCACAGTAGGAATTCCTCCTACAGGGTACAAAAGAATAGGAATGATTTGCTATTAGCCTTATGTGAACTAGTGTAGAATGTATTGAATGCTTGCAAACCAAAGGTGTCAAGAATTTCCTGAACCCAAAAGCCAGAACCCTAGATCACTCGGATCTAAGGGGTAGACAGAAAGAAGGTCCCAGGACCCATCCCCCCCAACCCAGAGTGCTGAGCCCACAGCAGCAGCAGGAACCTCAGGGCTCTGAGGACTCACCTTGAAAGCAACCTGAACCAGTCTCCGGGCCACCAACACAGACGGCAGGGAAACATAGAGAGAAGGGGGAAGCCGGTAGCCCCCTGACTGGGTCCTTCCATCTGAGTCTCAAGGGAGGTCCCAGCTTTAGGGCACCAGCTGAACCCAATCCCATCAGGAGCCCTCAGAGCTACTGAAAGGACAAAAAACTCAGGGCTGGCAAAGGGGTTGCTCCAAAAAGCTTCAGCTAGAAGAACTACACTCAGAGGGAACAGTGACAAACTGTATAGGATGAAAGGACAAGACATAAATAGGTATATAGATATATGCATGCATAAATACATATACATGTGTATGTATATATATATATATATACATGACTAAAGCTAAAAAAGAAAAGAGGTTATGATTAAAAGAAATGGAAAAAGAAACAAATGGGGGTAAACTTGTATGTCACAAAGAAGCTCATGGCGGGAGGGGGGAGGACATCGATACACTGGAAGGGTAAAGAGGTTGAAGATAGGAAATACTCAACTCTTAGGTACTTTGAAACTGACCCAAAGAGGGAAGAACAATCCAATCCATTGGGGAAGAGAATAGATTTGCACCCTATAGGGGAGTAGAAGGGTAAAAAACGGACTGGAGGGGAGGGAAGCAGTACAAGGGGGGGAGGGTGAATTTTAAAAAAACTAAAGGGAAAAATAAGGGAGGGAATAAGAAGGGATGGGAGTAGAAAGGAAAGGACAAGGGGGACTGATTTAAAGTAAATCACTGGACTAAAAGGTAGAGCTGAAGAAAAAAGGTTAGAATTAGGGAAGGATATCAAAATGCCAGGGAGTCCACAAGTGACAGTCATAACGTTGAATGTGAATGGGATGAACTCACCCATAAAACGTAGACGAATAGCAGAATGGATTAGAATCCAAAACCCTACCATATGCTGTCTCCAAGAAACACACATGAGGCCGGTAGACACCCACAAGGTAAGAATTAAAGGATGGAGTAAGACCTTCTGGGCCTCAACTGACAGAAAGAAGGCAGGAGTGGCAATCATGATATCTGATAAAGCCAAATCAAAAATAGACCTGATCAAAAGGGATAGGGAAGGTAATTATATTTTATTAAAAGGGACGTTAGATAATGAGGAAATATCACTAATCAACATGTATGCACCAAATAATATAGCACCCAAATTTCTAATGGAGAAACTAGGAGAATTGAAGGAAGAAATAGACAGTAAAACCATGTTAGAGGAAGACTTGAACCAACCATTATCAAATTTAGATAAATCAAATAAAAAAATAAATAAGAAAGAGGTAAAAGAAGTGAATGGAATCTTAGAAAAATTAGAATTAATAGACATATGGAGAAAAATAAATAGGGATAAAAATGAATACATCTTCTTCTCAGCACCACATGGCACATTCACAAAGATTGACCATACATTAGGTCACAGAAACATGGCAAACAAATGCAGGAAAGCAGAAATAATAAATGCAGCCTTTTCAGACCACAAGGCAATAAAAATAATGATCAGTAATGGTACATGGAAAACTAAATGAAAAACAAATTGGAAACCAAACAATATGATACTCCAAAATCATTTAGTTAGAGAAGAAATCATAGAAACAATTAATAATTTCATCGAGGAAAATGACAATGGCGAGACATCCTTTCAAACCTTTTGGGATGCAGCCAAAGCGATAATCAGAGGTAAATTCATATCCCTGAATGCATATATTAACAAACTAGGGAGAGCAGAGATCAATCAATTGGAAATGCAAATAAAAAAACTCGAAAGTGACCAAATTTAAAACCCCCAGCAGAAAACCAAACTAGAAATCCTAAAAATTAAGGGAGAAATTAATAAAATTGAAAGTGATAGAACTATTGAGTTAATAAATAAGACAAGAAGCTGGTACTTTGAAAAAACAAACAAAATAGACAAAGTACTGGTCAATCTAATTTAAAAAAGGAAGGAAGAAAAGCAAATTAACAGCATCAAAGATGAAAAGGGGGACATCACCTCTGATGAAGAGGAAATTAAGGCAATCATTAAAAATTACTTTGCCCAATTATATGGCAATAAATACACCAATTTAAGTGATATGGATGAATATATACAAAAATACAAACTGCATAGACTAACAGAAGAAGAAATAGAATTCTTAAATAATCCCATATCAGAAAATGAAATCCAACAGGCCATCAAAGAACTTCCTAAGAAAAAATCCCCAAGGCCTGATGGATTCACAAGTGAATTCTATCAACCATTCAGAGAACAGTTAATCCCAATACTATACAAACTATTTTACATAATAAGCAAAGAGGGAGTTCTACCAAACTCCTTTTATGACACAAACATGGTACTGATTCCAAAACCAGGCAGGTCAAAAACAGGGAAAGAAAACTATAGACCAATCTCCCTAATGAATATAGATGCAAAAATCTTAAATAGGATACTAGGAAAAAGACTCCAGCAAGTGATCAGAAGGGTCATCCACCATGATAAAGTAGGATTTATACCAGGGATGCAGGGCTGGTTCAATATTAGGAAAATCATCCACATAATCGACCATATCAACAAGCAAACCAACAAAAACCACATGATTATCTCAATATATGCAGAAAAAGCCTTTGATAAAATACAACACCCATTCCTATTAAAAACAATAGAAAGCATAGGAATAGAAGGGTCATTCCTAAAAATAATAAACATATCTAAAACCATCAGCTAATATCATGTGCAATGGGGATAAACTAGATGCATTCCCAATAAGATCAGGAGTGAAACAAGGATGCCCATTATCACCTCTATTATTTGACATTGTACTAGAAACACTAGCAGTAGCAATTAGAGAAGAAAAAGAAATTGAAGGCATCAAAATAGGCAAGGAGGAGACCAAGTTATCGCTCTTTGAAGATGACATGATGGTCTACTTAAAGAATCCAAGAGATTCAACCAAAAAGCTAATTGAAATAATCAACAACTTTAGCAAAGTTGCAGGATACAAAATAAACCCACATAAGTCATCAGCTTTTTTATATATCTCCAACATAGCTCAGCAGCAAAAACTAGAAAGAAAAATCCCATTCAAAATCACCTTAGACAAAATAAAATATCTAGGAATCTATCTCCTGAGACAAACACAGGAACTATATGAACATAACTATAAAACACTCACCACACAACTAAAACTAGACTTGAGCAATTGGAAAAACATTAACTGCTCATGGATAGGACGAGCCAATGTAATAAAAATGACCATCCTATCCAAACTTATTTATCTATTTAGTGCCATACCCATGAAACTCCCAAAAAATTTCTTTACTGATTTAGAAAAAACCATAACAAAGTTCATTTGGAATAACAAAAGATCAAAGATAACCAGGGAAATAATGAAAAAAAAAAACACAAATGAGGGGGGCCTTGCAGTCCCAGACCTCAAACCATATTACAAAGCAGCAGTCATCAAAACAATTTTGTACTGGCTAAGAGACAGAAAGGAGGATCAGTGGAATAGTGTTGGGGCAAGTGACCTCAGCAAGACAGTATACCATAAACCCAAAGATCCCAGGTTCTGGGACAAAAATCCACTATTCGATAAAAACTGCTGGGAAAATTGGAAGACAGTGTGGGAGAGATTAGGAATTGATCAACACCTCACACCCTACACCAAGATAAATTCAAAATGGGTGAATGACTTAAACATAAAGAAGGAAACCGTAAGTAAATTGGGTAAACACAGAATAGTATACATGTCAGACCTTTGGGAGGGGAAAGACTTTAAAACCAAGCAAGACATAGAAAGAATCACAAAATGTAAAATAAATAATTTCGACTACATCAAATTAAAAAGCTTTTGTACAAACAAAACCAATGTAACTAAAATAAGAAGGAAAACAAATTGGGGGAAAAAATCTTCATAGAAACCTCTGACAAAGCTTTAATTACTCAAATTTATAAAGAGCTAAATCTATTGTACAGAAATCCAAGCCATTCTCCAATTGATAAATGGGCAAGGGACATGGATAGGCAGTTTTCAGATAAAGAAATCAAAACTATTAATAAGCACATGAAGAAGTGTTCTAAATCTCTTATAATCAGAGAGATGCAAATCAAAACAACTCTGAGGTATCACCTCACACCTAGCAGATTGGCTAACATGATAGCAAAGGAAAGTAATGAATGCTGGAGGGGATGTGGCAATGTAGGGACATTAATTCATTGCTGGTGGAGTTGTGAACTGATCCAACCATTCTGGAGGGCAATTTGGAACTATGCCCAAAGGGCAACAAAAGAATGTCTACCCTTTGATCCAGCCATAGCACTGCTGGGTCTGTACCCCAAAGAGATAATGGACAAAAAGACTTATACAAAAATATTCATAGCTGCGCTCTTTGTGGTGGCCAAAAATTGGAAAACGAGGAGATGCCCATCAATTGGGGAATGGCTGAACAAATTGTGGTATATGTTGGTGATGGAATATTATTGTGCAAAAAGGAATAATAAAGTGGAGGAATTCCATGGAGACTGGAACAACCTCCAGGAAGTGATGCAGAGCAAGAGGAGCAGAACCAGGAGAACATTGTACACAGAGACAAACACAATGTGGTATAATCGAACGTAATGGACTTCTCCATTAGTGGCGGTGTAATGTCCCTGAACAATCTGTAGGGATCTAGGAGAAAAAAACACTATCCATAAGCAAAGGACAAACTGTGGGAGTAGAAACACCGAGGAAAAGCAACTGCCTGACTACAGTGGTTGAGGGGACATGACAGAGGAGAGACTTTAAACGAACACTCTAATGCAAATATTAACAACATGGCAATGGGTTTGAATCAAGAACACATGTGATACCCAGTGGAATCATGCATTGGCTATGGGGGGTAGGGGGGAGGAAAAGAAAATGATCTTTGTCTTTAATGAATAATGCATGGAAATGATCAAATAAAATACTATAAAATTTAAAAAAAAAAAAGAATTTCCTGAACACATTGCCAAATGGGCAGAAACATCATCCAATTTTTGCCAACGGCATATTATAAACATTTACAAAATTTACGTGGAAAAACTACAGTGAAGAGCAACAAAGCTGCCCAATCTCTGAAGATGACTCAGTTCTGGAGAAACTCTAGGGAAATTTCCTTACCTTCTCCATGGGATCAATTTTATCATGGATTCTGCAGAATCACAAAACTGCTTGGAGATAGCATACAAATGTGCCATATTTCTCTTTATTTGCTTATGGGTGTTGTTAGATTTAAAATGGTTGAGGTCTTAAACTGTAGTGAGTTAAAATGATGGAAGATATAAATTGTGATAGATATAAGAGAGGGTGAGTAAATTTTGACCGCAGAAAATATGTTTCACTACAGTGTCTTGGTTTTTATATCAAATATAAGGTGGTTGCCAGGGAAATATTCCCAATTATTCAAATACCCAAGTCAACTGGGTTTTATAGAGATTTTAATTAATACAAATGTGGAATTAAAGAAAAGAGAGAAAGAGAGAAGAAGGAAATAAGTATGAAGGACCTTAAGCCAACATGGCCTAGACCTGAGTCTTAAGAGAGAGAGATCAGTCAGTCAGTCTTTTAACACTCACCACAAGGTCTGCCTAAGCAAGGATTCTAGTGACACCAGGCTAGCATCATCTCAGCTGCTTTCACCAGCTCCCTCCTCCATCTGAATGTTTCAGAATCAGTCCTTCCTCAATCTGAATGTTTCAGAATGACCTCCTCAATCTGAATGTTTCAGAATCACCTCTTCAATCTGAATGTTTCAGAATGATCTCTAGCTCTTCTCTGAGCTCTTATTTTTAAGGGCAAAATCTCCTGTGTCACCTCCCCTAAGTTCTTCCATCTACCAATCACTGTAGATGTTTTCCAAAAGACAGCCCATTTTGAATTCACAGCTGAGTAGATTAATCTCTTTAGTAAGTCAGAAAAAAATGCTGCTGTGTCGACTAATTTCATTAAGAGAAAACCTCTGAGTAAGTTTTCACCTTTTAGGTCTAGTAGTTTACAAGTTGCCCCACCTTTATAGGCACCTAGCATCCCATTGTATCAATTCCAAAAACAGGCATGGCTTAAAGAACTCCTTTCCTTTATAAGTATGGTTTTCAAGTACTTTCATTGTTTAGCAAGGAGTTTTCTGCCCTAAAGCAGTCTTAAGTATGGGTGGAGTAGGGATACTCCCATAGCAAGGAGTTTTCACATTCAAGTAGAGTTCTCACTATCTGGTAGGGAATTATTTCAAGTAGGCAATTGGAGGATTCCTCAACGTGGAGTAAAATTTTTAACATTCATAAGTCTGTGAAATTTTAAGGTTTACAGTGTGGACCTAGGGTAAGCAAAAGAGGGAGAGAGAGCTCGGGATTCCCTAGGTATCACTCTGTAGAAAAAAAGTTAGACATGGAGTTTAGGCTCTATATCACCATTTCTTTGTTTTAAGCTTCATATGTGAAAACACTGCACTGGCTTTTATGTGCCATGGCCTAGGAGCTTAACTACCACATTTAACACTTTTTTTTTTTTTTTAGAGAATAGACATCAATACTGACTGACCTTTATAATGCCTTGCTAAAGTGGGGACTATCTGTGTATAGAATCAATGATGAGCTTTCCTATACCCAGATAATTTCAATTTATTGTACACAAATCCCCATCACTGCCAAGGTAAATTGACTGAACTGTCCTACCCTCTTCTCTATATTTATGCAGGATACACTTTTGGGATGTCCATCTACTTGAAAGGCTGGTGTTGCCCTTCATTTTAACCTGATCTGACCTAGACAAAATGTGGGATTGGAATATGATACTTCATTCACTCCAGATACTGACTCAATCTGGAGATTGCCCTTATGAAGTGAGACCCTGAGCTAGATAAAAAGGGTACATTCAGGGCGCTCTCCCTGAAACTCAATTTAAAAAGGTTTTAATGGGCATTAGTGGGAATTAGCTAATGCCAATATGCATTACAGGCTCAACTTTCTTATCAGAAACCCAACAGTATATGTATGGACTGGGAGAGCTGAATGTCCAAGAATTGTCAGAAATCGGCTTACTGACTTGGAAATATTATAAAAAAAAAAAAACCCTAAGCCTGGTCAGCAAAAACCACAATATTTTGTTTTATTTAGAATTATAAAATCATTTAAATCACATGAGGACTTGTTCAGACTCCCAAAGGAGGAAAGTCCTGAATTAGAAAAATGATTGTTCCATGTTCCTTTGCTTCACATTGAGGATAAAAATTTTTAATTATACCCATTGGGATGATTAAGTAATTTGCACATATATACTGTGAATACTGATGTAATATGAAAGTTTCTACTTCCAAGGTTTTCTTCAGCTTGTAGAAATTTTAACGGGTTATCAACTTTCCCAAATTGGTTCCACACTTGCCTGAAGAAAATCTTCTCTACTGATATTTCTTTGGGTCGATTTTTTTTGCTTTATTTTTTTAAATTTGGAAAAGAAGTGGCATTCATGACTTCCTTCCTCCTACAGAGAGGAAGAGCTAATTTCTTGGCTGGAGTGTGAGACACTAGCTGTCTTTAATCAGTCAATGTCTCTCAGTGTAGGTAAAAAAATTTTTTTGAGTTGTTTAAGAATGACAATTAAAGAATGTTCATTGTTTTCTGGAACCTATTCACTTTAGAATTTGTTAATAAAGGGCACAGCTCAGTAGCTCAGTGGATTGAGAGCCAGGCCTAGAAATGGGAGTTCCTAGGTTCAAATATGGCCTCAGACACTTCCCAGCTATGTGACTCTGGGCAAGTCACTTGATCCCCATTGCCGAGCCCTTACCAACCTTACCAACACAGTATTGATTTCAAGACAGAAGGTAAGAGTTTAAAAAAAATGAATTTGTTAATACCTAGAAGTATTTATTAGGCAGATAAGACTCTTATTAGTTGTACAAGGATAGGCAAGGAAAAACAAAATAGCTTATGAAAATATACCAGATCAGCTAATTGGGGAGGAAAGCTAAATTCCTGAGCTTAACTCAAGGGCATAAGTAGGGTGAGCACTTATCAGCATCCTACACAGCCCATCTGGTGAGATAATAATGAAAGAAAACAGAAAAAAGCAACCAGAAGAGGAATCAGTTCTACAGAGCTTAGGTTTCTCCATAGACTGGACACTGGACAGGAAAAAAAAAAGTCTTCAGCAAAAAAGTATATTGAGGATAATTAGGAGTAAATAAAAAAAGCTATAGCCACCTGTGCCTCATATTTCATCCCAGCCATATTCTTGCCATGCACATAAACTGTCGTTGTACCCTCTAAGATCACTGGCCCTTGCTATCCAGTCTACTATAGATTCATCCTAGAACATAACCCTTTTAGCTTTGAAACTCTGAACCAGGGAGATCTACCTACATATGCCCAATTAGTATTGTATCACAATGGCCCATTAAATCTATCCAGTCTTAATCATGCTTCACATTCTACCTTAACCATATTCTTGCTGTTCCCTTCCCCCTAATACCTTCCCACCACAATCCTTGCTAGTTTTGGAATCATAATCAAATCAACAATATCATTACCAATTTAGAAATGGCATGTGAAACAACATCCATTTGACTCCATTTGCCATACCTATGACTTCCTCTACCAATGTCTGACACATTAGAATATAAATTACTTCAGAATTATGATTATAATGGAATATTATTGTAACCGTGAAAATGTGGGTTTCCAAGACTGTGAATTGTCAAAACTGTAAAGGTTTCGGCCAAACTGTAAAGATAATTTTTAGTGCCTTGATTTAAATAAAAAATAAGTGGTCACCGTGGGAAAATTCCCAAATATGAAAATACCCAAGACAACTGGGCTTTATGGAGATTTTTAATTAATATAAATGAAGGAATTAAAGGAAGAGAGAGAGAGAAAAAAAAAGAAAATAGTAGAAAGGGCCTAGGCCAAATGGCCTAGGCATGATCCTTAAGGGAGACTAGTCAGTCTTTATCACTCACCACAAGTTCATCCCAAGCAATCTCTAGTCCTTCACTGAAATCCTCAACTCCTGAACTAAGTTTGGAGACCCGCCTCTGAACTCTGACCTTCTCCAATTCAGCTTCCAAACTGAACTAAAAATAAACTGAACTGAATTCTCCTTTTAAAGAAATTTTCTCCTGTGTCACCTCCCCTAAATTTTCACATCTACCAATCACATCACTCTTTACTTCTCACCTTCTCTGGGTATATTATATCTTCTGAGTATTTCACATCTCTTTTGCTAAGCTTGCCTTTTGTAAGTTGCTTGACCTTTTAGTGATTAATTTAACCTTTATAGGCACTTAGCACCCTTTTGTATTAGATCTAAAAATAGACCACCTAGCTTAAGGTTTTGGCTTCAGTATAAGGTATGAGTTAGAGACTTTTCATTGTTCAATCAGGAGTTTTCAACTTTATCTTCCCCTAAGGCACTGTCTGAGCAGGGTAGAGTAATTTTAAGGTTCTCAATACATTCCTGACCAAATACCTCCATTGTAGAAAATGGGGAATAGCTTAATCAAATCTTCTGAAGTAGAGTCTGAGCAGTTTAAAATTCACATTATTTTACCATAAGATATGACAAGATGATAAAATAAAATCTGGAGAGACTTATATGAAGCAACACAAGGTGAAATGAGTAAAACCAGGAGAATATTGCACATAGTAACAATAATAATATGTGTTGATCATCTATGAATGACTTAACTATTGTCAACCATGCAAGGATCCAGAACAAGTATAAGAGATTCATAATGAAAAAGGAAATACTCCACCATAGAAGGAATATATAGAGGCTGAATGTAGATTTAAACATACAGTTCTTCACTTTATTCTATAGTGTAAGCAATATGTGTCTTTTGATACAACATGTAAAAGAGGAAAAGACATATTACATGATAATATATGTATAACATATCATATTACCTACCTTCTTAGGGAGGGGGTGGCCACAACAGGTTTTTGGACATAGCTAATGTGAGGGTTTGTTTGTTTTAGATAAATATATTATAATTTATTACATATTAATAATAAATCATATGCATTATATTATAATATTACATATTTTATGTTATATATAAAATTTTAAAATAAATTATAACAAAAAACATTAATCTATGGACCAAGGGTTCTTAATCTAGGGTCCATGGATCCCTCCTTATAAAAATATTTTAAGACAGTCATTGAATTGAATGGGAAAATTACAAATTTATTTCAATTTTTAAAAATTAAATTGAAAGAATGAAAAAGGTCCTTCAGGAGAGGTAATGTCCCTAAATTCTAGCATTAAGCTGGAATCATAAGTGTTTAATAAATATTTTATTGTAATTGATTAAATCATTCATTCATAATTTCTAAAATTGACATGGAGGTTGGAAAGCTTTAGTTCTGGTAACTAAATTTTGTCTGTAAACAGTGTTTAGAGTTTAATAGGAAAAATAAAAGATTTGGAATCAGAGAATGTGAGTTTGAATCCAAAATGAATTGCTTACTATTTGTCTAACATTAGGAAAGTTGCTTAACTTTTCTAGGCCTGGTATTTTTAAAATGAATAAATTGAACTAGATGGTAAACCTATAGTACAGGTGCCAAAGATGGCATGCAGAGACCTCTCTGTGGGCATGCATGCCATCACCTGCCTGAGTTAGTTACTAGAAAGGCAGAGGGACTTGGGCAGAGATGCTCCCTTACCCCTCTCCACATGCACCTCTCATCCTTGACTTCTCTGCCCAGTAGCCCAATGGGAGTGCTCACATCACTCCCCTCCCTTTCTCCTTTCCCTGTCTGGGCTAAGGTAGGGGTGGCACTTAGTCTGGGGCAGGGTGTGAAATAGAGAATAAACTGAAGAAAACCTATACTTGTTGAAACATAGAGGTAAACTCAAGGGAAACTACTACTTCTGCAATGACTGCTCTATTCTCTGGCTTGTGACTAGAGAGAGCTGCTACAGGGAACCTGAGGCTGCTTATTTGTAATGGAGGTAGGAATGAGAAAATGCTGAGGGATGCTGCCACAGAGATGCTGGTACACAGGGGATACTGTTCTAGATAGATACTGGAGGATACTCTAGGGTTCACTTTGGGGTTTTCCTATTGATCCCTATTGATGGGTGATGGATCAATCTATTTCCTAACTTCTTTCCTCCCTCACTCCCTCCCTTAACCAACCCTCTCCACCTAGTTCTTCTTGAAGCCTTTGGCTCCTTCCCTCCCCACTTGAGTAAACTATAAAGATATTCTTTTCCTTTCTTTTTTCAAGTAAAGGGGTTTCTTGGGATAACAGAATGGGAAACTGAGGTAAGATGGATGAGGATTTCCCTAAACTATGGGGATAATTTTAGGAAGGTTTGAGGGAGTATTCCAGTCACAAACTGTGACTTTGAGACTTAGGGAGATGGAGGACAACAGAATTCAAAATCTTCTTTCTTCTTCCTCACAAAATCAGCCAGGTCTCTCAGCTTAACCCCAGAAAGAAACAAAGTTCAAAATCTCTCCTTTTTTCCTGGCCAGCTCCACTCTCACCAACTCAAAAGCCAAGTTTCTTTTTCTTATCAGCTTCGACAACCCAGAGTCAGAGAGACAGAGACCAAGTCCAAAAGCCAAGTTTCTCTTCCCAGTGTGACCAGCAACCCCCCAATTGCCACTCCTGGGAACATTCCATTGACTGACAGCTAGAGCTAGGTTTCCAGCCCTGCATCTTGCAAGTTCTGCAAAACCTCTCTCTCTTCATGTCTCTATCACAGGTTGTAAAATTGAGATTTGAACTCTGGACTCCATTCCCCAGGAGTCCTTGCTAGCTCCCAGAATGCCCTCTAATCTCACTGAATTCTCACCTGGGACGAGAACAAAATTTTATTTAAAGGGTCTTCCCCATAGGCGGCTCTCTCTTGGACTTCCATTTTGGGGCAGAGGTGGCTCTTTCCATAATGTAAGAGGTCTTGTCTAGGCCTCTGGCCTAGGCATGTGTTTTTTCTTACTTGTATATTCTTAAATTCTCAACCTTTAATAAACCTCATAAAATATAATACTCCTTGCAGAGAGAAACTAATTTCTACCTGCCTCAGTCTCCCCTAAATTTTAACTGTTACAAGGTGGCACAGTATGCAGTCTGGGGGCAGGGGGCAGGGGGCAGGGCATGGCATGTGGTCTCTAATAGGGTTATGATCACTAGACTTAAAGATTTCTAAGGTCCCTTTCAGTTCTAAGTCTGTGATCCTGTGGTAAAGGTTACCTGCATTTGGAAGGAGCTATGGGCATGTGATCCACATGGTAATTATTTTCATCAATTTATTTTTATTCCATTCCAGACCTACATTTCAGTCAGTTAGGATACACCATGTCTTCATCTTAACATCTCCAAAGCATATGAATTGTCAATAGATCAGACTAATAAACACGATAAATTAATATCAGAAGAGGTACCATTTTAGAGGAGACAGAACAACATAAAATAATTCTAAACAATTAAAACAAGAAGAATTTACTCTTTTACTCTGATGAGGCCATATGGACAATGTTCTAAAGGATTTGGTATTATTCAATTATCATTCAAGTTTCTAGGAAATAAATTTAAAAATCTATATGTAATTTACAGTGCAAATGGTTTCTTTAGCATACAAAATCAATGTGGTGTGGAAGAGAGATACTGACAGAAATACAAGGAATGGATTTTGCAGTGAAATCTCATGCATGAAGGAGATAGAACTTTGGCTGCCAACAGGGGATGGGATTGGAATCTCCAAATAAGAAAAGCAGGTGAACAATTAGGGATGTATCTCTTTGTCCTTCTGAACTGAGGAGGAAAGGAGCAAATTTCACTGAACTTATCTGGCTACAAATCACCAGTTGATCTGAAGAAATCAAGATTAACCATCTTTCTTTATAATTGTTGGATAGAGACTTTTTCCCTTTGGGGAAAAGAGCCTATCCATCAGAAGATTTCCTTCAAAAGCTATATCTCTGTTTCAAGAAAATACATCAACCTGACTCCTTAAAGATCCTAAGGTCTTCTGGGACTTAGTCCCTAGATCTAAGCTTCAACCCCTGAAGAAACTTTAGGGTGGAAAATAAATTAAGGACTTCCTGTTTCCCTATTTCCTAATAAACCATTCCAGACCTACCAGCTAATAAATAGATCTTTTAACTTACTGAGGAACCAGACATTTTCTTCAATTGTAAAAGAGAGAATATACATGCATGCAAAGGACATCATCTGTCAGTCAAAATGAACATTCCATTTTGGAATGTTACTGGGAAAGAGAGTTGGAGCTAAGCCAATGGCCGAGAGGCTGGGAAAGCAATTGCATATGGCAACCTAATGGATCATATTATAAGTAATATAGACTTTCCTAAAGAGGTGGCCATAATCCATTGTAAGGCACATACTCAGGGAAAGGACAGAATATCCCTAGGGAATGACAAAGCAGACATTACATCAAAATATGTTGCAAGGTTCGGACACCACTGTGTGCTGACTTTCTCTCTGATTGAAAGGCATAATATCACTGAAGCCTATGATGGAGAAGAAATACAGTCATGGAAAGAGCAGCTAGGTGCTAAACTAATCAAAGACGTCTGGATTGCTCAAGGGGGTAAACCTATTCTCCCTAAAAAACTGTATCAACATCTATACACTGTAATTCATGCATAGGGACATTACAGAGTATAAGGGATTCTGGATACCATACAGAGGTATTGGACAGTACCAGGAATAACAACAAATGCCATTAGAACTTGTTAGGCATGTGAAACATGCAGAAGGTATAATCAAGGACATTTTAAGAGCAAAGCATTGGGAGGCAGACCTCTCAGCTATATGTCTTTCAGGTGTATTCAAATTGACTAAATCAACATGCCTAAAGACAAGTGATACAAATATGCATTGGTGATTGTGGATAGACTGACTAGGTGGGTTGAAGAATGTCCATCCAAGAAAAATGACATGGCAATGGTAGTGAGATTTCTATTAGAAGAGATTATACCTAGACATGGCATTCCCAATAACATAGATTCAGGCAAGGGGTCCCACTTCACTTCCCAGGTTCTACAAGAAATCTACAAAAACTTGGGGATTAAGTGCAACTACCATTCAGTTTATAGACCCCAAAGTTCAGGTCAAGTCAAATGTATGAACAAAGAATTAAAGACATAGATAAGTAAACTCGGTTCAAAAACACACTTAAAATGAACAGATGTTATGCCTCTTGCTTTGTTCGACATAAGAACCAGGCCTAGGACTGACTTTCATATATCACCATTTGAAATGCTATATGGTCAGCCACTTTGGCATGGAAGGACAGTAAAGACACCATACTTGTCCATGTTAAAAGGGGAATGTGTTCTTCATGAATATTTAAAACAGATACAACATAGAATAGAGGAACTAAGGAAAGTGGGTTTGCTTGTGCAAAGAATACCACTAGATTTTTCATTGCGTAAGATAAAATCAGGTGATAAGGTATTTGTCAAGAACTTTAATAGAGAATCTCCTACAGAACCAAGATGGATCAGACAAACAACGGTCATATTGACAACCCCAACATCTATAAAGGTTGATCAAAGAGATCCCATGCTTCACATGTAAAATTGCATCACACTTATAATGTTGAGTAGCCCTAGGAAAATAATCAACAATAAATAACAGTCCCTAATGAAAACAAAGGAAAGCATGCATGAAAGTACATATCAACAGATATTACAGAAAAGAGAGCATTACACATATTAAAATGATTATAGGAAAGCACCCCTATAGCAAATAACATAATTCCAAAGAGAAATACAGCCAGTAACATGGAGCAAAAAGAAAACATGCATTTAAAAGTTTAGCAGCCAAAGAAAATCTCTTCATATTCTATCTGCTTATATTAGTAACAAAAAAGAAAGAAACAATGTTATCTCAAATGAATACATAACTCCATGACCAAAAAGAAAATACATTATATCTAAATTCTATCTCCAAGACATAGGAAAGCATACAATAAACTTCCTTGTGAAAAAAGTCACACATCAAATAAGATTTAAAAATTTCAAATCATATACTTGACTAAATCCTAAGAACTTATGTACAATTCTATACTGCTTATACTGACCCATGAAGATGTACATATGCAAAACTTACTTTCATGCATGAAGATGAACACATGTATGTTTATTTCCACACATGAAGATAAACACATATAATGCTTACTTCCACACATGAAAAATAACTGATGAATTCTGACAAGCATTCATGAAGAACTCAGCTCATTTCCATGCACATGAGAATTTCAATCTTACATGCATGCACATGTAAAAACCTTATATGCATGCATGTTCGTGTTTGTTCCAGTTGTTCCGGAATTGAAGAACACAGGTCTTCAATTGAGAATGGAAGAAAACAGGAGAGTGGTATGCTAACCAGAAGATGAAGACAGAGTTTATACAATCAACATAAAAGGACATGAAAGGACTGTGAAAGTTTGGACTTGTGATCATGAAGATATGTAAGAATGCCCCATACATGTTAATATCACATATATGCATGCACATCCTACATAGAAAAGGAAGATATCTCATGGAATGGGTAAGTATACAATGTACAGCATAACTGCATAACACATGAGTCACACAGATATAAAATTTCTGTGGAAAATTCAAACAGATAAAGATATTTCATATCTGCATGAGTTTGCACAGAAATCATGAACATTTTATGTGCATGTACATATTTAAATCTGTATAGGTACAACTTATGTACACATGTAGATACTAATGTACTATACATTAAAATATAATACCATACAATACAAACTAATTATATTAGAATAATTTATTAATATTCTAATGGCTAACAATAGTGACAGCTTAGTGAATTTGTTCAAGTCTTAGGGAAGTAGAGACAGACATAGAACTACTTAAGTATAGAGTTAGGCTGCATTATGATTTTAGGTTAGCAATTGTTAGTGATAGAAAATTTTACTTAGTTGATTTATAGACATTAGGAGATAAGACAGTTACATATTCAAAATGTTATGGAAATTGTTGGAATGGTTTGAATATTGTTACATGGCTTGGTATTATGTAAAAACCATGTTCATGTAAATCCCTATTACCTAAGCCATTTTCTTATACCCAATCTTAGCATAGAACTAGATAGAATAGCTAAGATAAGTTAGGATTTGTTATTTGGGGAGGGTAAAGGAATATTTAAGATAGTATAGGGTAAGAATTAGTTAGAAATATATGAAAGGTAAGTATCATTAAAATTTTTCTGGTTGCAAAATTAAGACAAAAAAAGGGAGGGATGTAAAAGAGAGAATATACATGCATGCAAAGGACATCATCTGTCAGTCAACATAAACAATCCATTTTGGAATATTACTGGGAAAGACAGTTGGAGGTAAGCCAATCCCTGAGGGGCTGGACTGGACCTTTGGCTTCTGACAGGGTGGTGGAGAAGAAGCTGAGGCTTGTGATATGGAAATCACTTTAAAAGACAGATATATATTAATCTAAGGTCGCCAAGGAATTCAGCTATGTAATTCCTAAATGAAAACTCAAGTCAGCGGTCAACCTTTTTATGGTGTTTTAATTACAAACAGGAGGAAGAAAAGTATTAGAGGGAGAGAGAGAGAGAGAGAGAGAGGGAAAGGGGAGAGAAAGAAATAGTGCTTAAATACCCACTCTGCTTAGGCTGAGCCAAAGGCCCAAGGCCCTGAATAGCCGAGGCAAAGAAAAGAGATCAGTCCCTATCACTCACGTGACCAAATTGGAGAAACAGTCTGTGGGCTCCTCCACTCCATGCACCAGGCTCCAACCACCTTCCTTCCTCCACACAGGAAGTCCCCAGAACTCCTGAGCTGTCCTCTACCTCACTTCCTGTCTCTCACATGTGCCAATGGTGTCTCTAGCTTGACCTAGGACCGCCCAGAGGTCTGTCCTTTTTGCACATGTCTGTTGAAGGTCATATTCTCAAATAATTAAATCTTGAGTTTTGCTGCAGCCCTTCCTGATCTTGTTACCCTGAGTAGGGTGGAGATTGTAGTTTCCAAGACCTGATTCTGTTATTCCAAGTAGCTCTATTGTTATTGATCAGGAAATAGCTAAATCCCATCTTCTAAAGAATGGTCTGAATAGGGTTGAGTAGTTTTGAAATTCACAGGCTTATGGTGTGGCTGATGGTGGTGGCTGAGCCTGAAGAGTTAATTGTATCTTTGAGACTTGAATTTGAAGGAAGAAGAAAGAAGATAGACAGTTATCCTCAAATCTCTCTAACTGACTGTGTTGCAGTTGTGACAAAACTGCCATTTCCCCAATATCCTCCAAACCAAGGCTCCTCGTAGAGAATATCCCTCTTACTTTATCCTCCATCCTTTCCTGTCTTCCCCAAATAAACCCTTACTTGAGTTAAAGAAGAGACAAGAATATTTTCTCCAAAGCATCATAGTTCACCCTAAGTGACTTAGAAAGAAGGTTGAAGGGAAAGGGGGAGGGGAAGCTGAAGGCTTTTGAAGAGGGAGGAAAATTGGGAGAGGGTAGGCAAAACTTGATCCATTAGACAACTTGTATAATCAATAGACACCCTCAGAAATGTCTATTACACAATGTACTAAGGGGATAATAGAAAAGAATAAGCCAAATAAGAGAATAGTAACAGAGATTGAGGGGAATTTCCTCTTACCCTTCAGCTCTGGGCATAGATTAACTTCAACTTTTCTGAGACAGCTCTGCCTGGGAGGGAAATGGTGTTTCTTTTTTTATCTGTTCCCTCCCTCTCAGTTACCTATCAAACTTTGGTTCCTGATCCCTCGCTAGTACAGCGGATGACACTCAACAGTCCATCTTCAGTGCTCATACAAATAATTTTTTCCAAAAACCTTAAAGGCACTCCAAATTTACATTTTCTCACCTTCCAAATATTCCTGAATATTGTTTCTAAGAGGTGTTTTCTGTATTCTCTGCTGTTATCTTGATGTCCTCACAAGTGGCATTGTATAGTCATTTTTCCTGTATTTCTAATCCCTTGATTTAAAGCTTCTAACTATATTTAATCACAATTAGCAGGAGGTTTTTCTAGATCTGATTACTTAAATAATAACTTATAATTACTATTTATATGATATTTATAATTATAAAAACAATAAATAAATACAATTAAATGATTATATAACCTACAATAAATAGTTATAGAAAGTTATTCAATCAAAAGAAAGAAAAAAGTCACATCTGACATTGACACAGAAGTTCAAGATTTACAAAGCTCTTTAAAACATCATTAAGGCCTCGTGGCAAATTTGTAAAGCAAATAATGCTGCAGACCAAAACTGAGATTCTGAAAGAGCAAGTATTCTTTGACTAAAGTAAAAAAAAAAACCAGCAAGTCTCAAAGGCAAAGTCTGAATCCAGGTTTCTTCTGAATTAAATATAGTACTCATTCCACTACCTCATTAATTTTCACTTTTAAATTCTGCTACTAATTCATGATTTTATTTCTTCCCTGAGCACCAAAGTTAATGTAGCAAGAATTCACTCAATCAGATGAACAAGGCCAAAGTTCATGAGAGAAAGGTAAAAAGCATGGGAAAGTAAAATTCCAGGGGGGGGAATAGAGGCTGTAATGAGCAGTGAAAGCTTTTCTGGGAAAAAAAAAATAAAAGTATTTAAGATCCCTTTCTCAAGGTCCTCTTGAACTGTCAGAGAGGGGTAAGAATGGGGAAAGAGACTTTCTGATCTTCTTAACCCTCAGCAGGGAAAAAGAAGTTTAAAAGCACCTATTTTCTTATGTGGTGAATATTTTTATTTGTTTTGATTGCCAAAACTTATTTGTTACAAAAGAGGTTCTACATTAGAGCAATTCAATGACATCAATAATTGCTGTCCACCACCAAGCTCACACCTCCATAGCATATATTCATGCTTCCAGAGACAGAAGAGAGAGAGAGAGAGAGAGAGAGAGAGAGAGAGAGAGAGAGAGAGAGAGAGAGAGAGAGAGAGAGAGAGAGAAATGATCTAGATATAAAGGGAAATATAAGTAAACTAGAAGAACTTGAAACATAATCCCTATTAGATTTGTAGATAGGAGAAAGATTAATGAATAAATAAAAGGTAAAGAGCATTGTGTGATATAAAATGGATAAATTTTATTACATTAAATTTAAAGGATTTTGTACAAATAAAACTAAAGTAGCCAAGACTAGAAGGAATGAAAAAAATTGAGAAAAATATTTTATAGACAGTTTCTCAGATAAGGTTCTAATATCTCAATTATATAATAGAGAACTTTGTCAAATTTGTAAGAATATGAGTTATTCTCCAATTGATAAATGGTCAAATAACATGAACAAGTAGTTTTTGGAAGAAGAAATCAAAGCTAAATATAGCCATATAAAAGTGTCCTAAATCATTATTGTTTAGGGAATGCAAAATCAAATAACCTTAATACCATCTTACACCTTTCAGATTGACTAAAATGATAGAAAGGGAAAATTACAAATGTTGGAGAGGATGTAGAAAAATTGGGGCACTATTACACTGTTGGTGAAACTGTGAACTAATCCAACCATTTTGGAGAGCAATTTGTAATTATAACCAAAGAGTTATAAAAGTGTGTATACCCTTTGATCTAGTAATACCAGTCTTAGGTATATTCCCCAAGGTGATCGGGGAAAAAAATGCCTATGTATGTAAAGCATATATATGTTTTACAACATTTGTAGCAGCTCTCTTTGTGGTGGCAAAAAACCTGGAAACTGAGGAGATACCGATTAATTGGGGAATGGCTGAGTAAGTTGGGTTATCTGACTGCAATGGATTTCTACTGTGCTATAAGAAATGATGAACAAGTTGTTTTTAGAAAAATATAGAAAGACTTTCATGAGATAATAAGAGAGAAATGAGCAAAACTAAGAGAATATAATATATAGTAATAGTAATACTGTTTGAAGATTAACTTTAAGGATTAAGCTATTCTGAATAATATGAATGTCAAATCAACTACAAAGGACCTGTGAAGGAGGATGCTATCTACCTCCAGTGAAAAAAACTAATATATGGAAATGTGTATTATATTGTTTTGCATATCTATGTGCCACATATTGGCCTTCTCTAGTGTGGCATTGGGAGTAAGTGAAGGAGAGAGACAGCTCAAAACTAAGAATATTAAATTCACAATTAAATTAAACTCACAATATTAACATTAATCAAAAAAATCCAAAAAAATAAAAAATAAAAAATTTGAAAGGAAATAATGAATATGAAGAATTCAGAGAAATTGGGAAGACTTAGATGAACATGCTAAATGGAATTAAGCACAACCAAGAGGACAATTTATATAATAAACACAATAATGTAAAAGAAAACAACACTGAGAAGCATCAAAACCTTGATCATGAATCAAGACTTCAGAAAACTAACAATGGATCATGCCTCTTTCCTTTCTGCAAAAAGACAGTACAGATAAGTTCAGAATGAGACACTCTTTCTGACATAATCAGTGTATTGATTTGTTTCACTTTCTTGTCCTTTGTTACAAGGGCTGAGAGGATTATACTGAGAGATTGGAGGAAAATATCCACTGCTAATGATAAAGAAAAAACAACAAAGCTTTTACCACCAAAATTAAAAGACATAGTTGAAGGAATTGCAGGTATTCAGAAGGCTCTTGGGATGTGGTTCTCTATTTCTATCTAGTTATTTTCAGTAAAGGAATTTGACCTGTTCTAATTCACCCCAAAGAGCAAAAACAGAAACAATGGATAAAAGTTCCACAGAGGTAGATTTAAATTAAATTAAGTGGGAAAAACTCCCCAGAATTACCTCAAGAAGTAGTAAGTTTCCTTTATTAGATCTTCAAGCAGAAACTGCTTAACTATTTCTCAGAAACATCGTCAAAGGGACTCTTGGTGAGGCACAGGTTGGACTATACATACTTTAAAGGCCCTTTTCAACTCTCAACCTCTATAATTTGATGATACTTTAAGTATTACAGTTTGCCTAAATAAAGATCCATAGAGAAATGATTCAAGCTTTTATACCTATTTCTAATTCCACAATGACTCCAAGTAACATATATAGCAAGACTGAGCATACTCTTCCAACTCCAATTCCAGTGGAAGGTAGGATTTCCAGAGCTCAGTTGTTCTGTCTTTTTCCAGAGTTCTATGGATACAGAAGGGAGGTTGCTATTACCTCAAGTCCCAAATCCAGAGTTTGGCCTAATATCATTAGACCAGCAGCCTCTCTTAATAGCATCTTGCCAATTGTTATTAGTGTCTCAATATCTTTTTTTACCAGTTATCTTCTCAATATCATTGATAAGCAATTAACATAAATTGGATTTTTCAACAGAATATTTATGGACAGATATAACAAGAATAGAAATACACACACATTCCCCTAAACATAGGCAGTTTCCCCTTTACCATTTCAGTCTCTGCTGAGTGAACTCAGACTTTAAGTCTTTGCTACAAGCATTCCTTTTGCAAATTCACTTCCATATACGATATAGATGATGGACAAGTTACCCCCCTGCTTACAGCATCATTCTAATATCCAAGAAATATTAATTAACAATTGAATAATTAATGAATGATATTACTAATTAAATAATTTATTCCAAAGAATGCAAATAAGAAACATTCCCCAATAAATAAATATTCAAATGATATGAATAGGCAGATCCCAAATAAAGAAACACATCCAATCAGCAACTATGTGAAAAAATTATCCAAATCAATAATAATTAGATAAATACAATAGTTGATTCATTACTGAAATGAATTGTCAGACAGTCCTCAGAACTAGCTCCTCATAAAATTGGGCTACCAGAAAATCCATTCCTGGGCCTCTCATTCCTTTGGAAACTCACATGGTTGTAACCTAATATATTTTGCTTCATTCACTAATTCACCTAAGAATAGGAAAGAATGAACTATACCAAAGACAAAGGAATAAAAGTGTAATGTAATCAAGGCCAAATGGTGGCCCAGGTGGGTAAATAAGGATCAAAGTCATCTCTCCACTTATGGCAACTCAAACACAAACCAAGTCAGAAAAAGCATAATTATGTCCCTCAGTTGGGGCCTTGTATATGCATACTTGTTCTGAGTGGCAAATTAAGAGATCTTTTTTCCTACCTAAGTAGACAAGGAATAGTCACAAAATACCTGAATCTATCACAGAACTCCTCTATTGTGTGTCAGCCTGCATTTATTTAAGCACCTACCCCTTTGTATGGATTTTCAGGAAGCAGAACACACTACACATACTCTGAGGATTCGGCCTTCATTAGCCAATCTCCACATCATAGTAATGATGGATAAGTACACAGAGATGCCATCTTCAATATTCCTTGTGACAGAAACTTTTGTGAAGATGGCTTACTTGATTTTCTGTACCAGGTCTTCCTTGGCCACAGGGCAACTTGATAATTCTTCAAATAAATATTCTCATTCTCCCCACTAAATTCCTCCCACTCAAACTACTGTTTTCACTGGGGTTTTTTGTGCTTACCATTCATAGAGCTATTCTGGCTGTAAACTATGACCTTTAAATACCAGCTAAAATCCTAACTTCAACAAGAAGTTTTTCCCAAATCCTCTAAATGCTAGTGCCTTCCCTCTGTTGATTATCTCCAGTTTATCCTCCATCTATCTTGTTTTTAGATGGTTGTTTTCTGGTTTTCTCATATTACTTTGAGCTGATTAAGAATAGATACTGTCTTCTGATTGTCTTAGGCATTTAATACAGTGCCTTGCACATAGCAGGGACTTAGTTACATGTGCAAGATAAGTTACGAGCTGCCAAAGAGGCTGAAAGAATGAATCTGGCCACCATGGATGGCCCAAAGAAGTCTTTGTAAGTATAGTTGAATATAAAGGACCTCCACATGAACAGATTATTTAAAAAGATAACATCACATCATCTAAATATTAAACTCAATAGTCTACTTACTAAAACTAGCCTCATTTACTTGCATTCACAATTAATTAGAGGAAAAGGTATCAAGTAAGTAAGTAACTTTCAATTATTCAATTATCATATCCAAAATATATTGAAGTTAATACAAAATATAAGAATTAGAGCCATTCTCCAATAGGTAAGTGGTCAAATTATGTATACATATATAGGTGAGAGAAAGAGAGACAGTGAGAGCTTTCAAATTTAAAAAATTCAAACTATCAACAATCACATGGGGAAATTGCTCCAAATCAATAATAACTAGAAAAATTAAAATTAAAAAACCCTGGAGTTTTTTAACTCCATGTGCATTAGGTTCACAGAGATGATGCAATTGGTTCATCCTATGGGTAAGCTCATCACTTTGAAAGCTTCCTTGAGCAATGTAGATTGAAATGTATCCATACCTACTCATCCTGTATGATTCCCATCCATATCTTTCCATAGAAAAGCCACCCAATATACTGAATGTGTCTCTCACTTTCTCCTCTGGTTGTCCTTCAGTTATCTTTCATTTTTGTCATGGTACCAGCCCATCTTCTTTTCCTCTCATATAATTCCTTAATGACATTATTCAATCCTTTACTTCAGAGTTCTTTATTATGTAAATATTATCGCCTTCTTATACCCACCACATGCCTCTTCATTTCTCTCTGTGTGATATTCATTTTTAATTCTTTAGAGATAATTCATGTCTCACATTAATTTCATGTCTCACAATAATATAGCAATACTTGAAGAATATTAGTTTAAAAGATGTCTTAAAAGATAGTCATTTGCTTTCATAGGAATATTGGGGTTATTTAAAACTGTAAATTCCCAAAGAAAATCCATCTTCACGTTCAACTTTGGGCACAACTCTTTGTTCACCTATACTGTGTTTGTCCCTAATGCAAATTCTAACCATCAGCTCTATAATATATCCATCCAAATGCATGTTGAAATCCACAAAGTAAAATTCTTCTTCCACTTAGTGGTTTCTGTGTGGATGAACAGGCCAAATTTATTTCATTGATTATGGAACTCTTCCTAGAGACTCAGAAATGTCCTGGGATTTTGTGAGGTGTCCCTTAAGGACTTCCCTGACCAGCAGGGTCCCACAAGGGAAGGGGCTCACCTTTGTGATGGGACCCAAGGAGAGATAGAGAACCAGGGTGGAGAATGAAAGACATGGACAAGTCAGTGTTTGAATAGGCAGGCAAACCTATGATATTTCCCTGGGTAGGAAAATATGAGTATAAAGAACACGAAGTGGATGAGGAGATTGAGATAAGGAATGTAAGCAGAGATGGGTTACAGCCTCGGGGAAGGAGAAGGTTTAAAGAGGGAGAGAGACAGAGAGATTGCTAGAGAAGATTGAAGATCCAAGAGGAATATTCATAGTCGCCCCCTATATATTTATTGTCTTAGTCTGTTTAGGGAAGTATTCTCAAGCACATAGTAACCACGTTACAAAGCAGGGACAATACGGATTGGATGGTGAGGTAAGAGTAACACCTTTTTGGGCGTGTAGATTACAAACCAAGCTTTCCCGCTTTCCCCGGGCAATTGTGGCTCAGATCATGTTAATGAGTCTGCCCTAGGCAAGGGCCTCATGGCCATTTCAAGGTTACATTCACAAACCTTATTGGTAAAACCTTGTGCTTGGAGACACAGTAGCCATACAGTTATTTATGATTCATAGATGTGAATATGCTTGGGATGCTACAGATTTAATGCAATTAACATGAACAAAAACATAGAAAGGACAACTAAAATTACATTGATACTGACTGCAACAATTTTATCCAGATGTTTACCCAATGAACACTGATTGGCATGAATGGTTTGATTATTGTACTTTATACTCTAAGAAGACCAAAATGAAATCACTCTGTCAGAGTCAGTTGAGACCAATTTGAGCAGAATAAGACCAACACCATTGCATTTCCAGATTCCATTTGTTTCTACCACTTATAAGCATGTATATGCACACACGTCAATATCAGTCCCCCAGGTATCACTATAGGGCAATGCATGAAACTATTTTCATGGCCTCAGTTCAACTGTCTTTCTCCTCTTTCAAGCCAGCAGCTTGTAGTACATAGTGCACTGGACCTGGAGTCAGAAAGACTTGAGTTCAAACATCACCTCAGATATTACCTGTGACCCTGAGCTGTTTACCTCAATTTCTCCAACTATAAAAGAAAGTGATTAATAGCACCTTCTACACGGTTTTTGTGAGGATCAAATGAGATAATATTTGTAAAGTTCTTAGCACAGTTGGTGCTATATATAAATAATTATTGCCTTTCCTTTCTCCTTCTTCCATACAGGGCTAGTTCCTTGTCCCTAACAGATAGAAATTGTTTCAGAGGTTTATTGATGATAATTAGTATCCTGTTTCTTTAGAAGTTACCTATTAAGGTCATCACTAAAGGAAGCAGCTGATCTATCTTGGCCTTCTCTCCTTCCCATCATCACCACCTCAAGTCCTGTCAGGTACCCCAAATTGTTCCATTATCTAGTCTGTCCAAAATTATTCTACTTTTAAGAGGAAATCTACCATTTAACTACTGACACTGGGGAATGGGGGAAGGGGTCCTCTTTCCCCTTTTTGAACTGACACATCCACATTTATTAAGCAAAGTTTTAAAAATGAAAACTCTTAGACATCACTTAAGATTTTCCCTTTGTGACCCTCAAATCAAACTCTAGAAAAGGCCAAGTAATTGTCATTGGAACCTATGGCCTCATAGAATCATGTTCTCCTTAATATTTAATATCCTTATTATTTCCCACCCCTAGCCCTTCACTCTGCCTCCTCTATCAATATAGACTAGAGAATTGGAATATATATTAATGAAACACTCATTGTTTATTGTGTGATATTTTTTCCTTCCTCTTTTGAAAAACAAAACAAAATGGCAACCATACTATTGCTCTATTGTGTTAAAGAGTGATGCATAAAAGGAACTGATTGCTGATATTCACCCCCTGACCTCCTCTATGGAAAGAAGGAAGTCTTGCCCTGCAGACCAAAAAGTCAAAATTATTAGATGTCCTCTGGATTAGACTGACCTTTCTTATGTGACAGAGGCTGGCACTAAAGGAAGAGTTTTCTCCTTGTTGGGGGAGGGGCCCCAGGAGACTGGAATCTCAAGGAGAGGCAGAAGGTTCCTTCTGAAGAGCAGTTGGTCTCCCAGTTTTGAGACTGAAGAGAGAGGGCTGGTTAAGACTTTCTCCTGAGGGGCATTTCCAAAAAGACTACTGAAGAGGAATCTGAGAAAGACATTTTTTAATCTCTGTCAGACTTTACCTCAGCTCCTGTTGCCCTGGGACTTAACTGTGGCCAAGAGTCCAAACCCAGGGTAAATCAACCTGACTATCTCTCAGGGGCTCAGACTGCCAAAGCCTGAATTCCCCCCAGACTCAAGGAGGGAGGGAAAAGGGGTTAGTTAGAGAAAGGGACTCCCTTTTTCCCAACTTTTCTTTCCCATTCTTTTCCCTGACAACCATTCCTTTGTATTACCCTAATTGAATTGATTTACATAAAAGTGGTTATCCTTTCCTGAATTTGAATCAAGTGTGAGTGAACAGCTTCAAGGGAAGAGACATCTTCCTAAGAAGAAACCCTTTAGTCTATAGTAGTGGAGGGGAACCAGAGGGACAAGAGCAAATCTGGGGGAGGAGCCATAGTTGAGGAGAGAAGGCTAAAGGGGGAAAATCCCCAAACCCCTTCTCCTCTCTCTGAGACAATCTTAAACATCAGCTGTCTCTCCTAGATCCTGTTTCTTTTACCACCTACAAACCTTCTCCATTACACTTATAGGATTTAAATGTTTTGCTTTGTTTCTTTCCTTTTAAAAAAGGATAGACTAATATTCTACAAACTATTTGACAAAATAGGCAAAGAAGGAGTCTTACCAAACTCCTTTTATTACACAAATATGGTACTAATTACAAAGCCCAGCAGACCAAAAACACAGAAAGAAAACTACAGACCAATCTCCTTAATGAACATAGATGTAAAAATCTTTTTTTTTAATTTTATAATATTTAATTTGATCATTTCCATGCATTATTCATTAAAGACAAAGATCATTTTCTTTTCCTCCCCCCCCACCCCCATAGCCAATGCGTGATTCCACTGGGTATCACATGTGTTCTTGATTCAAACCCATTGCCATGTTGTTAATATTTGCATTAGAGTGTTCATTTAGAGTCTCTCCTCTGTCATGTCCCCTCAACCACTGTAGTCAGGCAGTTGCTTTTCCTCGGTGTTTCTACTCCCACAGTTTATCCTCTGCTTGTGGGTAGTATTTTTTTTTTTAGATCCCTACAGATTGTTCAGGGAAATTGCATTGATACTAATGGAGAAGTCCATCACCTTCGATTGTACCACAATGTATCAGTCTCTGTGTATAATGTTTTCCTGGTTCTGCTCCTTTTGCTCTGCATCACTTCCTAGAGGTTGTTCCAGTCTCCATGGAATTCCTCCACTTTATTATTCCTTTTACCACAATAGTATTCCATCACCAACATATACCACAATTTGTTCAGCCATTCTCCAATTGAAGGGCATCCCCTCATTTTCCAATTTTTGGCCACCACAAAGAGAGCAGCTATGAATATTTTTGTACAAGTCTTTTTGTCCATTATCTCTTTGGGGGTACAAGCCCAGCAGTGCTATGGCTAGATCAAAGGGCAGACATTCTTTTATCGCCCTTTGGGCATAGTTCCAAATTGCCCTCCAGAATGGTTGGATCAATTCACAACTCCACCAGCAATGAATTAATGTCCCCACTTTGCCACATCCCCTCCAGCATTCATTACTTTCCATAGCTGTCATGTTAGCCAATCTGCTAGGTGTGAGGTGATACCTCAGAGTTGTTTTGATTTGCATCTCTCTGATTATAAGAGATTTAGAACACTTCTTCATGTGCTTATTAATAGTTTTGATTTCTTTATCTGAAAACTGCCTATCCATGTCCCTTGCCCATTTATCAATTGGAGAATGGCTTGGATTTCTGTACAATAGATTTAGCTCTTTATAAATTTGAGTAATTAAAGCTTTGTCAGAGGTTTCTATGAAGATTTTTTTCCCCAATTTGTTGTTTTCCTTCTTATTTTAGTTACATTGGTTTTGTTTGTACAAAAGCTTTTTAATTTGATGTAGTCGAAATTATTTATTTTACATTTTGTGATTCTTTCTATGTCTTGCTTGGTTTTAAAGTCTTTCCCCTCCCAAAGGTCTGACATGTATACTATTCTGTGTTTACCCAATTTACTTATGGTTTCCTCCTTTATGTTTAAGTCATTCACCCATTTTGAATTTATCTTGGTGTAGGGTGTGAGGTGTTGATCAATTCCTAATCTCTCCCACACTGTCTTCCAATTTTCCCAGCAGTTTTTATCGAATAGTGGATTTTTGTCCCAAAAGCTGGGATCTTTGGGTTTATCATATACTGTCTTGCTGAGGTCACTTGCCCCCAGTCTATTCCACTGATCCTCCTTTCTGTCTCTTAGCCAGTACAAAATTGTTTTGATGACTGCTGCTTTGTAATATAGTTTGAGGTCTGGGACTGCAAGGCCCCCCTCATTTGTGTTTTTTTTTCATTATTTCCCTGGATATCCTTGATCTTTTGTTCTTCCAAATGAACCTTGATATGATTTTTTCTAAATCAGTAAAGAAATTTTTTGGGAGTTCCGTGGGTATGGCACTAAATAGATAAATAAGTTTGGGTAGGATGGTCATTTTTATTGTATTGGCTCGTCCTATTCATGAGCAGTTAATGTTTTTCCAATTGCTCAAGTCTAGTTTTAGTTGTGTGGTGAGTGTTTTGTAGTTGTGTTCATATAGTTCCTGTGTTTGTCTCGGGAGATAGATTCCTGGGTATTTTATTTTGTCTAAGGTGATTTTGAATGGCATTTCTCTTTCTAGTTTTTGCTGCTGAGCTGTGTTGGAGATATATAGAAATGCTGATGACTTATGTGGGTTTATTTTGTATCCTGCAACTTTGCTAAAGTTGCTGATTATTTCAATTAGCTTTTTGGTTGAATCTCTAGGATTCTTTAAGTAGACTATCATGTCATCCGCAAAGAGTGATAACTTGGTCTCCTCCTTGCCTATTTTGATGCCTTCAATTCCTTTATCTTCTCTAATTGCTACTGCTAGTGTTTCTAGTACAATGGCAAATAGTAGAGGTGATAATGGGCATCCTTGTTTCACTCCTGATCTTATTGGGAATGCATCTAGTTTATCCCCATTGCACATGATATTAGCTGATGGTTTTAGATATATACTGTTTATTATTTTTAGGAATGACCCTTCTATTCCTATGCTTTCTAGTGTTTTTAATAGGAATGAGTGTTGTATTTTATCAAATGCTTTTTCTGCATCTATTGAGATAATCATGTGGTTCTTGCTAGTTTGCTTGTTGATGTGGTCAATTATGTGGATGGTTTTCCTAATGTTGAACCAGCCCTGCATCCCTGGTATGAATCCTACTTGATCATGGTGAATGATCCTTCTGATCACTTGCTGGAGTCTTTTTGCTAGTATCCTATTTAAGATTTTTGCATCTATATTCATTAGGGAGATTGGTCTATAATTTTCTTTCTCTGTTTTTGACCTGCCTGGTTTTGGAATCAGTACCATGTTTGTGTCGTAAAAGGAGTTTGGTAGAACTCCCTCTTTGCTTATTATGTCAAATAGTTTGTATAGTATTGGGATTAACTGTTCTCTGAATGTTTGATAGAATTCACTGGTAAATCCATCAGGCCCTGGGCATTTTTTCTTAGGAAGTTCTTTGATGGCTTGTTGGATTTCATTTTCTGATATGGGATTATTTAAGAATTCTATATCCTCTTCTGTTAGTCTAGGCAGTTTGTATTTTTGTATATATTCATCCATTTCTCCTAAATTGGTGTATTTATTGCCATATAGTTGAGCAAAGTAATTTCTAATGATTGCCTTAATTTCCTCTTCATCGGAGGTGATGTCCCCCTTTTCATCTTTAATGTTGTTAATTTGCTTTTCTTCCTTCCTTTTTTTAATTAGATTGACCAGTACTTTGTCTATTTTGTTTGTTTTTTCAAAGTACCAGCTTCTTGTCTTATTTATTAAATCAATAGTTCTATCACTTTCAATTTTATTAATTTCTCCCTTAATTTTTAGGATTTCTAGTTTGGCTTTCTGCTGGGGATTTTTAATTTGGTCGCTTTTGAGTTTTTTTTATTTGCATTTCCAATTGATTGATCTCTGCTCTCCCTAGTTTGTTAACATATGCACTCAGGGATATGAATTTACCTCTGATTATCGCTTTGGCTGCATCCCAAAAGGTTTGAAAGGATGTCTCGCCATTGTCATTTTCCTCGATGAAATTATTAATTGTTTCTATGATTTCTTCTCTAACTAAACGATTTTGGAGTATCATATTATTTAATTTCCAATTAGTTTTTGATTTGGTTTTCCATGTACCATTACTGATCCTTATTTTTATTGCCTTGTGGTCTGAAAAGGCTGCATTTGTTATTTCTGCTTTTCTGCATTTGTGTGCCATGTTTCTGTGACCTAATGTATGGTCAATCTTTGTGAATGTGCCGTGTGGTGCTGAGAAGATGTATTCCTTTTTATCCCTATTTATTTTTCTCCCTATGTCTATTAATTCTAATTTTTCTAAGATTTCATTCACTTCTTTTACCTCTTTCTTATTTATTTTTTTATTTGATTTATCTAAATTTGATAATGGTTGGTTCAAGTCTTCCACTAATATGGTTTTACTGTCTATTTCTTCCTTCAATTCTCCTAGTTTCTCCATTAGAAATTTGGGTGCTATATTATTTGGTGCATACATGTTGATTAGTGATATTTCCTCATTATCTAACGTCCCTTTTAACAAAATATAATTACCTTCCCTATCCCTTTTGATCAGGTCTATTTTTGATTTGGCTTTATCAGATATCATGATTGCGACTCCTGCCTTCTTTCTGTCAGTTGAGGCCCAGAAGGTCTTGCTCCATCCTTTAATTCTGACCTTGTGGGTGTCTACCTGCCTCATATGTGTTTTTTGAAGACAACATATGGTAGGGTTTTGGATTCTAATCCATTCTGCTATTCGTCTACGTTTTATGGGTGAGTTCATCCCATTCACATTCAACGTTATGACTGTCACTTGTGGACTCCCTGGCATTTTAATATCCTTCCCTAATTCTAACCTTTTTTCTTCAGCTCTACCTTTTAGTCCAGTGATTTACTTTAAATCAGTCCCCCTTGTACTTCCCTTTCTACCCCCTCCCTTATTCCTTCCTTTATTTTCCCCTGTAGTCATTTTAAAATTCCCCCCCCCACCCTCTCCCTCCCTTGTACTGCTTCCCTCCCCACCAGTCTGTTTTTTACCCTTCTACTCCCCTATAGGGAGCAGATCTATTCTCTTCCCCAATGGATTGGATTGTTCTTCCCTCTTTGGGTCAGTTTCAAAGTACCTAAGAGTTGAGTATTTCCTATCTCCAACCTCTTTACCCTTCCAGTGTATCGATGTTCTTCCCCCTCCCACCTAAGCTTGTTTGTGACATACAAATTTACCCCCATTTGTTTCTTTTCCAATTTCTTTTGGTCATAACCTCTTTTCTTTTTTAGCTTTAGTCATGTATGTATGTATGTATGTATGTATATATATATATATATATACATACACATGTATATGTATTTATGCATGCATATATCTATATACCTATTTATGTCTTGTCCTTTCATCCTATACAATTTGTCACTGTTCCCTCTGAGTGTAGTTCTTCTAGCTGCTCAGGTGATAGCAACAGTTTTTAAGTAACCAATGACCTATTTTCTTATAGGGATACATATCATTTTAACTTATTGAGTCTCTTAAAAATTTTGTTGTTGTTGTTGTTGTTGTTGTTGTTGTTTTTTCCTCCTCTTTTTTAATTACCTTTTGATGATTCTCTTGAGTTCTGTGGTTGGACTTCCAATTTTCTGTTCAGGTCTGGTTTTTTTTTATTTGTGAATGCTTGGAACTCTTCTGTTGTGTTAAATGGCCATACTTTCCCCTGTAAGAATATAATCAGTTTTGATGGGTATTTTATTCTTGGCTCTAGACCTAGTTCCCTTGCTTTCTGGAATATTGTATTCCATGCCTTTCGGTCCTTCAGTGTGGATGCAGACAGATTCTGTGTTATCCTCACCGTGTTTCCATGGTATCTGAATGGCTTCTTCTTGGCAGCTTGTAATATCTGTTCTTTCATCTGATTGTTTTTGAATTTGGCTATAACATTTCTTGGTGTTGTCAGTTGGGGATTAAATACAGGGGGTGATCTGTGGATTCTTTCAATCTCCACTTTCCCCTCTTGTTCTAGGATCTCGGGACAGTTTTCCTGGATAATTTCCTCTAGTATTATGTCCAGGCTTTTTCTTTTGTCGTGGTCTCCTGGTAGTCCAATTATTCTTAAATTGTCTCTTCTTGAACGATTTTCTAAATCATCTGTTTTGTGAATGAGATGCTTCACATTTTCCTCAATTTTTTCATTCTTTTTGTTTTGTTTTATAGTGTCCTGCTGCCTTGTGAGGTCACTTGATTCTAGTTGTTTTATTCTGGTTCTTAAAGATTGGATTTCATCTCTGGCTTTTTGGTCGTCTTTTTCCTTCTGGTCTGATTTTCTTTGAAGATCATCTTTCATCCTCTTTACCTCCTCTTTCATCTCCTTTGCCTCATCTTTCATCTCCTTTGCCTCATTTTCCAGCTGGTTGATTTTGGCTTTCAGGACACTATTTTCTCGTTTTAGTTCAAGTGCCTCTGTTTCCAGATGACTTATCTTAATTTTTAAGTTCTTTTCCCAATTGTCTTCAGCCTCTCTTAGTTGAGTTTTGAGTTCTTCCATAGCCTGTATCCAATTCGCTAGGATTTCTGGTTTATCATTTGCTGATCTCTCCCCCTCTGTTCCATTTGCTGAGTAGTAGCTGTCTATTGTAGTTTCTTTCTTCTGTTTCTGTTGTTTGTTCAAATTCACCCCTTCTTTACTCCCCATATTTGTCTGTGCTCTTGTTCCACTCATTTTTTTTGTTTTTTGGGGACTTCTATCAGTCTCCCCTCTTGGAGCTTTAACAGAAGATCTCTTGGTGTAATCTCTGGGGCAGGGTTGTTGGGGGTTTGAGCTTTCCTGTCCTCTGGAGGCTTTTGATTGGCTTAAAGTCCAGCAGTCAATGAGGATGGATGGGGAGCCTGGGCTTCCCTGCGTTCTGGAGACTTTTGATGGGATTGAGTTCAGCTTAGTTGGGCTGGGTTTACTCTGAGTTTTAAACTTCCTGGACGGCTGGAGCAAATATGGAGGATCTCCAAAGCTCTGGCCAGGCTGCTAGGTCTATGCTCCTTCTAGGCTGCCATCTTGACTTCGCCTCTAGGTTTCTGTTTTCTCAGAAGACCCTGCTCCCTAAGGGGGGAGGTGCATGGCCTCCCTGGGCTCTGAGGGCTCCTGATAGAATTAGGTTCAACTGGTTTTTTCAGAAGACCCTGCTCTCTAAGGGGGGGAGGGGTCATGGCTTGCCTGGGCTCTGAGGGCTCCTGATGAGATTAGGTTCACCTGGTTTGGGCCAAATGAGCCCTGAAGCAAAAAACCTCCTCCTCTACAATCTGTGTTGAATGCCTGGAGACTGGCCCGGGTTGTTTTCAATGTAAGCCCTTCACGGGCACTGAGGTTTTTGTTCTTTCAGAAGCTCTGAGGGCTCCTGATGGGATTAGGTTCAGGTGGTATGGGCCGAATGATCCCCGAGCCAAAAAAAGGAAGAAAAAAAAAACAAGCTCCTCCTCCACAGTCTGTGTTGAATGCCCGGAGACTGGCTTGGGTTACTTTCAAGGTAAGCTCTTTGGAGCAACCCCTTTGCCAGCCCTGAGTTTTCTGTCCTTTCAGTAGTTCTGAGGGCTCCTGATGGGATTGGGTTCAGCTGGTGCCCTAAAGCTGGGACCTCCCTTGAGACTCAGATGGAAGGACCCAGCCAGGGGGCTACAGGCTTCCCCCTTCTCTCTATGTTGCCCTGCCGCCTGTGTTGGGCACCCCGGAGACTGGCTCAGGTTGCTTTCAAGGTGAGTCCTCAGAGCCCTGAGGTTCCCGCTGCTGCCGTGGGCTCAGCACTCTGGGTTGGGGGGGGGGGGGGGTCCTCGGACCTTCCTTCTGCCTATCCCTTAGATCCGAGTGATCTAGGGTTCTGGCTTTTGGGGTGCGATATCTTTTGATCCAGGTCCAGGAGGAGGGTTCCCCAGGTCTATCCTGTTGTTCAGCTTGAATTTTGGTGTCCTAGGAGCACTCTGTTTGCAATCGGTAAGGAAGGGTTTCCAAGGTCTGAACTTTCGCTGCTTCTACGCCGCCATCTTAACCAGAAGTCAGATGTAAAAATCTTACATAGAATGCTAGCAAAAAGACTCCAGCAAGTGATCACAAGGATTTCACTATGACCACATGGGATTTATACCAGGAATGCAAGGATGGTTTAATATTAGGAAAACCATCTGCATAATAGACTATATCAGCAACCAAACTAATAGAAATCACATGATTATTTCAATAGATGCAGAAAACATCTTTGACAAAATATAATACCCATTCCTATTGAAAACACTAAAAAATATAGGAATAAAAGGGACTTTCTTCAAAATAATAAACAGTATTTATTTGAAATCATCAGCAAGTATCATCTGCAGTGGGGATAAGTTAGATGCCTTCTCAATAAGATCAGGGGTGAAGCAAGGATATTGTACTAGAAATGTAACTTTAGCAATTAGAGAAAAAAAAGAAATTGAAAGGATCAAAGTAAGCAATTGGGAAACTAAACTATCACTCTTTGCAGATAACATGATGCTATGCCCAGAGAATCTAAGAAAATCCACTAAAAAGCTAATAGAAATAATCAATAACTTTAGCAAAGTTGCAAGGTACAAAATAAACCCACATAAATCATCATCATTCCTAAATGTTTCCAACAAAACTCAGCAGCAACAGTTAGGAAGAGAAATTCCATTTAAAATCACTCTAGACAAGATAAAATAAGTGGGAATCTACTTGCAAGACAAATTCAGGAATTATATGAACATAACTACAAAACACTTCACACAAATAAAACTACATCTAAAAAATTGAAAAAACAAATTGCTCATGAGTTGGATGAGCTAATATGATAAAAATGACAATCCTACCTACATTGATTTACTTATTCCATGTTATACCTATCAAACTACCAAAAAACTTCTTTACAGAATTAGAAAATTACAAAGTTCATCTAGAACAAAAAATCAAAAATATCAAGGGAACTAATGAAAAAAATGTGAAGGATGAAGGTCTGGCGTAACCAGTTCTCAAACTATACTCTAAAGCAGTGATCATCAAAACAATATTGTACTGGCTTAGAGACAGAAGAAGGTGGATCTATGGAATGGATGTGGGGTAAATGACAACAGCAAGATAGTGTTTGATAAACCCAAAGATCTCAGTTTCTGGATCAAGAACCCACTTTTTGACAAAAATTACTGGGAAAATAGGAAAACAGTATGGGAGAAATTAGGTCTAGATCAACATCTTACACCGTCTACCAAGGTTAATTCAGAATGGGTAAATGACTTACATATAAAGAAGGAAATCATAAACAAATTAGGTGAACATAGAATAGTATACATACCAGATCTATGGGAAGGGAAGATATTTAAGACCAAGAAGGAGATAGAGAACACTACAAAATGTAAAATAAATAATTTTGATTATATTAAATTAAAAAGTTTCTGTACAAACAAAATCAATGCAATGAAAATTAGAAGGGAAGCAATAAATTGGGGGGGGGGGTTATAAGAAAAACCTCTGACAAAGGTCTAATTTCTCAAATTTATAAGGAGCTAAGTCAATTGTACAAAAAAATCAAGCCATTTTCCAATTGACAAATTGTCACAGGACATGAATAAGCAGTTTTCAGATTTAAAAAAAAAAATCAAAACTATCAATAATCACATGAAAAAGTGTTCTAAATCTCTCTTAATTAGAGAAATGCAAATCAAAACAATGCTGTTACCATCTCACACCTAGCAGATTGGCCAATATAACAGTAAAGGAAAATAACAAATGTTGGAGGGGTTGTGGCAAAATCAGAACACTAATGCATTGCTGATGGAGTTGTGAATGGATCCAACCATTCTGGAGGGAGTTTGGATATTCACAAAGGGCTTTAAAAGAGTGCATGCCCTTTGATCCAGCCATACTACTACCAGGTTTATACCACAAAGAGATAATAAGAGAAAATACTTGTACAAAAAATATTCATAACCATACTCTTTGTGGTGACAAAAAAATCAGAAAACAAAGTGTTGTCCCTCAATTGGGGAATGGCTGAACAAATTTTGGTATATGATAACATTGGAATACTACTGTGCTGTAAAGAATGATGATGTGGAGGATTTCTATATGAACTCGGAGAACTGCAATGAACTGATGTAGAGTGAAATGAGCCAAACCAGGAGAACATTGTGCACAGAAATTAAAATATTGTGGAACAATCCAACGTTTGCTACTAGTAACAATGCAACAAGCCAGGACACTCCTGAAGGACTTATGTAAAAGAATGCTATCCGCAGTGAAAGATCTATAGGAGTAGAAATGCAAAAGAAAAACATATGACATCACTTATTACATGTATATCTGCATATGTGATTTGAGGTTTAGGCTTTAAAAGATTGCTCAATAGCAAAAATGAATAATATGGAAATAGGTATCAATTGTCATTTGTACAACCCAGTGGAATTGCTTCCCAGCTCTGGAAGGAAGGAGGGAAGAGGGAAGGGAAAGAAAATGAATCATAGAAAGATGGAAAAATATTTTAAAATAAAAATTAACTTAAAAATAAATAAATACATGTTTGAAAAAGGAGAGAGACCTGGGCTCCCTCAAAATGAGAAAAAACGAGACTGAGTGGGCAACCCAATGCTATGTAAAGATTTCTGAGTTAGCCTCTAGAAATTTTCAAGTCTGTTTCCTACTTTTAAAACCAATAATTCTCCATCTCCTGAAATCATCCCCAAGAGAGTGTGAGAGGCCTGATAAAAATCACATCATGTGTCTCCTATCCTCCCTTCCTTCTCTCCCACCCTTATCTCTCTCTCATACACTCAAATAAAGTCAGGTTAGTAGAAAAGCTATGTGATCTAATGGATAGAGAGATGCTTTAAATAAAATCTGTTTTTAAGTCTCACCAGTGACTATGGGCTGAATATATATGTGAAATTTCATGTCCTTAATTATTATGTGGATCCACTTCTCTCTTCCCTAGAGCTTGCTTCCCAGAATGCCTATCCACATGCCAAAAGCTGATACAAAGCCTAGAGACAGACACAATCCTTAATCAATGATGAAAACTTTCCTTTGTTCTTCCCTTCATATGCACCACAGTAATAAAAGATCTTTCTTTTCTCAAATTTCTCATAAAATATCACATCCATCTTAAACCACTATCATTTTTAGGTCTTCTTGTTTTATTATATTATTATTACCTATTTAGGACAGGTCAAACTACATTCACTAGTTGGTGTTCTCCAGAGTCACGGCCAGTTTTAATCTTTTGTCTCTCCAAGCAACTAGCACAGTGCTTTAGATGTCATAAATGGTTCTATCTCTCCAGATTCCTTCCCATGTGCAGGGCTCAAGGGTCAAAGGTCAAACTAGAAAAAACAGTTCCATGACAGTTGGGAATCTCTCCTGGAGACAGGGCCAAGGGTGGAACTGACAAGAATGGGGGGTAACACCTCAGCCTAATCATCCTTCCCATATCCTCCCACTGCTACCTCACAAAATCCAGAAACTTCACTTGTCCTTCAGCTGCTGATTCTAAAATCAGCTAATTCACAGAGGGAGGGACAGTTTTAGGTGTGAGACATTAGGGTAGAGGAAATCAAAAAGCCTAGTTTCAGAATTGATCTTGGCTTGGGACAGATAGAAAACTTGCTGAGGACAAAAGCTCTCTCTCTCTCTCTCTCTCTGTTTCTCTCTGTCTCTCTGTCTCTGTCTCTCTCTCTCTCTGCCTCTCTCTCTCTGTCTCTGTCACTGTCTCTCTGTCTCTCTGTCTCTCTCTCTGTCTTTCTCTCCTTCCTCTTTCCAATGTCTAGTGGCATTGAAACTATCCCAAATTAGGACCATGGAGTCCCAGAGCCTGTGCATCTCCTGCTTAGCACTAATAATGATGCTTTTAGGTTTGATCCAGAAGGAATGGGTTAAGCTGAAGATGACACCATCAGGGAAATACATTTCCAGCAGCCCCTGGACCTCTTGTATCCTCTTAGACTGCACCAATGTTACACCAGGTCAGCAATAAACTATGGAGGGAAAAGGCAAGGAAGTTAGCCTTGGACTTTGCCTCCTTGGGCAGCTAGCTTTCTCACCATCTTGTTGATTGAAACATTTCTTAGTCTATAGAGTCTTTAGTCTATACCTTTATTACTTTCATAATCAACCAGTTGCTGGGAACTTTCATTAAACATGTTATTTCTGGAAAATATAGAATTCAGTGGAAGCTAGACAGTCTTAATGCTGGGCTTTGGGAAGGAAATCACTGGCATGGAGTGGACAAATGGGACAAATGGCAGGAGGTAGATTGAGGGCTGGGAGCAAAGCCAATGATATTAAGTGAAATCAGTTTTAGAGTAGTGCAAGAGATTTTGTGCATGGTGGATGTCATCTAAGCCATTGACTCTAGGAAAAGCAAAGGAAGAGTTATGAAGTTAAAAGGATTACAAGTATAGAGAATGCTTTCATTGGATTTTTCTTCTTGCATTTGAATTCAAGTTCCCTGGCCCTGTTTTCCACTTCTTCCTTTTTTCTGTCCTGGAAGAAATTTCCTGTTTCTTCTCTCCTTAGTCTCATCTCTACTGAGGGCTTTATAGATCCTAGTTGGAAATAAAATTGCAAGAAATATTATTAATGATCCCAGCTCAAACTCTCCTTCCCACAGATTTAAAGAAGTCAGTCTGGAACCTGATGGCCACAAGTACTCTATTTTCCATTATCCTGACCTTTGCCTTGGGATTGGATTACACTTATCTGCTTCCTCCGATCAAAGGCCGCAAATACATCTTTAGCTTTATCAGCTTCCTTTCAGGTACCCACATACTTCCTTTGCCCCAAACTGTTAATACAATTGACTTTGGGGTTATATTACTGATCCTGCCTAAATCAATATACCTTTGTCATTAGTCCACACCTTTAGTTTCAGATATACCTGCCAATATAATCTGTTTTTAGATAAATTCTTGAGCAAGAGCATTTCTAGGTAATGATTGGAATGTCCTCTCTTTAGCTAAAACTTCAGTTGTGGATTTCAAGTCCTCCAGGAGGTTTTTTTTTTCCTCTTTCTCTCTGGACAGCAGGAACCTGCCTGCTCTCAGCAATCATACTGTACTACCAAGACCTGAAGAACAATATCGAGAAACAATACGTTGATTTCAAAGTCACCTGGGTTTTTCATTCAAATTATATAATTATCTTTTTGTATTATGCCTGTGGTAAGTGTCCCCTACACCCCTGAGGTAAGATCAGAGACAATCCATCTGTGGTTGGAGGTGAGGGGATTGGGGGAACACAGGAGAATCTTTCATCCTAAATTATTGAAACTCATCTAGATTCAGTTCTAGGGGTAGCTTTTTCAGAGGGTAAGTTGGGGTGTGGGACTATGGAAAATACCAATTCCTAGTGAAGAGTTTCAGAGAACATCCTTCCCTTTGTCTTCCTCTATTGTCCATCACACTTTCCCCTCCATCATGACACATCTGGCCAAGAAAGACATGGCTATAAGGAGTGTCTTTGAAGGAGAAAAAAATGAGTGCTTTTTTTTTTTTAACACATTCCTTCTTTCCTAGTAACAGCTTTACAACAGAAGGGCAAAGACTAGGCAAATGAGGCTTTGACTTGCCCATATTCAGATAGCTAGAAAGTATCTGAAGTCACATTTGAACCTAAGCCCTCCCAACTCCAAGTCTGATATTCTATCCACTGTGCCACCTAACTACACCAAAATGAAGGCATTTAGAAACAAAATAAAAATAATAAAAGTAGTGTCAGGACAGTGCTAAAGCAGGAGGAGGCAATATGAGTTTACAGTGTATCACCCACTTTTTGGAGGTCCTTTTTTTCCAGGATTTTCTCCAAACTTTCAATTTCAAAAGGGGCTTAACCTTGGTCAAAAATATTGAGCCCTCTTAAAAAGTGCCATACTCTCCAGCGCCTCTCCTCCTTTTCACTGCCATTATTGATGGCCTGGAATTGGTCACCCAAAGAAGCTTGGAACATTTAAGACCAGGGGCTCTGTCAACATTGTAAAATCTTTGTCTCTCTTAGATGGGAAGAAGACTGAATTAGTGTAAAGAATTTCAACTATGGAGTTAGAGAACCTAGATACAAATTCTGCTTCTAATGATTATTACCTATGTTCTATGATTTGCCACGTTCCTTAACCTCTAGGCCACATTATCCTATAGGAAAATCAATTCTGTAAAATGATTGCATTGGACTAAATGACATCTGAGTCCTTGTCCATATCTAGATCTATGTTCCAACTATATCATCCCAATGACTTCTCAGAACACCATCCTGCCAAAAAGAAAGATTCTAACTTCTCTATTTTGTCCCTATTATTACCTGCTTTTCCCTTCATTCTTTTCCCCCTAAACATTTTTTCCCTTAGGGGTCCTCTGTGTTTGGAACCTACTGACCAAGTTCTTTCTAAACCTCCAAGAGTTGTCCAAACGATCTGTAATAACCAAGAAAGTGGACATCAGAGATGAAGCAACAAAAAGTACAAGTTTTCTTAGCATAGTCCAATCTCAAAACTTTGGCAAAATAAATAAGTCTACTGCACGTACCCAAATCTCCCAAGTGTCCTGGAATTTCTAGATTTGGGGCTGCTATAGAAGTATATCTTTATGCCTATGTTTGTATTTCTGCTGACCCATATATGTGTAATTAGATGTTATATGTATACACTATTTATTGTAGGTTTGACCATGTGTATTATATATGACTAAGACAGTGAAGGACTATGTACAGAAGTGCCAGGCAATGATACTATTTAACCCTGTATTAAATAAAAGAGATTTTTCTCTGGTCAGTGTGTTTGAAATTTCATTAAAAGAAATTGACACATTTTAGAGGCATGTAGTTTGTCCTTAGAAGGGACAGAGAATTTTAAAAACCTTATAGTCCTGCTCATGAATTCAATAAGCATTTATTCATCACTAAGTGAAAAGTAGGAGGATATAAGAGATCAAATTCTAGAAATAGATCCATGAAGAACTAAATTTATTCTCCATCTCTGATATACTAACCCTTGCCCATAGGCAAGTCGCTTACTTAAAAATCTTTCAGCTTCAAGCAACTCTATGACTAATTATATTGAAATCTATATGTCAAGAAAGAAGTTCACATGTCAACAAAACCATAGGACCTAGATATTTGGGTGCATGTTCTTGTCTTAGGAAGACAAAATGAAAAACAACATAGTCCATGCCCTCAAGTAGCCTAGTCTAGAAGAGAGAGAAGAGAAATAAACAAAAAATAACAATACTGTGAGAATGTGGACAAGTGCATAAATAGACAATATTGAGAGATCAAAAACAGTGATCAATTAGCTAAGAAGATGAGAGAAAGTTTCATAGAGAGAGTAGCACCTGAGCTAATTCTGAGAGAAAAAACATTTAGTCAAAAAGTAAAGGAATCTGATTCTGATAAAGAATAGGCTTTCACCATTTTTAGGTTCATCATTGCTTTTGGGGAGTAATTGTGTAATTCACAGTACAGATTCCTACCCAACCAAAACTCTATTGTGAGCTTACATCATGGGCATGTACAAACTCAGTAACAAAAGCATTTAAATAAATGAAGTCTAGAAAATAAACTCTTGTTGAATGCCAACTGTATGTCAGGCACTGCTTTAAGTAGGAGGGGAATGAAGAAAAGCAAAAAAACCCTCTCCCCTCAAGCAGCTTATAGTCTAGTGGGAGAGACAGCATGCAAACAACTATGTAAAAACAATATATAGACAGGATAAGTTAGAGATAATTTCAGAAAGAAGACACTAAAAAGGACTTAGAAAGGCTTTTGCAAGAAGGTGGAATTTTATCTTGGACTTAAGGAAAGCTAAGAGGTAGAGAATAAGTAGGAAAGAGTTCCAAATAAGGGGGAACAACCATTGAAAATGTTTACAGTCAGGAGATGGAGTGTCTTGTTCAAGGAACAACATAGAGGTCTGCAAAATGTGTAGAAGGTGTAAGAAGACTGAAAAGGTAGGGAAGGTACATGTTATACAGGACCTTAAAAGTTAAAAAGCCTTAGAAATCTATTTGAGTTTTTGTTCTAATAGGCCAAAGCTCTAGTTACAAGGCAGATAGAAGTTATCTTCTCTTATCTTCCTCTGATATGAGTCCTTTATAGTATCTCCTGCCCAGGTTCAACATTGAGAACCCTTGACATCCTACCAAAAAATCCAGAGCATTTTGAATTCATAAAATGGTGTACTGATCCAACCTAGTTCACATATTTAAAGTCCAATAACCAATAAATATCTAGATCTTCCTAATCTGTTCCATACTATCTACTGTGAGCCAGTCAAATGATAATGCCTTTGACTAACAGTTGCTTCTGGTGATTTCTGAGGTCTTCCATCATGAGAACATGCTCAAGTCATTTGGAAAGCATTGAATTTGATTGTGGGTCCTACTCAGGCACATGCCTTCTCCCATTCATGTAGGGAGAATATATCAACTTTTCCTTAAATGATTCCTCTATTCCTTAGTCACTGTAGAATCATAAAAAGATTTCTTCTCTAGAATTGTACTTAAAAAGCACCTGAAAGCACTTGTCTCTGCCACCACTAGCCTGTATCGTCCTTTCAGCTTATTCCCAGGAAGTATGGAGTGTCAGGGTATTCACATGCTGAGCCCCAGCTCAAAGTTTATAACACTCTGCCACTATTTTAAACACAGAACAAAATTGATCCTAGCTTACAGTAACACTCAAAAATGTTTGATGGGTCTGAAGAGATCAAGACTATTGTGTTCACTTTCTGACACCAATGACTTCCTTAGGCAACTCTAATTTAACCACATGTAACCTAAATGTAAGTTGCTAGAGTCCTTGCCCATGCAGAGTATAAAGTTATAGACTATAAATGTCCTTCATAATTGAATGGATATATAATCTCTCAAGAAGATCCAAGATATTCTCCATCTTCAGACACTCTCTCACTACTAGGTAGTCCCATGAGCCCAGATGGGTTGAACTCAGGCAAGATTGTAGGACAGAGATTAATTGATTAATTCTCTTGGAACCTGACTAGACAATTCCCAAGCCTTAACCTTATTCCCTAGGTCCTAGGGGCTGATTCCAGAATTTGGAGTGAGTGTTGAATCCCTTTGGTCAATTCCTTAATATTTCGTAACAAATTCTCGCAAAATGGATGTCAGATATTTCTTTCTACTGCTAAAACATGAAAGCAAAACCTAACACACCACTTATATTGCAGTGTGTATAACTGAAAGATATTACAGCAGGTCAGATAAATAGATGGATTATGAAACTTTTAAAGGCTTCCTCCAATGGATCTAAGTGATGAGAATGCTTATATTGATACCTCTAGAGCTCCTAGGCCTCTCCTAACCACCAATATACCTGATGTGTGAGTATCACAGGATGAAAATCATCAATACAATAAATAAGAGACTGGATTTTTCTGCTTATCTAAGAAAAAAAGGCTCTACTTCTGGTGTCCTTGTCTTAAAAGTAGTGTTGCTTTTCAATCAGCCTTGAAGGTTTAGGAGTACTAATTAGCTAGGATCAGCAGGGTAGAACTCATGAACAGATTTTTCTAAATTCATGACAAGTTTTTGAGCATATATTAACAAATTTCCAAGACCAAAGATGTACTTAGATATTTTCTGGGAAAATGTAAATGACTGACAGATTTTTTAAATTAATCTAAGAATGACTACCCTCTTCAGCAGCTATTATCTCAGGGTAGACATCAAACTCAGTTTGGTAATTAATAATTATACTGAAAATGATATTGGAAGAAGCTACTGTGATCCTTAGAAGGGGAGAAGTAAAAGTAAAAAGGTCACTGATGCTATTTGAAAAAATTACCAAAAAGAAAAAAAGATATTTAATTTTTAGCTAAAAATTTATAAGGTTAACCAATAAAATAGGTAAATCGGTGTTTAATTTGATTTTTAAGAAGAAATAGCAAAACAAAATTACCAATACCAAAAAAGAAAAGAGTGAATGCTGCACCAATGAAGATGAAATTAAAGTAGTTATTAGGTGTTATTTTGCCCAATTTTATACCAATAAAACTGACAGCCTAAGTGAAATGAATATTTACAAAAATATAAATTACCCAGAAGAGGAAGTAAAGAAGAAATAAAGAAGAGGAAATAAAATATTTGCTGCTGGGGGAGCAGGGGGAGGCAAGGCTATGCTGGAAACTTAGGACTAGTTGAAGTCTTACTGCTGGCTTTTACTGGTTGGTGGGATCTTGCTACTAGCATTTACTGGGGCTAGGGGTCTGCTACTGGCTTGCTTTGAGTTGAAGCCTTGCTACTGGCAGGGAAAGGGGCTCACCTTCCCCCATTGGGGCGCAGCCTTCCCCTGATCAGGCTACCTGCTCCAGAATGTATTCTCCTCCCTCTCCAGTGAGACAAACTTTTCCTGCTCTCTTCCCAAGTTGTCCTAGACAGGAAAACTACTTCACTGCTCCAAAATTTGGTAAAAGGTTTTCTTTTAAAATTTTTGGAAGAGAATTTGGGATAGATTAACAAATTCCTTCCTCACTCTGCCATCTTGGCATTGGAAATTACATATTTGCATCTTTGTATTCTTTGATACTGGCATGGGCATTGTACCCCTAGAAACTCAGGCAAACTATTATCAGGGAAATTCCTTTGCTCCCTTCCCCTCTGACTCCCAACCCAAAACATCTAACCCTAAAAGGATTATCCTCCTTTGATTGGACCATTGATTTGAGATGGATAGAGACACACCTCCATCTGTCCTCCAAATCATGAGAACCACCCCAAGCCTTTGGGCAAACCTCCTCCCCCCCAATCCCTTGCTCCAGAGTCACATCCTCACTTCTGTAGGAGAATATAAAAACCCCAGAATGGAGGCATTCTGGGAGCAACCTCCAGGTTGTTCCACTCATGCTGTCTTGCTGGCTAAAGATTTAATATTACTAATAAATCTCCCTCTTTACTTTTAAGCTAAGTTTCAGAGTTTTGCATTCTTGTGAAAGGTATCCTTCCCAAACCCCAAGTGGACACCTCTACAATCCACAACAACACTACCACTTCTGGTAATGCATAATACCTACTAGGTTCAATGATGATGCCATTAACTACTTTCTTGAAGACAGTTTGTGAGTTTATCCATCATAAAGGAATTGCCTTAAATCTTTTAATTAGTGAGCCAGATTCTGTGGGTTGCAACTTAAGGGACCCACATCCCACTCACATAGTGAAAATATGACTATCCTTTGCCTGGGCTTCTACTTCAACCAATATTTCCATACTTCTGGTCCCAAAGAGCCTTCCTAGATGGATGAGAGATGATAATCACACACCTAGGGACCTCTTCAGGCCAGTAAAGCACAAAACCCCTTGGCTTTAGAAACAAAGTTTATTTTTTATAATAGGAGTAAAGGGAAATGATAGGTAGGTTCCTAAAACTATAGATCTAATCTCCACCCACCCTCTTTCACCTTGTGGTGAATTATTTCTTCTTCTTGAGAATTCACTCAAGCTACTCTAAATTCCTTCTCTCTACCTAAGACCCAGAAAAACTCAGCTATCTGACTATAAACTAACCTAGTTAATATGGATTTTCAAAAAGGATAAAGAGGAAGGACTCACAAGTGTATTTGAGCCCTTACCTAAGGCCTGGGGTTGGCTTCACTAGGTAACCCAGAGTCCTAGGTGACAAACCTTTGGGATTACCTTAGCCAAGTGAATTTCTGACAGAAGGATCTCAGGCAGATGGTCTCCGTACTTCAGGGAAAAAGCAGTATACTCCAAGGCAAACTCTCAAACCAAGGAATCACTAACCTCTCCATGAGATTAGAATTTCCAAGAGAAAATGGCAGAGCAAAGATCTTCCTTCCAGCTCAGCCAAAACAGGAGTGACAGTTAAAACAGTCAAACCCCAGAATCTTTCCCCCCAGGGCTTATATCCAAATTCTCCTCTTTTCCTCTTAAAGCTAATTCATGAAATTTACTCTGTCCCTTACTTACTTCTTACATTTTTGTCCAGAGAATTATTAGTTATTAATAATAATAACAGCTAATTTTTATATGTCACTTTAAGATTTGCAAAGTTCTTCATGTGATCCTCACAGCCCTAGGAGGTAGGTAATATTATTATCTTTACTTTATAGATAAAGAAATTAAAACAGGGAAGTACAGTGCCTTGTCCAACATTACACAACTAATAAGTATCTGAGGCAGGATTGGAACTCATCTCTTCCTAACTTGAAATCCTATGCTCTACCTACTGCCATTTTGGGGTCTATGGTATCTGTCTACCATAGCAACTAAAGCTTCAATCCTATTTTCAAGAGAAGTATCCTTTCTGGATTTGATTATAACTTGCAATCTATTTATAGTAAGGTCTTCTTTGATAGGTAACATTCCTGAATTAGTTGGTTATGTTCAACTCTTTGTGACCTCATAGTCCATCACTATCCATGGAGTTTCCTTTGCAAGGATACTGGAATGGTTTGCCATTTCCTTCTCCAGTGGATTCAATGAATCTTTGTATCAGGAAATCAGAGGTTAGGTGATTTCCTCGGGGTCAAACAGCTAGGAAGTATCTGTGGCTGAATTTGAATTCAGGTCTTTGTGCATCTAGACTCACTACTCTCTCCACTGAGCCACTTAGCTGCCCTGACACTTCCTGGCTGTGTGACCCTGGACATGTCACTTAATTCCCACTGCCTAGCCTTTACCTTTCTTCTGCCTTGGAACCAGTACACAGCAGTAATTCTAAGATGAAAGATAAGAGTTAAAAAAAAAATAAATTAGCTACCCAGAACAATAAAGATCTCTTAAGATTGAAAGTCTGTTTCCAGGAATATTCAAATTGAAACAATGACTATGAGAAAGTCTGAGTCAGCAGCCAGTACAACTTCAGAATCCTTATTAAAATTACAGTGCTTAAAATTGGTTTTTAATTTATTGCAAAAAAATACAAATAAATAGAGCAAAATTAATCATGGACAAGCTTTCATACATAACACAGGTAGGACCATATAACAGAAATGTTTATATTGATCTGGAATGTCCCCAATGTACATCGTTGTGGATAGTAGAATGATAGCTGTTACAGGCAGATCACTTTCTTAATCTTCTCTAAGAGTGTTATTAGATTTTAATTAAATCTATTAAGTATCAAATATTTACACACTAGGGACTGTGGAGTAGGGGAGGATTTCAAGATAAAAAGCCACTTTCCTTGGTTGCTCCAGGGTATAAACAGCACCAGTTCCAAAGACTAACAGATTAATCTTGGCCAGTGAGCTATCTTTCCTCTAAATGTTTATTAAATAAAAGATAATCAGGTATAATGAATAAACATATCAAAGAAAGGTGCAAAAATAATCAAGAGAAACATACAGATTTAGTTTATGTGGTATAATACATGAATCAAGGAGCTCTGCTACCTAGAAGCATGATGAAATTTCAGCTCAAACAAGAATAGGAACATTCTCTTTCACTTAAGTCCTCTCATATGTAGCAGTATCTGACATTGCAGGCATTGAGAATCAGGGGACATTTGGGGCTAGGAGGTTGTTCTCATATATCTATGATTCCACAAGCCTACCATTCTCTAGTCAAAATCTAATTCTTCTCTTTCTCTCTCCTTCTTCACATCCAGAAGTCTCGGAGAAACAGAACTCATGTTCCCTTCCTTCACAGGGCTTTCCTTGAGGGGGATGCCAAACCACCTAGTATATATTGTTTTCCTGACTCTCACTCATTCTATGACCCCAACAAAATTAACCTCTCAGAGTCTCCGTACAACTCTTGGGAACTACAAGTTATAAAGAAAGTGCTTCTCTGCATTAGAGAAAGTTCCTTTACTGGGAGCTTCCTGTACCAATAAAATCCTAGGTCTAGCCCTATCCTTATTCTTATTGTTTTCTCAATTCTGATTACTTCACATTGCATCAATTTCTACAAATTTTCCTATGTTTCTCTGATTTTCTTCTATTTGTCTTTTCTTATTTATTCTTGTATTTGTCCAATAACATTCTATTATATTCATAAGCAACTTAATTGCCTAGTCATTCCTCTAGAAATAAGTAACTTAGTGGTACATAATATAATTATCCAATAAAACAAACAAATCAATCAATCAAACCAGGAAAAACTGTAATATTTATAGGGAAAATGTGTTGGGGATTGAAGAACAGGGGATACAGAAGGTTTTGTAACAGGAAATGGAGGAGTTGAAGAAAGAGAGGGAATATGGCTGCCAGTGAGGTAAAGGAGAGAGAGGCCCCCTGCCGAGAGGCTATTTTTGAAAAATGGGGTTCCCAAGAAATGGGCCAACTAAGATAGCCTGAGGAGATGTCTTCTCTATTGATTTATGTTGAAGATACTCGAGAGCAGGTAAGCACGGACCCTCCTGAGGAACAAGCCTCCCCCAACCAAAGTCATCCAGCAGTGGTCCAATAAGGACTATATATGGTTGAATGGCTGTCCTGAGGTTCAACTCCCTCTATGCCCCCTGAAATGATAGTCCTCTTATCTGACTGCCATTATTTAAATAAAGATGAATTTTAATAACAAGTTTGGATTGAGGAGGTATCAGGGAAGAGGGAATTGGGATTTCCCTACATTGGTTTTGAGTCTCTCTCAGCTTTTGAGCTTGAGACCAGGCCTCACAGTTTGGTGGAGGGTTTCTTTTATTCCTGTCTATGCTAATACTGGTTTTCCTAAGTTCAAAGTCTTTAGCAGTAGACAGCAAGAGGAAGAAAAGTTCTGACCATCAGAGCTGGTTGGGCCTGTATCTTCAGGATGACACCCCTAAAGACCGGGCTTACAGTTCAAACTGCTCCCCTTCAGTCCTTTTGTTCAATGACGTGATCGCAGGAATCCGGGTAGAGCACACAGTTGGGAAAATCAGGAATAGAGGCATTTCAATCCAGAGACAGGGAGAGAGGCTCCTTCTAGTCAGAGGGCCAGGAAGAGAGTCAGTCATATGACCAACTGCCACTCCAAGTTGCTCCTCCCCCCACCAACTGTCATTCTTGTCAATATCTTTGCTCTAACATTCCAACTGCTGTTTGTTCCACCTGGTTGGCAGAAAGTCCAAAACTTGCTTCAGTTTTCCTTTCCACATACAGTGGATAGAGCCTTGGGCCTAGACTCAGAAAGACTTATCTTCTTGAGTTCAATTCTGGTCTCAGATACTTACTCACTAGCTATATAACCCTGAGCAAGTGACTTACTTTTTTTTTCTCCATTTTTCATCTGTAAAAATGGGTTGGAAAAGGAAATGGCAAACCACTCTAGTATACCAAGAAAACTCCATATAAGTTCAGTAAAAGTTGAACACAACGGAAACAACTTCCCAATAAATAGGCACACACCATTTCTATTCTGTCACCACAAAAATAGCTGCTATGAATATTTTTGATGAACATGGACTTTTCTTTTAGTGTTTGTTCTCCTTAGGGCATATGCCTACTAATAGACCAGCTGGATGAAATGTTAGGAAGAGTTTGGTGACTTTCATGGCATAATTCAAAATTGTTTCCTAGAATTTTTTAATCAATTGTATGATTATCTTCCTTATATATCTCTTACATTGACTTTTGACATCTATGAGATTTTGCTAAATCTGAAGGGAAAGCTAAGAATTGTTTTAATTTTTACTTCTCATGTCCATGATTTAGGGAAATTTTTATATAGTTGTTAATAATTTATAATTATTTGTCCTTATGCTTTTGCTGCTTAACCACTAAGAAATGGTTCTTAGTTTTTATATTTATTATACTTCCCTACATATCTCACATCACATTTTTATCAGATATTTGATGCATTTATTTAAGTTGAACTTTTTTTTCCTAGCTGCATTGATTTTGTTCATGCATAAGATTTTTAATTTTATGTAACTGAAAGTATCTACTTTTTATGATCTCCTCTACCCCAAATTATTTTGAGGTCATTTCCTCTAGCCATAATTATACCAAGCCGTTGAACCTTCTTATTGGTTTCTTCCGCCTGTTCCACCAAAGCAGTCTTCACATGCTGGGTGAGCAAAGCCCTGGTTCACCAAGGGTTGACGACGACCCAATGGCTATCCTCACAAGGTTTAGCGGGCCTATCGAAGCCATTGCCCGGGGTGTGGACGCTGCCGCATGCTAGCAGCTACTGGGAGCCGCAAGTGAGAGCTGGGTGTCAGGTGAGGGTCAGAGGCTGGAGAGCTGCCCTAGGAGGACAAAAGTGTATAACGCAGTGGTCCTCAGCTCGCTCCTGTACAGTTGCGAGACATGGACACTGTACCGGAAGCACATGAAGCAGTTGGAGCAATTCCACCAACGCTCCCTCCGGTCAATCATGAGGATCCGATGGCAGGACCGAATCACCAATCAGGAAGTCCTCGACAGAGCCAACTCCACCAGCATCGAAGTCATGGTCCTCAAAACCCAGCTACGATGGTCTGGACATGTCATCCACATGGACCCACAGCGAATACCAAGACAGGTATTCTATGGTGAACTGTCAGCTGGACTCAGGAAACAAGGCCGAAGAAAGAAAAGATTCAAGGATCAGCTAAAGTCAAACTTGGAAATGGGCTGGAATTACACCAAAGCAACTAGAACTCGCTGCCTCTATCAGAAGCAGCTGGCGAACCCACATTGACCATGCCGCCGCCACCTTTGAAGATGAGCGATGATGACGTCTTGCAGCTGCACATGAACGCCAACACCAGACCACAACTGCACCTCCCATAACAACTGGCGTCCCATGCCCCATGTGCCTCAAACTCTGCGCCTCAGCCTTTGGACTCCAAAGCCACATGAGGGTACACCGTAGATGAAACTGCACAAAGACAATTGTCATTCTCTGTCACCAAGAGACTACCATTAGAACTAGAACTAGAACTAATTATACCAAGTGGTTTCTTTCATTTTTCTCCAACTTTTAAAGATATGACCTTTTATATTTAGGTTGAGTATCCACTTGGAACTTCTTGTGAAATATTGTGTGAATTCCTAATTTAAGATCTACCCCTTTTTTAAAAATTGCTCTCCAGTTTTCCATTAGTTTTTGCAAAATAGAGAATTCCTGAGGTAGATTATATTCTTGGATTTATCATTGAGTTGCTGAATTCAGTTCTTTCTGATTCTTGCTCATCTTTTCTTTTCTGATGACCTATATTTCTGTTTTATCATTGGTATTATTTTGATGATTACTCTTTTGTAATATAAGTTGACATATAGTAATTCTATGCTCCATTCATTGTCACTTTTTAAAAATTAATTCCTTTGATATTCTAGGATATTTGTTCCTCCAAATGAATTTGGTTGCTATTTTATCCGGTTCTACAAATAGCTTTTTAGTTGTTTCTTTTGTATAGCACTAAAGTCAATAAAAAATAATTTAGTTAATACTGTCATTTTTGAGACTTCCAGGTAATCATGGCTGCAATCTAGACGCCACACGCTTCCTCTCCCCGGCACTGAACGAAATAGACTACATCAAAGGAGCATAAAAATCACCTTTGGAGGAACAGAAGGACACCCCAGTACTCCCAGTACTCCACAGAGGCGAAGGTACATGGGGCTTGAACATTTCCACACTAAAATAAGAAGGAAAAACTTGCACAGAAAAGTGAACTGAGCCACCCTTACCCCACCCCACCTCCCCCACTAAACCAGAGTGAGCTACCTGAGTGCTCACCGGGACAGCGAGTGAGTGGGGAACATCTCTGTCTGGGGGGGGGGGCACTCCAGGGTCCTTAGGATCTGGGGACTGCCAGGAAAAAACATCTCAGGGCGGTTTCACTGGAGAATCCAGCACTTCAGCGGAGCTGTACTTGGGGCGGCTGCGCAGAACATCTCCGCAGAACATCTCCGCAGAGCTAAACACCAGGGGCGGACCACACGCTGATTATCTGGGTGGAGCTGAACACCTGGGCAGTGTGGCTGTGATCAGGGACCCAGCGCTCTAAGAAACCTCGGAGGCTGGGAAGAACTAGTCTGAAGCAACCTAAATTCACAGAAAAATCGCCCATATAACCCAGATCCCAGACCAAAAAGGAAAGGGGAATAAAACCACCAAAGGGATAGCTCACATGGCCCAAAATCAAGCCTCCAGGAAGAATGGGAAAAAAGTGACTATTGAAAACTTTTATGGTGGAAGTACCCAAGGAAAAGAGGAGAATGAGGAGGAAATCCAAAAAAATTCAGAACACACCTCCCAAAATGGAAACTATCAACAAGCTCTGGAAGATCTCAAACTGGAGCTTACCCAAAAGATGGAAACCTGGAAAGAAAAATGGGAGAAAGAGATCAGCTGTCTGACAGATAAGAATGCTCAATTGGAAAAAGAACTCAAAGCATCCAATAGAAGGGCAGACAAGGCTGAAAAGCAAAACCAGTCCCTAACGACCAGAATTAAGCACCTCGAAGAAAGCGAGATGATAAAACAGCAAGAATCAATAAAGCAAACCCAAAAAATTAATGAATTAGAAGAAAACATAAAATATCTCACTGAGAAGGTCACAGATCTGGAAAACAGAGGGAGAAGAGAAAATCTCCGAATTATCGGTCTCCCAGAAAAACCAGAGATAAACAATAAACTCGATATTATGCTACAGGAGATTATAAAAGAAAATTGCCCTCACATTCTGGAGCAAGGGGGCAAAAAAAATAGAAAGGATTCAAAGAACACCTTCTATACTAAATCCCCAAAAGACAACCCCTAGGAATGTAATTGCCAAATTCAAGAGCTTCCAAGTAAAGGAGAAAATCCTACAAGAAGCCAAGAAGAAGAGCTTCAGATATAAGGGGGCTCCCATAAGGATCACACATGACTTAGTGGCTAACACACTAAGAGACCGCAAAGCATGGAACACGATATTTAGAAAGGCAAGAGAGCTGGGTCTCCAACCAAGAATCAACTACCCAGTAAAACTGACTATATACTTCCGGGGGAAAATATGGGCATTCAACAAAATAGAAGATTTCCAAGCATTTGCTAAGAAAAGACCAGAGATCTGTGGAAAGTTCGATATCCAAGCACAGAAAGCAAGAGAAACATGAAAAGGTAAATATGAAAGAAAGGGAAAAGGAGATAAAAATTATCTTTTTCTTTAAGTCAAACACTCTTCTATAAGGACTACATTTACATCAAATTATATATATTAATATGTGGGGAAAATGTTTTGTGTAACTCTCATGAATTGTATCATCATAAGAGTAGTTAGAAGAAACATGCATAGGGAAAGATTGGGGCATTAAGAAGATTTGGGGAAAGTGGGGGCAAAGAAAGGAAAAGGGAGGGGGGAACCGTCGATAATACTAAGATTAACTTCAAGAAATAGGGGGGGAATCAATAGAATAATCTTTCCCATATAAAGATACACATGGGAAGGGGAGGGGAAGAACTCTCATATGAGAAGGAGAGGAAGAGAGCTTGAAGTGGAATTACTTAAACCTTACTCTCAGTGAAATCAAATCTGAAAGGGAAGAACATCTAGATCCAGTGGGATCCTGAATTCTATCTTATCCATTAGGGCAAGAAAGAAAGGAAGATTAAGGAAGGGGAGGGGGAGGGAGTACAAAAAGGGAAGGAAGGAGAGGGGAGAGGGGAAGGGAGCATAAAAAGGGTGGGGCTAGAAAGGGAAGCATCTCAAAGGAGGGGACTAGTGGGACTGACCTAAAGTAAATCACTGATTCAAAAGGAGAAAGCTAAAGAAGAAAGGTCAGAACTAGGGGAAGATATCAAAATGCCAGCGAATCCACAAATAACAATCATAACTTTGAACGTGAATGGGATGAATTCACCCATAAAACATAGACAAATAGCAGATTGGATTAGAACCCAAAACCCTACCATATGTTGTCTTCAAGAAACACATATGAGATGGGTTGACACTCACAAGGTTAGAATCAAAGGTTGGAGTAAGACCTTTAGGGCCTCAACTGATAGAAAGAAGGGAGGAGTTGCAATCATGATATCTGACAAAGCCAAAGCACAAATAGACCTGATCAAAAGGGATAGGGAAGGTAAATATATTCTGCTAAAAGGGAGTATAGACAATGAGGAAATATCACTAATCAACATGTATGCACCAAATGGTATAGCATCCAAATTTTTAATAGAGAAACTAGGAGAATTGAAGGAGGAAATAGACAGTAAAACCATATTAGTGGGAGACATGAACCAACCACTATCAAATTTAGATAAATCAAACCAAAAAATAAACAAGAAAGAGGTAAAAGAGGTGAATGAAATCTTAGAAAAATTAGAGTTAATAGACATATGGAGAAAAATAAATAGGGACAAAAAAGAATACACCTTCTTTTCAGCACCACATGGCACATTCACAAAAATAGATCATACACTAGGTCATAGAAACATGGCACTCAAATGCAGAAAAGCAGAAATAATAACTGCAGCCTTTTCAGATCACAAGGCAATTAAAATATTGATCGGCAAGGGTACATGGAGACCCAAATCAAAAATTAATTGGAAATTAAATAACATGATACTCCAAAATCGGATAGTTAGAGAAGAAATCATAGAAACAATTAACAATTTTGTTGAAGAAAATGACAACGGCGAAACATCCTTTCAAACCTTATGGGATGCAGCCAAGGCAGTACTTAGAGGAAAATTCATATCCCTGAGTGCATATATTAACAAATTAGGGAGGACAGAGACCAAGGAATTGGAAATGCAAATCAAAAAACTTGAGAATGAACAAATTAAAAAACCCCAGAAGAAAACCATACTAGAGATCCTAAAAATTAAGGGAGAAATTAATAAAATAGAAAGTGACAGAACTATTAAGCTAATAAACAAGACACGAAGCTGGTACTTTGAAAAAACAGACAAAATAGACAAAGTACTGGTTAATCTAATTAAAAAAAGGAAAGAAGAAAGGCAAATTAACAGCATCAAGGATGAAAAGTGGGATCTCACCTCCAATGAAGAGGAAATTAAGGCAATCATTAAAAACTACTTTGCCCAACTATATGGCAATAAATATACCAACCAAGGTGATATGGATGAATATTTACAAAAATATAAATTGCCTAGACTAACAGAAGAAATAGTTTTCTTAAGTAATCCCATATCAGAAAAAGAAATCCAACGGGCCATCAAAGAACTTCCTAAGAAAAAATCCCCAGGGCCTGATGGATTCACCAGTGAATTCTATCAACCATTCAGAGAACAGTTAATCCCAATACTATACAAACTATTTGACATAATAAGCAAAGAGGGAGTTCTACCAAACTCCTTTTATGACACAAGCATGGTACTGATTCCAAAACCAGGCAGGCCAAAAACAGAGAAAGAAAATTATAGACCAATCACCCTAATGAATATAGATGCAAAAATCTTAAATAGGATACTAGCAAAAAGACTCCAGCAAGTGATTAGAAGGGTCATCCACCATGATCAAGTAGGATTTATACCAGGGATGCAGGGCTGGTTCAACATTAGGAAAACTATCCACATAATTGACCACATCAACAAGCAAACCAACAAGAACCACATGATTATCTCAATAGATGCAGAAAAAGCCTTTGATAAAATACAACACCCATTCCTACTAAAAACACTAGAAAGCATAGGAATAGAAGGGTCGTTCCTAAAAATAATAAACAGTATATATCTAAAACCATCAACTAATATCATCTGCAATGGGGATAAACTAAATCCATTCCCATTATGATCAGGAGTGAAACAAGGATGCCCATTATCACCTCTATTATTTGACATTGTATTAGAAACACTAGCAGTAGCAATTAGAGAAGAAAAAGAAATTGAAGGCATTAAAATAGGCAAGGAGGAGACCAAATTATCGCTCTTTGCAGATAACATGATGGTCTACTTAAAGAATCCTAGAGATTCAACCAAAAAGCTAATTGAAATAATCAACAACTTTAGCAAAGTTGCAGGATACAAAATAAACCCACATAAGTCATCAGCATTTCTATATAATTCCAACACAGCTCAGCAGCAAGAACTAGAAAGAGAAATCCCATTCAAAATTATCCTAGACAAAGTAAAATACTTAGGAATCTATCTCCCGAGACAAACACAGGATCTATATGAACACAACTACAAAACACTTTCCACACAACTAAAACTAGACTTGAACAATTGGAAGAACATTAACTGCTCATGGGTAGGACGAACCAATATAATAAAAATGACCATCCTACCCAAACTCATCTATCTATTTAGTGCCATACCCATGGAACTTCCAAAATTTTTTTTTTTACTGATTTAGAAAAAACCATAACAAAGTTCATTTGGAAGAACAAAAGATCAAGGATATCCAGGGAAATAATGAAAAAAAAAAATACAAAGGAAGGGGGTCTTGCAGTCCCAGATCTCAGACTATATTACAAAGCAGAGGTCATCAAAACAATTTTGTACTGGCTAAGAGACAAAAAGGAGGATCAGTGGAATAGACTGGGGGCAAGCAACCTCAGCAAGACAGTATATGACAAACCCAAAGATCCCAGCTTTTGGGACAAAAATCCACTATTTCATAAAAACTGCTGGGAAAATTGGAGGACAGTGTGGGAAAGATTAGGCTTAGATCAAAACCTCACACCCTACACCAAGATAAATTCAAAATGGGTGAATGACTTGAACATAAAGAAGGAAACTATAAGAAAATTAGGTGAACACAGAATAGTATACATGTCAGACCTTTGGGAAGGGAAATACTTCAAAACCAAGCAAGAATTAGAAAGAGTTACAAAATGCAAAATAAATAATCTGGATTACATCAAATTAAAAAGTTTTTGTACAAACAAAACCAATGTAATCAAAATCAGAAGGGTAGCAACAAATTGGGAAACAATCTTCATAAAAACCTCTGACAAAGGTTTAATTACTCAAATTTATAAAGAATTAAATCAATTGTACAAAAAACCAAGCCATTCTCCAATTGACAAATGGGCAAGGGACATGAACAGGCAGTTCTCAGCCAAAGAAATCAAAACTATTAATAAGCACATGAAAAAGTGCTCTACATCTCTTATAATCAGAGAGATGCAAATCAAAACAACTCTGAGGTATCACCTCACACCTAGCAGATTGGCTAACATGACAGCTATGGAAAGTAATGAATGCTGGAGGGGATGTGGCAAAGTGGGGACATTAATTCATTGCTGGTGGAGTTGTGAATTGATCCAACCATTCTGGAGGGCAATTTGGAACTATGCCCAAAGGGCGATAAAAGAATGTCTGCCCTTTGATCTAGCCATAGCACTGCTGGGCTTGTACCCCCAAAGAGATAATGGACAAAAAGACTTGTACAAAAATATTCATAGCTGCTCTCTTTGTGGTGGCCAAAAATTGGAAAATGAGGGGATGCCCTTCAATTGGAGAATGGCTGAACAAATTGTGGTATATGTTGGTGATGGAATACTATTGTGGTAAAAGGAATAATAAAGTGGAGGAATTCCATGGAGACTGGAACAACCTCTAGGAAGTGATGCAGAGCAAAAGGAGCAGAACCAGGAAAACATTATACACAGAGACTGATACATTGTGGTACAATCGAAGGTGATGGACTTCTCCATTAGTATCAATGCAATTTCCCTGAACAATCTGTAGGGATCTAAAAAAAAAAATACTACCCACAAGCAGAGGATAAACTGTGGGAGTAAAAACACCGATGAAAAGCAACTGCTTGACTATAGGGTTGGAGGAGATAAGACTGAGGAGAGACTCTAAATGAACACTATAATGCAAATTTCAACAACAGGGAAATGGGTTCGAGTCAAGAACACATGTGATAACCAGTGGCATCATGCGTCGGCTATGGGAGAGGGAAAGGCGGGGGGGGGGGGGGGGGGGGGAAGAGGGGAGGAAAAGAAAATGATCTTTGTTTCCAGTGAATAATGTATGAAAACGACCAAATAAAATAATGTTAAAAAAAATACTGTCATTTTTAAAATATTGGTACAACTAAATTGTGAACAGTTATTCCTCCAGTTTCCTTGAGCAAAATAAAAATGTTTTTATTTCTCAAAAAAATTGTTCACATTTACCTTTATGTAACTTTTGAGTTTTATCTTGGTATGGTAACTTTAAGATAACTTCTATATTTTTGTGATTTTATATGATATTTCTTTTTCTCTAATTATCTCTTATTTTAAGTTCTGTAAAGGGTGAATATTATGGTTGATCCTGAAAAAAAAAATCTAAATTTATATGGTTGCCAAGGGAAATCCCAAATAATAAAATACCCAAGTCAGCTGCCAAATTTTTTGGTGATTTAATTACAACAGGAGGAAGAAAATATTAGAGGGAGAGAGAGAGAGAGGGAGAGAAGGAAAGGAGATTAACTCAGAATCACTCTGGCTCAGGCTGAGCCAAAGCAGACGTTAAGGCCTTGGAAAGCCAAGGCAGAGAAAGGGGTTAGTTCTTATCACTAATGTGACCAGTCTGAAGGAAATCTGTCTCTAGGGCTCCTCCAAACTCAAGCTCCAGGATCAAACTGAACTCTAGCCCTCTCCACAGGAAGTCACAAGAACTCCAGAGGCTGTTCTCTACCTTACTTCCTGCGTCTCACATGTGCCAATGGTGGCTCAAGATTGACTTAGGACAGCCCAGAGGTCTGTCCATTTTTTTGCACACTTCTGTTGAAGGCCATCTCCTCAGATAATTAAATCTTGAGTTTAATGCAGACGTTCCTAATCTTGTTAAACTAAGAAGGGAGGAGAAATGTAGTTTCCAAGACCTGATTCTGTTATTCCAATTATCTCTATTATTATTGATCAGGAAATAGCTAAATCAGATCTTCTAAAGAATGGTCTGATTAGAGTGGAATAGTTTTGAAATTCACAGTTCATATATAGAATTGGGGGTGATTTTATAGATTTGTTTTGTATCCTGCTCTAGGCTCTTAAGCTACCATCCCAATCTGTACTCAAATGAGCAGGTCATGGCGTTTCTCTAATGTCATTTCTCTCAAGCCCCCATCTAGTATGCTCCTCTTCCATTATCTAAACAATTGATAGCTCTTCAATATTTATTAGCCAATTAACATTAGCTAGCTTTTACAAAGGGATATTTGCTGAAAAAAATAAAGGAGAGACAAAAGTATCACCACATCCTCCCCATAACCCAGATAGATTTTTGTCCTTGGTCCTTGGGAAAATCCACTCAGACTTAAACTGATTGCTACAAAGCATTCCCCCAGAAAATTCACTTCTGGATACAGCACAGCTGATGGAAGAGTCAATTTCTTGCTTAGAAATATAGTGTCTCGGGGGCAGCTGGGTAGCTCAGTGGATTGAGAACCAGGCCTAGAGACGGGAGGTCCTAGGTTCAAATCTGGCCTCAGACACTTCCCAGCTGTGTGACCCTGGGCAAGTCACTTGACCCCCATTGCCTAATAAATAAATAGATAGATAGATAGATAAATGAATGAATAAATAAATGAATGAATGAATAGATAAATAAATAAATGAATGAATGAATGAATAGATAAATAAATGAATAAACAAACAAACAAATGAATGAATGAATGAATGAATAGATAAATAAATGAATAAACAAACAAACAAATAAATGAATGAATGAATGAACAAATAAATAAATAAATGAATGAATAAATAAATAAATAAATGAATGAATAAATAAATGAGTGAATGAATAAATAAATAAATGAATGAATGAATGAATAAATAAATAAATAAATAAATAAATAAAAAATAAATAAATGAATGAATGAATAAATAAATAAATAAATAAATGAATAAATAAATAAATAAATGAATGAATAAATAAATAAATTGCCAAGTCTATACACTTTTGGCCTTAGTCACACAGGTCACACCCCCGAACTGACTCCTTTCTGTGTGCACAGCTGCTGAAGCTACTGGCAGATTCTGCTTTGGACTGCAGCTGTCGAATCTAAAGTGCTGTCAGAACCTTCAGACAAGGAAAAACAAAGACAACAAGGACAGAAGAAACTGTACCTTCAGTCACATAGTAGTTCAGGTAGAAAGATAAGGCAGCCTCAGTAGCACCTGCCATTTCCAATGCTATCACCTTTTCTCTCCACCCAAAGGCAAACACTATTCCTTCTGTTTTCTTACTTGAAAGCCACCAGGGAAGAAAGAGATTGCATCTTTGATAGACATACTCAGTTCCAGCTCCACAGCCAATTAAAAAGCTTTTCATCACCACATAGAAAGCAGATAGGAAACAGCCATGTATACTCTGTATTGCAGAGAGTCCCTTCATTTTGTATTTATGGAATCATGCTGACCAAGGCTTTATATAGAAAGGCAAAGAATATATGATTAAAGGCATGGGATCTCGTTTACCAGTCTTCTCATTACAACATAAATTCTTAAGTCAAAGCAGAAATAAAATTAAGAAATCTTAGGGAAAAAAATTATGCTTCTCTTATTTCTGTTGGAAAGAAAAAAATCTTGACTCTGCTGTTCCTACACTGGAAAAGAAGAATTCTCTCACTCTTGCATAAATCTACAGAGGATTTCCCAATTTGTTTAAGCAATCCCCATTTTAATCCTCATTAGTGCTTCCATTTTCTAAATGATTGTATTATGGATGTGAAGATTAAATTTAACTCTTCCTGATTGTGAAGATTAAACTGTAACCCCAGCCTATTTTTAGATTTAATCACCAAAAGTGTAAACACCCTACTTAAAAGTTGAGTGGGGATATCTGTCCATTTTTATATCTAATCACCAAAAGTGTAAACATCCTACTTAATCATTAAGTGAGAGGTCTGTGACCCATGTGTGCTGTAGTGGGTGACAAACAGAATTAAACTAACTGCCCCTGAGCAGTCTTAAAGCAAAGCTTCAACTGTTATTGGTAGCTGTAAAATTAGGGGAATGCACAGGAAGTGACACAAAAGAAAATGTCTTTAAAAGGGAGTTGTAACTCCCTTTTAAAAGGGAGTTCCTGAGTGAGTCCTATTTGGAGTTCTTCATTCTTTGGAGTAGAGGCTGGTGGAGAATATGCTGACTGGATTTGAGACTCTGTTACTGGTGAGGCTGTTCTAAAATCTCTTCCTTTGGACTGGCATGTGGTGAGTGAAAAGCTGACTCTTAACTGTTGGATTGAAAAAACTAGCCTCAGGAGAAACATACCTCTTGAGAGGGACTTCCCCAAGTCCTTGGCTTTGCCAAAGCCTAAGAACTAACTCTCCCTGCCCAGGTTGAGCCAGGGGCCCGGAGTAAATTACTTATTGCTTAGGCTAGATATCTTACCCTATCCTCTCTCTGATTTTCTTACTTCACTCTTTCTATATTTGTAAATAAATTATACATAAATCTCTTTGGAATTAATATAAATTCCTGGTGACCCTATTCTTAAATAATCAGTCTAACCCTTTTTATATAATTAACCCTTTTTTCCCTTACATAGGGGAAAATATTTCATGAATCCTAGAATCCTTCACCCAAGAATATAAATCTAGTTGCATCATAAAGAAACTCAAATTTCTTGCATATCTTCTCATTAACAATTAAAATATAAATGGTTTGGTTCAGTAAGCATTTATTAAGACTCTATTACTGGAGGTTAGTCACAACAAAAATGAGAAATTAACTCAAGTTTTGGGAGAAAAAAATAAAAACAAAGTCCACCAGCATAATTCTTTAGGCTTAAAGTTTAAAGTGCTATAAAAATATTGAGGGAAGTAATCCTTGGATTTATAGATGAATAGGAGTTGTCTTTTTTTCCTTCTTTTTCCTCCACTCAAAAACATTTTGAGAGTTGAGGAAGAAAATTTTCATTTGTTCCACAGCTCTGGAGAGTTCATTATTGTCTGCAGATCAGGAATGGGAGAATCAAGGCATCACTACTATGTAACTACAATGATATCAGTCATTTGGGAACAGAAAAAAAGGATCTTGAAGGTTCAAGTTTCTCTATGGCAAAAATCAATCTTATGTTTTATTTTAAATAAATGAATTGAAAACACATAAGAAACTCCCCCAAGAGTGCTGAATTCTATTTGGCATCTTCCACGAAACTTTGTAATTGTAATAGGGTAGTTCAGGACCAATATTAGTTGATTAAAATAATTAACAATCTATTTTTTCCTACCATCCCAGGAGCATTCTTAACTAAAGCTCTGAGGGAAAAGAACCTTGAAATAACTCAGATAATTCAAATGGAAGCATTTTGATGTAAGAAAGGTATTGCATTCAAACTCCTAAGGAGAAGAAAAGGGCAGAAATTCCTAAATTCAAGTTACTACAACTGGATGGAGAATTGATGATGACCAAAATTTTCTATACAATTCAAATGAAACATTGAGTGCTAAGTTTTAGCCTCCTGAACAAAAAGAACTAAAGGAATAATCTTATATATATTCAACTTTCGGGCTGAAAATTAACCAGTCCTTGGATAAAGCCCTAGAATGGATTCCAGAAAGCCTTACTGCTAATCCAGCTATGCCCAATTTAGTCTGTGACCTTGGACAAGTTACTTACAAGTCATTCTAATGCCGATATCCTGTAGCTACAAAATTCAGATAAGCAGGAAAAAAATATTACACCACAGGGATACTACCAGACAGTTGGAAAATTGATGTAGAAAGACAAGGTAAGAACAACAAAATGAATTGACATTTAATGGCTGTGTCTATGAAGTCCTTAAAGCTAAAGGTGCATATCATGCCTGATTATCCTATTCATAGGGAGTAGTATTCTATCTCATTTATTTCCCTCACTTTATACATCATATGAACTCAACAAACTCTAAAAGAACAAAGAAAATTCTACAGAATCTGAATGCTATAAGTATATTTTGTTATGTATCCTATATTACAGAATATATGTCATATTACAATATTGTTTAACTGCATATGAAAAAAACCCTATATGCTAAATTCTTGTCTCTAAGTGGAATAAATTTATACTTTCCATTTTAACTGGAAAATGTGTGAATTTCCAATTAAGCATATTCTTATATCTTTATAATCCTTCTAAGTTGCAGGGTAAACTTTTTTATATTCCTCTTTGCATGGTTTGTATATATTTAGCGCTAGAACTTTTGCAGCTGTTAGAAGAACAGTACAACCAATTTGAACATAGACAATGGAGCATAGCTCTTCAGAAATATCAAGTATGGGAATCACAGAACACACATGTACAGGATTTTTAAAAATACTGTATAGAATTCATCATATAGGTAAAGTCCCATGATAATGCAGCTCTTCTTCCTTCTATCAATACTAATAATGATGATAATATATAATTATTAAGTACCTACTACTTGCTAAGCACGTTACAAGTGGCATTAAATTTGATCCTGGCAACAACCCTAGGAGGTTCATACTGTTATTATCTCCATTTCACAGATGAGAAAATGGAGGTAGCCAAAGGTTAAATAATTTGCCCAAGGTCATATAGCTAGTAAATATATTCAATGTACAAAGTAGCATAGCTGTTTATTTATTTATTTTCCATACATACAAAAAATCCTCAAACAGAAAAGATTCCTAAGTACGTGCTGAAAAGTACTTAAAATGGGAAATTGTTACTATACTGTTATATTCTCCTTAAGGAGAGGTATCGGAATCCAAGGAGGTAAGGAGTCTGAGGAGACTCATGGGATTACTAAATGGACAATTTTCATTCACCTAAGATCTCAAGAGCTAAGTGACTCTGCGGACAGAGCACTGGAGTTGGGAAGATTTGAGTTCAAATACGGTCTTAGACAACCACTAGCTATGTGACCCTAGACAAGACACTTTATTTACCTTAATCCACTGAATCAGAAAATTCAAACCACTCCAGTATCTTTGTTTGACTAAGTGGATAGGCCACCAAGACTAGAGTGAGGAAGACTTCAGTTCAAATCCAGTCTCAGACACTTACTAGTTATGTGACCCTGAACAAGTCACTTAACTGTTTGCCTCAATTCATCATCTGTAAAATGATCTGAAGAAGGAAATAGTAAAACACTTTAGTATCTTTGCCAAGAAAATCCCAAATGTGGAGCACAAAGAGTCAGAAACAATTGAACAATAATTACATATGTATCAGTTCTCCAAGCAACTCACAGATCCAGATCTTATAGCAAGTCAGGGAATGGCTGGGGCTTTCTTAGTCCTTTCATGCACAGTGTCTTTCCGGCAGTGGTTTTCTCCCCGAGAAGTTGTTTCAGAATCACTTCCTACTGACCAAATCATCTGTAAACCACTGAAACTTATGAGATTACCAACAAACTTGGACATGTCCATTTTTCAGAATTATTGTTAATAATCAGAGCTCAGACAAACACAAAACTGAAGAAGCAATCCAGGTTTTGAGGCCCAGTTAAAAGTCCATTCCCACTACCCATTTACCAGAAATCCAAGGAAAAGTTGGTGTTGGCTACAACAATAAAAGGACCCACCTCAAAAGAAAGCAGAAGTCATGACTTCTCCTTATAAGCATATAATATGAAATTATATAATTATAAAACAAAGTAAGTGGTTCTTCTTGATTCATTTGTTGTTGTCTAATCATTTTCATTTGTATTCAACCCTTCATGACCCTTCCTGGGTTTTTCTTGGCAAAGATACTAGAGTGATTTACCATTTCCTACTCCATCTCAATTTACAGATGAGGAAACTGAGGCAATGTTAAGTGACTTGCCTAGGGTCACACAGATAATAAGTCTCTGAAGCCAGATTTGAAATCACAAAGGTAATTCTTCATGACTCTAGACCCAGGACTGTGGAGAAGAGAGAAATTACAAGAAAATGCAACAAGACAAGAAGCTGAAGATTGACCATCTGTCAATCAAATGAAGATTCCATTTGGAATGTGACTGGGAAACAGTTGGAGGCAAAAGCCAACTGCTGGACTGGATTTGAAGGTCTTTGGGCTTTCTGGCTGATGTGAAGGAAGAAGCTGGTTTATATCTGGAACTTGGGATAATCAAGTTGGAGGTGACCTGGATGATTTGAAGGCAGAAAGAAGGACAATAGTCCATATATCTCTCTGACTGACTGTTTCATGCTAGTGACTAATTTGCCATTTCTCTCAATATCCTCCAACCTAAGACTCACTGTAGACTATAGAGAAACCTCCAACCCTCTTACCTCCATTCTCCACCCTTGACCTGTTTTCCCCAATAAGCCCTTACTTGAGATAAAGACAAGAAAAGAGTTATTACCTCTGAAACTTCGCAGCTCACCCTGAGTAACTTAGAAGGAGGATGAAGAAGAAAGGAGAAAGGGAAACTGTAGGGAAGAAGAGAGGAGGAAGGGAGATGGGAAGGGGAAGGAAGGGAGGTATAAAAAAAGGAGGGTAGGCAAAAGAAAGATAACTAACTACCTGATCCATTAGTTATCTAGTATACCATCAAAATATACCCTCCAAATACCATCTATTACAATACTCTTTCCACTATACATCTAGTTTCCCCTTGATTCATTTCCAATCACCTTAACCCACTCCCTTCTTTGTCATGAGATCAAGGAACAAACCAGGAGATACTGCTCACCCATATCTTTGGGAAGGACCCAGAGTCCATCTCCCCAGAAGAGACCTAAGCACATGACCAAGTGTCACACAGAAATGTGCCAATCCAACCCGTCTCTATCCCCACCAACAATCTTACAAGGTAAGTATTATGAATATTTTTATCTTGTTTTTGTTGATTTCTTTCTGTTTTTATATCAATTTTATTTCTAAATATTTCCCTTTTCCTTTTCTCAGGCAACTAGAGGGTGAAGTAGATAAAATGCTAGAACTGGAGTCAGGAAAATCTGAATTCAAATCCAGCCTCGGATACTTAATAGCCATGTAACCCTGAACAAATCACTTAACCTGTGTTTGCCTCAGTTTCCTCATCTGTAAAATGGGATAATAATAACACCCACTTGCCAGAATTGAAAGGATCAAAGGAGGTGATATTTGTAAAGAGCTTAGCAGAGTGCCTGGCATATAGTAGGTGTTTAATTTATGCTTCTTCCCTTCCCTACCTACTGAACCATGAATCCTAAAAAAGATTTTCAAAACAAGACAAAAAGGCATCCAAGTGAATCAACACATCAATTGTGTTTGATAGTATTTGCTCTGCAGATATTTCCTGGATTTTATAAACGAGGAAACTGAGACTGAGAAGAAAAAAGTAGCTTGGCCATGGATACATAACTAGTAACCGTCTGAGATACTCCAAGCCCAGTCACTGCAGTATCTAACTTTTAATATACTTCTTTGTTGTAAAGTAATTCAATGTGTGGCAAATATCCATTGAAATAATGTTTCATTGACTTGATCAGGCAGACTCCATGGATAAATAGGACTAGAAAAGAATGGTGTTCTCTGAAAGAAAAGCTTGAACTAACTAACAACATGGGAGACCTAGAATACTCAGAGTGTAATGTAGTAGAGAGAGGACTGGATTCAGTAGACAAAAATCAAAGGATCATAGATTTAGATTGGGAAGGGACCTAAGATATCATCTAGTTTTTCTCAGTGAACTTTGACTTTCTGAGCCTCCATTTTCTCATCTGTTAAACAAGGGGGTTTGGACAAGATGAACTTAAAGTTTCTTTCAGCTCTAAATCTATGATCCCATTGTTTTTACTTCAGACCAGGGCAATGTTTGACATATAGAAAACATTCAATAAGTCTGATTGAATAACTGATTTGATTACAATCTTGTGATATTAGAGCAGCTAGATGACACAGTGGGTAGAATGCAAGGCCTGAAGTTGAGAAGACCTGGGTGACCTCAAATGTGACCTCAAGATACCTCCTAGCTGCATAACCCTGGGCAAGTCATTTAACCCTGTTTGCCTAGCCCTTGCCCTTCTGTCTTAGAGTTGTTATTTAAGACATAAAGTAAGGATTTTTTAAAAAATAATATGACAGGAATAATCATACCTTATTATGATTATTATGAAGAAAGCACTTTGTAAACTAACATTAACTTTGACACAAGGATTTGAACAAGATTCTACTTCCATAAATTCAATTCAGCAAAGGTTTGTTGAGCCCCTACTGCATAGATCCATGCACTGAGAGGTATAAAAAGATAAACTGTAATCCAGGTTTTCAAGTACTTTCCAATCCTTACAATTCAGTAGGGCAGAATTGTTTGAGCTATTCGTGTATGTATGAATATAATGAGATTGAACAAGTACCTACAGTATAAAGAAAGAATTCATATAGAAATATGAATTCACAGGAGAACAAGATTACTTTCAATTAGTTTGGGGTTGGGAGAAGATGCAAAAAAGCTTCATATGGATGCCTTTTAACTGTGTTTTGAAGGTTAGGTTTCATTAGGAAACAGAATTAAGTAAAGATAATGGGATGAGAATGTGTAGGGAAAAGCAGGTTTTGGTTGGAAGGCATGCTAATAGGCATCTAGCAAGTTGGGTTAGAAAAGGTGAAACTGCTCTCCCCATACAACAGATACCTCAAACAAGTTCCTCGAATTGAATTCAAGGGTAGGTCAGAAGCAAAGATAGTAGGTCCTTAATGGAAAACGAGGGAGCTTGGACTTGGTTCCTAGGTCCTGGGGAGTCATTAAAGGCTTTTGGCCAATGGAGTAACATGATCAGAGCTGTATTTTAGAAAAGGAAAGCTTCTACAATATTATCATCTATCTCATCCACTGTTGTCTCCTTTTCTTTTTGCCTTACATCTTTCCAATCATCAGGGTCTATTCCAATGAATCCTGTCTTCCGTTTATGTGGTCAAAGTATTTAAGCTTCAGCTTCAGTATTTGGCCTTCCAAAGGATACTCTGAATTAATTTAAGTATTTACTGATTTGTTTTCCTTGAGTTCCAAGGGACTCTCAAAAGTCTTCACCAGAACCACAATTCAGAAGCTTAGATCCTACAGCACCCAATTTTCCTTATAGTCCAATTCTCCCAACCTTACTTTGCTAAGGTAAAGAACTTTAACTATATGTACCTATGTCATCAAGATAATGTCTCTACTTTTTAGCATGCTGTCCAGATTTGCCACAGTTTTCATTCCAAAGAGTAAGCATATTTTAATCTCATGGTTGCAGTTGCCGTCTATAGTGATCTTTAAACCCAAGAATATAAAATCAGACTCTGCTTCCATTTCTTCTCCATTTGCCAGGAAATAATGGGACTATTTATCAAGATCTTAGTGTTTTGTTTTGTTTTTTATGTTAAGCTTCGATTCAGCTTTTACACTATTCTCTTTAATCCATAGCTGAACTTTCTTCAGCTTTGGCCCAGCTGCTTCATCCGTACTGAAGCTATTTGTAGTTGTCTTCTTCCCTTCTCCAGTAGCATATTGGATATCTTCTAACTGAAAGGACTCATCTTCCAGTGTCATATTTTTTTTTAACATTTTGATAATATTCATTGGGTTTTCTTGGCAAAAATACTGGTGAGGTTTCCTATTTCCGTTTCAGTGGATCACCTTTTATCACAACTCTCTACTTGTTCCTCTTGTGTAACCCTGCAGAATACATCACAGTTTCACTGAGTTGTGCAAGTACCTCTGCCATATCAAGTCAGCATTCCACAATTTGATCTCTTCTAGTGCTACTTCATGATAGTTCTACTACACAATATTCTTTAACATGGGAAACAGAGTCCTCTACCCTGTATATAGCCAAGGGAAGCTATGAACAATCACTAGGAGAAAATCTCTCTCTCATTCTCCCCCCCCCCCTCAGTTTCTTCATATGTTAAATGTAGATAATTGTATCTGTGCTAATTACCTCACAGGTTTATTGTGGGGTTTTATTTGGTAGAAAAGTGCTTTGTAAATTTTAAAACAACATAAACAAAGTTTACCTTTTGCTCTTGTTACTACTATGAAGTTGGAGGACAAAGAGAAGAAAAGGAAAGAGGGAAGAAGGTTTATGTCAATCTCAATCTTTGGATAAATGGATGAATAGAATTAAAGGGTAACATTTTTTCTTTAATGTACCAAGGGAAATATATGCCTCACCTTCTCTGATGCTACCAAGGTAAAGAATTGAATGCAAAATTAAGATAAAAACAACTTGCTAAAATATAAGGATCATAGGATATCAGAGCAACAAAGGATCTTCTAAATCATCTAATCCAACCCTGTTATTTTATACATGAGAAAGCTGAGTCTCAGAAAGGTTAAATGCCTATCTCAAGGCCAACATAATAAATATGATACAATAAGTATTCATTAAGTTCTACTATGTGCCCAGGAGAAAGAAAGAAAAGAAAGAAAGAAGGATGGGGGGGGGGGTGAAGGAAGGAGAGAGGAAGAATCTTTGACTAAAGATGTTCAACTGGAAATGAGGTTACTAGAAATCTACAACTGGAAATCTACTCCTAAGGCAGCCTATGTCTCTTGTGAATAAGCCTAATTGTTAGAAGTCATTCTTAACACTATCTAAATTTGCCTCTGCAACTTTTACCTATTGCTCCTCATGTTGCCATTCAGTGCCATCCAGAACAAGTTGAATTTTTCTGCCTCATGACATCCTTTTAAATATTTGAAGACAGCTATCATATTCTCCTCTGAGTCTTATCTTTTCCGGGCTAAATATCCCCAGATTCCTGAAGCAATTGTTACATGGCATGAATTTTATATGAACAACAATGAAGTTTATAAATATCCTTTCTAAAATGAGGAACACAGGCCTAAAAATAATACTCTACATATTATCTGACAAGGAGAGAATACAAAAGGTCTGTCACTTCCTTATGTCTAGAAAATCTGTCTCTCTTGATATAACCTATAAACCAGTGAGCATTTTTAAGTACACACTATACAGTAGGCACTACTTAGGTGTTAAGGACAGAATACAAAAATGAAACAGTTTCTGATCTCAAAGTGTTTACATTTTATTTGGGTAAACAACAGTAACGATGTCAATCTTCCCAGCGATCTCTTTTTAAAGAGACCCTTAAATCATTTGACTTCTCAAAGCCAGAATCCAGAAGAATCCTCAACCAAGTTCTAACCACCAACATTCATCATAGTTAATCATTTTCCACACCAATTAGGAGAGTCCTTATGAAAGTGCTCCAGGCTTGACCCTGGGCTAACACACTCCCCTATGCTAATTTTTTTTCAGTGCCTTGCAAAAATAAACAAGAGCAAGTTTGAAATCTGTTAACTATATGGCATAAACCCCAACATCAGTGCTTTAAAACAAGAAGAATGCTCACTAGAAATTCCAAGATGCAGATGTAGGGAGCCTAGGATCCCATTAGTTTTCTTGGTTATCATATCATCCTATTAAATCATTGCTTGCATTCCAATAAAACTCCCAGATCTTTTTCAGATTCTCTGTTGAGTAGTCATTCCTCCACACAACCCAAACTCCAGTATTTATAAAGTTGATTTTCATCCTAAGAATGACTACATTAAATTCAGTTAAATTTTGAACTATTCAGCTTACTGCAGTGTTCTAGCCACTTAAAAAAAAAAATTCTGATTCAGTCCCTATAGTATATTAACTAATCCTCAAAATTTTGTAGTAATAGCACTAACCAAAAACAAGTTGGAAATAATAGATTAACCAGATTGAATATAAATAGAGGAAACCTATGCAGGAGATGATGAAAATTTGAGGACATTGAGGGATCAAGATTCTTCAAGATATCTAAAAGTTGAGCAATAATAAGGTAGAAAAAACTATGAATGCCATTAATTAATATCCACAAAAGTTGAGCAAAAATATATCAATAAACAGCAATCCATAAATGTTTGATTAGTTTTAGAAAATCTTTGAGAATAATTTACTTAAGTATTAAGTACATCCTGAATGATAGCATAAGAAATGCTCATAAAGGACATTCTATACCGGATAAGATCTTTATAGTCACACAATTGACTGAAATACGATTGATAAGAGTGTGGGTCTTGGGATACAGAAGCCCTAAATCCAGATCCTGCCTCCTTCTTATCTATGTGACCCTGAGTAAGTCACTTAATTTTTATCTGCTTCAGTTTCCTCATCTGTGAAATGGGGATAGTAATAGTGTCCAATTCACAGAATGGTTGTGAAGATCAAATTAGATAATAGTTATAAAGCACTTTCTAAAACCTTGAAGCATAATATCAGTGCCAACTGTTACTACTGAGAAAAGCAGAGGATACAAATCTCTGTACTTATTTTTTACTATGTAAAAACAATTGATGTGATAGAATTAAATACAAGCTGGAAGGCTCCCCTCCAAGAATGTATCACCCAAATATGTTAAGATGTAAAAGATTCCCTGATAAATATAGCTGATATAACTATTTGCTATCAAGCAAAGTAAAAAATATACATATACTTACTGACATGGGCACTGTACCCCAGAAACCCAGGCGAACTATTATCAGGGAAACTCCCTTGCTTTGCCTCCTCCAGACTCCGAATTTAGAAACACCCAATGACCCCACCTAGGGTCCTGAGATATTTACCTTCTTTTGTCCTCTAGATTTAAGATGGACAAAGAGATGAATATTTAGGCCTCCAGGCAGACCCAAGTCAGATGACCACCTCATCCCACCAAATGCCTGAGTCACATCTCCACCAGGACATAGCATCTGTTGTAAAAAGGTATAAAAACCTCAGAACTGATGTCTGGGGGGAGGAGGGGAGAACAGCCTTTCCTTTCATGCTGTCCTCCCAAGGAACTGCTCCCCATCTTGCTGTTCCACCTTTCTATCCTCCTGGCCACTCTCAACATTACTTTCTAAATTAATCTCTTTTTTTGTTTTTAAGCTAAGTTTTGGAGTCTTGCATGTTTGCAAAAGGTATCCTTCCCACCCATAACATTGCCAAGAAAGTTTTCTACTTTCATAACAGGTGGCCTAGCTTAGAGCCCAAATGGAAAGTTTTTTTTTTTTAATTTTTAATTTAATTTAATTTTAATTTAGAAGTTTTTAATCTCTTTGTGTATCATGGAACCTTTGGGGGATGTATGTAGTGAAGCCTATTGATCTCTTCTCATAATAATATTTTTAAATGCATAAAATACGTATTTTTAAAAACAAATTCACCTGCCCCAGAATGAAATATGGTAAGATACTCCACATCTTCCTATAAGTGAATGATAGTATGGCAATTTCAAGCCCCAAACATGTTGAAAACTTTTTCTCTATTCAACTGCTAGCTCAACTGCTACCTTCTCTTAAAAAATAAGATACAAGGGGAAATAATCCAGATTGTTGGTGGGAGAGCTTTGCTTTAGATAGAAAAGAGGAAATAATTGTCCAATAATAAGTCAGTTCAGAAATAAAAGTTAAGAGCAGGGAGCTCTTTGCTGGAAATAGAACTTAAGAGCAGGGAGTTCTTTGCTGGGAGTAGGCAGGAGAAGTGATGTGGAGTACTGTCAATGGCAGAAGGGGCACCAGGAAAATATTCTCTTTAAAATAGGATACTAGCCAGATTCCAGGGGAACAAACAAGATCAAGATTTGATGAAGAGAAATTCCAACCTGAAACCAAGAGATTATATTTGAGAGAGAGAGAGAGAGAGAGAGAGAGAGAGAGAGAGAGAGAGAGAGAGAGAGAGAGAATGGATAATGGAGTGTTCTGTATCTGTCTCCTGAGATTAAGATACAGAAGACAGGAAGGCAGGAACAGAAGGGCAGAGATGAGAAAAAAACAATTTTCAAAACCTAGGATAAAGAATGAAAGCTCTTTCACTTGAAATTAGAACAAATCGAACAATATTCAATTCTACAAATATATTGGACACTTATGAAGGATTGTGTACAAATATGTATGTCAATGAATTTATAGTCTATATGAGGAGCTATGACATATATAAATTGCTAAAATTTTAAAAATCCAATGTTACCTGTTCATGATAGAGTCTCATAACATCAAATATTATATGAATTCGGGTCTGAAAGAAATAAGTTAAGAAATAGGTAGCATAGTGTTTCAGAAAGTTCTGGGTTTGGATTCAACAGATGTTTCAAATTCTTGGTTTGCTATGTACTTTAGAAACTATTTCCCCTCTCTAGGCCTCAGTTTGTTCTTAAAAAAGGAGTTGAGGGGAAGGGGGTGGGCAGATTTCACTAAGGATTTGAATATCATAGTAGGTCAGAAAAATATAAAATCCTTGAGGGTGAGGACTGGTTCATTCTTATCTTTGAATCTCCAGCACTTTTCACATAGTAGCTGCTTAATAAATGTTTATTTAAAGGATGATAGAAATTAAGATAGGAACTAAATGGTTCCCAGAAATCCCAGAAAGATTACAAGCAGAAATGCATAAAGTATGTGGTGGAGTGGGGAGCAGTTATATCAAGGAACATTCTATGTAAAGAAATAGTTTAAATAAAGATCTGGAGAGGGAAAGGAGCAAGGCAAGTTCAGGAAAAATAGGTACTATGATATGGATGGAGCACAGAATATAAGAAGGGGTACAGTGGGAGATAAGACTGAAAGGTGAGTGTCCAATTTCGTGGGGGAGGGACAGGGAGAGTTTGAATGCTTTTATCATGTCCTTAAGTAGCAGCAGAACTGGGACTAGTATGACTTTTGACCCAATATTCTTTGTACAACAGCTTTAGCACAGATGAATGAGTATATATGTTGATCTTTCTTCCTTTGCTAGTTTTCAGCCAAAACCCATAGCCTGGAGCAAAGGCCATGGAAAACCAGAGCATGGTGACTGAGTTTGTTCTAGTCTCCTTCCCTGTTCTCCAGGAGCTTCAAACTTTCCTCTTTGTGGTCCTCTTGTTAACATACATGCTAACCATAGCAGGAAACATTGTCATCATTTCCCTGATCTGGACTGATTATCGTCTCCATACTCCAATGTATTTTTTCCTCAGTAACTTATCTTTTTTGGACATTTTGTTCACCACTGTTATTGCCCCCAAGTTGTTGTCCTGCCTCCTTAATGACAGAAAAACCATCTCATTTGCAGGCTGCATCACCCAAACATATTTCTATTTCTTCCTTGGTACCGTAGAGTTTATTCTTTTAGCTGTAATGTCATTTGACCGCTATGTAGCTATCTGCAACCCACTGCGTTACACCATCATAATGAACAGCAGAGTCTGCCTTTTGCTAGTTCTGGGTTGTTGGGTAGGAGCTTTCCTATCAGTATTGTGTCCAACTATTGTGGTGTCCAGGTTGCCCTATTGTAACAAGGAGATTAGTCATTTCTTCTGTGACATCGCCCCTCTGTTACAGGTTGCCTGTATAGACACTCATCTCATTGAGATTATCAACTTCCTTTTGTCTTCCATGGTTGTCTTGAGCTCCTTGGTACTCACCATTGTATCCTATAGCTACATCATCTCCACCATCTTGCGTATCCCTTCAGCCCAAGGCCGTCAGAAGGCCTTTTCCACCTGTGTCTCTCACATTACAGTAGTTTCCATTGCATATGGAAGCTCCATTTTCATGTATGTGAGACCTAACCAGAGCTATTCCTTGGATTTTGACAAGGTAACTGCTGTCTTTACCACAGTGGTGACTCCTCTTCTGAACCCCTTCATTTATAGTTTGAGAAATGAAAAGGTAAAAGAAGTCTTGAGAGAGGCCATCAGCAAGATCATTTCCTTGCTCCCAAGAAGATCTTGATGTTGAATATTTGGGTCTTTTTTTTTAAGACCTTAAAAATATTTCATCTCTCCATTTCTGCTCTGTGTGAATTGCATTACTTCAGGTCCAAGAGCCTGAAACCATCCAGACAAGACAGAAGGGTCATCACATCAGTGGTGAGAGTCCAGAAAATTACTTCTAAATCTAGAGAATCTTTCTCAGACTTCTGTGCATAGAATGAACACTGGATAAGTATTTGTTGATTGACAGGAAATGAAACAGCTAGAAAATCTGTGCTTATTTGTAGACAGGAAAATCATAGGATCATAAGATTTTAGAGTTGAAAGAAACCTTAGAAATCATATAGTTCAGGAGTTCTTAACCTTTTTCGTGTCATAGTCCCCTTTGGCAGTCTGGTGAAGCCTGTGGACCCCTTCTCAGAATCATGTTTTTTAAATGCACAAAATAAAATACTTGAGATTACAAAGAAAACCAATTTATTTGTCACTTTGGGCTTCCTAGTAGTATTAAAATGTCCTGTCCTATAGATATTCCATGATGCAGCTCTTTGTATCCCATATTCTCATCTCCTATAAGTACTGGGGCTTGGCCCACTTGCTCCCTTCACATTGACTGCTACAATTGAATTAATATAAAACTGGCCCAACATCTATGAGACAGCTCCTTCTGCCTCTTTTCCATCATCCTACTACTGTCCCTGGGGAAAACAAAAAGGGAATACAGTGGATTGTGAGCCATTTTGCATTTTTATGTTTTATGGGTTGCTACAATCATAAAATTTGTTGCCATATTCTAATCTCCAACTGAGCTATATTGGTTCTCCATGTGTGGATTTAATATAAATTATACCCCTGTTCCTTTTGAAAACCCATTTTGGTCATAATCAACCCCCTGGCTCCCTAGAGTCCCAAAAGAGGTTTGTCCTTTGTCCCTGTGACTCCTGGCATCCAGAAGATTGGCCTCTGACCTGAACTGAGGTCATCTGTCCAATCAGAGAGACCAGAACGAGTGACAACAATGGCTTTATAAGAGAGTAAACTGAGGAAGGTAAAAGGTCTTTTGGGGCTTTTCAGCTCTTGATGCTCTTAGGCAGGACAATCTTCCTGATGAAATGGCTTTTGCTAGTGAGCAGAAACAAGAATGTCAAACTTAGATTAATTAGGCATGGCCAGATAACTGTGTCTCTTACTCCAACTTTTACCAAAAAATAATTATTAATTAAGTCTCTAGAAAATTTTAATCATAATATCCTGTAGTCTTTTTTTCTGACACTGTTTCAAAAGTTTATGCCAATTCCCCTTTCAAAAATGTAGAATCAATTCTTCCCATTTGTTTCATTCATATTTTAACTGTCCTTATTTTCAAAACCTCTGGGAGGGGGATATGAGAGAAGAATTCCAGAGAGAGTTGGAGAGAGTACATACAGTGGCAAGTAATGGTGGTAGCAGCATGGCAGATGGAGGATTCCTCCCAGGAAGCTGACTTCAAGTCTTATAGTGAGCAAAGCTTTTTCCTTTCCTGGATAATAATTTTATTTCTTAAGAAAATTCAGCAGAGAGTGCCTGAACTTTGACTTTTCAGAAAAACTACAAGAAAGTGAATCTCTTTTACTCTGTTTCTCCTTTTTGTTTTATTGCTCCAAGAAACAGTTGGTAAGATTCATTGCTGAGAATTTCTTTTTCTATTTAAAACTCTTGCTTACTGGTTATTTATTTTTATTACATTGGTTTACTAGATAAAGATAATTGTAACTGGAGAATCAGAACATTCTATGAATTCTATTTGCAAATATTTTTAACATGAGTTGTTTTTGTTTGGTTTTATTTTGTTTTCTTTTGCTGTAAAATAATTGAGACTTCTCTGAGACTTAACACCTTTATGGGGTAATTCATTATCTCCAGGCTTAGGGGTTGCTTTGTACCAGGGCCCTTCCTCTACCTAATAAAGAGATAGTAGAGATCTCAAAAGAAGTTAATTCCCTGAGTCACCAAAAGTAACAATGAGCATCAGAACAGGACTTTTTCTAGTACTGATATTGGACAAAGAACACTTTTAAGAAAATACTGCCACTATCTAATTCCAATTTTATATGTCTTTCCACTGCTTCTGTAACTTTTATTCTCTAGAATTGTGGTGCTCCATGATTCCTCCCTCAGTGAATATTGCTATTAAAGAATCATTCTCTCCATAATACCGAGAAATAAAGTGGAACAAGTAGTACTGGGTCTTAACTTTTAAACAATGTTCCTTCCTGTGACTACAAAACATCTAAATCTCTTATGTTCTTTTCTCCTGACTCAGGTAAGTCAATTCCGAGTTCAACAATATAGATCAGTTATCTGGGGGCAGCTAGGTAGCTCAGTGACTTAAGAGCCAAACCTAGAGATGAAACGTCTTAGGTTCAAATTTGGCCTCAGATACTTTCTAACTTGGCAAATCACCTGTCCCCCAATGCTTAGCCCTTATGGCTCTTCTGCCTTGGAACCAGTACATAGTATTGATTCTAAGATGAAAGGTAAAATAGGTCAATTATCTTCCCATGTCCTAAAAACAATTTTTTCCTCAAATCAGTATTAAATGATGTAGCCCTCTGTAAAAATTAAATTATCTCTCTAGTAATAAAAATATTATATTGTATTAAGTTTATTAAGGATTATTAGAAATCAAGGATAGAAAATAAACATGTGCCCAGGGCTGATTAGCCCATTCAAAGCTTACTTACTACATCATTGCAATGGAAGAGAAGAGAGACTGGGAGGTGTTACTGCCAGTTAAATACTAATTGTGATCTCACCCAGGTGGAGACTCGGGTGAGATTATAGGGAATTCTGGGAAATACCAAGGACTTCTGGGTATTGAAGTATGGAGTTCTAAATCTCCATTTTTACAGCCCCCAGGAGTGAGAGTAGACCCCAGTAAAATCAAAGCCATGATCTGGCCAGAATCATTCCTCACATGAGGCCCCCCCAGACCCCCCATTTCCACCCCCTCACTGCTGTACTTTGTAAAAACTGTATGTTCTTCCAAGAAATGACTGATGCCCAAATTTTGTGAGAAGCTTGGTTAAATGGTTACATGTTTACCTGTGATTTGTTATCCTATAGAAAAGTCTTTCTAAGCTTCAGTGAGGTAAACTAAGTCATTGTACTAAGATCATAAATCATTAATAATCATTATCCATGTTAAAAGCTTACCTAATCCCTTAGGCTACGTCGCTTTCTCTATAAAATACTAGCTGTAATCAATAAATCACATCTCTGATTTCTACCAGCTTCAGTTGTCCTCCTGATGGCGTCATACTTCTCCCCACGTCTCATTCTCCGCACCCCTTCGAGACCCCTGAATGCTTGTCAGTATCACCTAACAAAATGAGATAATGAAGGTGAAAATATTTTTAAAACTATATAGTTGTCTAAAAATAAATTAACATTATTAAATGTAATTTACTTACAATGGCTTTTTCCCCCCTAAAAATCTTCTTTTGTGATTGGCTTTGCCATTTCTTTCTCTAGGTCATTTTACAGATGAAGAAATTAAGACAAAGTGGATTAAGTGATTTGCTCAAGGTCACGCAGCCAGTATGTGTCTGAAGTCAGATTTGGACATCGGAAATGAGTCTTCCTGACTCCAAACCTGGCACCCTACTACATCACCTACCTGCCCAAGGGACTATTACAATAGTCCAAGAAAAAGGCAATGTGACCTTGATCTAGGCCTAAGGGTAGTGTAAGTAGAGAGAAGGATGTGAGATATGTCATGGCCATACAATCCACAATACTTTAAAACTGAATAGATATTAGGGAAGGAGGGCCATGCGGAAGCAAGAGGTCAAGGATAACTCTAAATTTGCAAACCTGGATAAGCAGTAGTAGTAGAGTGAGACTAGAAGGGTTATCTTGGTAAATGTTTCTCTGACATTAAAAAAAAAAATGTTCCCAGCAGACTTTTAAGTCTGATCTACATTATTTACATTTTCTCCAGTACTATCTTAAAACTAAACTAGCATTGGCCAGTTTTTTCAGGAAAGAGCCAAAGAGTAAATATTTCAGGTTTTGCAGGGCAAGAAACAAAATCAATAATATTGATAAGGTTCTTATATGACAAAAGTGAAACAAATTTCCGCAAAGTATTTTACTAACAAAATTCAAAATATAATAATTACATTGTCTTGTAATACAGGTCTACTCATGAGAAAAATGGAATTCTTCAATTAAAAAAAAATACCCTGGATCCCAACCTGTTTGTGAAATGAAAGTGAAGTATGAAACAGAATTGAGTTACGTTCAGAAGGCAAAATTAAATTGTAGTTTCATAATCTGGTACAATGTAACAAGAAAATGTAAAATGTTTCCAGAAAAATCCCAGATCAAATCTTGGTTCTGCTACGTACTAACTTTGGGACTCAGGGTAGATCACCTGTCCTTCCCAAAACTCTGTTTCTTCATCTGTAAAATAATAATAATAATAACTGACATATTACACCATAAAGTTTTCAAATTGGCAAGAGATAGAAAACATTACAAAATGTAAAATGAATAATTTTGATTATATTAAATTAAAAAGGGTTTGTACAAACAAAACAAATGCAACCAAAATTAGAAAGGAAGCAACAAACTAGGAAAAAAATTAATAACAAAAATCTCTGACAAAGGCCTAATTTCCCAAATTTATAAAGAACTAAGTCAAATGTACAAGAAATCAAGCCATTCCCCAATTGATAAATGGACAAGGGATATGAATTGGCAGTTCTCAGATGAAGAAATCAAAACTATCAATAAGCACATGAAAAAGTGTTCTAAATTCCTCCTGATTAAAGAAATGCAAATAAAAACAACTCTGAAGTACCACCTCATACCTAGCAGAGTGGCCGATATGACAGTAAAGGAAAATAATAACTGTTGGAGGGGATGTGGCAAAATTGGGACACTAATGCATTGCTGGTGGAGTTGTGAATTGATTCAACCATTCTGGAAGGCAATTTGGAACTATGCCCAAAGGGCTTTAAAAGTATGCATGCCCTTTGACCTAACAATATCACCACTAAATTTGTACCCCCAAAGAGATAATTTAAAAGAGTTGTACAAAAATATTCACGGTCACACTCTTTGTGGTGGCAAACAATTGGAAATTGAGGGGTTTCCCTCCATTGGGAAATGGCTAAACAAATTGTGGTATACAATGGTGATGGAATACTATTGTTCTATAAGGAATGATGAACTGCTTTGTTTCTATATGACCTGGAAAGGCCTCCATGAACTGATGTGAAGTCAAATGAGCAGAAGCATGAGACTATTGTACATAGAAAGTGAAACATTGTGGAATGATCAAATGTAATTGATGATCCAGGATAATCCCAAGGGATTTAAGAGAAAGAATGCTGTCCACATCAAGAGACAAAACTCTATGAATAGAAATGCAGAAGAAAAACATATGCTTTATCACTTGTTTATGTGGGTATATGATTTGGGGTTTTGGTTTTTAAAAGATTACTCTATTAAAAAATGAATAATATGGAAATAGGTATCAAGTGATAACATATGTATAACCCAGTGGAATTGCTTGTCAGCTCTAGGAGGGGAAGGGAAAAGGGGAGGGAGAGACAATGAATCATGTAACCATGGAAAAATATTTTAAAATAAAATTAATTAATTAATTTAATTAAAAAATAAAGTTTTCAAAGTCTTTTTTACACTCACTGGAGTTGAATGATATGATTTCTAAAAGATTTCTAAAATATTCTATAACTTTTTTGAATTGAAAAGGAACTTATATGATCTAGTTGAAGAAACTTAGATTTAGCAAAGAGAAGTTACTTTCATTTAAATAGTTAAATTGTCTTTTATCTTGCTAAAATGTGACAGTATTTGAAAGTAGGAACTCTCAGAATCCTTATTAATTTATAAGTCCATAACTTACATTAGAAAAATTCTTCAAAGGGTAATCAAATCCAGATAATTCTTGGGAGTTGTTTGGGTATTAATTTTCTCATTTTTCAATGGAAAAAAAGACATTTTCTCTATTAAACCCACTTTATTGATAAATAATCAAAGTTTGTTCCTTTAAACCTACTCCCATCTTGGTTTGAAAGATGGAAACTTTGTTTTCTAAGAATTCAATTACTTTTTTGTTGTTGTCAATTATCATTGCAGTCAAATATCCTAAGGGACTTTTCCCTCATACCCCTATTTCTAATTAAAAGTTTGAAAATTAAACCTGAGGGAGATAGTAAAGTTGAGAAAAGATGACTGAGTAGATCCTATACTGTTTATGAATTATCTATCTCTCATACCAAACAAAATGGTCATAAACTAGTGAAGAATTAAATAATAATGATATTAACAATATAATATTTTAGAGTTTTACTATTTTACAGAGTTTCTTCCCATATATTATCTGACTAACTTCTCACTACTTGTAAGATAGAGCAAACATTACTGTCTCAATTTTATAGGTAAGGAAACTAAGGCTTAGAGAAGTAAAATAAATTACTTACTCAATCTCCCCTAGCTAGGAATTGGCAGAGATTATCTCCCAATATAGGCCTTCTAATTCCATTTCTAGGGTCAAGGTCTAATTTTCTTTGTACATACCACTTCTCACAGACATCTTAGCACCCCCCAGTTCTGCATTTCCAACTGAGAAAAGTCACATCTTTTGTGCTCAGGGAACAAAAGACTGAAAATATCCAGGCATCCAAGGGTGGTTGTAAAGAGACACAAGGATAGAGATAATCTTAAGTGGGAAAAGTATTCAGGTGAGGTCCAATTCTGCCAGCTTGTAGTAAGGCCTATTTGGCCTTGAATTTCTATATAAGGGGAGATATACTTAGGATAAGCTCAATGATATGTGTTTTGTAGAAAGTCTCAAAGCCTCTGTTCTACTCTCTGTGCACAGAAGGATTTTCCGACTATACTGAATGCCAATAAAGGACATAATTGTAACTTGTGATGAGAAATTCTCTGCTGGAATAAGAATGCTATTTGAGAGGCAAAATTATGTTATGAACCCTTTGGCTGGTTATGGCCTGAGCAATACAAATGTCTAGACCCTGACTAACACATGGAAGAAAGTAAGGAAATTTCCCTTTTTCCCTGCCTATAGTATCCCTGTGGCTGTGTAAGACATTTAAATCTGGGGAAGTACTGGACAAGTTGGGGGCAAAAACTGAAATTGTCTTTATTTTATGGGTATGGAAAAAGGGAATTAACACAGAACAAAGCATAGTGACTTTTAATGAATGGGATAATTTTTATAGAATCTCAGAGTTGGAATCTTTCCTCTGAAACCAACCACTCTTTGAGGGTATCTTTCCTGTTACTCAGCTTCCCACTTCAGCATCATCTCTGTCATCTTACTCTTCTATCTCCACAGATGATTAGTTGCTAAATCTTTTTGATTGTATCTCCTCAACATCTCTCCCATCCATACCCACCTCTGCAGTCACTTAGTCAATATTATAATTTAGATCCTCAACACCTCTCACCATTTTTTGACGTTCAGTCATATCCAATTCTTCATGACCCCATTTGGGGTTTTCTTGGCATAAATACTGGATGGAGTAGCTTGTTTTTCCTTCTATAGATCATTTTGTACATGAGGAAACTGAAGCAAACAGGGCTAAGTGACTTGCCCAGTCATATTGCCAATTAGTGTCTGAGGCTAAATTTGAACTCAACTCTTCTTGACTCTAGGTCCAATATTTCACCCATGGTACCACCTACCTACTCTACCTCTCACCTAAAATATTGCAATAGACATTACACCCCAGGCCACCAGCAGTCATCTTGGATTTTATCTTTCCACTGGGCTCCAATGACTCTGGAAGAGAAAGCAGGGTTAATGACTTTGTGCAACCCTACCTCATTTAATCCAATTTATGTATGAGTGGAAAGATATCACCAATAATGCTGTTATTTTGGTCCTCTTTGAGTAGGAAGGACAATTAACCAACCATGTTAAAATATGTGAAAAGCCCACATTTGCTCTTAGCTTGTCCTCACTACTACATTGCCACATTATTATTTGGTTTCCTCCTTCTCCTCCAAGTACAATTTTAGAAAAGTTGTTGATCTAAACATTGCCTAATATGGTATAGAAATGTCTAGACCCTGACTAACATATGGAAGAAAGTAAGGAAATTTCCTTTTTTCCTTTGTCACACATACCCTACTGAAATAGCAACCTGTGACATATTTTTTAAAACTCTTACCTTCCATCTTAGAATAAATATGGTGTATTGGTTCTAAGGCAGAAAAACAGTAAGGGCTAGGCAATGGGAGTTAAGTGGCTTGTCCAGGGTCACACAGCTAGAAAGTGTCTGAGGTCAGGTTTAAACCTAGGATCTCCTGTCTCCAGGCCCAGCTCTCAATCCACTGAGCCACCCAGCTATGCTTCCTCTCCCTTCCCCCACCCCCTATCCCCTGCCATGACATATTTTAACTCAATATCATGATACCTTCTTCTAATTTAAAAAATATAGATTGGTTCATTGTTAGGATAAGAAAAGGAGATGACAACTCAAATTTAATTAATATACTAATAATAGTGCAAAGATCTCAAGCTCCTCAGTTTAGAACTTTCATGAAGATATCATTGCCTTTGATTGCAGTGCGTGCAATAAACTTAATAATAAGCAAAAAAAAAAGACTTTGTCTCTTAGTCCATGTCAGTAGAGCTCCTATTCAAAGTCATCCAACTGTCAATCAAAATGATCCAGCCTATGAAATGCTAAAAAATAATAATGATACATTAGAACTCTAGTCTCAGTTATATGGAGGTTTTTAATCAGCCTAGATTAAGTATATTTCATCAAGGAAAGACAAAGAATAAATAAAGAAATTTTCATTTTCATTGATGTGAAAATAAAAGTAGTAAGTAGAACATAACTCAACAAAAGATGCAACATTTTGCTTTTACTTCTATTTTTTCTTTAATGATACAACAAAGATTACAATAGCATTTACTGATAAAAGACTCGGAAAATTCTCATTGAAGAGATAGAGCTAACGAATGTTTGAAGAATGACTGACTATCAAAATCTTTTATGTTGAACTACTACTTATGGTCAACTTTTTTTAAAACCCTTACCTTGGGTCTTAAAATCAATACTATCTGTTCCAAGGCAGAAGAAGAGCAGTAAGGGCTTAAGTAACTTGTCTCAGGTCACACAGCTAGGAAATGTAAGAAATCACATTTGAACCCAGGACTTCCCATCTTCAGGTCTGCCTCTCTGAGCCACCTAGCTTCCTTCATGGTCAAGCTTTAATGAAGGGAAACCTTGATGTTAATTTGGATGCATTAAAATAGATTTACCTATCTAAACAAAAAGAAGACTACCATAAATAAAGTGCGGCAGATGACTGATTATTCTATGTTTTGAAAAAGGTAGGCCATTCAGGGGTCATAATGCAAAAGCTGAGAGTTTAGAGAAATGTTTATTTCTAATCCCTTTCAGTACACTCCAAAAATACGATCCTATAGTAGCAAAGCATATGCTGATTTGTTATCCTCAAAATTATTTGATTATACCCTTGCACAAAATTACACAACAAAAAAATAGTGAATTTATCTCTAGCACTTAGCATGGTGTCTGGCATATAGAAGACATTTAATTCAAAGCAAATATGGTCTCTTTAAGTGCTGATGACACTACAGATTATGTATGTAGTAACAAATGTCTATTGTTGTTTGATATTTTGATAATGGAAAATAATCCAATTTGATAGTCTCTGTAACTCCTGAGACTACTAATATATACATCTCAAACAATTTTTGTCCAATGATATAACAATCTTGACATTCTTAAGATTGATTGGTTATTAATGATAGCTGTTTTGAAGGTGCATCTGTTATGTTTGGATGTATTTCAGGAATTTGTTGAAATAAACAGTTTACATGGTCTGTGATGTATGTTGTTTGAAACTTATCTTCTCTATATATGGTTGAAACTCACTTTATCCTTTTTGAATGCCATATTAAACCTTTTACTTACATTGACTGAGTCGGCCTAAAGCCCCTGGGTCTTTTTCAAAAAAAGCTACTCTCGCCTCAAACACTTCCCAGCTGTGTGACCCTGGGCAAGTCACTTGACCCCTATTGCCTAGCCCTTACCACTCTTCTGCCTTTGGCTCCAAGACAGAAGGTAAGAGTTTAAAATTAAAAAAAAAAAAGCTACTTTCTAGTTCCAGTCCTCCTTTATCTTATACTTGTAAAGTTTATATTTTAATACATACATTTGTACGTATTTGAATTTGTATGTATTACATTTTTTTGTTTTTAATTTTATTTCATTTATTTCCATTCTAATATTCTAGATTATTGAGATTTGAGGAGGGAGAATTGAAGAGGGATTTCTATTCATCCACCATGATTTCTATTCTCCAAACTTTGTGTCAACTGTAAATTTAATAAATATGCCATTTATACCTCTATCAAAGTTATTAATGAAAACATGTTAAATAGTACAAGACCACACACTAATAATTCCTGGGGCCCTTCACAAATGATTCCATTTGAAGCTGCCATTGAGCCATAAAGAACTCTTTGGGCCTCACCATTCAGTCAATTCTCAACGCATATAACTGGCTCATATAATTCTCTCTTTTCCACAAGAACTACACAAGACACTTTGTTATGCTTTGCTAATTTATATGTGTTTTAGTTCGATAGAAAAACTAATCAGTATTCAAGCTCCAATTAGAAGGTGAAGGAATTACCTACATGAGAGACTTATAGTTATGGAATGAAGATGGGATTCTTTGGAAATAGATGCCATTCAGTAGTCAGATTTGAAAGTGAATATAATCACATCAGAACCTGCAGCAGTTCATCCCAATCCCTGATAATAATAGCTCATTATTATGTAGTGCTTCAAGGTTTTCAAAGCACTTTCTGTTCATTATCTCATTTGAGCCTTATAACAACTGTATTAGATAGGCACTATTTGCTATTGCAGTTTTATAGATGAAAAAAATCGGGGCTTAGAAACACTAAGTGATATGCACAGGGTAGCAATTAAGTGTCGAAATATAGAATTAAACTCCTGTCCTCCTGACTCCAACCCAAGTGTCTTATCCACTGTACCACAATGCCTCTGATACTCCTGACTACTAACATAGCTCCATCTTACTGTAAAACAAATACCAACTTGCACAGCCACAGTCCATAGCGATACCAGACACTGAATGATTCAGTGCTCAAGGTGCACAGGATGCTTGAGACCTCAAAAGAAGGTGAGTATGAAAAATATTGGGAGTACCCTCATGATGTCCTCTGGGACAGTATTACCCAAAGCAGTTATATGTCCCAGTAGATAGAGTGAATGCCAGGCGTGGAGTCAGGAAGACTCGAGTCCAAATCCAGCCTCGGACACTTATTATGCAATTGATTTACTACATAACTCATGGACTTAGCTGTGTGACCCAGACCTGGAAACTGTGCCCAGAGTCTCAACACCTGAACAAACAACTTCAGCAACAATAACAATAATAGCTGATACTAATTTTAAAGTATTTTCCTTATAAATTGGCTAATACTAATCTGTTCTTCTGGGAAATTTTTCTTTATTGTTATGTGTGCAACTTATGGTAAAAAGTGGCATAGTAGTTAGAGTGCTAGACCTAGAGTCAAGAAGATCTGAGTTCAAATTCAACCTAAGATACTTACTAGCCATGTGATCTTGGACAAGTCACTTAATCTCTATTCTACGTTTCTTCAATTGTTAATAGGGATAATGGTATCACCTACTGCACAGGGTAATTGTGGTAATTATCAAATGAGATCGCGTTTGCAAAGAGCTTACCATAATCCATGGCACACAGTAGGCACTTAAATGCTTTTTTCCTTCTTGTCTTAACAGATTTCCTATTAAGCAAAGATGCTTCTCTGCTACTTTCAGGATCCTGAAGCAATGTTAAGTCTTTTAGCACATAATTGCTCTTGTCAGGGTCCTGAGAAAGTGTTATGTTCTTTTAGCAAACTATAAGCACAGTGCCTGACAAAACATCTGTGAAGCTTGTTTTTCCTCTTTTCACACTCTCTATATTAAGCTCAGACCTTCCTAACTCCAAGAACCTAAAGAAGGAAGTAAATACAACACAAGTATTACTGAGAGGTTTCTCCCCTCAGGCTATATAGTAAGCAAGCAAGAAATACTGGCAAATCCATCTTGAAGAGCAGGATTCTGCCTTCTCTAATGGCCTTTAGCAACTACAGTGTTCCCTTCCAAGAAGAGCAGTAGCTAAAGCCTATTTGGTTTCAATCAGACCTCTTAGCTGACACGCCAAAGTAGCTGTTACTATCTTCTGATTCTCCTCTGCTCTACTCAGTTCAAGGAAAAGGAGGCAATTTCTGCCTTGTTTCTCCCTAATGGTGACTGCTGCATCTCCTGATTATTTTGTTCCTTGGCTTCTCATGCTTTTTATCTTATATTTCTATCTGATCACGCATAGCTTCTAATGCCTTGAATTGAGGGGGAATGGTAGGGGGTAATCTATAGTTCTAGCAACCCATTACACAAAAAATATGCACTTTTTACATAGAACTCGAAGAATTCTGTGGTTTATAATTTCCCAGATATATTCTTCAAAACCATTAAAACAGTCATATATAAATGAAATAAAGGAAAGCAAAGTCTTGCAGCCAACTTTGCCTTTTTGTTTCTATGAGAAACTGTTCTTTCTATGGTTCTCTCAGAAGACAGTCTCTCCTTAAACATTTTGATCAAATGAAATGTTTTTTTCTCCATCTGGTATTATCAGTGTTCCATCACAAATATTATTTTTCCATCCCTTTAAGCAAACAAAATGGGGCAGTACCTTACATAAATGTACTTGTCTTTTTCTATAGGTAACCATTTTCATTATACCAATGTCCAGAAATTAGGACTTACCAAACATAGCAAGTTCAAGAAGTATAGATAGGCTTTATCTTATAGATGGGAGCCAGATCCAAATTAGGTAAATCAATAAATCTACACATCCTTTGTTAAAAAATAAGAGCTATGCTGAAGACAGAGTTGGAGGTGAGATAGAAGATCAAGGAGATTCTGATTACTCCAGGGAATTTAAAATTACCACAACATTCTATCCATCTGAATGAAGTCTTAATAACCAAGGTGAATATTCATCAGATCCAGATCCTTTTTTTACTGAACAAAATCTGGAATTCACTAGAGCCAGATCCTTTTTTTGCTGAAAATCTGGAAGGACTATCAACACCACAAAAAGTATATAAAGTTAAAAAGTATATAAAGGTAAATGAGAGTGACTTGATTGGATGAATATTATACTGATTACATCAAGCCCTGGAATATAACAATTCTCTTTAAACAAGATACACAATGACTCCCCATTGGCTAACACTATTTCTTCCCTCTTTCTTGACTAAACCCTTTGAGAAAGCTATCTGTATTACCTGCTTCCACTTTCCTCTCCTCTCAGTCACTTGTAAACCTCTGAAACCTGGCTTCCAATCCCATAATTGAACTGAAACTGCCCTCTCCATATTTCCTAATTATCTCTTACTTTTCAAGCATAATGATATTTCTGAGTCCTAACCTTTCTTGACCTGTCTGCAATTTGTGACACTGTCAATTACCCTATTCTCCCAGATACCCTTTCCTCCCTAGATTTTCATGATACTGTTCTCTTGGTTGTCCTCCCACCTGTTAAATCTCTGTTTGGTCTCCTTGTCTTAATCTTCAGCCAGATCATGCCCATTGACCAGGGGTTCTATTCTAGGCCCTTTTCTATTATCTCTATTATTTCATTTCATTTGCTGAGCTCTTCAGCTCTCATTGATTCAATAATTACCTCTGTGTGAATAATTCTCAGATTTATATATTCAGCGTTTTCTTTGTCTAAAGTTCTATTTTCACATCCCTTTTGGAAGTTGAATATTCTGCTCATATTTGACCTTTTATTCCCCAGGAATGCTTCAAATGCTTCTATAGTTCAACCCCAAAAAAGGTATGCCTAGTACTGGAGTCTCTCAAAGGACAGGGATAAATTTGAGGTGTCCGGATTTCATGTTCAGTCTTATCATTTAAATTTTTTTCAAATTATATTCTTTTGGGAGATTTGTGATCTTTAATTTGTCTTAACATGTCCTATCTTTAAGGTCAATAGCTTTGGCTCCAATAGAGAATTTGTGTTCTTTTATCACTTTTGCCTTTTGCTTGTCTTCCTCCAGATTGTTCTTTACTTCATTTTCCCAAACTATTCCCATTTCCATTTTTTCTTCTTTAGAGATATTAACATCTGTATTTTCAAACATTTATATTTTGTTAATTATTTCTGCCATGTAGGTCACAAATTCTAACTTTTATTTTCTTCCAAATCCTTCTCTTATAGTTTTTATTTTTTTAATTACATTTTTTATTGTATTTTTTCCTGATTGCATACAGAAACAATTTTTAACATTTGTTTTCTGACATTTTGCAATCCAAATTCCTTTCCTTCTTCTCTCACCTTCCCTCTTCCTGAAATGGCAAGTAATATGCCATAAGTTAGTTATACATGTACTATCATGCAATATATATTTCCATATTTGTCATGTTGAAAGAAGACACATATTGCACATTCAAGAAAACACTCATGAAGGAAAGTAAAAAATGGAATGCTTCATTCTGCTTTTAGACTCCATCAGTTCCTTCTATAGCAGCGGATCGCCTTTTTCATTGTTTCTCTTGAGGTTGTCTTGGATTCTTACATTGTTAATAATGAACTCAGGTCTTTCACAGTTGATTATTGCACAATTATTAATGTTACTGTGTACAATCTTCTCTTGGTTCTACTCAGTTCACTTTGCATCAGTTCATATGATCCTTTCCAAGTTTTTCTGAAATTGTCCTGTTTATCATTTCTTCTGGAACAATAGTATTCCATTATAATCACTTACCACAAATTGTTCAGCCATTCCCCAATTGATGGGAATCTCTTCAGTTTCCAGTTCTTTGCCACCACAAAAAGAGCTGCTATAAATATTTTTGTACAAGTAAGACCTTTACTTCTACTTTTTATCTCTTTGGAATATAGACCTAGTAGTAGTGTTGAGAATCAAAGGGTATGAACAGCTTTATGGTTCTTTATGTGTGGCTCCAAATTTGTCTCCACAATGGCTGCATCAGTTTACAGTTCCATCAAGAGTGTATATGTCAGGGTAAGCTGATTGGCCTCAGTGGATTGTGAGCCGTGTCTAGAGATGGGAGGTCCTGGGTTTAAATCTGACCTCAGACTCTTCCTAGCTGTGTGACCCTGAGCAAAGTCACTTGGTCCCCACTGCCTAGCCCTTGTTGTTCTTCTTCCTTGTAACCAATACACAGTATTGATTCTAAGACAGAAGGTAAGGGTTTAAAAAAAAAAATTTAAGAGTCTATGTGTACAAGTTTTCCCACATCCCTTCCAACATCTCATTTTTTTCTCTGAGATTCTTTTTTTGTGATTTTTCTAAAAATTAATTTATTTAATTCATTTAGAATATTTTTCCATGGTTACATGATTCATGTTCTTTCCCTCCCCCCTCCTGTAGCCAATGAGCAATTCCACTAGGCTTTACAGTTATCATTGATAATGACCTATTTCCATATTATTATTTGCAATAGAGAGATTATTTAGAGTCTACATCCCTAATCATATGCCCATCAAACCATGTGATCAAGGAAATGTTTTTCTTCTGTGTTTCTACTCCCACAGTTCTTTCTCTGGATGTGGATAGTGTTCTTTCTCATAAGTCCCTCAGAATTGTCCTGCATCATTGCATTGCTACTAGCAGAGAAGCCCATTATATTATATTGTGACACAGTGTATCAGTCTCTATGTACATTGTTCTCCTGGTTCTGCTCCTCTCACTCTGCATCAATTCCTGGAAGTTGTTTCAGTTCACATGGAATTTCTTCAGTTCATTATTTCTTTGAGCACAGTAGTATTCCATCACCAACATATACCACAATTTGTTCAGCCATTCTCCAATTGAAAGGCATCCCCTCATTTTCCCATTTTTTCCCACCACAAACAGCATGGCTATAAATATTTTTGTACATATATTTTTCCCTATTGCTTCTTTGGGGTACAAACCCAGCAGTAGTATAGCTGTATCAAAGGACATTCAGTCATTTAAGGCCCTTTGGGCATAATTCCAAATTGTCTTGCAGACTAGAATGGTTGGATCAGTTTACAACTCCACCAATGCATTAATATCCCAATTTTGCCACATCTCCTCCAACATTTATTACTTTCATTTGCTGTCTTATTAGCCAGTCTGCTAGGTATGAGGTGGTACCTCAGAGTTGTTTTGATTTGCATTTCTCTAATTATTTCATTTCTTTTAAAATTTTTTATTTATTTTTAAATATTTTACATGGTTACATCATTCATTTTCTCTTTCTTCCCTCTTTCCTCCCCCTCCCAGAACTGACAAATAATTCCACTGGATTATACATATGTTATTACTTGACACCTATTTCCATATTATTCATTTTTGTAATACAGTAATGTAATCTTTTAAAACCTAAACCCCAAATCATATACCCATATAAACAAATGATAAATTGCATGTTTTTTTTTTCTGCATTTCTACTCCCAGAGTTTTCTCTCTCTATGTGGATAACAGTCTTTTTCTTAAATCTCTTGGGATTGCCCTGGATCATCAATTATATTTGATCTTTCCACAATGTTTCACTTTCTATCTACAATGTTCTCTTAGTTTTGCTTATTTCACTCCATATCAATTCATGGAAGTCTTTCCAGTTCATATAGAAATCAAGCAGTTCATCATTCCTTATAGCACAATAGTATTCTATAACCATCATACCACAATTTGTTCAGCTATTCCCCAATTAAGAGACACTCACTCATTTTTCAATTTTTTTTGCCACCACAAAGAGTTTCATTTCTTTTTTTTAACTATCCTAGAACACCAAGTTGTGGTTGCATACTTTCTTGAAATTACAGAAGGTTCTGTGTTTCATCTGGTTCAAATTCTTTTGTCTCATAATATTTATAAAGAGAAGTTTGTAACCTTGCTGAGGTTTCATTGCTCATTCTTCCTTCTAATTTTAGTGTCTTCTTTGTTGAGTAATTTGCTTTTGCCCTAGGTGTTTAAGTGAATTTTCTTACTCTTGAAATCATTGATAGTTTTAGCTTTTTTTCCCACAGAAATGTCCTTGTTACTTACTTTTTGACACCTCTCCTTTTGGGTATATTCCAAAGATCATAATACAATGCACCTTCAGTTTCCTCCCAAGTTGGAGTACTTGTTTTTCATCAGTAAGAGTTTTACCCTAGGTAGATTCTTGAAGTACAGATGTAGCTCTAGTTTGATTTCAATCCCTTTTTCTTCAAGGTCAGTGTAACCGCAAATACTGTCTCTCTGCTCCCATTTAATGTGTTCATTAATTATTTGGCTGGGCTAAATCAACATCTGCTGCTTTTTGCAAGACATGGTAGGTGTTCTAGACAGATATTCTGTAGTTTTTGGATTCCCAAACTCAGGACTCACTCAGGAACAGGGGAGTCCCCTTCTAAAGCTGGTGAGCAGAATCAATTTCTATTAATTATTGCAATGGGTAAAGTCTAATCAAAATCATAAGCAACTAGGGATAAATAACTTCAGCAATCTTGTGTTCAATAAACCCAAATATTTCAGCTTCTGGGATAAGAACCCACTATTTGACAAAAACTGCTGGGAAAATTGGAAAAGAGCATGAAAAAAATTAGTTTTATATCAATATCTCACACCCTATGCTAAGATAAGTTCAAAATGGGAAGATGATTTATACATAAAAGAATGATAGTATAAGCAAATTAGGTGAACATAGAATAGTATACCTGTCAAAGCTATGGAGAAGGAAAGAATTTAAGACCAAGCAAGAAATAGAGAACATTATAAGATGTAAGATGAATAATTTTGATTATATTACATTAAAAAGGCTCTGTACAAACAAAACCAATGCAACCAAAATTAGAAGGGAAGCAACAACTTTTGGGGGGGAAATCTTTATAACAAAAACCTCTGAAAAAGGTCTAATTTTTCAAATATACAAACTTATAAGAATTCAAGTCATTCCTCAGTTGATAAGTGGTCGGGAGATATGAATAGGCAGTTTTCGGATAAAGAAATCAAAGCTATCAATAATCATATGAAAAAATGTTCTAAATCCCTCTTGATCAGAAAAATGCAAATTAAAGTATTTCTGTGGTACCACCCAGAAAGGTCAGATGACTTGGCCAGGGTCAATGAAATTGTAACTAGAAGAATCAGGACTAAAATCTAGGTCCTTTAAATAAAAATCCAACATTTTCTTCACTACATTCAATCTTTTATTTCTTAAACATTATTTAATAGTTATCTTGGTTGGTTATGTAAGAAGCAATGTTATCTATTTGTTGTTGTTATTATTCCCTTGGATTTTCCCTTGGATGTAGCATCATATCATTTGCAAATTGCAATATTTTAGCTTCTTCTTTGGCAATACTTAGTTCCTTAAATTCTTTTTTCCCCATCTTTTTGCATCTAATGATGATGGTATGTAACAGATAAAAGAGTGTTTGGCATAAACTGTTACAGATAAAAGAGTGGTTGCCTCAAACTGTGACCGCGGAAATATGGTTTAAATCAAAAATAAAGTGGTTACCAGGGAAAAATTCCCAAATATGAAATATACCCAAGTCAGCTGGGTTTTTATGGAGATTTTAATTAATACAAATAAAGAATTAATGAAAGAGAGAGAATAGGAGGAAACAATGAGAAAAGGGCTAGGCCAGCCCAGGCCATCCTAGGCCAGCCTAGGCCCAAGCCTTAAGAGAAAGATCAGTCAGTCTTTAATCACTCACCACAAGATCCTTTCAGGCAAAACTCTAGTGTTCAGAGAAACCCACCAGTTCAGCTCCTGAGCTTCACTTCAGCTTCCAAGGCTGCATTTCCTTCAGAGAGAGTTTTTTTTGCTCTCAGCTTCTGACCTCCTTTTAAAGAGAATTTTCTCTTATGTCACCTCCCCTAAGTTCTCACATCTACCAATCACAGTAGACGTTTTCCAAAGGACTTACCATTCTTAATTCACACCTGAGTAGACTAAACTTTTGAGTAATTCACACCTGAGTAGACTAAAACCTCACACCTCTTTTGTTAAGGCTTGTCTCTTACAAGTTTGCAAGTTGCCTGACCTTCATAGGTACTTAGCACCTTCCTCAAAATAGACTTAGCTTAAGGCTTTTGCTTCACTATAAGTATGAGTTAAATACTTTTTCATTGTTCAGTAAAGAGTTTACAACTTTATCTTCTCCTAAAGTATGCTTAAGTATGGGTGGAGTAGAGTTCTCACATATATTCCTGACTAAGTACCTCCATTGCTTAAAATGAGGAATAGCCTTAACCAAATGTTCTAACGAAGAGTCTGAGAATTTTTTAAGATTCACAAGTCTGAGAAATTTTAAGATTCACAAGTGTTAGTAGAAAGTCATTTTCTTAGTGGGAATACCTGCCAAATTTCTCTATTATATGTCATACAAAGTTGATTTTTAATTCTAACTTCTTTATCACATGAAAGAAAAATCAATTTATGTCCTTACTTTGCTATTTTTAAAAATAAATTAATGTTATATTTTTGTAAGAACCCATTCTCCATCTAGTATAATCACAGTTTTATGTTTTTCTAATTGATGTTATTTATTATGATAATTGTTTTCTTAATATTAAAATGTCCTAGCATTCCTTGTAAAACTTCTTATTCATAATAAATATATGCTTATTATACACATGTGTATGTGTTAACTATACATATATATTAAACACACACATCATTAACAAAGAAAATATAGCTATTTACCATTTGCTACCTTGCTACAGAGGCCACAGAGATTATGCATAATTAGTTAACCTCAGAATCAGAAGACATAGATTCAAGTTCAACCCCTGACACATCCTGGCTGTGTAACTCTAAGTAAGTCACTTAACCTCTTGGGAAAGCCCAGACAACTCTAAGTTGCAGAATAGTTGCTGATCTATATGGGAATGTTCCTCCACTAGAAACTGTTGAAATTCTAGGACTACAACAACAAATTGTGCCAAATATAACTATAAGTTTATTACTGTTTTCACTTAATTTTTAAAATAATTTTTTCTTTCATCAATATAAACATTCAAGGATATAAATATTTGTGATAATTTATTATTTCTATGTTTTTTCTTTAAACCAAACATTATTCAATAACTTATTTTATTTATTTATTTATTTATTTATTTTAAATAACCCTTACCTTCCATCTTAGAATCAATACAATGTACTGGTTCCAAGGCAGAAGAGTGGTAAGGGCTAGGCAATGGGGGTCAAGTGACTTGCCCAGGGTCACACAGCTGGGAAGTGTTTGAGACCAGATTTGAACCTAGGACCTCCCATCTCTAGACCTGGCTCTCAATCCACTGAGCCACCCAGCTTCCCCCTCAATAACTTATTTTTAAGTTTCTTTATGGACTTGTATATTTTGCTTATATTTTCCCTAGCCATTATCCTTTTGTATTTTCCATCATGAACTACTTTGGCTCCATTTCCTGTCACTCTTCACCATTTGGATCTCCTTCCAATATCCTCTGATAGCAGCTTCTCTCCAGAACAAGTGCCAGTTCTTAAGCATGAAAACAATGAAGATATGACACTGAAAATGTAAAAATTGTTCAACTCTTCCAGAACTCTGGGGACAGAATGGCTCCAGGTCATTTGCTCTTCTTTTGGTTTTGGTTTTGCCTTCATTTTTTAAGTTGGTCTCAGCCAATTCAACAAGCACTGTGTAATGGGGAAATTTAGGCCTCTGTGAGAGGGTTATGATATTGTAATGGCTAAAATGTGGCTACAAGATTTCTGTAATATTGAACAATGGCCGCCAAGGAATTTACTAATGAAATTCCTAAAATGAACACTCAAGTCAGAATGAAGTTTATGGAGGTTTAATCACAACGGGAGTAGGGAAAAGGAGAGGGAGAGAAGGAGAGAAGAGAAAAGGGAAAGGGGCTACTCAACCTCTGACCAAGGCAGAGGGAGCTTTAGGCCTAAAGGCCCAGGTGGAAAGAATCAGTCCTTAACTCACGTGACCGATCTGAAGGAAAGCTGTCTGCGGGCGTCCTCTCTCTCCAAGCTCCTAACACCAACTCCCCCTAGCTCTCTCCATAGGAAGTCAGCGAATTCCAGAGGCTGTTCCCTACCTCACTTCCTGTGTCTCACAAATGCCAATGGTTGGCTCTAGCTTGGCTTAGGACAGCCCAGGTGGGCAGTTAGTTATTTCTGATTTGTCATTGACTAGCGCATGCCCGTGTAGTGTGGGTATGCACAATTTTTTGGGTGCTAGACCAAGATGGAGACTTTTAAAATTCACAACTGGAAGGTACTATTCAGGAATAGGGGATAAAAAGACAAATAAAAAATAATCACTGTTGTCATGAAGTGTATATTCCAGTAGAATGATACAATACAGAGCTGACACAATATGGAAACACATGTCTATACATGGTAATTTGAAGAGGAAGGAAAGATTTCAAAAAACTAAGAAAATGGGGAAAGATTTCTTTGAAGAATTGGCACATAAGTCTAGCTCTGAAAAAAAGCGAGGGATTTTAAGAAATACAGGGAAGGGAATGCATTCCAGGCATGATTTGTACACTAGAACAAAGGTATAATGCTAAGTCAAAAGAACAGCAAGTGCTGGAACATACAGTGCATATAAGGGAATAATATATAATGAACTTTTTAATAGGTGGGATGGAGCCAGATATTGGAAGGGCTTCAAATGTTATTCTGGTTTAGGGCTGTTCAGTCATGTCTAACTCTCCATGACCCCAATTTGGGGTTTCTTGGCAAAGTTCTGTAGTGGTTTGCCATTTTGTTCTCCAACTCACTTTATACATAAGGAGCTGAGTAGGGTTACTTGAATTGCTCCAGGTCACACAGCAAGTAAGTATCTGAGGCCAAATTTGAAATAAAGTCTTCCAGATTCTATCCCTGGTGCCACCTAGCTTTCCTAGGTCTGGGCCTAACTTGGCTATTTCCTGGTAATTTAAGTTTCATAATAGAATAAAATGAGACACTAGTAGATTATTTAAAAGTTAACAGAAAGATAAGTTAGCCATAGCTAAAGATGGAAATTCAACAAGACTTTCATGATTAAAGTGCTTTTGTTATTGTGGGATTTGTTTGGGGAAAGAACAAGAAGGAAACATATAAATAATTAGGTTTATTGTTGGGAAGGTTAAGAGGAAAGGAGGGTAAAAGGGTAAGGGAAAATTTTTATAATTAATCCCAAAACCTAATTCCTATAAACCGATTTTAATAACTAACTTATCTAAGCTGAATACATTAAGTTTCCCCAAAATAATCTCACAAATAAGAGTCCAGTATATGAGCCAAGATCTTCAGAAGAAAATGTCCAAAGCAGGTCCAGTAGAGAAGTGGGTCTTTAGTCTTCTGTCTAGCTGTCAGCAGCCAATAGAAGCAGGATGTCTCTCACTCAAGCTGGTATCTCCCAAAGGTCCAGAAACCTGGTAGACAGATGGAAAACCTCCAATTTCTTCAAAGCCTTCTTCAGGAGAGAGTGAGTTTTACAATTGGAATCTTGGAATCTTCACCCAGATCTTGACCCAGGTTCCTATGTGACTCACCGTCACATATCCCTGTCAATCAATTGGAAGTTCACATTGCAAAGTCCTTTTGCAGTCTTCCTCTTCTTATTATACTTTCTATGATTCACTAGCCAAGCATAGAGGGCTTCTGGTGCTCCTCATGGACCAATGTACTAAGGCAATCAGTAAATTATGTCAGCAGCTTGACCCATTAGTCCTCTGAGATCCCTAAGAATGGAATATGATCTCAATGTCTTTTTAAGAAAAAATTAGCATAATTTTGCATGCAGTGGGGAAATAGAATATTGTTTTTTTCCTTAAATGCAAAGCTGAGAAGTGTGCCTGTTGTCATAGTGGCAAAAGGAAGTCACCGAGAAGTCTAGAGAAAGAGAATGACAAGATCAAGCTTATATTTTAGAAATATTATTTTAACAACTGTGGGCAGCAGAGAGGAGAAGGGAAAGACTAGAATCTGGAAGTCTAGTTAGGGGCTTGTTGCAATAGTCTAGGTGAAAAATGATGAGAGCTTAGACTAGGGCCATATAAATTGAAGGAAAGAGTTAGATGAGAGAGATGTTGAGAATCAACAAGACTTCTCAAGTGATTGGATATGAAGAATGAAGGAAAGGGAAGAGTAGAGGATAAGTCTGAAGTTTTAAACTTAGTGACTGCTAGTATCAATTGATAAAGCTATAGGTATTCATTAAGTTCTACTTTATAATAGGCACTGTTCTAGATACTAAAGATACAAAGACAAAATGAAACAGTATTTGCCTTCAAAGAGCTTATTTTCCATTAGGGGGAAAACATGCCTTTATATGTAGATTCAAAAGCTATAAAAAGGACCCAACTAAGCCATGCCATCCCCAAAGCATTTAAAGATAAAACTTGAAGAAAGTTGACAGACATTAGGCCTAGAGACAGGAGGTTCTGGGTCCAAATCTCAAATACTTCACCAAATACTTTCTAGCTATATTACCCTGGGCAAGTCACATAACCCCTATTACCTAGCCCTTACTGCTCTTCTAAGATGGAAGATAAGGGTTTAAAAAACAGAAAAGAAAAAGAAAGTTGACAAACTTCAAAAATGGAAAAGATGTATCGAGACTATTAAAACAAATTGCTTTTTCCCTATCAATGATAGCAAATGTTCACCTTTGACTCTATCATCATAGTTCTTAATTAGATGTATGAGAAATTAGAAACATACTAAAATAAAACATAAATGAAAAAGACAAGCTAGTCCAGACCATATATAGATGGAATACATCTATCCTGGAAGTCACTAGTTTTTAAGCTACTGAAAGACTAATTATCAAACTATCAAAAAAGTAATGATATTAAATATATGGGGGGGGAATATTAGAAAGGACACTTCGATGTACTTGTTTCATACCTAGACAAATCTAATCAAAATAAATAAAAAATAAGTTAAGGAACTGAATTGAATTGTAGAAGAGTTAGATATCATAGATCAATATCTACTGATTGTTGAATGGGAATATAAAGGAGTATACATATACCTCATCTGAATATTACACCTTAACAAAAATTGACTATATATTCGGACATCAGAATCTCATAATTAAGTGTGGAAGAGCTGAAATATTAACTACATCCATTACCAATCAAAATGCAATAAGAATATCTTTGATAAAAAGTTATTGAAAACAAAAACAAAAAAATCCAGATCTTGCCATTACTCACAAAAATACTACTTCTATGGTCAGGACTTCTGAAATCCCTTTAACCAATTATAATCTATTGGTTTTTCACCTCTCCCTCTCTTTCCTTACAAAATCCTACAAGAGTTCTGTTCCTTGACCTCTATTTCCCTTGCCTCTTCAATTCTCTCCCAAGTCTTCTCCCCTGCATGAGATTTTCTCTCTCATCTCTCCATTTTCACTCCTTGGTGAACCAAATCAATACTACTTGTTCTCCTCTCTCAAATCCATAACTCCATCTTATCACCTTACTGCCTCACAAGCCTCAGTCTTGGTTCACTGCTACCATTCATCACCTTTGCTCCTAAATATGTGCTGCTGAATGAAGGTATAGAAAATTATGCAACCAGTCTGCCTGGGTTCACTACAAATTTATGTTACATAAACTTAACTTGGTTCTCACTGATGCTAGGCAATCCTACTAAACTTCCCTTATCAACTCCCTAAACCACTCTTATCAGCTCTTCCAACCTTTTTCATCCCTTCTTAAACCTTCCATGGCTTCACTTGGCCCACTCTCTCAGCTAAGAACCTTGCCTCATATTTTACAGGAAAAAATTAAGACCATTTGTTTTGAACAACCTCTTCTCCCCAAATTCTCATTTCCTATCACTCAGATGCCTTCTGCCACTATTTCCTTTCACACCTAACTCTTATGATGAAGTACCCTTACTCTTTATGAAAAGTAACCTCCCTACTTGTTTAGGCAATCCCATTCCATCCTGTCTCCTCCAACAGATTGCCTCCTCTTTCATTAATTTTCCATTTCTCCCTTTCTACTGTCTGTTCTCTATTGTATTGTTTACAATATGCCCAGGTCTCCCTTATCCTGAGAAAAATCTCACTTGATCCTTCCTTCCATGATAACTATGATCCTGTATCTCCTCTGCCATTTGTAATTCAGTGCCTTGAAAATGCTACCTACAATAGCTACCTTTACTTTTTTCCTTTCACTGTCTTCTTAATTCCTTATACTTTTTTCCTACCTTATAATTCCTACCCAACCTGCTATCTCCAAAGTTACTATTATTGATCTCTTAATTACCTAATCCAGTGTGGCCTTTTCTCAATCCTCATTCTCCTTGACATATCTGCAATTAATGTGGGAAAAATTCTCCCAAGTTTGTTACATGGTCTTGCCTCAAGAATAGGTGACCCAAACTCTGTTCAATCCAGAAGAAAATAATTTTATTTGAAGAAGTGGTGGTTTGGGTGGTATAATAGCAGGTGGAAAAGTCTGGGGTCTAATTGAGAAGCCCTGGGGCCATTGGATAAGCCCAGGGGCTAGTAGAGTAGCCTCTTTGGAGCCAGTCCAGATAGCCTGGAGTAGCAGCTCCACTATAGCATGGTAGCTTCCTCCAAGGAATGGAGCTACCACACCTTGTGGGTCAGGTTTAGCATATTTATTGGGGTCTGATACCTTAGCATCTCCCTTTCCAAACTCAGGTAGAGATATGTTTTGGGGTTTGTTGCAATAGGGAATATTGAGCGTATACAAGATTGGAGAATTCATCTGGAATGCCAGAGTCCCCAGTGCACAGGTTTCATTCATGTTTCTTCATTGTCCACCTTGTCATCATTTGTTAGGGAGAGGTCTTGATGCTCTTCCAAAGTGGGAATATAGGGAGGGGATACAGTTCGTTGGAGGAGTACTATATGCAATTAATTACTTTTAAGAACAATATAAGCAATTAATAAAACAAAATAGAAACAAGGCTGATGCTTAAGCATAAAATGTTACTAATCTAGTACACAGAGTGGCTAATCGAACAATCTACAATTCATGTTTGACTAATGCTGAAACTGCATGGTTTTGCAGTTGATGTTTAACTAGTGCTAACTAGTGAGAAATGCAAGATTTCAGAGCATGGGGGTCCTATTCCTATTACTGTCCCTTACTGCTCACTGTTAGCCCATATCACAATCTTTGACATTGTTGATCACTCCTTTCTTTGGTGCTCTCTTCTCTCCATATTTTTGGGACACCATTTTCTCTTGGAACACCATATGAACTCTCTTCTATATCCTTTGCTAGATCCTCCTCCAGAACCCACCCTTTAATCACAGGTATTCCTCAGGGCTATCATGGGCCCTCTTCCATTCTCCCTCTTTACTACTTCACTTGGTCATATCATCAGCTCCCATGGATTTAATTACTATCTCTATGCTGATTGTTCTCAAGTCTATGTTTCCTGTCCCAATCTCTCTGCTAACTTCCAGTCTCACATCTCTAACTGCTTTTCAGACACCTTGAACTGTATGTCCAACAGACATCTCAAACTCAATTTGTTCAAAATAGAACACATAATCTTCTTCCCTAAATTGTCCTCCCCTCCTACCTTCCCTGTTACTATAAAGGGCAACATTGTCCTTCCAGGGTTTCCAGCTTACAACTTAGGGGTTATTTTGGATCCCTCTGTATTTCTCATCTCTCTCCCATATCCAAGTTGTTGCCAAAGACCTTCATTTTCATCTTTGTAACATCTCTTTTATATACCCCCTTCTCTCCTCTGATCCTACCAGTGCTCTATTGTAGATCTTCATTACCTTACATCTGTATTATGGCAATGGCTACTATTTGGTCAGCCTGGCTCTGATCTCTCCTCACTTCAATATATCCTCCAATCAGCCACTAAAGTGATTTTCCTAAAGGGCAAATCCAATTATGTCATCCCCTTACTCAATAAATGGCAATGATTGCCTATTGCCTCCAAGAGTAAATACAAAATGCTCTCTTTGGCACTCAAAGTCTTTCATAACCTACCTCACTGTCACCTGTCAGTCATGTTACACACTTTCCCTTGACATACATACTCTTTGATCCAATGACACAGGCTTCTTACCTGTTCTATGAACAAGACACTTCACCACTTGGCTCTAGACATTTTCTCTGTCTATCCTCCATATCTGCAATACTCTCCCTCCTCTTTCTTAGCTTTCTTTAAGTCTCAACTAAAATTTATTTCTCCAGGAAGTCTTCCTCAACTCCTCAATTCCAGTGCTTTCTTTCTGTTAATTATTTCCTATTTATCCTGTATGTGGTTTGTTTTATTTGTTTGCATGTTGTTTCTCCCTTTAGATTATAAGCTCCTCATGAGCAGAGACTGTTTTTAAAATCCTTTTGTATCTCTAGCACTTTAGTGCCTGACAGATAAGTACTGAATACATAGTTACTGATTGATTCATTAGTGACAATGAGTATGAGAGATGATGCTGAAAAAGAACAATATCTGGCAATTGATTAAATATTAAGGAGAAGAATAATGATGAGTTGAGGATGCCTCCATGGTGTAAACCTAGGTATCTGGAAAAAAGATTATACCCTCAACAGAAATAGATATTAATAAGAGGTATAACTTGAGGATGGGGGGAGGGCATGGATAATGAATTCTGCTTGGAGAGAGTTGAGTTTAAGATAGATGCAGGGCATTTAGTTATAAATGTCCAATAGCATTTGCAAATAAGGACCTGGATTTCAGGAGAACAAAGAAAGCAGAAACAAAGAAAGTGATGGTGGAACTAACATATTAGGATTTTTATATGAAGTATAGAGAAAAATGAAATTGTTTAATAATAATTCATCATTTCATATAAAATGTACTTTTTGTTTTTTCTGTAACATTGAGATGTACCTCTCTATTAAGTTTATAATATAAAAGGAAATTTATTAAATACAAAAGAAAGTAAGCTTGGGATGTTTCCAACTGAATTAAGAAAGTTTTGAGGAGAGATTCAGTGATAGGGGAAGATAGGTTCTGTTAAATTTAAAATTATATCTATAATAATAAAAATATTATATTTTATGAGGTTTATTAAGGATCATTAGAAATCAAGGAATAAAGAAGATACAAAATAAAAACCATGTGCCCATGGTGGATCAGCCCATCTAAAATCCCCCCACTTAGCTTACCACTATACTTGCTGCATCATTGCAAAGGTAGAGAAGAGAGCTTGGGAGGCGTTACTGCCAGTTAAATACCAATTGTGATCTAACCAACGTGGAGACTCAAGAGAGATTATAGGGAATTCTGGGAAATACCAAGGACTTCTGGGAATGAAGTTTAGGGTTCAAAAATTTCCATTTATACATACCCCCTGTGATCCTATTGGGAAACCAGTTTCCCCAAAAGGATCAGGAAACATAATCAACTTAAAGATTGCAATAATTTGTGGATAAGAGGAAAAGAGAACAAAACCAATCATTACTAGGCACAGTGTCAAAAAGCCAGTTAGGGGGCAGTCCCCTTTGGCATAAGAGTATACATACAAAACAAATGCATTCAAACCCTACACAGTTCAAATCACCACATCCCAAAGTTCACTCTGGATCTTCTGGTGCAGGGTGTTGTCTGTGCAGGCATCTTAATGGTGTCTTCTCCAAACAGTTCACTTTCTGGATTCGGAGAGGTATAATGTTTCTTTTTTTTTTTTAACATTATTTTATTTGGTCATTTCTAAACATTATTCATTGGAAACAAAGATCATTTTCTTTTTCTCCCCCCCTCCCCCACCACCTTTCCCTCTCCCATAGCCGACACAGGATTCCACTGGTTATCACATGTGTTCCTGTTTCTAACCCATTTCCATGTTGTTGGTATTTGCATTAGAGTGTTCATTTAGAGTCTCTCCTCAGTCCTATCACCTCCACCCCTGTAGTCAGGCAGTTGTTTTTCCTCCTTGTTTTTACTCCCACAGTTTATCCTCTGCTTGTGGATAGTATTTTTTAGGTCCCTGCAGATTGTTCAGGGACATTGCATTGATACCAATGGAGAAGTCCATTACATTTGATTATACCACAGTGTATCAGTCTCTGTGTATAATGATTTCCTGGTTCTGCTCCTTTCGCTCTGCATCACTTCATGGAGGTTGTTCCAGTCTCCATGGAATTCCTCTACTTTATTATTCCTTTTAGCACAATAGTATTCCATCACCAACATATACCACAATTTGTTCAGCCATTCCCCAATTGATGGGCATCCCCTCATTTTCCAATTTTTGGCCACCACAAAGAGCACAGCTATGAATATTCTTGTACAAGTCTTTTTCCTTATTATCTCTTTGGGGTACAAGCCCAGCAGTGCTATAGCTGGATCAAAGGGCAGACAATCTTTTATCACCCTTCGGGCATAGTTCCAAATTGCCCTCCAGAATGGTTGGATCAATTCACAACTCCACCAGCAATGAGTTAGTGTCCCTACTTTGCCACATCCCCTCCAGCATTCATTACTTTCCATAGCTGTCATGTTAGCCAATCTGCTAGGTGTGAGGTGATACCTCAGAGTTGTTTTGATTTGCATCTCTCTGATTATAAGAGATGTAGAGCACTTTTTCATGTGCTTATTAATAGTTTTGATTTCTTTATCTGAGAACTGCCTGTTCATGTCCCTTGCCCATTTATCAATTGGAGAATGGCTTGATTTTTTGTACAATTGATTTAGTTCTTTGTAAATTTGAGTAATTAAAGCTTTGTCAGAGGTTTTTATGAAGATTTTTTCCCAATTTGTTGCTTCCCTTCTGATTTTAGTTACATTGGTTTTGTTTGTACAAAAACTTTTTAATTTGATGTATTCCAGATTATTTATTTTGCATTTTGTAACTCTTTCTAAGTCTTGCTTGGTTTTGAAGTCTTTCCCTTCCCAAAGATCTGACATGTGTACTATTCTGTGTTCGCCTAATTTTCTTATAATTTCCATCTTTATGTTCAAGTCATTCACCCATTTTGAATTTATCTTGGTGTAGGGTGTGAGGTGTTGATCTAAACCTAATCTTTCCCACACTGTCCTCCAATTTTCCCAGCAGTTTTTATGAAATAGTGGATTTTTGTCCCAAAAGCTGGGATCTTTGGGTTTGTCATATACTGTCTTGCTGAGGTCACTTATCACGAGTCTATTCCACTGATCCTCCTTTCTGTCTCTTAGCCAGTACCAGATTGTTTTGGTGACCGCTGCTTTATAATACAGTCTGAGATCTGGGACTGCAAGGGAGGTATTGTGTTTCTTAACCTAAAATTACTCTCAAAAGGAAATAAAACTTAGCAATTTAAAATAATAATAATTATACACACACCCCCTTAAGAGGGTGATTGAAAAACACAGGGATCACTTAGGGATGCATGGCTGAATTATGAGGTATATGAATCAATTTGCAAGAAAAATCAAAAAACATAAAAAAATCCACATAAAAAAAGATAATTTCTGGATGAAATATAGACTATCAAAGTCTTATGTGTAAAAATTCTAAGTAAAGGAAAAATAGATCTATAACAGGTCCTTGAATCAGGACCCAATTAAATGATCTAAGCAATGATGCATTTACCCAGTCAGTAGCCAGGACTATAGAAAGTTTGCCACACCATGAAAGACAGAAAAGGGATTAGATTTTTAGGAGCCAGGTAGGAGTCAAATTTGAGATACTTCATAGAATGTGGAACAAGGAAGACCTGCCTTTAACACATGTTAATTAGCCTCAACCTCAAACCCCAAATATGTTCAAGTCCTCTTGTCATGGCTCAAAATTTTCATCAACCCCTTTGGAATTGGTCGGTCTCTTTGACCTTGTGCTTGATTGGCACTATGCAGTTTAGTTCTGTGCTTCTTTGGCACTGTGCAATGACTCTTTTTGTATTCTCTTGTCCTCGAATCAGACAGAATTATTAATCAAAGTCCCATATTTTTTTAAACAATTAATGGCATAGTTTTTATAGTCTAAAGCTTTTTGGTTATGCATTGACATTATAGCAACTGTATTTTAAACTCATATTACTGGAAAATCAAAAGAGTTAAAGAAAATCTTAATACTGGTGACATGTGCTTCAAATATGAAAAGGAGAGAAAAAATAAAACTGAAATAGTATTTTGCATATGCAAGAAAAATGTAATAATAAAAGAGTTTTAAAAAATAAAAAATGTAGCTTATAATCATTGATATACTGTGTCAGCTAAGGAAATGTAGAATACAAAAGTTTCTCACCAAAAATGAGATCCATTTCCTCTTCATACCTGGCTATGATCCACTGTGAGTATAAGCAAATGATTTCACAAAGTAACAATTTTTTTTTAATAAAGAACAGTAGTACAACAGGTAATACTGTGAACCTTAAAAATTCTCAGACCCTACTTCATAAGGTTGGATTGTGAACCTTAAAAATTCTCAGACCCTACTTCATAAGGTTGGGTTAAGACCATTCCCCATTTTAAACAATGAAGGAACTTAGATCAGGAATGTGAGACTTCTACTTAGATCAGGAATGTGAAGACCTCTACTTCACCCCTACTTAAGCATACTTTAGGGGAAGATAAAGTTGTAAACTCTTTGCTGAACAATGAAAAATACTTAAGCCCATACTTATAGTAAGGCAAAAAGTTCTTAAGCTGTGCCTAATTTTAGAACTAATACAAAAGTACCTATAAAGGTCAGGCAACTTGTGAACTTGCAAAAAGCAAAGAGGTGAGAACTTACTCAGGTGGGAATTACTCAAAAGTTTAGACTTCTTAGGTGTGAATTAAGAATGGTCTGTCCTTTGGAAAACGTCTACTGTGATTGGTAGATGTAAGAATTTAGGGGAGGTGACATAGGAGAAAATGCCCTTTAAAAGGAACTCAGAAAGGGAGCTGAAGACATTCAGATTCACATTCAGTTTCAGATTCAAGATTGAGCTGGTGGAGTCAGCTGAGATGAAGCTGGCCTGGTGTCACTAGAATCCTTGCTTGGACAGATCTTGTGGTGAGTGATTAAGGACTGACTGATCTTTCTCTTAGGGTTTAGGCCTGGGTTGGCCAGGGCTGTCCTGGGCCAGCCTATCCTTTTCTCATTATTCCCCCTTTTCTCTCTTTATCTCCTTTTCTTTAATTCCTCATTTGTATGAATTAAAATCTCTATAAAACCCAGTTGACTTGGGCATATTTCATAATTGGGAATATTTCCCTGGTGACCACCTTATATTTGATTTAAAATAATACACTGTCTTGAAACCAATTTTTAAATATATGAACTTAAAGCCAACAAAATTAAATCTTAAACAAAACAATCAGCAAAATGCAATAAAACACAGAGATTTTTTCTAAAACGTTGGAGTCTGAAAAGCCTTAAAAATATAACCACCAGTATCTTTAAAGTTTGTTGTTTTTTTTTAATCCATTGATATTCCTTTTGTCAGTACTGTGGAATTCTCCATAGCAAGGAATAACATGGGTTTTAGGAATCTCAAATTGGGCAGGTAAGATAAGTAAAAAGATACGTGCATTCAAAAAACATCTTCTGAAATAGGCAATGCACTGCTCTCTCATAGAATACGCCATGTTTATAATCAACTTCCTGTTTGGAAAAGTCTCTTCCTTCTCCTCATTCCCCCCCACTGAGGTCCCCAGCCATGTGGAGGCTAATTGTGACTAAGGAAAGAACACCCCAGTTTTTACCAGCTGGTTTGTGATTCTGAAGACATAGGGGCAGCTACCAGCAGCTGGGGTCCTGGGCCTGGGCCAGGGGTTGGATGAGTGATCTGGGTCAGAGGCTGGAGATCAGGAGTAGAGTTGTTGGGGCCTGAGGCTGGGCCTGGGGCCAGGCCTGGACCAGGATAGCAATCAGGGTCAACAAGGTCAGGAGCAGATGACTGGAGGCAGTAGCAGGCAGAAGGAGCAAGCTGAATCAAAAGCTTTCAAGGGTAGATGGGTGGACTGGGAGAAAAGCCTTGGCAGGAGAAATGTGGCTAAAAAAAAATAATCTAGGCTATCTTAAAAAAAATTGAAAGTTTTTCTCTTGTCCCTTTTGGTTGCAAACTGTTAAATCTAAAATTTTATCTCTAATAATAAAAATATTATATTTTATGAGGTTTATTAAGAATCATTAGAAATCAAGGAATAAAGAAGATACAAAATAAAAACCATGTGCCCATGGCTGATTAGCCCATCTAAAATCACCGCACTTAGCTTACCACTATACTTGCTACATCATTGCAAAGGTAGAGAAGAGAGCTTGGGAGGCATTACTGCCAGTTAAATACCAATTGTAATCTCCCCAATGTGGAGACTCAGGAAAGATTATAGGAAATTCTGAGAAATATTAAGGACTTCTGGGGAATGAAGTCTAGGGTTCAAAAATCTCTATTTATACAGTTCCATTTTGGAGAATTTATGTTTGAAATGCCTGATTGACAATTATAGATAACCTAGTTGTCAGTGTCTTCTCCCCACTCCCCACTGCCCCAATCACTATGTATCTATTTTGCATATATCTTGCATATACTTATCTATTAGCATATTATATCCCTTTTTGTAGAACATAAGCTTGTCAAGGGCAATGGCTGTTTCATTTTTGTATTTGTATTCTCAGTACTTATCACTGTGTTGGGCACATAATGATTGCTTGATAAATGTTTGTTGGTGAGTTAATTAACTAATTGTTGTCCAATAATAACTCACACTGACTAGTTGAAATAGAATTTAGGAGATAGTCTAAAATTTGATGAATACTTCTAGGAGTCATGTATATGGAGATAATTGAACTCATGGGAACTGATGCCTCTTCAGGACCTATGGGAATTGCTTTCTTTTGGTGCTGTTCCATATCTTCATATTTCATTCATGAATGAGTCAAGATCACTTATCTGATGTGTCCCCTATCTTCTCAAGATTCAGAATTCTGAAATTCCATTCTCTTATCTTTCCAAATCTCTACTCACACAAAAAACCTGCTCCTTGCCATTTCATTGAACGCTGTTCCCTTTAACTGTGTCTATTATCTCTATTTTACCCACTTTGATTCCACTTGCCTTGACCCTAAGGTCTGCAGCTAGCTATATCCCTAGAACACCTTGTCACTCTAACCTTTTGCTAATTTCAATCTATAAATTCTCATACTTTGCTAACCTCCATCATCTAATATTCCAGGTATGAACTGGAACAGGTGGCCTCTAGACTCTTCAAACTCTGAGATTCTATAATTATTGATAATAATGATATAATTATAGAATAATATCTTCAATAAATCTTCTCTCTACATAATCCACCATTACAAACTTTCCTTTCCGCGTGCAAATATAGGGTAGGCTCAGAGCCTAGAAAAAATATTATCTTTATTACTAACAATACTAATAATTGCTGAAATTTATATAATGCTTAAAAACTTACAAATTACTCATTTACATATATAATAATTGGCCTCATTTTACTAGTTATATATATAATATGAGGGAGACTGATCTTGTTCACTAGTGGTAGTAATTGATCCTTTCCTCCCTTTTAATCATTTGCATGAAAGAATATAAGTTCTGGGGTTGAAATTTTTTAAGGCCCTCCCATTCAATAATCCTATGGATTTTTACTAGAATTGGTTTAAACTGATGTTAATGAGAAGCAGTTTAGCAATTGGAAATTAAGGGGGAAAATATAATATAAAATTATATTTATATATATATTTATATAGAATATAAAATACATATTCAAAAAAGAGTGTGTGCAAAACCAGTGGGGAACAATATCAGAAATGTGAGTGGCTTTTCTGTCTGTGCCTTGGCCACATGTGTTCCCTATGTACATGCTGCTTTATGGGTCTGGCCTAGTCATACCTGTTCCCTAGATGTATCTGTTCTTGTCCTTGATAGTGTGTATATTTGTGGGAAAATGTGCCCTAGGTTCATAGGTTTGAGAGGGCAGGTATACTCTATTATTCCTTTTCTTACCATTTTCCCCAAGTTAATTATGTCCTCTGGTTGAGAGTAAAAGTAAACACATTGAGAAACATGAACTATTATTTTGAGTAGATGCATACCTACAGAGTATACTAAATTTGGGGTAACCTTAACTGGAGAAGTCATGGGTGTGGAAATATTCCTGAAACTAATAGGTCTGTTTTATGCTTGTTTGATGAAAAAAGCCAATTAGGAGCATACAGTGAGACAAAAGTCTTGCCTTTACCTTTTGACCTGGGTCTAAAGTTATTGCAACTGTAACCCTGGAACTGTCTTAAATCAGCCCCAATCTATTGGGACCTGCTCCTCTTTTTAACCTTTAGCATTTCTGATTCTCTACTTATTTACCTCTTTACTGTAAGACCTCCCAAAAAATCCCTTTGTTCAGTTTCTCATTTGGTTTCCTCTTTACTGTAAGACCTCCCAAAAACTCCCTTTGTTCAGTTTCTCATTTGGTTACCTCTTTACTGTAAGACCTCCCAAAAAATCCCTTTGTTCAGTTTCTCATTTGGTTTATTGTTCAAAATCTGGGCCATCGTCTTGTTCCTGAATTTCTATTACATAATGGGTGGCGGGTGAGTCATGGGGTTGTTACCTAATTTCAAACCAATCATTTTTTTCTGTGCTTTATATATTCCCATTACCCCTTTGTGATTTGTAAGCATCAATTATCCCTACCTCCCTTGTGTGAAGATTGGATTTGGCTCTCTCCTGATTGTAACAATGAAGGTACTTAGCCCTTCCTTGATTGTGAAGATTGAATTGTAATCCCCTGTCTATTTTTAGATTTTAATTCCCAAAGTGTAAAAAGCACAGTACTTAAAGTTGAGTATGGAGATCTAGCCATTTTGTATTTTAACCACAAAAAGATGTGAACACCCATTTCATACACTGAGTGGGAAGTCTGTGACCCATGTGTGAAAGAGTGGGCAGTCCTGGAGTGGAGTATCAACTGTACTTGGTAGACGTAAAATTTAGGGGAAGTGAAACAAGAGAAAAAAGGTCTTTAAAAGTGGAAACGGAGACACACACAAAAAAGACTTGAAGAGGCACTTGGACTTGTAGTGAAGGGATACTTGAAGAGAGTCATTTGGAGTGAAGAGAGACTTGGAGTGAAGAGGGACACTTGGAGTTTGAAAGAGACACACTTGTAGTGAAGCCTGCTGGAGTTGAGGCTGATAAAAAAATTTGCTGATTGAACTGACATCAAGGTGAATGTAAAGGCTGACTTCTTTCCTTGCCCTTTCTGAAGGCATAAGCCTCGGGGAAAGGCCCATAATATTGAGACTCCTTTCCCCTGCCTGGAGCTTTAGAATTTCTACCTGTCTCAGAGAAAGCCAGAGCTCTCTCTCTCTCTCTCTCTCTCTCTCTCTCTCTCTCTCTCTCTCTCTCTCTCTCTCTCTCTCTCTCTCTCTCTCTCTCTCTCTCCTCCCCCTTTTCTCTCTTCCTTAATATCTTCCCTCTATTGTAAAAATAAGCTACCATAAATTCCATTTTACTTTAGTAATTCATTTTGGGGATTTAGAAATTAAATCTCTGGCGACCAATTAAATATTCAGTCCAATAAAAAATTAACACTTAGTCTTTGGAACCCCATGCTTAATACTTTCCCTTTTAATTAATAATTTTCTTTATTTATTCTGACTCAAATAGGATTATTCTATATTTAAGGAATGGGTTTTATCAGTTGACATGTGTGAATTAGGGGGAGATACTTCAAATTGCTACACTTATAGTAAATGACCTAGTCTCTTACTTAATTAAGGATGACTAGAAACATCTGATCTACAAGTGTGTAAACTACTTGAGACAAGTCATTTTGAAATAGCTTCAGTTTGTTACAGCACTGTGCATATGTTCTTGCTTCTACTGATTCTAGGCTGATGTAATCTCTTAGTTTGTCCAAATGTAACTGGATTAATTCTATTCCTATTCTTCATTAATTCTCTACCAGTAGAGAATAAAATTTCATGCAATGCATGCTTAATTTATCTTTTATTGTGTTTAATTCCATTGTTTTTAAGATGGATATTAGTTCAAGGACGTGCGCAAAATTGTTGCTCTTACAGAGTACAGCTAGAGATGTTGTAGCAGTTATTGGCTAATGTCAAATATTTCAAAGATAATATAGCATCAAAGGACACTGTGACCAAAAATGGGAAACGAGGCCAAGAACTGAAATTATGGCTTCAAAACAGCCTAATTAACCCCAGAAAAGAAACAGACTTTTAGGTGTTATCTAGCAGATGGAGTCTCTGTTACTGACTCTTTTATAAGGTATAGGTGTTTTTCAAGATGGCAGAATGGCAAAAATGCCAGTAAAAACCATGGCTATGAAGCAAAAAATGCTTATCATGGGCAAGACAATACAAAGACTAGAGTACTGAGTCTGGAGAGAGATGTCATTTTTGCTGATGAAATTCACTTTTTCATATGAGACATCAAAACCATTGTTAAAGAGCTAGCCTATAAATTCTAGGCATTTTCATCATATTGGAAACCATCCATCTAAAAAAATAGTAGAGAAATTAATTTTACTTTGTTTCATTTAAAATAGGAGTTGGTCCATCAGCTTAATGAATTTATTGTGAATTAATGGATAGAAAAGAGAAAGGGAGGGAAGATAAAAGAGAGTACCCTAATCTAACTTTTCCATGTGGCTGCTCAGGTCCCACTCCTGGCAGTACACCAAGGAAAGAAAAAAAAAGCAAGACTTCCTCCTTAACTCTTTCTTATAACCTCCTGGCTCTCCCCCATACCAGTGTTCACATTCTCATTCACTTTCAGGCTGAAGTGTAGGGAACTTCAGACGTGTTGGCAGTCGTAAGGGAATGATATCATATTTGCTAGACCAGAGTGGGAGATTATACTGTATTTCCTTCACACAAGTCTAGTAGGCAGAGATATCTTGTTCTCACCATGGTAATGATGAATTCTGATAAATCTAGTGACATACTGAGAAGCAACAGCATCTCAACATTATAGAAATTGCTGAATAGAGATAAAGTATTACAACAAACATTCTACCATGATTAGCATCACAGAAGGTTAAGAAAGTTATCAGAGAAATGGAAATAAGCAGGCTATGATGATTTGGGAACTCATCTGATATAAATCCCATTGAAAACCAACTAGACTTGGAAAAAAAAGTTTATTAAAGGTGTGCGTACTATTCATATGATTTTATATTAAATAAAATATGTCAAAATCTTGCCCACACAATGTCAAATCATAGGTGAATGCAAAAAGGGGCTCATTGCATATTTTTTTAAAACCCTTTATGAATCAATACTATATTTTGGTTTTAAGGCAGAAGAGTGATAAGGGCTAGGCAATTGGAGTTAAGTGACTTGCCCAGGGTCACACAGTTAGAAAATGTCTGAGGCTAAGAGCTCCTGTTTATGAACCTGGCTCTCAATCTACTGAGCCACTGAGCTGACCCCTCTTTTTTAAAGATGTAAAGCATGATAGAATTTATTGTACAAGTCAATACATTTAATTATTGTATTTTGTCCTAATTAATTTCATACTACTGTAAGCTCTATTAGCCTTATTCTTCAATTCCTTAAAGCATTTCAGTATCATCACTTTCTCTGATCCTCTTAATCACAAAAGAGGATTTCGTAGTTTACACAGAGGCTAATCTCTATACATAAAAGCTTGATCTCATTCTCTAAATCTTCCATGACCTTTATATATATATATATATATATATTTATCAGTCATCCACTTTCTGACATATCTTCCACCTCTTCCTTTGCATTGGCTCCTTCCTATTTGCCTACAAATATATTCATCTTTCTCAAATTCTTCTTTAAAAAGGCATTTCATTGCCCTCCCAATTCATTTGATATATAATTTATTTTGCCAGTTACATGTAATAACAATTTTCCATATAAATTTCCTTAAGTTATAGGATACAAATTGTCTCCCTCCCTCTCTTCCTTCTCTCCCCATTCCCAGAAAGAGTAAGCAATTTGATCTGGATTATACATGTATTATCATGCAAAACATATTTCCATATTGTTCATTTTTGTAAGAGAATATTCAAATAAAACCAAAACCCAAATAAACTAAAGTGAAGAATCATATGCTTTGATCTGCATTCCAACTCCAATAGTTCTTTCTCTCGAAGTAGAGAGCACACTTTGTCATAAGTCTCTCAAAATTGTCCTGGATCATTGTATTGCTGAGAGTAGCTGTCTTTCATGGTTGATCATTCCACAGTATTGCTGTCACTATGTACAACATTCTCCTGATTCTGCTTATTTCACTCTGCATCAGTTTATGAAAGTCTTTCTAGCTCTTTCTGAAATCATTCTGTTTATCATTTCTTCCTCACAAAAGTATTCTATTGCCATCATATACCACAATTTGTCAGCCTTCCCCAACTGATGGATATCCCCTCAATTTTCAATTATTTGCCACCCAAAAAACTCTATAAGTATTTTTGTACAAATAGGTTTTCCTTCTTTTTTTTAAATTTCCTTCAGCTATAGACCTAGTAATGATATTACTGCATCAAAGGAGGATGTTAGGGGGTTTTTTGTTGTTGTTGTTTTGACTACCTTATAAGCACCTGGCTGGGTAGTTCAGTTCAGTCATGGAAGCTAGATTAAAATTCAACCCAGCAAGGAAAAGTCTGAGTCTCTTATTCTTCTTTTCCACCGCTCTTGTATGGCCTTTGGTGTATAGCTCTAAATTGCCCTCCAAAATGGCTGGGTCAGTTCACAACTCCAACAATGTATTAGTGCCCCAATTTTGCCATATCCCCTCCAATACTTATCACTTTTCTTTACTGTTATGTTGGCCAATCTGATAGGTATGAAGTGGTACCTCAGAGGTGCTTTAATTTGCATTTCTCTAATTGAGAGGGATTTAGAACATTTTTTCATATGATTACTGATAACTTTGATTTCTTCACTGCTTATTCATATCTTTTGGTCATTTGTCAATTGGGGAATGGTTTACATTCTTATAAATTTGACTTAGTTCTCTATATATTTGAGAAATGAGATCTTTATCAGAGAAATATGACACAAAAATTTTCCCAGTTTGTTTCCCTTCAAATCCTAATCACATTGGTTTTGTTTGTACAAAAACTTTTAAACTTAATATAGCTAAAATTATTCATTTAATATCTTATGCTGTTCTCTCATTTTGTCATAAATTCTTCCCTTCTCCATATATCTGACAGGTAAACTATTCTATGTTTTACTAATTTACTTATAGTATTACCCTTTATTTCTAAATCATAAACCCATTTTTACCTTATCTTGGTAAGATATTGTTGGTGAGATATTGCTGATCTGTGCCTAGTTTCTGCAATACTATTTTCCAGTTTTCCCAATAGTTTTTTGGCAAATAGTGAGTTCTTATCCCAAAATGTGGAATCTTTGGGCTTATCATATCAAACACTAGATTGGTAAGATTGTTTACCCACAATCTAGTCCATTGATCCACATTCTATTTCTTAGACAGTTCCAGATTATTTTGATGATTACTGCTTTATAGTACAGTTTGAAATCTGATACTTCTAGGCCACCTTCCTTCACAATTTTTTTTCATTAATTCTCTTGATTTTTTGTTCTTCTAGTGTTCTCATTCTTTTTTGCATGTTACACCAATGTAACACAATAAATCATTTTCTTTCACCTTGGCACTATTTCTGCTCTTGGTTGCAGCTAGCTCAAAATATTTTAATTTATGAACTTCTTCCCTTGCCTTCCTCTTACCCTTTCCCAAGGCCCCAGACTTCCCAGAACCCATCTGGCTATTTGATTACTCACACTACTTCAATGAGATGAGAGTCACCAATTCTATTTTTTCCAGAGATAGAGGACTATCAGTGTAAGTTTGCTATCTGCCTTACCCTGAAACTCTTAGAGGACTCCCTCACATATACCAGGGCACTGTCATCAGACCTATTGATGCAACCTAAAGACCTCTGGGCCTTCCTCTCTATATCATTGCTATATCCTCAGGAATTTCTACACCCTTCATTCCCCCAGATGAACTTTCTTTTATATGTTTTTATTTCCTCCATGTAGAATTTGAGCTCCCAGAATGCAATGATCATTTTTCTATATGCACAGTCAAGGCTTGCCAAATAAGAAGCATTTAATACTTTTTTGATTCATCATTTGTTCCACTTCTAAGAGGAGCTGCAAGGTATAAGAGGCAACAGGCATAATAAAAGTTGGAAACCCTCCCCTCTACCCCCCAACTCAACCCATCTTATAGGCAAAGAAATCATTTATATCAATTAGAATTTGGCAGATAAAAAAGCCTCAGCAAAAATGATGATTAAATTTCTACTGAGGCCTCTCCCAACTGGGTGTCTCTGGAGAAAATCCAGAGACTAGAATCCCAGAGGGGACAATATGAAAAATCCCAACTAGAGAAGTCATTATTTTGAGAGGGTAAATCTTGACCAAAAGCAAACTGAAATTGCACACTCTCAATACAATTCTCCTAAAACCACAAGGAGCCTGCCTGCTTTCCTGGAAGCATTTGCCAGAGTAATTTACACAGGTATTTTCCACTGATTCTAGAAAAGACTTATTTTCTTGTTACTGAAAGAAAGGGCAAAAAAGATTCTATTTGATTTAACTGGATTGTGACCATTTATCATCCTTTTTTGAAAAAATTCCACTTGTGAATGAGGACACAGCTCAACACTTCAGAACACTGAGCCCATTTTCTTGGGAATCAGGAGTACAGTGAGTATGATTTGTGTTACTCTAAGGGAAAGGCAGTAAAATTACATTTCTTCAGTAAAGCATCGATCAGAACATTGATTGCCAATTTAAATTAAGTTTCATTCCTGTGCAGAAGAGCCCAGACAGACCTGTACCTCCTTTATTTGAAAGTCTCAATGCATCTTTCCCAGAACTATTAATTTTGGGAAATATTTCAACTTAATAATATTCATTCCTTCTCTTTAAGTACAAATCAGCCATATTCTACCTCAGTAAAAGCTCCTGAGGAGCCACTGTGTGTGGTTGTATCCATTCTGCAGTCTATCATCTCTGTCGCGTGACATATCAGGTTTGAGTTTATTCTATGTCCCTCATTTGAAGAGTGGGCTCTAAGTTTCTTTATATCTACTCAGTCCAGTCCATTAGATTCAATGCAACAAAGATTTATTAAGTACCTTTATTTTATAAGGTACTAGGGAAGGCAACTTCCATTGTAAATATGTCCTATGAATTCTAACATACTATCTAGCCCAGAAGAAATAAAAACTGGAAACTTAGAAGGGATTTGGAATAGTTTTACTTTTCTAAAGAAACTATCCTAAGCATAAACATAGAACAATTAAAATGACATTGGTCATGTTGAGAGGATCTGAGTTCACATCCTAACTGCCATTTATCAGTAATGAGACCCTTACTATGTCATTTAGGGGCAGTTAGGTAACACAGTGGATAGAATACCAGGTCTGAAGTGGAGAAGATCTGGATTCAAATCTGGCTTCAGACACTTACTAGCTGTGTGACCCTGGGCAAATCATATAACCAATTGCCTAGCCTTTGTCACTCTACTGTCTTAAAATTGATACTAAGCAGGACAGCTAGGTGGTTCAGTGGATAGAGAGTTGGGCCTGGAGACAGGAGGTCTTGGGTTTAAATTTGACCTCAGATACTTCAGAGCTGTGTGACCACAGGCAAGTCACTTAACACCAGTTGTCTAACCCTTACCACTCTTCTGCCATGGAACTGATACTTAGTATCAATTCTAAGACAGAAAATACAGATTTTTTAAAAATTGATACAAAGACAAAAGGCAAAAGTTTTTTAAAAAGTCATTTAACCTCTCCTGATTAAGCTTCTTCTTTGGTGAAATGAGCATAACAATACTACTATTTCACCAGGTTATGAGAAAAGGCCTTTTTAAACCTGAAAGCTTTATATAAATGTGTGTTATAATTATTATGGGCCCAGACACAGAAAATTATGAACCAGATTAAGGTAACTGAAAAGTTCATGGTAAAACTGGCATCATTTTATTAGCTATAGTCTTAATTCTGAAAATGCTATAAAAAGAATAGCTCCCAAAAGATTGACAACTGAATTAATTAATTTCACAATAATTGTTTTAAGTAGGGAAAATTTCAGGGATTCCAGAAGCATAAAGTGAAATGCTATCTCTGCTATTAGGGAAACATAGCAACAGATCTGCATACAGCCAACCAAAAATGGGAACCTCCACTATGATAAGGGAAAACTAAAAACAGAAACCAATATGAAAACAGCTGTCCAGGAAACAAACTATTTGAGTCTTTTGTGTAGAAAAAACTGTGGAACACATCTTTAGCAGCATTTTGAATATGTATAATAATGATACTTTATTGAAAGAACAATAAACCATACATGATAACACATTATAGAGAAAATCTAGACTTATAAAGACTATATTAATGAATGTGAAAAGTACAGTTATTCATTTCCATTTCTACTAATACTAAGCCTAGTTCTCGCAAGCTATGGGTCTAAAACTAAGTTTTTGTAAGAATGTTTATCTCTAAAGGTATATGCATAAGTGCAAAAAATGTTCCCTCACTCCTTTGTGAAAGCGAATATTACCACATCTTTCAGATAGGCTGGGTCCAAGCTCACCACAGAGTATTTTGGTTCTGATGCACAGACTAAAACATGTACAGCTTCAAAGGAAAGCATTAAAGCTGATGGCCATGTAAAATAGGAATATTTGTTTCTTGGAGATGAGTACAGGTTCCAGAAAATAATATGGGAAGGAAGAAAATAAGGGTTTCCTCCCTGAGCAGTGGAGAAATTTATGTTCCAGTACAAAAAGAATGAAATCATGCATAGTAAGCATGCTGTCTATGCCAAGATTTACTACACATATTGAAAACTATGTAACTGCAGACAGGTAGGTGGTTCAGTGGATTGAGAGTCAGGCTTAGAGACAGGAGGTCCTAGGTTCAAATCTGATCTCCAGACACTTCCTAGATATATGATCTTGGGCCAATAACTTAACCCCCACCCATTACTGCTCTTCTGTAGCACAAAACCAATATACAGTGTTTATTCTAAGATGGAAGATAAGAGAAGGAAGGAAGGAGAGAGGGAGGAAGGAAGGGAGGAAAAAAAGTAACTATAATTAATGCCTTAGCATTTTATAGAGAAGTCTTCCTCACCGGAAAAAAAAAAAAGAACACATTAATAAGGTACCCTGGAGAAAAGTGACTGTCGCTTTTTGGTAATTGTCTGGGACAAATTTTTCTAGTCTGCAAAAAATTTTGCAATCAAAGGTTGTTACTTCTTAAAACTTTTAAACTTTTAAGCCACAATTCTCCTTTCTCTCCCCTGTATAATGTTTATCATATGCCTTCTACTCTTAGTCCTCCTTTGTGGTTCCCAATTCTTCCACCTAAACCATAACTTCCACCTATCAACCAAATCCAAACACTGCAAGCTGCCTTGCTGAGGCTGAGGGAAGAATGTAGATCAGCTTATGTTAGGAAATGTAGAGTTTATCTCTCCACAGTATGAATTAGGCAAGGAAGTATTGATAAAAAATTTTCAATGTTAATCATTGTTAGCAGAGGGAGAACTAGTACACTTTCTTTAAAAATCACTTCTCCCATCTTGGGATTTAAAATTATGTTTCTGTCTTCTCTTTTTTAAACTTCTTTATTCATTGATGAATTATTATGAGTATTTTTAAAGTTGAATTTGCTCTTTAACTCTTTTTGGGTTTTTACTGAGGACTTTATTTGGACTTCCATTGAAAACATCAGTTCCATTTGCTGGGGCATATTCATCATAAATAAAAGTATAAATTAATAATTATATTATCTATAACTTTTTAGCTAACTACACCACATCACCTGGAACAAAAGACAAATTAATAAAGTTCTTTTAAAATGGAAGATAAGGTGTTCATTTTTTCTGTCCATATTTTATTTCTATCATTCTATCATCACTATTGCACTCACCAAATTTGTATTTAATAATCACATGTTAGGGTAATCAGCTCAACTAGTCAAAGGCCACATGTTGCATCTAATATAAAATATATTTTTTAATATTTTAAATTTACTTGATGCTTTTAGAAGCTTGGTAAATCTGATTCACCTGGAAGTAAATGCTTATAATCATATGAAAGAACTAAATAGTGAAATGTACAAGGATTTGAATAGAAAGATGATTATTCAAATTTCCTGGCTGAATTCTAAGAGGAATTTTAAATAAATAGAGTAACTGAATGTATCTGAATGTATCTGAACTACATTCAGACCATACTTTAGTAGTTCTAAGATACTTTCTTTCTCTTTGTGTGTTTTCTAGGGACAGCAAAGGACATGAGAAATGGCACACTGATCACAGAATTTATCCTTCTAGGCTTTCCGGACATCCAGGGACTACAGGTTCCCCTTTTCATAGTGATCTTCTTCATCTATATTTTAACCATTTTTGGAAATGGACTTATCATTGCCATTGTCTGGACAGAGCAGAGGCTACAAACCCCAATGTACTTCTTCCTTAGTAATCTGTCCTTCTTGGAGATTTGGTATACCACCACTGTTATCCCCAAGCTATTGGAAACTTTCGTGGTAGAAAGGACAATCATCTGTGTCCCCTGCTGCCTGCTACAGTCTTTTTTCCACTTCTTTTTGGGTACAACTGAGTTCTTCATTCTCACAGCCATGTCCTTTGATCGTTATATAGCCATCTGCAAGCCCCTCCACTACACTACTCTCATGACCAGCTCCCTCTGCCTCCAGCTAGCCCTTAGTTCTTGGATAATAGGATTTACCATTGTCTTCTGCCAGACAGTTCTGATTTTTCAATTACCTTTCTGTGGCAACAACATCATCAACCATTTCTACTGTGATGTTGGCCCCATCTTGAAAGTGGCATGTGTGGACACGAGTCTTCTGGAGATTCTGGGACTTCTAGCAACTATCCTGATCATACCAGGATCACTTGCCTTCACAGTGGTTTCTTATATCTATATTGTGTCCACTATCCTGAAGATCCCCTCTGCCACTGGTCGTCAGAAGGCATTCTCTACCTGTGCCTCACACCTAACTGTTGTTTCTCTGCTGTATGGGGCAGTTCTGTTTATGTACCTGAGACCCACAGCACATTCCTCATTCAAGATAAATAAGGTGGTATCTGTGCTCAACACCATCATCACTCCACTTTTAAATCCCTTCATTTATACTATTAGAAACAAGGAGGTTAAGGAAGCCCTGTGGAAGGCAATGGCATGCCAAAAAACTAGTCACCATTGGTAAGATTTGCTGGATAATGGTGACTTCAATCAGATTGAGGAGTAGACCTCCAGTTTCTAAGAATTTTTAATTCAATGTTGTATATAATACATAAGGACATATGGAGTAAAATGACAAACCTGTTCTTTGAGAATTTGTGGGCTATGAAAAGAATGGGATTCTGGTTTGGATGGAAGAAAAATCCCAATACTACTTTGGAAAAATACTTCCTTTCCCTTATTTGGCTGGAGTAATGAAAGCTATGAGAGCCCCTCTCCCACAGACTGCACTAAGAGATTTGCTGACTAAGCTGCAAGGGTAAAAGGCTGACAGAAAAGACAAAAACCACAGATCCAGCACATAATGAGAGGATCAAGAGTGCAGGCAACTGCAAGAAGAAAAGAAGGGGCAAATATGAGCAAACAACAGAAAAAGAAAAAAGAAAATACTATTGACAGTTTCTATCCAGGCAATGAACAAAGAGCAAATGCAACAGTGAAGGATGAAGGAACAGCAAGCAAAAACACAGAAACTCCAGTGAATTGGACATAGGCTTTGGAAGAATTCAAAATACAATTCAAAACACAATTAAGAGAGGCTGAAGACAACTGGTAAAAGAACTTAAAAAAGTAAGATAAGTCATATGGAAACAGAAAAAAAGCCAAAATTAACTTCAAAATGAGGCAAAGGAGATGAAAGATGAGGCAAAGAAAATGAAAGATGAGGCAAAGAAGATGAAAGATGTCCTCCAAAGAAAATCAGAGCAGAAGGAAAAGGATGACCAAAAAGCCAGGGATGAAATCCAGTCTTTAAAAACCAGAATACAGCAATTAGAAGGAAGCAACTTCACAAGGCAGGAGGACACTATAAAACAAAATCAAAAGAATGAAAAAATTGAGGAAAATATGAAGCACCTTATTCACAAAACAGAAGATTTAGAAAATCATTCCAGGAGAGATGACTTAAGAATCATTGGTCTACCAGAAGACCATGACGAAAGAAAAAGCCTGGACATCATACTACAGGCAATTATCCAAGAAAACTGCCCCGATGTTTTATAACAAGAGGAAAAAGTGGAGATTGAAAGAATCCACAGATCACCTCCTGTACTTAATCCCCAACTGACAACACCCAGGAATGTTATAGCCAAATTCAAGAACTATAAGACCAAGTAAAAAATATTACAAGCTGCTAAGAAGTCATTCAGATACCAAGGAATCACAGTGAGGATAACACAGGATCTGACTGCATCTACACTGAAGGACCAAAAGGCATAGAATATGATATTCTGGAAAGCAAGGGAACTAGGTCTACAACCAAGAATCAACTACCAAACAAAACTGACTATGTTCTTACTGGGGAAAGTATGGTCATTTAACAAAATAGAAGAATTCCAAGCATTTGTAAAGAAAAGACCAGACCTGAACAGAAAAGTGAAACACAGAACTCAAGAGAATCATCAAAAGGTAATTAAGAAAAGGGGGGGGGGAACAAAACAAAACAAAAAAACCCTTTTTTTAAAGAGACCCAATAAGTTAAAATGATATGTATCCCTATAAGAAGCAAGGGCATTGGTAACCCTTAAAAATTGTTATTATCACCTGGGTAGCTATAAGAATTCTACTTAGAGGGAACAGTGACAAACTGTATAGGATGAAATGCCAAGACATAAATATGTATATAAATATATGTGTACATAAATATATATGTATATATGTACATATATATGTATATATAACTAGAGTTTAAAAAGAGGTTAAGACTAAGAGAAATGGGAAAAGAAACAACATGGGGTAAATTTATATCACAAAGAAGCACATGGCAGGAGGGGGGGGAGAACATCAATACAGTGGAAGGGTAAAGAGGTTGGAGATAGGAAATATTTAATTCTTACATGCATTGAAATTAACTCAAAGAGGGAAGAACAATCAAACTCATTGGGGCAGAGAATTGATTTGTGCCCTATAGGGAAGTAGAAGGGTAACAAATGGACTGGTGGGAAGGGAAGCAATACAAGTGAGGGAGAGGGTGGGGGGGTAGTTTAAAAAGACTATAAAGAAAATAAGAGGGGAATAAGAAGGGGGGGGGTAGAAAGGGAAATAAAATAAGGGTGGGAATTAGGGGGACTGATTACAAACAAAACATTGGAGTTGGATAAAATAGAGAAAGAAGAAAAGGCAGGACTAGGAGTAGAAATCAAAATGCTGGGAAATACACAGCTGGTAATCATGACTTTGAATGTGAATGGAATGAACTCGCCCATAAAATGCAAGTGAAAGCAGAGTGGATTAGAAACCAAAACCCTACCATATGCTGTCTACAAGAAACACATATGAGGAAGGTAGACACACATAGGGTAAAAGAAAGAGGATGGAGCCAAATATTTTGGGAATCAATTGATGAAAAGAAGACAGGAGTCACAATCATGATATCTAACAAAGCTAAAGTAAAAATAGATCTAGTCAAAAGAGATAGAGAAGGTAATTACATCCTGATAAAAGGCAGAATAGACAATGAGGAACTATCAGTACTCAACATGTATACACCAAATGGCATAGCATACAAACTTTTAACAGAGAAACTAGGGGAACTCAAAGATGAAATAGATAGAAAAACTATACTAGTGGGAGACATGAACCTTCCTCTATCAGAACTAGATAAATCAAACTAAAAAATAAATAAGAGGTAAGAGAAGCGAATGAAATCTTAGAAAATTTAGAGTTAGTAGATATGTAGAGAAAAATAAAAAGGGAAAACAAGGAATATACCCTCTTTTCAGCAGCACATGGTACATTCACAAAGAATGTCATGTACTGGGACATAAAAAATTGCAAACAAGTGAAAAGAGCAGAAATAATAAATGCAACTTCAGACCAAAATGCAATGAAAATAATAATTAGTAAAGGTACATGGGGAGGCAAATAAAAAATAGATCAGAAATTAAACTATACAACTCTCCAAAACAGGTTAGTTAAAGAACAAATCATAGAAACAATTAATAATTTCATTGAAGAAAATGACAATGATGATACATCCTTTCAAAATCTATGGGATGCAGTCATAGCAGTGCTCAGGGGAAATTTATATCATTGAGTTCATATATTAACAAATTAGGGAGGGCAGAGGTCAATGAATTGGGCATGCAAATTAAAAAAATAGAAAGTGAACAAATTAAAAATCCTCAGATGAAGACTAAATTAGAGATCCTAAAAATCAAAGGAGAAATTAATAAAATTGAAAGTCAAAGGACAATTGATTTAATAAATAAGACTAGAAGCTGGTACTTTGAAAAAACAAATAAAATAGACAAAGTACAGGTCAATCTAATTTAAAAAAGGAAAGAAGAAAAACAAATTGACAATGTCCAAGATGAAAAGGGAGACCTCACCTCTAATGAAGAGGAAATTAAGGCAATCATTAAAAATTATTATGCCCAATTATATGGCAATAAATATGGCAATCTAGGGGATATGGATGAATATTTACAAAAATATAAATTGCCTAGACTAACAGAGGAAGAAGTAGAATACATAAAGAACACCATATAAGAAAAAGAAATTGAACAAGCCATCAAAGAACTCCCTAAGAAAAAAATCCCCAGGACCAGATGGATTCACAAATGAATTCTATCAAACATTCAAAGCACAAACAATCCCAATATCATACAAACTATTTAACAGAATAAGCAAAGAAGGAATTCCACCAGATTCCTTTTATGATACAAATATGGTGCTGATTCCAAAGCCAGGCAGGTCAAAAACAGAAAAAGATAATTACAAACCAATCTCCTTTGTGAATATAGATGCAAAAATCTTAAATAACTAGCAGAAAGACTCCAGAAAGTGATCACGAGGGTTATTAAATATGACCAGGTAGGATTCATAATAGGAATGCAAGCATGGTTCAATATTAGGAAAACCATCCACATAATTGACCATAATAACAAGCAAACTGACAAAAATCACATGATTATCGCAATAGATACAGAAAAAGCCTTTGACAAAATTTAACACTCATTCCTATTGAAAACACTAGAAAGCATAAGAATAGAAGGGTCTTTCCTAAAAATAATAAACAGTATACATCTAAAACCATCAGCTGACATCATCTGCAATGGAGATAAACTAGATGCATTCCTAATAAGATCAGGAGTGAATCAAGGATGCTCATTATCACCTCTATTATTTAACATTGTATTAGAAACACCAGCAGTAGCATTTGGAGAAGAAAAAAAAATTCAAGGTATTAAAATAGGCAATGAGGAGACTAAGCTATCACTCTTTACTGATGATATGATGGTCTACTTAAAGAATTCTAGAGAATCAACTAAAAAAAGCTAGTTGAAATAATGTAAAATTAAGATTTGAACTCTGGACTTCAATCCCCACAAGCCCTTGCTCCACTTCCCCAAAATGCTTTGTAATCTCATGGAATTCTGAGGTGGGCGACATTGAGAAGGTATTTAAGCTGATTGCAAAGGCTTTTGAGCTTTTTTTGGACTTCCGTTTTGGAGCAGAGGCTTCTCTTCCATGATGTGAGATTATCTTGTCTAGGCCACTTTGGCCTAGGCACGTGTTTCTTATCCTGTCTTTTCTTTAATCCTTAATCTTCAATAAACCTCATAAAATATAATACTCCTTGCAGAGAGAAACTAATTTCTACCTGCCTCAGTCTCCACTAAATTTTAACTGTTACAGTCTGGCGACCATGAAGGGATGAGAACTTCTCAAAATTTTTAGCCTAGATAATTTTTTTTTAAGCCACGTTTCTCCAAGATGCTTTAAAAAAAAAAACCATCTTGATCAGCTCCTGCCAGCCATCCGCTTTGGACTTTCTTGAGCCCTTCCCTTCCACCCAGCTTGGCTCTCCCTGCCTGCAGACCTGTTTGAAGATTGCAATCACCTGGTTCCCTAACTCCTGGCCCTCCAGCCCTGACTGCCTGTTTCTGTGCCCCAGACCCACAAGTGCGACCCCAGCCGGCTCATCACCCAGATCCTCTGAGCAGTTCACTCATCGCTCAGGACTCATTTCAACCAGCTGGTAACAGTATTGGCCACGTGGACAGAGGGGAGAGACGAGAAGGAAAGGAGAATGGGTAATTTTCCCTTAGGCTAAGCCTCCGAGTGGACCAGGGTATTGACTCCACGTGGGCGGCCTGGGCTCCACGTGGACTGGGGCAGGAGGAGGGATCATATCAGGGGAGAGAGAGAAAAGGGAGAGAGAAGAAACAGACCTTTTCAAGCAGGAACTTAATAGCAATGGGCTGTTTAAAAGAATACCTTTTGACTGTTCTGGTAAAAGCATTGACTTCACCTGCGTGTCAGGGAGAAGATTCAACTAACTTTGAAGGGGCAATGGGTGGCTCAGCAAACTAAGAACCAGGCCTAAAGACATGCAGTCCTGGGTTAAAATCTGGCCTCAGATACTTCCCAGCTGTGGGGCCCTGGATGGGTCCCGTAACCCTCATTGCTTAGCCCTTACCACTCTGCCTTTGGACAATAGACATTTAAATGGATAAGAACCCACGGAACTTAAAGATTGGAGGCTATATTTTAAGGCATTTCAGAATCCAATGGTTTATAAAAGCTCTGTGTGTTTCTATTGAATTTTTGTTTAAGGTTTAACTTTGTGATTTTAAGTTCATATATTACTGGATTCAATATTACTCTGTTACACTGAAGGTTGATTGAATTTATTTTGAATGTACTGAGTTTTAAAATTCTGTTGCTTTTCCCCTATAACCATATATTGAAAAAATATATATCATTGTGATAATTAAGCCCATATTAAAAAAAACAGTTTTTCTATTTTTCACTTTGTAAATTGTCACAGAGAATGGATGGACTTCAGGACTGGTTATAATTGTATAACAACCTTTGGAAAATTAATGTGCTAAATATCACAAATGATTTTAAGGGTTTTTTAAATATTATTTTTGTAATTTTTTTTAAACATTCTCTGGTTATTTTGCCTGCCCCTACCACAAGGTAAGACCCATTCTAGTAGCTGAAGTGAAATACATTTTATAAGCCCCAACCTTCCCACATGTGAATGGAAGTTGGGCAGTTAATCTCAGGGCATTTGTATCCCTATAAGCCTCCAAAAAAGGAGCACCCCTTTATTTATACTCTTCAGCTCACTACTTTACTTGCACCAGAATGATATATAGATTTCTTGATTATGTTCTTAATCCAAGATGAGTTTTACTTTGTTTAAAAAATATGTTTAAATACCAAGGTTGAAAGATTGCTATATTTGTAAAAATTGTGACAAATGTCCATCAATTCATAGGTTTTTAAAATGTCATACAGCAACTTATGTGAAATATGAAAGTGTGTTTGTTTGCTATTGTAATTAATTGGGCTATTGAGAGTTTTGGGGATATTGATATCTACATATTTGTACTACTGTATTTTTAAAAATGAAAAATTGTTACCTTGTTCAATTCATTTGCCTTCTAATCACAGTGATCATGGCCAGATATTAAGAGGAAATGGATCTCATTTTTGGTGAGAAAGCCTTGCATTTTATATTTTCTTAGCTGACACAGTGTCAATGATTATAAGCTACATTTTTGAATTTTTTTAAAGCTCTTTTATTATTATATTTTTCTTGCATGTGCAATATACTTTTTCAGTTTTTTTGTTATTTTTTCTCTCCTTTTTATATTTCAAGCAAATGTCACCAGTATTAAGATTTGCTTTAACCTTTTGATTTTGCAGTACTACAAGTTTAAGATACATTTGCTAATGCATGCCCAAAAAGGCTTGTGACTATAAAAATGATGCCACTAATTATTTAAATAAATTATGGGACTTTGCTTAATGATTCTGTCTGATTCCAGGACAAGATGTACACACAAGAGCCATTGCACAGAGCCAAAGAAAAGCCAATCTAGGATGGATTGATGCACTTCTAGGCCAATACAAAGGTCTTGAACCTAGTGTGAAGACTCGAGGTTACTGTGTTTAACATTGTTAGACATAGGCTTCCCTTGTGTCCACACTCACTCTGAAGATACTCACAGACGAGTATCCCCGAAACCTTGGCTCCTACTTGGCTTCTATAATCTGGTCCCTTTCTTTTCTGCCTCTCATAGTGTGGCAACTTTCTGTAGTCCTGGCTCCTGACTGGATAAATGCATCATTGCTTAGATCATTTTGATTGGACCCTGATTCAAGGACCTGTTGTAGATTTATTTTTCTTTTACTTGGAATTTTTACACATAAGACTTTGATAGTCTATATTTTCATCCAGAAATTTTTCTTTTTTTCTGATATCTTTTTAATTTCTCTTGCCAATTGATTCATATACCTCACACCTCAGCCATGCATCCTTAAGTGATTCTGTATTTGTCAATCACCCTCTTAACGGGGGGAATGTAAAAAAAAATATTATTATTTAAATTGCAAAGTTTAAATTCCTTTTGAGAAGAATTTTAGGTAAAGAAGATGCTACCTCTCTGAATCCAGAACTGAACTGTTGGAGAAGCCACCATGAAGAAAACTCCAGACCACAAGTTGCACAAAATTGAACTTTGGGTGTGGTTGATTGAACATTTATTTGTATGTATACTTTCATACCAAAGGGGACTGCCCCCTAACTGGCTTTTTGTCAATGTGTTCAGCAATTATTGGTTTGGTTTTGTTTTTTTCTTATCCTCAAATTATTGTAATCTTTAAATTGATTATGTTTTTATGATCCTTTGGGGAAGGACTTCTTCCCAGAGGATCAAATGGGGGGAATGTAAAATTGAGATTTGAACTCTGGACTTCAATCCCCACAAGCCCTTGCTCCACTTCCCCAAAATGCTTTGTAATCTCATGGAATTCTGAGGTGGGCGACATTGAGAAGGTATTTAAGCTGATTGCAAAGGCTTTTGAGCTTTTTTTGGACTTCCTTTTTGGAGCAGAGGCTTCTCTTCCATGATGTGAGATTATCTTGTCTAGGCCACTTTGGCCTAGGCACGTGTTTCTTATCCTGTCTTTTCTTTAATCCTTAATCTTCAATAAACCTCATAAAATATAATACTCCTTGCAGAGAGAAACTAATTTCTACCTGCCTCAGTCTCCACTAAATTTTAACTGTTACAATAATCAACAACTTTGCAGGATACAAAATAAACCCACATAAATCATTAACATTTCTATATATCTCCAACACATCTCAGCAACAAGAATTAGAAAGAGAAATTCCATTTAAAATCACCCTAGACAATATAAAATACTTAGGAATCTATCTGCTGAGACAAACCCAGGAACTATATGAACACAACTACAAAATGCTTTCAACCCAATTAAAACTAGATCTAAACAGTTGGAGAAACATTGACTGCTCATGGGTAGGATGAGCTAACATATTAAAAATGACTATCTTACCCAAATTTATTTACTTATTTAGTGCCATACCCATTGAACTACCAAAAAACTTTTTTTACTGAATTAGAAAAAAACATAACAAAGTTCATTTGGAAGAACAAAAGATCAAGGATATCCAAGGAAATAATGCAAAGGAAGGTGGCCTTGCAGTCCCATATCTCAAACTATACTATAAAGCAGTGGTAGAAAGGAGGATCAGTGGAATAGATGTGGAGTAAGTGACCTCAGGAAGACAGTCTTATGATAAGTCAAAAGATCCCAGCTTTTGTGACCAAAATTGACTATTTGATGAAAACTGCTGGGAAATTGGAAGACAGCGTGGGAGAGACTAGGTTTGAATCAACATTTCACACCCTATACCAAGATAAATTCAGAATGGATGAATGACTTGAATATAAAGAAGGAAACTATAAGTAAATTAGGTGAACACAGAATAGTATACATGTCAGACCTTTGGGAAGGGAAAGATTTTAAAACCAAGCAAGACTTAGGAAAAAATCACAAAATGTAAAATAAATAATTTTGATTACATTAAATCAAAAAGGTTTTGTACAAACAAAATCAATGTAACCAAAATTAGAAGGGAAGTAACAAATTGGGAAACAATCTTCATAACAAAAACCTCTGAGAAAGGTCTAATTACTCAAATTTACAAAGAGCTAAATCAATTGTACAAAAAATCAAGCCATTCTCCAATTGATAAAAGGGCAAGGGACATGAATAGGCAATTTTCAGTTAAAGAAATCAAAACTATTAATAAGCACATGAAGAAGTGTTCTAAATCTCTTATAATCAGAGAGATACAAATCAACTCTGAGGTATCATCTCACACCTAACAGATTGGCTAACATGACAGCAATGGAAAGTAATGAATTCTGGAGGGGATGTGGCAAAGTTGGTACATTGATGCATTGCTGGTGGAGTTGTGAACTGATCCAACCATTCTGGAGGGCAATTTAGAACTATACCCAAAGGGTGCTAAAAGACTGTCTGCCCTTTGATCCAGCCATATCACTGCTGGGTTTGTACTCCAAAGAAATAAAAAGGAAAAAGACATGTACTCTTTGTGGTGGCCAAAAATTGGAAAATGAGGTGATGCCCTTCAATTGAGGAATGGCTGAACAAATTGTGGTCTATGTTGGTGATGGAATACTATTGTGCTTAAAGGAATAATAAACTGAAGGAATTCCATGTGAACTGGAATGACCTCCAGGAATTGATGCAGAGTGAGAGGAGCAGAACCAGGAGAATATTGTACACAGAGACTGATACACTGTGGTATAATCGAATGTAATGGACTTCTCCATTAGTGGCAATGCAGTGATCCTGAAAAACCTGGAGGGATCTATGAGAAAGAACACTATCCATATTCAGAGGAAAAAATGTGGGAGTAAAAACACTGAAGAAAAACAACTGCTTGATTACATGGGTTGAGGGGGATATAATTGGGGATATAGACCTTAAATGAACATCCTAGTGCAAACATCAACAACATGGAAACAGATTCTGATCAAGATCACATGTAATACCTAGTGGAATTGCACCTTGTTTACAGGAAGGGTTGGGGGAGGGAATGGAGGTATAGAATAGAATTTTTGTAACAAAGGAATAATTTTGAAAATGACCAAATTAAAAAAATATATATGTAGCAGGCATTAGTAAAACTCAAAAAATAAAATAAAATATTCTTCAATTTACTGACTATTCGGAAACTCATATATAACATAAAGTAACATAGTCCTCTGGTTCAGGCATTGGGCTAGTCATTCAAGAACTCACTGGCTCTAACTGTAATAAAAAGATAATCTGGGAGACTATTTCTAGTTGTAATAAATAGATACTAGGGGTTATCTGTTGCAATAAAGGATATATTAGGAGATAGAGAGATACTAGAGAGATACTACCAGAGGGGACACTCTGGGTTTGCCTATTGATCACTACTGATGGCTAATAGATTAATATTTTTCCTATACTCCTCCTCCCTCAATTCCTCCCTTCACCTCCCACTTCTGAAACCTTTAGCTTTGCCCCTTCCCCTCCTCCTTCCAGGAGTGGACTATAAGGTTTAGAGAAGATACTTTTTCCCTCTTTCTCAGGTAAGGAGGTTTATTGGAGAAGATAGGACAGGATGGGAGATGAGGTGAGAAGAATGGGGTTATCCCTAGTCTATAATGAGGGTTAGAAGGATTTTGAGAAATGTCAGTCCTGTCACAGCTGTGACACAAAAGTCTCTCAGGGAGATGAGAGGACAACTGTTTAATCTTATTTCTTCTTCCTTCAAACTCAAGTCTCAGACACCAATATCTTTTTCACCACACTCAGCCACCAGCCAAAAGCTAATTCACAAATTTCTCCCTCAGCTCCCCCATACTGTCCCTCAGTATAGGACAGAAGTTAACAGGGGTCCTGTTCAGAGCTTCTTCCCCCATTCAGCCTAGCCCCAAAAGAAAGTCTCTCCTTTTCTCCTCTCTCCCAAAACCAAGAGAGAACAGTTCAGTTCCACTGTGGGGTTAGCTTCCAACTGCTTCTTCCTGGGAACATTCTGAATGGAATTGTGACCTTGATTGACAGATGAAGTCCTTTGTATGCAATGCAGATTCTCTCTTTTACAATTCCTCCCTTTTTTCCCTAAAAAATGCACCTTGAATTTTTTTAATGATACTTACCTGTATATAACTCTATCTATGTATTCTTAACTCTGTACTATCTTAAATATTTGTTTACCCCCCTCCCAAAATAACAAAATCCTATCTAATCTTAGCTATTCTGTCTACCTAGTGCTAAGCTAAGAATGGGTATAGGAAAATGATTTAGATAAGGGATTTGCATGAACATGGTTTTTACATAACAAATCCTGTACAATTTTTCAAATCATTCCAACAATTACCATAACATTTTGAACATGCAACTGTCTAATCTCCTAATGTCTATAAATTCACTTAGTAAAATCTTCTAGTACTAAGAAATGCTAACCTACTATCATAATGCAATGTATCTTCTATAGTTAAGTAATTCTATATCTGTCTCTACTTTCCTAAGACTTGAACAAATACACTAAGCTGTCACTAATGTTATTAATTAGAATATTAACAAACTATCTTAATAAAATTAATTTGTTAGTAAATTATTATTCATGTGTATATAAGTTGTATTCATTACAGATTTACAAATGTACCTCATTCTAAATTTCTGTGCAAACTCATGCAGATAAGAAATGTCTTAGTCTGTTTGAATTTTCCACAGAAATTTTTATCAGTGTGTCTTGTTATGCAGCTATGCCATATGTTGCATACCTACCCATTCCCTGAGATATCTTCCTTTTCTATGTAGGATATGCATGCATATATGTGGTGTTGACATATCCTTATGATGAAAAGTTCCAAAATTTCAAAGTCCTTCCATGTCCTTTTATGTTGATTACATAACTCTGTCTTCCTCTCTGGTCCTTCATCTGGTCAGCATGCCAGTCGTCTTCTTCCAGTCTTGATTGAAGACATGTTCTTCCATTCCGGAACAAACTCAGGAACAAACACGAACATGCATGTGTGTAAGGTTTATTACATGTGAGTGTATGTAAGATTGAAATTTACATTTGCATGGAAGTAAGTTGAGATCTTCAAGAATGCATGTCAGAGTTCAGTAATTCTTCATGTGTGCAAATAAGTCTTACATGTGTATATCTTCATGCATGAGGGTAAGATTTGCATGTATGCATCTTCATGCGTGGAAGTAAGCATTTCACATGTTTATCTTAATGAGTGGAAGTAAACATTTGCATGTGTACATCTGCATGGGTGTGTGTGTGTGTAAGTTCTTAATAGCATTGTGCGTTAGGTAACTTTGCTTATCATTTAGATGTTTGAATCTTTTTTTTTCAAGGAGGTTTATTGTACGGTTACTGTAATTATTTCTTGGAGATAGAATTTAAAGAATCGTGAATTCATTTGAAATAACATTGTTTCTTTCTGTTCTATTACTGTGTGGCTTGCAGAGACTATGTATAAAAATATATAGAGGCTTTTTTTTTCATATGGCTGCTAGTCTTATAAATGCATATCTCTTTTTCTGGGTTACTAGCTGCAAATGCTTCAGGGGTGTTATTCTTTCATCATTTTAACATGTGCAATGCTCTCTTGTCTGTACTATCTGTAGATATATATTCTCATGTGCTTTCCTTTGTTTCCATTAGGGAATGTTATAGTTTATCAATTATTGTCCTAGGGCTATTCAATATTATGAGTGTGATGCAATTGTACATGTGAAGCATGGAACTCTTTGATCAACCTTTATAGATGTTGGGGTTGTCATTACGACCGTAGTTGGTCTGATCCATCTTGATTCTGTTGTAGATTCTCTATTAAAGTTCTTGACATATACCTTATCATCTAGTTTTATCTTTTGCAATGAAAAAGGTAGTGGTATTCTGTGCACAAGCAAACCCAGTTTCCTTAGTTCTTCAATTCTATGTTGTATCTGTTTTAAGTATTCATGAAGAACACATTCCCCTCTTAACATGGACAAGTAAGGTGGCTTTACTGTCCTACCATGCCAAAGTGGCTGACCATATAGCATTTCAAATGGTGATATATGCAAGTCAGTCCTAGGCTTGGTTCTTATGTTGAACAAAGTAAGAGGCAAAACATCTGTCCATTTTAAGTGTGTTTCTGAACAGAGTTTACCTATTTGTGTTTTCAATTCTTTGTTCATATGTTCGACCTGCCCAGAATTCTGGGGTCAATAAACTGTATGGTAGTTGCACTTAATCCCCAAGTTCTTATAGATTTCTTGTAGAACATGGGAAGTGAAGTGGGACCCCTTGTCTGAATCTATGGTGTCGGGAATGTCATGTCTAGGTATAATCTCCTTTAATAGAAATCTCACTACCGTCCCAGTATCATTTTTCTTGGATGGACATGCTTCAACCCTTCTAGTCAGTCTATCCACAATCACCAATGTATATTTGTATCCCTTGTCTTTAGGCATGTTGATATAATCAATTTGAATACACTGGAAAGGCATATAACTGAGTGGTCTGCCTCCCAATGTTACACTCTTAAAATGTCCTTCATTATATCTCCTACATGTGTCACATGCCTGACAAATCCTAATGGCATTTGTTGTTATTCCTGGTGCTGTCCAATACCTCTTTATGGTATCCAGAATCCCTTGCACTCCGTAATGTCCCTTTGCATGAATTACGGTGCATAGATATTGATATAGTTTTTTAGGGAGAATAGGTTTACCCCCTTGAGCAATCCAGATGCCTTTGATTAGTTTAGTGCCTAGTTGCTCTTTCCATGACTGTATTTCTTCTCCATCATAGGCTTCATTGAGATAATGCTTTTCAATCAGAGAGAAATTCAGCACACGGTGGGGACCAAACCTAGCAGTATATTTTGATGGTATGTCTGCTCTGTCATTTCCTAGAGATATTTTGTCCTTTCCATGAGTATGTGCCTTACAATGGTTTATAGCCACCTCTTTAGAAAAGTCTACAGCACTTATAATACGATCTCTCAGATTGCCATATGCAATTGGTTTCCTAGCTGAAGTTTTATACCCTCTGTGTAAAGATTAAAATTTAGGGGAGACAGGGAGACTGAGGCAGGTAGAAATTAGTTTCTCTCTGCAAGGAGTATTATATTTTTTAGAGGTTTATTAAAGGTTAAAGATTAAAGAATATACAAGTAAGAAACATGTGCCTAGGCCAGAGGCCTAGACAAAATAACCTCACATCACGCAAGAGACCTCCTGCTCTAAAATGGAAGTCCAAAAAGAGCCAAGAGAGAGAGCCTCAAAAGCCTTTGAATCAGCTTAAATACCTTCTCGATCTTGGCCCAGGTGAGATTACAAGGCATTCTGGGGAAGTGGAGCAAAGGCTTGTGGGGATTGTAGTCCTGTATTCGAGTCTATTTTTTTACATTTCCCCGTGTGATCATTTTTGGAAAAATTAATTTTTCCCCAAAAGGATCATAAAAACATAATAAACTTAAAAGATTACAATAGTGTGAGGATAAGAGAAAAAAGAATATAACCAATAATTGCTGAACACATTGACAAAAAGCCATTAGGGGGCAGTCCCCTTTGGCATAAAAGTATACATACAAATAAATGTTCAATCAACCACGCCCAAAGTTCAATTTTGTGCAACTTGTGGTCTGGAGGCTTCTTCATGGTGGCTTCTCCAACAGTTCAGTTCTGGATTCAGAGAGGTAGCATCTTCTTTACCTAAAATTCTTCTCAAAAGGAATTTAAACTTTGCAATTTAAATAATGATTTTTTTTACATCTGTTTTTCCATATGTATGATGGTCAATGTACAGTGGAGAAAGTATATTGTGAATCCAGAAAAATATTAGCTCTTTTCCGTCTAGCTAATTCTAAGGTCATGAGCAGATCCTTGAGCTCGGCTCCCTGGGTGCTCACATGACTCGGCAGTGATGCAGGCCAAAGTGTTCTGTCATTGTCAACTACCGCTGCCCCTGTGAATTTTCTCCCATTGCGAACATAGGAGGATCCATCTATGTATAACTCTATTTCTGGATCAATAAGAGGTGTATCTTTAAGGCATTCATTTGGCCTATGCATGAGGTCCATTATTTGATCACAATTATGCAGTACTTCTCTAACCATTGGCAACTCAGGAATCAGAGTCGCTGGGTTCAATGGTGCACATCTATGAATTGTGATATTATCATTGCCTAACAGAATGACTTCATACTGGTATATTCTGGCATCGGTGAACGAATGCATATTCTGCAACCGTAACAATTTTTCAATTTGGTGTTCAGAATACACATGCAATTTACATCCCAGTACTATATCATATGACTTCTTGATGATTAGAGCAGTAGCTATTATGCTCCTGAGGCAATGAAACATTCCTTGTGCAACTGTGTCAAGGATAAAACTGTAAAATGCAATAGCCCGCAGATTCAATCCAAAATACTGTGCTAACATTTCAGAAGTGATGCCTTTTGTTTCATGGGCATACAAGTGGAATTCTCTCTTATAATCAGGTATTCCCAAAGCTGGAGCTGATAGAATAGCTCCTTTCAACTGTGACAAAGCATGTAAATGTTCTTTATTCAATTGTAATGGTTCTTTAATGCCCTTCTTTGTCAAATCAGTTAAGCACTTGGAAATATGAGAATATCCCACTATGTACTGCCTTGAGAAACCAGCAACCCCTAGAAAAGCTCTAACTTCTTTCTTAGTTCTAGGGATGCCTAGCTTCTGTATGTCTGTTATCCCTTTATTAGAGATTTTCCTGGTGCCCCCCTCCAGGACAAATCCTAAATATTCCACTGTTAGAAGGACCCATTGAATCTTCTTTTTATAAACTTTATGTCCCCTCTTATAACGTTCTATCAATAATTTCTCTGAATCTTTCAAACATGTTTTTGGGTCAGGAGATGCTAGCAGCAAATCATCCACATAGTGTATTAATCTGCTACGTTTGAAAGTTATGCTGGCTAGATCTCTTTGCAACAGTTGACAAAATATTGAAGTAGATTCACAACATCCTTGCACTAATCTAGTATAGCACAGCTGAGTTTGTCCCCATTGGATAGCAAAAATATTTTGAGAATCAGGGTGCAAAAGTATAGTAAAGTAAGTGTTGCTCAGGTCTAACACTGTGTACTGTAAAAATGGAGATTTGAACCCCAGACTTCAATCCCCAGAAGTCCTTGGTAGTTCCCAGAATTCCCTATAATCTCACCTGAATCCTCACCTGAGTGTGAGATCACAAATTATTATTTAAATGGGCTCTCCGCCTACTTCGGGCTGTCTTCCTCTACTCAGAGATTGCAACATGTTGTAAGTAGGCTGTGAATGGGCTGATCAGCCCTGAGCACGTGGCTTATTATTTTGTATCCTTGATTCTAATAATCTTTAATAAATCTCTAAAAATATAATACTTTTAGTAGAGAAACTAATTTAACTGATACAGTACTACCTAGCTTCTGCAGGAATTTGAGTTATAATATCATTTGGGGATGGTGTGACAGTGTGTCTTCTCCTTATAAAATTATTCACAGCCCTCAAATCCATCACAAATCTCCAGGCAGGAGTGACATCTTCATTTAGCTTATTTTTTTTAATAGCTAAAATAGGTTTGTTGTATTAAGATAACGTAGGTCTCAATATACCTTGCTCAAACAAACTATGATAGGTATTATCCCTTCTTTTGCTTCTCTACTCAATTTGTATTGCGATATCTTAGGTGGTATTCCTTCCCTGACCTCAGTCCTGACAGGAGTAATCGACTTGATCTGACCCACATCATTTTGATGTTTTACAAATACCCCCTGTGGTATATCTGGGCTAGTTAGTCAAGAATTCACTGGCTCTAACTCCTAGGAGAGGATTAACCCTACATATCCTATCTGCAAGACTCTGTTAACTCTAAGTTCCACACACTGCCGCCCTTCATAAGAGAACTTCCTCACATTAACTTATTTCAGTCCCTTATGTTAACTTATCTGATAAGACCTAGCAAATTACCTTGAAAAAAATGAGCTTGATAATTATTTGCAGAATTAATGGGTTTACCTGGACTAGGCCCCATTGCCTGTGGAAATTAGAAAAGATAATGCTTGCTTAATCATTTCATAAAATCTTAACGTGGGGATGCAAGTTTGTTGTTTCCCCATAATGGATAACTCTCCGATGATGTAGGGTCTAATTCTTAAAGTAGTCCAAGGCCTAAACATCAAAGGGAGTGCTTAAGTGTTCCAGCAGCATTGAAAGAGAAAGGCAGACAACCAAAGGGAAGCATATATGGACACAGACACATTCAGTGAGGCAAAAAGAAAGACTCAAAGAAAGGCATTTGACAAAGAAAAAGGTTTGTAGGGTGAGAGAGTTAGGATAGAGAGAAAGAAAGATTCAGAGATAAAGAATTAGAGAGAAACAAAGACAAAGTGGTGAAAAAAAGAAACAGGGGGGCACAAAGTGGGTTAGAGAAGGGGAGAGAGACATAGAAAGGCTTAGCAACAGATAAATATAAAGACAAATGCATAAGTTGGAATCAAAAGGACACAAAAAAGGTGAGTTACATGAAAGAAAATGAGAGAGAAGGAAGGAGAGGAGTGGAAGAGTTACAAGAAATAGAGACACAAGGTAAGGACAGAGAGAAGAGAGATATTAAAGAAGGACAGGCAGAATGAGAGACTGATTTAAAGTCAGGGGTACAGGGACAGAGCAGCAGAGATAGGGCAACACATAGAGACAGAGAAACAGAAGCATGCAGTGAGACAGTCCAAGGATAGAGACAGGCAAAGAAAGAAACAGAAGGGATCACAAGCAGAGACAGACAAACAAGAAGACAGAAGGAGAGAAACGGAGACAGTCTAAAAGCCAATAAGGAAGCAGATAGGGAAAGACAGAGTCAAGAGAACACACAGAAACTGGGCAGAGACAGACAGAGGCGCAGAGACAGGGAGACAGAGAGGCCACCATGGAAAGACACCGCCCTGAAGGAGACTGTCCGAGCCGCAGAGAATCGGGGAGAGACGACGAGTCGCACAGAGACAGAGAGATAGGACCACGAGAAGAAAAGAGGGGCCCAGAGACAGGCAGAGAGCCGGGGCCACAAAACCAGGTAGCAGAAAGGTGAGGAAGGACAGTAGGACAGAACTGAAGGGTCAGTAGTTTTTGACAGGCTTCTGGGGATCAACCGGATTCGGGGGAATGCCTAGAGAAGGCTCGGCTAGTGTAGGGGGTGTGCTTCCGGTTCGCCTCGCTCATGGTTTCATCTCAAGGGAGAGCACCAGAGAGACACCTTACCCTCCCGTAGCCTAGACAGACTCCACGTCAGGTTGGGGGCGGAGTCACGAACAACTTCCGGTTCCGGTAGCTGGGGCCCCACGTGTTCGGGACCCGTTTGGCTCCGCAGTGCCCAGATCCGGCGCCGCCGCTTCGCTCTGGGGTGGGTAGGGGAGAGCCTGGGGAGGAGCCGCCCGAACTGCCGGAGCCGTGAGTGCAGGCATGGGAGCGGTGGGGGGTGGGGGTAGGGAGCCGAGCCAGACCGAAGCGAGACGTTCCGGACTGAGCTAGGCAGGATGGAAAGGAGGGGGAGGGGCAGATGAGCAGAGACCCGCCCCTGCCTCCCCCTCCCTTCCCCGCCCCAGAGCCCAGTGGCTAGAGGGGTCGAGGTTGGTAGCCCCGGAAGGGGCTGCGGGGAAGGCCAGCAGTGAGCCCGGAGCTTGGGTCGAGAGCGGTGGGGCAGCACATGACGCTGTGACACCGGCCTGCGGCTACCCCGTTTAGCCTCCGTGGCCCCCGCCCATCTAAATTTCCCCTTACTCCAGCGGCCTGGCCCTTTACCTGTGAATTCACTACTTCCCTTCCCTTGCTTCCGGACCCCCGACTCCTGGAGGTGGGAGTGAGGAGAGAGGCGCACCCCGCTTTTATTTCTCTCCATCTGGGCGGAGAATGGGGGTAGCTCTTCGTGCTTCCCCCTCTCCCAGCCGAATGTGATTCCCCCCAATTCCGGGGCTTGCCTCTGCCATGCCCCACCTCCGCCTAGTCTGCCCTCACTGCTGGCCTTCCCCTTCTGTCCATGCCCGCCCCTGTCTTTCCCCCACCCCTCGACAATTACCATTTGCACCCCTACCTCTGCTGGCCCAGCTGCTGCCTCTCCCTCACCCCATCCAATCCCCTGAAAGGGACCTGATTATTTGAGAAGGGGTGGGAAATGATACTAGATTCCTTTCCTAGTTTTATCCGTGGGTGGAAAGCCCAGTGTCAGTTCCCTAGGATTTGAGGCCTATTGGGAATCTTTGCCAGTCGTGCCTTGTTTAACTGGGCATTGGTTTGGTTCTGTTCCCTAGTTGCACAGCCCCATTGGGTCAGTTCTCCAATATCTTTATGGACAGTCAGTGTCAGTCTTATTCGAATGACTGTAGAAGCAGTGTCCCACTCAAGCCTCAGAAGTAGATACTCTTCTCAGAGTTGAGGGTGGGGGAAGGGTGTTAGAGGTGTTTTTTGTTGTTGTTTTGACTACCTTATAAGCACCTAGCTGGCTGGATAGTTCAGATCAGCCATGGAAACTAGTTTAACAGTCGATTTAGCAAGGAAGAGCCTGGGAGGCCCTTTTTCTTCTTTCCAACAGATATCCTCACTCCCCATTTTAGGCTGGCCCCTGAGCCTTAAACCATAGAGCACCTGGTAGAGAGTGTGACAGTCACTCCCCGGGTCTACAGCTGCAAATCTTGGGTAATTTTCTGGAATCTTAAATTTTTTGGAATGGTGAGCATGTGTTTGGTGGGGGGAAGGAGTTGAATTTTCCATTATTTGGAACTCATAGCATTTCCAACATTCCTTAACAAATCTTTCCCCTCACAGGATAGTTTTGACATTCTAGGGTTTGACTATATTTACTAAAGTGAGAGAAGCTTGGGATGCAAACTATATTCAGATGGGGTAGGGTAAGTTACAGCTTACCAATGACAGATTACTCATTTAATTTGTCAGGGATTTAAAACTTTAAACAGTTTTTGTTTAACTGGTTTTCTCTGTTGTAACTCCCCTTCTATTTAGCAGACCTTTTAAAATAAGCTAATCTCTGGGGCCACTGCCTTTTCTTATTAATTCACCTTTCGCCTCTTTCCATGACCTGTTTCAGTCTCAGTCCCCAAGATACCAGGAGAAACAGGATTATCTTCTGGCTGTCAAACCATCAGTTCAGCCATGTTATTGTGGAAAGAGAACTAGATTGGCCATCAGATCTCAGTATTATCCCCTACCCTGCCATTAATTCACTTCATGTCCTTAACCATGTTGCTTAGCCTCTCTGAACCTTTTTCCTTATTTATAAAATGAATTGAACTAGCTGATATATAATATCCTATTTGTACGGCATCATAGATCTTGAGCTCCCTTAGAGATCTATATTGTTCAGCCTGAAGCTCTAAAAGTCCATGCTTCTGCTTCACGGAAACTTACTGATTTCTTCCCAAGGTTCCAGACATTTACCATGTTACTCACTTCTCCTGAGCTGAACATTGTGTCTTGGTTACATCCTAGATTCACCCATCCACTCTACTCCAGGTTCATTCTTTCTCTGAGCCTACAAGATATATCTTAAAAATCCCATTATCAAAACTACTTTCACCTCCCCTGCTGTATGGTGCCTATATACCTTGGAGATACCAACCTCCCATCAGAAATCACCACATTCTTTTGGTTGCTTTTAGCAAAATATTTGCCAAGAAAGCCTCATTTAACTCTTAAACACATCTCACTGTGAAGTTGCATAATTACTTTTCCACCATTCACCCTTGCATGTATACTTGCATGCATTTATACTTTATTTATATTTATACACTTTGGCCTGTCCAGCTTAGAGCTCCTATCCTTCTGTATAATAATTTAGGAGTAGGAAGGTATTCAATACAGAGAATGTCCTTAAGTCAAGATTCCCCTAATCAGTCCCAGCCCTTAAAGAGAAAGTGTCTCCTTAGTCAAGTGCTGTGGTATCATAGGATGTTGTTGGTGCCACCTGACTCCTCTTTCCATATCCTTATCCCAGAACAGAGGGAACTATGGAAGTTTCAATACCCAATCCTTATATCTCCTCTCTAGGCATTACTTCTAGGAGCAGCTAGGTGGCACAGTAGAAAGAGCACCATACCTGGAGTCAGGAAGACCTGAGTTTAAAATCTGGCCCTAGCTTTGTAACCTTTGGCAATTTGCTTTAATTTCTGTTTGCATCAGTTTTCTCATCTGTAAAATACTGGTAATAATAACACCTACCTCCTAGGGTCATTGTGAGGATCGAATGAGGTGATAATTTTAAGGTGCTAAGCATAGTGTGAAGCACACAGTAAATGCTATCTAAATGTTGTTATCCTACAATGCCACCGAGGGCTGTAGACATCAGAATCAGAGTGGTCTTGACATAGGAAAATTGGGGAAAAGGTGGAGGTCACAGAAGCCTCAAGAAAATCAACTAATTGTGATTACGGCCACTTTATAAAACTACCCATCCCAAGAAGACTTGAATTACTTAGTTTTCATTAAGGCCTTCAGCCTTCCATGATTTTCTAGGGCAGCCTGTAAGAACTGCTGTAGGAACTGCTACCTGTTCCATTAATCTTTAGCATTAAGCTGAGAGAGAAGCTTCCTAGAATCACTTGTCTCCTCATCTGCTCTGGTCATCCAGTTCAAATAGAAAATGCTTACTCCCCAGCATTCTCCACCCATAAAGCCACAATTTTGGTTTAGGCCTTTATGACCCAATCTAGATTGTTGGCAGTATCTTCTTATTTGGTCTTTGTGCTTCTAGCCTCCCCTTCAATCCATCCTCCACAAAGCTGCAAAATTACTCTTTCTAAAACAAATACCACCTCAACTCAGAACTCAGCAGTGGTTCTCCATTTTCTCCAAGATGGAGTACAGACTACTTTTTGGCCTTAGATCCCCTTTTAAGTGTGTTTCCTATCTTCATTTCTGGTGTTTCACATTTAACTCTTTATGCATCTCCTCTCCATACAGGTGGTCTGCCAAAATACACTCCCTATTCACTTCTACCTAACTTGCTTCATCGTGTACTCAATCAGGTGCCACCTATAGTGATGCCCTTCTTTTTTCTCCCTGAAAACCTAGTTAAAATTCTCTATTAAAACTATTTTGTATAATCTTTATATTTACTTGTCTTGAATCCTCTAGCAAGATAAGTATCCTGAGAGTGGGATATTTGTTTTTGTCTTTATATCCTCTAGGACTTAGCACAGTGCCTTGCATGTGGTAGATACCTAAATGTATGTTGAATTGAATTCTAAGATCTTACACTGGACCTTGAGAAATGTAGTATGATAAATAAGCTACTCTTCTTTCTGTCTAGAAGCATTGGTCTTATAGGGAAATAGGAAAGGATAAAATTAGCAATAATACACATTAGGTTGTAGGACAGGTGCAAAGCACCATCCATGTGGTTGCAGCCTTGTACCCATGATATGAATGACATATGGTTGTTTCTTCTTTGGACACCAGTCATTATGGAGTAGAAACTACAAAATCTGTTCACAAATTCTGTGGGTTGTATGCTTACCATATATTAACCTTACCCCTGAGAAAAAATACTAGGAAACAGCCAAGAATGTGTTGGTTCCAAAGTAGATTGAGATTAATGATTATACATTAATTCTAAAGGCAAAACAAATGTGTTAGTAACATGGTAGCCATTTATGAAATTAAAATGTAAACATTGGGTCAGTAGTTCATAAGTTTCATGACAATTGGAACCACGAGCATCATCGAACAGACACTAGATGAGTTAAAAAAATTATCAGTAAAAATACTTAATAGAAACTTGATAGTTATTGGGGGGGGGGGACCCTAGGGATATTGGTAACCAATCTTGACTCCGTAGATGATCAAATTCATCTGCCCTCCTCAGAGCATGTTCACTGAGAAGTGAGATCATAGGCTACATTAAAGAAGTGTGTCATATTGTTTCTAATAAAAGAAAAAATAGCCAAAGCAAAATTAGGAAAAACTAGTATTGGATTAAAAATGGTTTTTAGCTTTAATTAGGATCAGTGGTTAGAAGTTTCAGAAAGTAAATGTGACTCAGTGTAAAGAAATTGATAATAATTATAGCTATCCAAAATGGGAAAAGCTACCCCATAAGATTGGGTTTCCTGTTATTGAAAGAATTAAGTCTAGGGTTGGATAACTTTGTTGAGATAGTGAACATCTTTATGTAAAGGTTGGTATTAGACTAGGAAGCCTCATATCCACTCCAACCTCTGATCTTAAGAATTTCTTCTATAATATTCATTGCTTTTGACAATCCATGCTCCATTATTTTTACCTCTAATAAAAGATTTAGACCAGGAAGAGATCTTATTTAATAGGTAAAACTGAACCCTGGAAAAGTTGAATAACTTACCTGATAGCATAAAGAAGGAATAGTAATAACTAATATTTATGTGGTACTTTAAGTTTGCAGTGTACTTTCCATACATCTCTTTTGATCTTTACAACAACACTGAGATGTGACTACATTTTACTGACAAAAACACGGTTCAAAGTGATTGTGACTTAAAAAAGGCACACAGTGTCTTTAGTAGGATTTTGAACCCAGGTTCCCCTATTCCAAATCCAGCTCTTGTTTCTCTTAACAAATAGCAGAGCCAGGATTTAATGCCAAAGCTTCTTACTGGCCCAAGCTGTATTCATAATCTAAACTATTATATTCTTCATTATCAAATAACTTCTCTATGGCAGGGCTATTCAGTAACAGATTAGATGCTCATTGCAATTATTCTGCATCTCTCCTACCACCAACTATCATCAGCCCTTTTTTTGGTTTCAGTTAACTTTTGAAGGCTTTGATTTAACCTTAGTTACCCATAGACCTTGGCAGACACTAGTAGGCTGCAAAAATATCATATGTAGGCCAGAACATCCCACCTGAGAATCAGCCTAACTACATTCAGAGAAGCCCTTCTATATATTGGCCTAAGGATGGTGGGGTTTTCTAACACAGCATTTCTCAGGAAGTTACTACTAAATTATAGAAAGGCTGTGATCCAAAAATGGAGTATTTTTACCCACAAAATTCCTAAATGCATTCATTGCTTGCTTGTAACATCTTTCCTCTGATATATAAGGCCTATGTGTGAAACACTGGGCTGGACTCCCTATTCTTTTTTATGTCAGCTGATCCCAGAACTGGATATCTTCTTTCTCTTCTGCTTTTAAGTGATCTTTTCCCCCATCCTCTGCACATCTAATCCAGGGAGGACAATCCAAGTCAGGATTGATTGTTATATTGATCTGAGTTGAGACTGTCTTTTAGTAACAACCTTTTAGTATTTTATTTTTGTTTACATTGTTGTGGGCTTTGTGTGTATTCTCTTGGTTCTGCCTATGTTACTATACAAGTCTCCATAACTTTTCCAATAATTCATATTTATTGGATTTTTTTTGCCTAATAACTTTGTGTTGGAGGCTTAGAGGATAGAATGCTGGGTCTGGAATCAGGGAGGCCTGAGTTCAAATCTGGCCTCAGAAACTTACTAGATTTGACTATAGGCAAATCCCTTAATCTCTGTTTAATTCACTGGAGTAGGACATGGGAAACCACTCCAGAATCTTTGCCCAAAAACTTCATAAATGGTATTGGCTTGCTCTGGTCCACGTGGTCATGAGGAGTCAAGACACAGCTGATTAACAGCAGCAATTTTGTGTCACATTTATTTGCCACAGCCATTCCCTAATCCACAGGCATTACTCCTTTTAGGTTTTTCTTTCCACAAAAAGTGCTGCTATAAATATTGTGGAATCTGTCATTTTATTTTTTGTCTTTGATTTCTTGGTAATATATGCTGAGTAATGAGATTCCTAGCTCAAAGAGTATGAAGTTAGTTGGACCAATTCATATCTTCACCAAAGAGAATTAGTGTTTTTATGTAGCTACAACCCCTATAATAGGAACTGTTTCTATTTCTTACTAATTTGATGGGTATAAGGCAAAATCTCAGCCTTATTTTTAATTTCATTTTTTATATTGCTTAGAACGTTTTCTCATGATTGTTGAGAATCTGTACTTCTTAAAAGTTATTTGTTCATATATTTTGACATCAGAATTGCTTTTGGATGCATATATGTACATATATACACATACTTATATGTACATATGCATGCATAGATTTGTATCAATTCCCTATGTATCTTGGATAGAGAAACATGTATCAGATGTTTGATATGAATTTTTTTCTCTGATTTTCTACTTCATTTGGTTATGCATAAGTATTTTAATCTTGTATAATTAAATTTTCAGTTTTATTTATTTTTGTGTGATATCTCTCACTTTGATTATGAACTTTCCTCACAACCTTAATTCTTTTTTTTTTTTAACCCTTCCTTACCTTATGTCTTGGAGTCAATACTGTGTCTTGGTTCCAAGGCAGAAGCATGGGAAGGGCTAGGCAATGGGGGTTAAGTGACTTGCCCAGGATCACACAGCTGGGAAGTGTCTGAGGCCAGAGTTGAACCTAGGACCTTCTGTCTCTAGGCCTGGCTCTCAATCCACTGAGCTACTCAGCTTCCCCTGTACAACCTTAATTCTAAAAGGTGCCTTCTAGGCAACTTAAGTGGTGTAGTTGTTAGAGTGCTGGGGAGTCAAAAAGACTTAGACCCTAGCTTCTGACTCAAGGCATTTAAGCTTTTTCTGCCTCTGTTTCCTCTTCTGTAAAATGATGATAACAATAGCATCTACATTCCAGGATTGTTAGAGGATAAAATGATCCAATATTTATAAAGTGCTTTGTAAACCTTAAAATGCTATATAAATAATAGCTATTATCCTGGATTTTTTTAGTATGAACTTTATATTAAGGCTAGTTAATAGATATTTGAAAGTTATTTGAGTTTCAGATTTGTTCATTAGAAACCTAGCTTCCAATTGGGTATTAAAACAGTGATGGTACAGTGAATGAATTTTTATTCCCAACCTCTTCCCATCTTTTCTCAGCCAGCTTGGACTTTCCTCCATTCATATATTCATAGTCCCTTTCCTTTAAGTCTACTTGGTTCTTGCATTGTTAGCTATCCTCCATTCCCATAGAGGCCAGGATTGACAGCCCTTCATGCGATACCTTCAGCCTATGGATCATGGAATTTACCCTAAATGTTCTTTGGGAAGTTTATTTTTCTGGAACCATAAGACAAACATGAGTAATTTGTGATATACCCAGAGGAGGAGGGCTAGAAATTAGAGAACTAAAAACCATTTGATATGAAAATCATTCAAAGAAACTAGGAATGTTTACATTGGGGAAGAGAAGATTTAGAGAGGACATGATAGTTGCCTTTGAGTATTTGAAAGGTTGTATGTGGAAAAGAAATTAGAATTGTTTTGCTTTGGCACACTGATCAGAGCTAGGAACAATAGTTAGTATTTGCAAAGAAGAAAATTTCAGTTTGGTATAAAGAACAGCTTATTAATGTTTAGGATAATATAATGTGGAGCTAGAAGGGTTATTTGGCCATCACCTAAACATCATCTCCTACCTCTTTTTTGATGTAGTCTCAGATGATGAAATAGCTTTCCTCCTTGCTAACATCACTTCTGTTTGTGATATTGAACCCAACCCTGTCGTCTCTTCTAAAAACTTGCTCAAAATGACTCTGAAATCTACATACCCAGCCTTTTATTTGCTAGGATTATTTACAAAGATCTTGGTGAGGCAGTTCCAGGACTTCTGTGCAGCTTACATGTTTGTATTCTCTTGTGCTGAGGATACAAAGATAAAATGAAAACAATCCATGCCCTCAAGAACCTTACTTTCCATGTTGGATAATATTCATGCTTCTGTTTGTTGTTTAAAGCCCTTCCTTCACAATCTGGCTCCAGCTTGCTCCTAACACATTAGTTCCCTCTCCATACACTTTGCATCTGTAGTGTACAGCATGCTATCACCTTCCTTAATACCTTTGTCCAAATCTCCTCCCCTCCCCCACCTTTACTGTGTCTCCCCGCCTTTTAATGCTCAATCCCCGTTAAAAATCAGTTCGAGTTCTGTATCTTTCAAGAGGACCCTCCTGATTTCCCCTTCCTTTCCCATTGCTGAGATTTTATTTTATTTATATACTCTGTGTATATGAGGTATATGTGTATATGTAAGCATGTTGCATTCCCCAAGCAGAATGTAAGCTCATTAAGGGCAAGAATCGTTTCACTGTTTTATCCCCAGCACAGTGCCTGGTATGTAGTAAGTGCTTAATGCTTATTGATTAAATGATGTGTTTTCAGCTCCTTCATTTTACAGATGAGGAATCGTACACCTAACGACTGACTTGGATACAATTACTTGCCTGGAAGAGAGCTAGAATCTGAACCCAAGTTCTATGATGCCAAATCCAGTCCTGTTTCCAGTACTCAATTTTCATCTTGCCAATTTCTTGGAGCTGCCCCAAAGTGGAAACTGCTATCTCAGGGGGTAGTGTCTGGAAGTCATCAAGCAAAGAGAGGCTGAATAGCCACATCAATGATATAAAGAGGAGATTCCTATTGAGGCAGCCTTTGATAAGAAGGGAAGGAAAAACCCTTCCAATCCTGAGGTTCTAAGACTTATCAGTCCAAAAAGAGCTGGTACCATCTTTAAATTTTTAAAAACAAGAATTGCATTTCTAGTTCAAATATTTAACATTTACATTTGTCTAATTCTTTTCTCTTCCCTTAGGATTTTTCTACCCTAGTCGCAACCCCCCAGCAGTGTCAGCACACAGGAATTTTATGGCCAACTGTTCACAATCCCCTCAGCCTCACATGACTTGGCCACACAATCAGCTCTTGCTTTTTTTGTTCTTTTATACTTATCTCCTTAAATTTCTCTACCCATCTCCTTTTTGAAAAAAAATTTTTTTAATTTCTTTTTTTGTCATTGCAAGTCTTTGCCTGCTAGTTCAGGTACTGTTTTAATTTATCCTCACCTCAAATGCTATCATGTTAAATCCAATAAAGAATAAATAAAAAAATAAAACAAAAATTGTATTGGATAAAAAATACTTTGAACCATAAAATGTTAGAGTTGGAGATGACTTTAGATCATCTACTTCAGCTTATTCACTTGACAGATGAGATCTAAAGAGAAGATGTGACTTGTCCAAAATTATACAATGAGTTAGTGTCCAAAGAAAAGGCCACAAGTCCTGTGATTTCCTGTTTACACCATCTCTTACAGGTTGTGTTTAGTTTTGCAAGTTATATGTATATTGTTTATAGCTAGATATTGCTCTGTAAATACATATTACCTTGTGTTTTATTTACATATGTATACACTTGTACACATACATATGTATGTATGGCTATACTTCTCTATATAGATATGTGTGTATATGTATATATACACATTCTAATTAGGCTTGTGATTTTATTGGTACAGAAGAAAGCAACTCTCAGTTAAGAAACTTCTCTCTACTAATATAGACCTGCATGTGCTCTACAGCTTCATCTTGGAACTATCTGGGAGCACTGAGGGATCAAATGAGTTGCACAGGGATATCTATAAGTAGTATGTGTCAGAGATGAGGCTTGAAAGTAGACCTTTCTGACCAAAGCCAGCTCTAACCCCCAGGCACTATCACTTCATATAAATTAATCAGTTCCCTTTAATTTATTATTATCTTTTGGGTTAGAGCTTTCCTGATTCCTGAAGAATTTGTATCTTTGGCTCATCCCTGGGATTGTCAAAAGAAAATGCTTGTGTCACCAGATCCCCATGATGTGGTAACTAAATCCAGTGCAAGTTTAAAGACTTGGACTTTTGACTACAGAACCTATTGTAAGTTCCTATTCTGTGCTTGAGTGTTTTATTTAGTTTTATACCATAAGCTCTCCACACAAGGGATTTGTCCTTTAGTTCAGAGAAGACCAAGGTATTTTGCTGCATTGGATTTTCATGAAGGTACAGGAAGGCAAGACTAAAGAGAAAAGCCCTTCTATCAGACCTTTACATATGCAACCTTCTCATCCATGCCCTGTCTCTTTTGACCCTCCTGTCCACCAAACAAATTTGAAAAAATGCCCATGGTTATCCATTTTTTTCTTATTCAGTAGGTAATATTCTTATAAACTAGCTATTAAATTTTTATTTCAGAGTAGAGAATTTTTACATTTAGGGAGAGAAAAAGGGAATTAGCATTTATATAGTGCCTTCTATGTGGCAAACATTATTCTAAGTACTTTTTACTAATATTGCATCATTTTATTTATCACTTCTTTCCCAGAGGGATTGGAATCAGCACCTCTGTGTCACATGCATTACACCGTTAGGGAAGAGACATAGAGACTGGACTGGGGGCCTGGGGCAGGAAAGTACCTCTCATCACATTTCCATTCCTTTCTCATCTCAACACAGAATATTGAACCAAATTATTTTTAGATAGTTTTCTAGAGTCAAATGGGACATTACAGTCACTTGTACTTCCCCTTCTTGCCCCTACTCAACCCCAGGCATAATTTTCTGCATCCTGTTCTAATGTTCATGGAGCTCTAGTCAGCACAGCAAACTGCTTGCCCTTTAACTGTCCATGTGTATGCCCACTCCTTTTCCTGTTACCATCCCGATCCAACCTTTAACACTTCACTTCTAACTTTTAAGGAGAGAGGAAATATTTAATTACATTTAATTGACAACCACTACAAAACAGACTTTTGGCAAGCCCTTATCCTTTTTGTCTTCTAACATCTATCCTTTCTTAGGATATCCTTTCGTAATCATGAGGCTAGGTTTGAATCCTTGCTCTTCTTATTGTCTGGATATATTATGTAACTATTCAATACTTCAATCTCCATTTGAAAAATGGGGCTAATACCTCTGCTGCCTACATCACAGTAATGTTATAAGGATAAAATGATCCAATACATGTAAATATCTTTGCAAACTATTAAGTGGTTATTACTTCACCAACCTTTTCCAGATGTTCCTCTTGTGACTCTAAATTTCTCCATAAATTGTGCTATTCTGGGATATTCCTTCTCCCTAGGACTACCTGTTGAATTCAAGACAATCAAATAATATAAAGTTGAAAAAAATTTTTCTGGAGGAATGTGACAGCACCCTGTTTTTTTGTGATTGAACCCCTACATCTCCACAGTCCTACATCTCCAGCTATTTACTGGACATTTCTGCCTAAATGTTACCCTGGGATTTCAAGCCCATGACCAAAACTGAATTCATGATCTCTTCCTCCAAACTTCTCAACAGCCCCATCATCAGTTCCTTGTTTTGAAACCTTGAAGTTATCTTTCATTTTTCCTGCTCTCTTTTATTTGCAAGTTTGATTGATTCTTTGCCCACATTTCTCTTAATTTTTTCCCCTTCTGAACCCTAATTTGGGACATTTTTTTTTCCCATACTATCATCATAATCTCTTAATGTGGTCTCCTTGTCTCCTCTCCACTTTCTAATCCATCCCACAGAAAATTACCAAAATAATTTTCCCAAGGTATAAGTCTTGACAGTAGTACTCAGAAGACTCAAAAGTCTTCAGTATTGCCTCTAGAATAAAATGAAAATTCTTTGCAACTCCTTAAGACCCTATGTCTGGGACCTTTTCTAACCTTACAGTTCTCCTTATTTATGCATTCTGTATCCCCTCCCCCCAAACTGTACTGAACTCTTCCTGAGCATACCATCTTGCTCTTCTTTATTGGCAGACTAGCTCCATATATGTAATATATACCTCATTTCTGCTTTACCTAGTCCTTATCTGATAAAGGCTCATCTCTGGTGCTCTGGTCCCCTCCCCCAGCTGATAGTATTCACCCCTTCCTCAGGAATCCCAAGAATACTTGGTCTGATTCTCCCTGCCGCTCCCCTTTCCCATCATGACTTTCTGTTATCATTATCACCCCTACAAGCATCTTAAGGACAGCAACTGCCTCATTTTTACCTCTCATCGCCCTGGCCTCTCAATGCATCTTTATTCTCTCCCCTTCTACTGGCTCCTTCCAATCAAAAGAGAGTGAAATCCCACCTTGATGTTTGTACCCAATTCAACTACTATTCCATAGCTCTTCACTTTCACACAATAAACATTTTGAAAAATCAATCAATAGTGATCTCTCAAATAATCTCAGCTCCTAACATAAAAGTTTCTATCCACATTCTGACATCCAGTGAACTTTCCAATTTTCACCCTCTTTAATCTCTCAGGATCTTTTGATATAATTAATTTGTAAAACTTATTACTACCCATCTGCTTCCCTTGACTTCAGGAACACTAGTTTCTCCTGATTCTTCCATTTTTCCAATTTTTTTCCCCTGTCTCCTAGAATTTTAGTATGGGCATTCCAGAGGGGTCTATCTGACTTTGACACTTCTCTTTAGGGTAGAAGATCTTAACCTTTTCATGGTCATCTTTGGCAGTCTGCTGACTAATGTTTCAAATGCATAAAATAAATAAGCTTATGAAAGGAAACAATTATATAATAATATATTATCAAGGTATTGTTAAAACAAAAATAGTTCACGATTCCCAGGTTAAGAACCATGTTTAGGTAGGCTCATATTCTTCCATGGCTTCAACTGTGAACTACTCAGCAGTGGTGCTCATGATTATATCCAGCTCTGCCCACTACACCTGATTCTCCTGAGTACTTCTAGAACATCCTCCAACCTGGATTCAATTTGATTCCATGAGTATTAATCACCTGCTATCGAAGCTTCATAGTGCTGTGCATGAAAGAACACTCATTTTGAAGTTGAGTTCAAATTGTTCCTTTATTTGTGTGTCTTTGGGAAAGGCCTATCTCCTTGTAGAAGATGTGACATTTGAATCAAACCTTGAAGGGAGGTAAGAATTCCAAAAAGCAGAGGCAAAGAGATAGAGCATTTCAAGCCTATGCCAAAGTACAGAGATCAGAACAGGGAGGGAGTATTGTGAGTAGTTGTTGTTGAGTAGTTTTGAAATTCACAGTGTGAAAGACTTCAAATAGACCATTGTCTGGAACATAGAGTGCATGAGGGGGAGGGGAAAGGAAACCAGGCTAAAAAGATGGGAACCAGATGATGAAGGGCTTTAAATGACAAAGGAGATTGGTAGATGATTTATCAAAAAGAATCTCAAAGCTAAGAGTCTAAATGGGTCAATTTAGGATGTTGGTAAGAGATCATTAAGATGATGATCATGTAAATAGACGGAAGGGCACTGATCCAAGAGAAGGTCGACTTCAACAAGACTTGGTACCTGGTTGAATATGGGGCATGTGGAAGAGTTGGATGACTCTCAGGATGCAAACCAAGGTTCTGGCATGGTAATGATGATCACAATCAATATATGGGTTCTTAGAAAGAGGGTTAAACTTAAGAGAAATGATTCTGTTTTGGAAATGTTAATTTTGGATACCCAGGTAGAGAGATGTCCAACACATAGTTGACCATGTGGAGACCAGAACATGGGAGGAATGTGAGGACTGGAGATATAGAATTGGAAGTTTTCTGCAGTGATAGTAGTTGAGCCTGTGGAATCCTGAGGAAATTACCAAGAGAAAATTACAGAAGAAAGCATGGCTTAGAATAGAGCCCTGGGGTATATACACACTATCAAAGGACTGGATATAGTTGATGGTTTCAGTGAAGAAATCAGAAAGATAGGAGGAAAAAATCTAGGAGAACTGTCATAGAAATTTAGGAAGGATATTTTGGAGCAGGTGGCAGTCAATGGGACTGAGAACAAGCTATTAGATTTGGCTATTAAGAGAACTTCAGTAATCTGGGGAAGGGGAACAGTTTCAGGAAAGTATAGGGATTGGAAGCTGAATTGTAGGGGTTTGAAAGCAGAATAGGAGGAAAGGAAGTAGAAGAGGCAAGTAGCAGCAGCTTTATCTAGAAATTTGGCAGTGAAAGGGAGGAGAGAGAGCTAGGGAAGTAAAGGCAATAGATAAAGAGTACCAGGCCCTCAATCAGAAAGCTCTGATGTCAAATTCAGCCTCAGTTAATTGATCAGCTATGTTGTGACCCTGCACAAGTCACTTCACTTAACTGCTTTTTGCCATATTTTCTTCATTTGTGAAATTATAATAGCACCTGCCTCCAGGGTTATTGTGAGGCCAGAGTAAGATAATATTTGTAAAATACTTAGCATAGTGACTAGAATACCTATGTTTAGCTCTTATTAGAAAAAGGATTATAACAAGGGGATTGTAAAGTCTAGTGCACTTTGTTTAAGCATTGGGAATTCTGGACATATTTGTAGGAAACAGGGAAAGATCAAGAAATTGAAAATTAAAGAGGGGATGATCAAGTTTGTTTCCAGAAGAGAGTATGTACCATGTTACGTATTCAAAACTGAAATTTAGCCTGTTTAATTTGATTATTCCTGTCTGTGCCTCTATCTGACCTGATACCCAATAAAACCAAGTCTTACTAATTCCACTTCTGCCTATCTCTTTCATCTGTTCTTTCCCCACTTCTAGTTGGAAGACCTTATTACCACTGATGTTAATTATTGTAGTAGCTTGCCAGCAAGCCTTTCAACTCACTCTCCTCATTCCCACCTATCTTTTTTTTTTCATATCCCTGCCACAATGAACCTTTTTTAAAATTTCAATCAATTTATTTAGTCATTAGAACATTATTCCTTGGTTACAATAATCACATTATTTCCCTCCCTCCCCTCCACCCACCATCCTCCCCACCCCCCGCCAATGTGCAATTTCATTGGGTATCACTTGTGTCCTTGATCAGAACCTATTTCCATGTTGTTGGTGTTTGAATTAGGATGTTCATTTAGAGTCTACATCCCCAGCCATTTCCCCTCGACCCATGTACTCAAGCAGTTGTTTTTCTTCAATGTTTTTACTCCCACAGTGTTTTCTCTGGATGTGGATAGTGGTTTTTCTCGTAGATTCCTCCAAGTTGTTCAGGATCACTGCATTGCCACAAATGGAGAAGTCCATTACCCAGAATGAACCTTCTTAATGCATATGGCTGGTCTTATCAGTTTTCTGCTCAAAAGTTTCCTTTTGCCACTTAGAAGCCAAACATTCAAAGTCTTCCAGAGTTGGATCTGACCTCATCTTTCCAACCTCACTGAAATTATACCCTCTATACACACTATGCTTCAGTGAAACTGTCAGTTCTTCCCTCCCCTCTCCATATCTGCCCAACTTGTCCCACTGAATATATTCTGCCCCCTATTCTTCCTGTGCTTTTAGCATCCTCTCACCAAAACCCAGTTCAAAGTTACCCCCTTCCATGAAATCTTCCCTCTGATGACTTTCTAATCTAATCCAACAAACATTTTCCAATCATCTGCTTTGTATAAGCCAGTGTTAGATTGTAGGGTTAAAAAAAGTCAAAATGTAAAATAGGTTCTGCTCCTCAAATAGCTGGCCATCTGCCTTCTACAGGAAAATTATTTCTGTGTCTTTCTAATAATGATATTTATATAACTCTTTAAAGTTTACAAAGCACTTTACATATTACCCCATTCAGTCCTCACAATAACCATGTTCACTTATCATATAGTATTGAGTATTATAGTTACTTGTATTTTTATCTTTTGGATCAGGAGTTCTTAACTTTCTTTGTATGTCCCAGACTCCTTAAGCAATCTAGTAAAGCCTAGATACCCCTTTTCAGAATTATGGGGTTTTTGTAATTTTTTAATTGAAATTTTATATTTAAATAATTAATTTAGAATATTTTTTCGTGGTTACATGATTCATATTTCCCTCCCCTCCTTTTCCCACCCCTCCCCTCATAGCCAACGAGCAATTACACTGGGTTTTACATGTGTTGTTGATCAAGACCTATTGATTGCTTAGAGTCTACATCCCCAATCATAATCCCCGTTGACCCATGTGATCAAGCAGTTGTTTTTCTTCTGTGTTTCTACTTCCACAGTTCTTTCTTTGGATGCGAATAGCATTCTTTCTCATAATTCCTTAAGAATTGTCCTGGAATATTGCATTGCTACTAGTAGAGAAGTCTATTGCATTCAATTGTGCCACAGTGTATCAGTCTCTATGTACAATGTTCTCCTGGATCTGCTCCTTTCACTCTGCATCAATTCTTGGAGGTCATTCCAGTTCACATGGAATTCCTCCAGTTCATTATTCCTTTCAGCACAATAGTATTCCATCACCAACAGATAACACAGTTTGTTCAGTCATTCCCCAATCGAGAGACACCTCCTCATTTTCCAATTTTTTGCCACCATGAAGAGCATCTGTAAATATTTTTGTACAAGTCTTTTTCCTTATTATCTCTTTGAGGCACAAACCCAGCAGTGCTATGGCTGGATCAAAGGATAGGCAGTCTTTTAGCCCCCTTTGGGCATAGTTCCAAATTGCCATCCAGAATTGTTGGATCAACTCACAACTCCACCAGCAATGCATTAATATCCCAATTTTGCTACATCCCCTCAACATTTATTACTTTCTTTTGCTGTCATTTTAGCCAATCTGCCAGATGTGAGGTGATACCTCCGAGTTGTTTTGATTTGCATCTCTCTATAAGAGATTTGGAACACTTTTTCATGTGCTATTGATTGATCATGTTTTTATTTCTTTATCTGAAAATTGCCTATTCATGTCCCTTGCCTTATCAATTGGGAAATGGCTTGCTTTTTTGTACAATTGATTTAGCTCCTTATAAATTTGAGTAATTAGACCTTTGTCAGAGGGTTTTTTTTAAAAGACTTTTCCCAATTTGTTATTTCCCTTCTAATTTTGATTGCATTGATTTTGTTTGTACAAAACCTTTTTAATTTAAACATAATCAAAATTATCTTACATTTTGTGATATTTTTCTAACTCTTGCGTGGTTTTAAAATCTTTCCCATAGATCTGACATGTATACTATTCTGTGTTCACCTAATTTACTTATAGTTTCCTTCTATATATTCACGTCATTCACCCAATCTGAATTTATCTTGGTGTAGGGTGTAAGATGTTTGTAAGATGTTGTTGATCTAAACTTAATCTCTCCCATATTGTTTTCCAATTTTCCCAGCATTTTTTGTCAAATCATGGATTTTGTCCAAAAAGCCAGGCTCTTTGGGTTTATCATATACTGTCTTGCTGAGGTTTATTTACCCCCAGTATAGAATTACGTTTTTTAAGCAAATTAAATAAAATTTATAGGATTACAAATTAAATCAATTATATTGAAATACAGTTAACATCATAGTTTTAAAGATAAGTTAATGGACCTCAGATTAAGAATCCCTGTTTAAACTAAGCCTGATGAAGGCAGCACTGTACATTGTCTATGTTTTGGACTCTTCCACATCTTCACAATCTGCCTCCTGCAGTAATATTAACATTAATAAGTGTATTGATTGTAAATGGATCAATTCCTTCCTGTTACAAGTTATAGAACTTTGCCTTTCTTCTAAAACCATTCATAGTGGTGTCCCTATGCTACTTATTCAATTTTATCTCCTAATACTCCCCAACTCAGAATCCTAGTTTTAGAGCTGGGAGGAATTTAGATATCATCTAATTTAATGCCCTCATTATAAAGTTGTGGAAACAGAGGCCTAGAGAGAGAGAGTGACTTATTTTGTGGTCACAAATGTAAGGAAGACCTTGCTTACCTTACCTTGTAAATAAAATTTCCAATCTCCCAGCCCTTGTTCATAGTGTTGCCCTTACCAACTTCTTTCTCTGATTTTCCATAATTATTCTAGACCATACTCTCCCTTTAGTACTTGTCTAGGACCCTTAGAATCAAACTTGTATTGCCACACACTTCAACAGTAAATTACTCTGATCTTTCTTTGGAATCCTTCCTAATTTCTCTTTCAATTCTTTAAAGACGTACAGTTATGACATTGAAAAATAAAGTAAAAAAACAGTGATTTCCTTTGGGGTAGGAATTTGGCATATATGAACAAAACCATCTTCCTGGATAAAGTAGAATTTGCAAAGATAAGGTAAATTAAAATGGAATATTGTGGCTCATAGACTGAAAGTTAATGGTTCCAGATTAGACCCCAAATTTGTGGTTCTTTATGTATGCTTTCTTACTGATGTTGTGTGTTTCTTTCTACTCTAGTTCCCTTGGGAGAAATCCCTTCTACAGGTTTCCAGTCAGATTGAGAAATGGCAGTGTGAACTCTTGCTGAAATTAGGCTAACTAAAGCCAGATAATGACTACAATGCTAGAGCCAGAGGACCAAGATCTTTGGGAAGAGGAAGGAATCTTTCTGGTGAAGCTGGAAGATGATTCTACTTGGAGGCAAGACCCAGTCCTACAAAAGGATGATGCTGTGCTTGAGACCTCACATCAGAATTTCCGGAGATTTCGCTACCAGGAAGCATCAGGGCCCCGAGAGGCCCTGAGCAGACTTCGAGAGCTTTGCCATCAGTGGCTGCGGCCAGAAAGGAGGACAAAGGAACAGATCTTGGATTTGCTAGTGCTGGAACAATTTCTGACTGTTCTGCCTGGGGAACTGCAGAGCTGGGTGCGGGGGCAGCGGCCAGAGAGTGGTGAAGAAGCAGTGACGCTGGTGGAGGGTTTGCAGAAACAACCCAGGAGACCAAGGCGGTGGGTGAGGAGGGGGAGTCCTGATCTGTGTGATTTGGAGGGGGAAAGCTTGGTGGTGGGTTGGTTTCTGGGGGTGACACATACTTCATTTTTTCAGGTTTATTGACTCTACTCTTGGTCAGATCTTGAGTGCTGGGCCTGGGGCAGATAGTAGGTGGCTGTGAAAAAATTTCAGTCGAGTTTAGTGTCTGAAACATTTGGCAGGGGACCATTCTTAATGCTTTGGGGTTTTTGATGGCTACCGCCACCCATGGCTCCTGGCTTGGCTTTTTCATCATCAGATGTTGATTCTCAATTTACTGGGGGGGAGGAGTTCTGATTCCCTTAAGGGTGCCCATACATCCCCAGTTACAAAACCCTCCTTCAGGTTGGTAAGGTATGAAAGCAAACACAAGAGGGCTACAGGTTGGGCAGGTAGAAATGGGAAAGAGGGGGAGGGGATCATATAACCCTATGTGACTAGAGGGAAATGGGGAGGGGAGGGGGGAAAAGTGGCTCCACAGCAGAGTGTCCAGAGCCTCTCCTGACTTGCTGTCAGTAGCCTTTTTGCTGCTCCCCAGTGGAATGAGACTCTTCCTCCTTTCCTGTCTCTGTGTCCCTAGGGTAGCTTTCCTGCAGGCAGCTCCTTGTAGGTTAAGCTCTGATTGCCCCAAGAATTTCCTCTGGGCCCTGTGGTGACAGGAGATGGGGATTGTTCCCAGGTGACGGTCCATGTGCATGGCCAGGAAGTCCTCTCAGAGGAGACATCAAATCTGGGAGCAGACTCGGAGTCACCGATCGAACAGCCGGAGCCCGTGCATACCCTGTCCCTGGAGGAGTCGCATGAGGAAGGGCCACAGAGCCCAGATCTGAGTGTTGAAGAGCAGAGCCCCTGCCATGAAGAGGAACCCCAGCCCCTCCAGGAGAGCGGTGGGGAGCCTGATAGTGAGGGAACCACAGCTGTAGGGAGGGAAGAAAGGAGTGTTCATGTAGCACCAGGAGCTTGTGCAGGCTGGGATGGGGGCTAATTCTTAGACTACAAGAGATGGAAGAAAGCATAATCTCAGTTGGATTCCCAAAGCAGACCCGAGATGATACAAATGTTCTTGGTATTCCCTGGGAGTGTGCATCTATGTGTTAGTGTTAAGTGGTGGGGTGGAGGTAAATGACTTGAGCTTTTCTTAATGCAGTGCTTCTTGAATTCCACAAGTATAGTGGGAGTATTCTTTTATCCAAAATAGTGAGGAGGAGAGAGATCTGCCTGAGTAGGTGGGGAGAACTATAGCACAGATCTAACCCTTCTTGGCTCTGACTCCTTCTTATCCTCAGAGCTTCCTGTTCCCCAGGACCATGTTCTCCCTGAGGAAAGAAGTGGTGGAGACCAGGAGATGGTTAACCTTCTTACAGCCATATCCCAGGTGAGCTGTGATATACATTCCGAAGTGCAATGCTACTGGATTAGTACTTAGTCCTAATGGTGTCTGTAAATTTGAATTGTGCCCCAGCTAGATCATACCTTACACACACACTCACACAAGTTGGGTGAGTTGTAAAACTGACTGCTTGACCTTTCCTGAAAAGAGATAGGAAGTGAATTAGGGTCAAGTCTTGCATTTCTAGGCCTTAAAGCCATTTTTTTTTCTTGCCAAAGTGAGGAGAAAGAGGACAGGAGGAAGCTAATAAATATACATTTACTTATTTATTTTGGATATTTTTCCATGGCTACATGATTCATGATCCCTTTCCCCTCACCCCCCAGAATCTGACAAGCAATTCCACTGGGTTATACTTGTATTATTGTTCAAAACTTATTTCCATGTTATTTGTATTTGCAGTAGAGTGATCTTTTAAAGCCAAAACCCCAGTCATATCCCCATAGAACCACGTGATTGATCATATTTTTTTCTTATTCATTTCTGTTCCCACGGTTCTTTCTCTGGATGTGGATAGCGTTCTTTCTCCTAAGTTCCTTTGAATTGTCCTGGATCATTGCATTGCTGCTATTAGAAAAGTCTATTACATTTGATTGTGCCACAATGTATCCGTCTCTGTGTACAATGTTCTGGTTCTGCTCCTTTCACTCTGCATCAATTCCTGGAGGTCTTTCCAGTTCACATGGAATTCCTCCAGTTCATCATTCCTTTCAGCACAATAGTATTCTACCACCAACAATTACCACAATTTGTTCAGCCATTCCTCAATTGAAAGGCATCCCCTCATTTTCCAATTTTTTTGCCACCACAAAGAGTGCAGCTATAAATATTTTTGTGCAAGTCTTTTTCCTTATTATTCCTTTGGGGTACATACCTAACAGTGGTGTGGCTGGATCAAAGGGCAGGCATTCTTTTAAAGCCCAGAGTTGTTTTTATTTGCATTTATCTAATTAGGAGGGATTTAGAACACTTTTTCATATGCCTATTGATAGTTTTGATTTCTTCATCTGAGAACTGCCTATTCATATCCCTTAACCATTTGTCAATTGGGGAATTGCTTGATTTTTTAAAAATTTGACTAAATTTAAACATACATTTTTAACATACAGAAAACCTGCAGTATAGAATTAGATTATAGAATTAGATTTTTAAGAATGTTTGGGTCACATGAAGGAGGTTTTATGTACCACCATTGGAATTGGATCAAATGAAGTTTTTCCATAATTAGGCAATTCCTTGCTTTCCCACTGAACTGCTCACACTGGTCATTCTGTAACATTTATACAATATTCCAACTCCAAGGCATAGGGGTAGTCACACAAGAAATGAGAAACACAATTTCTGCTTAAGGAGAGCTTCTATTTAGTTTTTGTGGGTACTAAAATAAAATATATAAGAATAAAAGTATGGACAAGGCATATTCCCTTGTACATATTCTGCTCTCAACTGCTACTGTACTTTTGCTCCCCCAATTCCTGGAATATACCCCTTCCCTATACTTGCCTATACTCTATACTTAGAACTTCTCTATTTATCAGGCAAAACTTAACCCAAATGTCATCTTCACAATTTCTTCCATTCCTTCAATAACATTCCCACTCCTAATGTACTTTGTCTCAGAATTTTCATAGCATTGTTTATTCCTTTTATGCATGTCTTTTATATTATAGTTTTTTATATATCTGTCTTCTCTTCCTATCCCCTTAAGATTGGAGATAATAGGTATCTTTTTCTTCAGCTCCTAACTCCATATTCTGTACCCAGTAGACATTTTTAAGTGTTTATTTTTGAACAAATGAAAATAATAACAAATGATTGCAAACTTTATGTATGGATTAGTTTTTTTACAATACCTTTACCATAGAGTTATGTTTCCATCCAAGGTGTGATTAAAAAAAGGGAGAAAAACATGAATTGGTTTTGAATGGGAAAATTGAAAAAAGTATTCCATAAAGGAAAACAGGACAGGAACAAATTCAGTGTGGAGCATCATAGAACCTCTGAGTTAGAAGGAAGTTCAGAGGTCAAGTGGAAACATTCCTGACCAAAATCTCCTTCAAGAGTTGCACTAAGGGGAACATCACTATTTCCTGAACTGCCTGTTCCACTTTGGAGAGCTCTAAATGTTAGGAAGTGTTTTCTTGGACTCAGCCAAAATCCTCCTTTGAAATTGCCCCCTAGTAGGGCCCAGCAAGAAACTCCAACCCTGTTTCCACATGACATCCTATCAAATGTTTGAAGATAGCATTCATATACCAACTATTTTTCCATTTTTTAAGCCAACAAACCTCCTATTCTTGCATGGCCTTGTTAGAAGTCATTTCATTATCATGCTCATCTTATTCTGAATCGATTCAGTTTGTCATTCTCAATGAAATAAATGTAGTACTCCAAATTGAGGCAAAAAGGATAGAATACAAGGAGATCAGCTCCTCAGTTAAGGACTTTGTACTTTTTTTTTTCTTCTGTATCCTAAGACTCTGCTAGCATTTTTGGCTTTCATGTCATGTTATCCTCTTGTCCTCTCAATCCCAGGTATTTTTCAGAACTCTTAATCCAGCCTTCTCTTTTCCCATCCTATGCTTGTGAAGTTGATTTATTAACCTCTCCATAGGACTTTGTTTTTATTCATACATATAAAATTTTATTTTACTAGATTTAGTTCATCATTCTAGCCTGGCCAGATCTTTTTGAAGCTTGAATCTATTATTCAGTGTGTTTGCTATCCTACATTTGTGTAATTTGCAGAGATGATAAACATTTTTTCTGCGTTGAACAATTCCAGTCCAAGAACTAATCTCTGTGACACACCATTAGAAATGCCTTCCAAGTTAACCTTAATCACTACTCTTTGGGCCTAACCCTATCTGTGTTCTCACCTATTCCATATCTTCTCTAACCATCCATAAGAATAGAAGGAGAAATTTGCTCTTCCTTGATTTCCACAAAGTATTTGTTAATGTCTCTGGCATTCCCCATATCTACTAACCCATTAAAAAGAAAACTAATTATTTTAATTAATTAAAGCTGCTTTAATTAATTAAAATTAATAATAACACTAAGAGTTAATCTGTCATAACCTGTTACAAATGAAGCTATTCTGGCTTTTCATGATGATTATTTTCTAATGCTCACAATCTTTTTAATGATACATCCTGTAGTTTTGCCAGAAATTAAAGTCAAGTTAACTGGCATATAGACTGACTATTCCATTGTTTTTCCTGTTTCAAAAGTGAGTAGTACTCTACTCCAGTCTTATGACACCTCTTACATTCTGATTTATCTTTGAAAAGTTACTGATGGTGGCCCAACCATCACCTATGTGCCAATTCTTGTGACATAGTGTCATTTTCCTGGTCTTCATGCCTTGGAATTAATGAAAAGCAACTAGGTTGTCTCTTATCATTTATTTATTTACATTAGGTTTCAATTCTTTGTTAACCTTTTAGGTCTGACCTACTATTATATGATCCTAATGCCATTCACCTTGGCACTGAAGACTATCAAAGTAAGAAGAATTCTGCCTTCTTTCTGTTGTCTAAACTTCTTATGCATCCTGAGGAATATTTGTCCAAAGCTTGCCATTCCCCACTTTTTTACTTGCCTGTGCTATTCTTATTCTTGATGATTTTCCTTTACTTTATTGTGTATCTGGTTTTTTAAAAATTCTTAGGTGAGTTCTCTTGTTCATCTACTTCATCATCTTTAGACAGTTCCCTCTCTCCTTTTTCTTCATAATCTCTTTGCATCATTAGAATTACTTTATTGAGAACTTAGGAAACATCATGATATAACCAAAAGAGCAATGGCTCTGGAGTCAGAGGACATGGGTTTGAATTTTATTTTTGGATGTTTACTACCTTTGTAACCTTAGGCAAGCCATTTATCCTCCCTGACCCTCATTTTCCCCATTTATATAATGAAGGGGTTTAGCCTCTGAGTTCCTTTCTGGCTTTAAATCTATGGTCTAGTGATCTCATAGCTTCCTATTCTTCTTTGACTTCACCTGTAAATTTTAGGCCATGAAATCCTACGTATTCTTCCTCTGAACTCCTTGAAGTTCACTATTCCAAAATCTAGAGTGTGTATCTGACTATGCCTGAATTTTTCCTCTCACAAATTCCAAGATCAAGGTCTCTTACCCAGAAATAATATCCCTATCATTTCTACTTTAGCAGCCAATGCCTCCTTTTGGTCAGAATCAGTTCCAGGATAGCAAATATGTCATATTTGCTTCCTCTGTCCTTTGAACTAAAGTATAATGGCAATTAAGAATTTGTCAACTTCTGCTTTGAGCAGATCAGTTGAAGTGAAGCAAGGTCCTATTCCTCTTCCCCAGGAGCCTGCCTTCACAGTAGTTGTTGCTGCCTCTCATTTCGGAACCAAAGTGTGGGCTTGTTCCTGAAGCATCAGGTACTGAATAAAATTTCTTCTTGTTTCAGGGACTTGCAACTTTCAAGGATGTGACTCTGTCCTTCTCCCAGGAGCAATGGGGTGACCTGGATCCAACTCAGAAAGAATTTTATGGAGAATATGTCTTACAGGAGGATTGTGGAATTGTAGTCTCCCTAAGTAAGGACACATTTCCCCTGGGAGTGGATTTCAAGGCATTTCTAATCCATATAGTTCTGTGCTCTGTAGCTTCATCTAGTCCCATCTTCCTTGTACAATTTATAGAGAAAATTAGGCCCCAAAAGACTGACCTGCTTAGAGTTAAACAGGTAGTAAATAGAAGAACCAAAATCTGAACTCCAACTCTTTGATTCCTAGGTCTAAAATCTTCAACCCCACAATTGAGTAGGTCAGTGGCTAGAACAGAGATCAGGAGCCTCTTGGGTTGGAGGGAAGAATAATATGAAGAGTGAAAGACAAAAGTTTGAGGTGGGAAAATGATCATCAAAAGTCAAAAAGGAGAAATGGGATGAGAGCAAAGTAGTATTGACTTTCACATTTATCCTATGAACTTGGCAATAGGTGCAGTGAAATCTAGAGAAGTTACTTATCACTGATAAAGGAAAGCACTCTCAGAAGTGGTTTGTGATTGGATTGGAGAGGAGTGCTTGGAATAAATCAGACAAAAGATGCATAGTACTTATGTGAATATTAAGCTAGAGGGACTGAGGATTTAGTTTTAGTACCCAAAGCTTAGCTAATTTTTCAACAACTTCTAAATCTTAGCTGTCTACTGAATGCAGCATTGAACATATTGAACCTTCACAATATTCTTATTTCCTTCCCTTGACTAGCATTTCCAATCCCCAGACTAGAGGAAATCTCCCAGGTTGAAGAGGAGGAAGAATCTTGGGTCCCAGATTTGGAATATCCCCAAGATCCTGAAGAAACAGAGATCCTGAGTTTTACCTATACGGGTAAGGAATAAGATCTTATCTTCAGTGACCATCTAGGAGTTACCTCAGTGTTTACCCATTCCAGAGCAGCTTTCCCTCAGTGTTCATTTGAAATAGTAGCAGCTATTGATAGCTGTGGTTGAGTCTATACTCACAAAGAGGGAACCCTACTCTTCCTAGCCTTTCCTTATGGAGCTTGGTCATAAGGTAACATTCTTCCTTATCTCCCCTCCTGTCCATAGGTCTCTCCCCAATTTCTAGCCTTCTCGGGGATATAGAATATGACCTGGATCCTCTGGAGGATCCTTCCCTCCAGGTTTATTTTGTCTTTTTCCTCATTGTGAGGAAAACATTACTCGCTGTGTCTGATTCTCCATTTTCTCTTGTCATTTATCTTCATAGGAGATAGGAGTGAAGATGAGGAATTTCTTGAACAAGAAGTCAATATTGAGGATGTACAGAGAACTATTTTGGGAAGTCCAGAAATTCCTCAGAATATTGATTTGGAACTACTCTTTGAAGATGAGCCAAGTAGTCCTAGTGAAAGAAGATTGAGTACAAGTTTTTCTCCAACGCATAATTTCACGAGCCTTCAAGAGAATCTACAGTTCCATCCACTATTAGGGAGACCTCATGAATGTCCTGTGTGTAGAAAAACCTTCAGTTGCAACTCCCACCTTATTAGGCATCTCAGAACCCATACAGGAGAGAAGCCTTATAAATGTTCTGATTGTGGGAAAAGTTATACTCGGAGCTCCCACCTTGTCAGGCATCAGAAGATCCACAAATTGCAAGGACCATTTACATTTCCTCATAATAGGGACAGATTTGATGAAATCTCCCAGTCACTGCAACATGAGATAATCCCACAAACTGAGAAACCTTATAGATGTGAAACATGTGGGAAACACTTTCGCTGGACCTCTGACCTTGTCAGACATCGTAGAACACATACAGGAGAGAAACCCTTCTTCTGTAGCATTTGTGGGAAGAGTTTTAGCCAGAAGTCTGTCCTCACAACACACCAAAGAATCCACTTGGGAGGTAAACCCTATTTGTGTGGGGAGTGCGGGGAGGACTTCACAGACCATAGGCGGTATCTGGCTCACCGGAAAACCCATTCATCTGAGGAGCTCTTCCTCTGTAATGAGTGTGGGAGGGGCTTCAGCCACAGTGCAGCATTTGCCAAGCACCTTCGAGGACACGCATCGGTACGATCCTGCAGGTGCAGTGAGTGTGGGAAAAGTTTCAGTCGGAGGGACCATCTTGTCAGGCATCAGAGAACACATACTGGCGAGAAGCCATACACATGCCCCACCTGTGGAAAAAGCTTTGGGAGAGGATACCACTTGATCAGGCATCAGAGGACCCATTCAGAAAAGACTCTCTCACAGGACCCAAGTACAGAGAAAGCTGAATTCAGAAAAGATTCCCAAACTGAGGATGGGCTATGAAAAAAGCCTTTCTATCATCTTGAAATTTGAGCTTCTTACAAGGAGGCTCAATGAGCAACCCAGACCTTGCCTTGCCTCTCTTTGTGTTATTGTGCACATGCTCTCAATTGTCTTTGTTGCCTTTGGGGGAACATTTTTTTCCTACTCTTCTGCCCCAGTAGGGCTTCTCCATTGAGACAGGAATAAGTTTTTGGGGATAAGTTAGGAGAGTGAGAGAGTGCTAAGGAGATGTGGTTAAGATACCTTCCCAGGAGAGGCTGTGGTGTCTCTAAATATATCTTGGCTTCCTTGAGTAAATAAAATGAGCCACAGGTTTACTGGGCCTCTGTGTGGCAGCAGACAGCCCTGACGGAGACAGGATATGTAGGGCCCTTTGACTTTGCCACAGATTCACTGGATGACCTTGAACAAATAGATCCCATGTCCTTTTTTGTGATTCACTTACCACATCTCAAAGTGGAGAACATTGTCAGTGCACTTTCCTTTGATGGTACAGGGTGGAATGGCAGAGAATTCTGTTCTTTCCAAACAGACCCTCAAGTTTTATTGTTTGAAACCCTTTGTGACTTCTCCCTTCCCAGTTGCCAATATGGTAAGCAGTGGTAAGATGGAGCTGAGAAGGAGGCCTCTTACCAATGATGGCCTTTCTTTTCCCTCAAGTTCTCTCTCTGTTGCCACCTGTTCACACTCTTAGCTGCCTTCCTTTTCCATCAGGTTCTTCTGGTTCTGTCCCAGGAAATACTTCTACTACACAAAGTGAGGTGGGGGAATAAGTAAAACAATTAGGATTTAAACTAAAATTTGTAACTTCCCATCTTTTCCTCCTACTCCCTTTTAGATTTTATGGGAATTCAAGAGTAATAATCGTTTAGAAAAGCACCACGGTACTAAAGTTATCTTAACTGGAATGTCAGGGTTCACAGAGTTCAGAGTAGTTCACATCTACCAAGTGAAGAACTAAGAGTGAACTCACAAAATCATTAAGGGGGGGAAAAGCCCTAGCCTTTCTGAGGTGTCTATACAAAGCAACTTGGGGTGAGGTTATCTACCAACAACTTGTTCCCAATATATTGTATCATTTCAGGAAAAAATTTCAGACATTCTCACATTTCCTCAACATCTCTAGCCAGTACCATGAAACAATGAGATCTCCTGTGAGAGTGGTTGGTTTTAATTGCATTTGTGAGTTTCTTTTTTTCCTCTTTATTTTGTATCAACTCCATTTTTATGTTATTGACAAAACAATAGCAGTCTCTCAGTGCTCCCAAGATCTCTTGTTGCCGAATGATGGTTACTATGGAAACAAGGCTAGTTGCCACAGCAACTCATAGACCCAAGCTGATCCAATGTGGGTATGGTAGAGATGAGGAACTTTTTCCTAATATTGGAACACAAAGGCTGGGCATGAAAGCATGAGGGGGAAGAAGACCCTCTATTCAATACCTGGCTTACTCTGCTCTCCTGTGCCACCTGTGCTATACTGATAGATCTTTCTGCCCTAGAGGTGATAAAATGGGTTGATTATATCAGCCTCTCCATCCTTATGAAACACCTATATATAAACCTGCTCCCTCCTCATAAAGGGACTTTCATTCATCTCTCAGGCCTCTGTCATGTGAATTCTTGAACTTTCTTAGATTCCCAGGACTTGTCAATTTGCTTTTGAATACTGACGTGGCTCATTCATAAGTGCCCGGAGTAGAAGTGACTTAAATGTGAGTGAGCAGGATACAATCCCAACCCTTTGGGGAAAGAGGGCTTTCAGGAAGATGGCCATGTACAGAAGGATGCTCTTTCCCCATTCACAGGAGATACATTCTAGAGATCCCTGGGAATGAAGAAATCCTTGAAATCTGTACTGTACCAATAATAAAGATTTCTGAAGAGATCACTGGCAAAACTTCTCTAAGGTATGACTGGAGGAAATAAAAAAATTTTAATCCTATTTCATGAAGTTGGAAATTTAGAGCTGGAAAGGAACTGCATAGATCATCAACTCCAATGTTAGAATTTCCCATGTGAAGAAGCTGAGACCCAGAGAATTGAAGTGACTTGCCCAAGGTCAGACAATGACATAAAGCAGAGCCCAGAATAGAGGACTTTAAGATCCTATAGAGCTTTCATAATAGCCACAGAGTTAATAGGAGTTAGGTTTCTTGCTGTTATCATCCTATAGACCCAGGTTTTTGGTGGTGGTGGTGTCTATGGGCCAAGGTGGGGGAGAATTTGTAATTTGAGCCTTGAGGAAGGCTCCTGGGGCAAAAGTATATCTCTGCTAAAATAAAAGCCAACCCCCCCCCACACACACACAACACTAAAGGGTAACCAGTTAACACAATGAGATACAAACAAAATTGGAGACATTTTCAGCATAAAAAATAGAGTGAAAAGTAATATAACTTGGGCAAGAAAATGAAAAATTGGACCATGAAATCAGAACTACAAGAAACTTCAAGCATCACTTAATCTATTGCTTCTTCTAACAGAGGGCATATCTTCTTAAGTGGGCACCCAGCATCCAGCTGAAAACTTCCATTGAGAGGGAACCCGTTGCATTGCAAGAAAGCAAGACAAGCCCAACTCCTCTTTCACATAAGTATCCCTTTGATATTTCATTGCAAGTTACATGTCACATAATTTTTCTCCAGGCTAAATAGCTCCTATTTTTTTAACCAGTTCTTGCAGTGGATGGTTTTCAGTTCCTTAAGCATCCTTAGTGTCTTTCTCTGCACTCTTCTATTTATCAATCAATGCCCTTCCAAAAATGCAGTGCCAAGAATAGAATACAGTACTGAAGATAATGTTCTAATCAAGACAAGAGTTTCAGCTACCCTCCCTCCCCCACCCCCCCCCCATTGCTGGATTAAACCTCTGAATATAGCCTAAATCAAATTATCTTTGGGGCCTCTACCACAATGCTGATGGATGAAGCATGCAGCCCATTAAAGTTCCCAGTTTTTTTTTTTTTAATAAGAAATGTGTAGTCATACTTCCCCTATGTTAGACCTTTGAAATTTTTCATCTTTTTATTTTTTTTGGACTGACAGATAAGACCTGCAAGTTTTATCCCTGTAGAATTGGCCACTTGTTCTAGCCTATTGTAATTGTAACATCTCATAGCTGTGTTCATTGTCAAACAAAATGAGCGTGCTGCATCTGTGCCTTAACCTGAGTCAGTGATAAAAACATTAAAATGGCAGAACTAGGACAAATTCCTTAGTACACTCCTTTAAAGACCTCCATCCAAGTTGACTTTTTGTGGTATGCCCATTCAACTAGTTCTGAATCTAATTGTGCTGTAATCTAGTGTATGTGTATATATATATATATATATATATATATATATATATATATATATATATATATATATATGTAGGTATGTATACATACATACCTATCTATACACACACACATATGTGATATACAAAAATATTCACCAGGGTTGCATGAGTGATATACTCTTCTATGTCATCTCCTGGTCTTAGTAATTATCACAAAAGAAAATGAGTTGAGTGTGGGATGGCCTATTCTTGATTCTCAGAATTTAAGGTTTGGAAAGGGTCTTACGCCATCTAGACCCATCTGTACCTGAGCAAGCAAACCCTCTAGGCCATACATGGCATCTGGTCATCTACCCTTTGTTTAAAGATCTCTAATGAGAGGACCCACTAACTCAGGAGGCAGCCCTTTCTACTTTGGGATAACTTTTAGGAAACTTTCTTACATATAACAAATCTTGTTTTCAACTTCTCTGCATTGTTCCTACTTCTGCCTTCTGGAGTAAGCAGAGTAAGTCCAGTCTTTCTTTTTAATGATAGCCCTTCAGACTCTTAGAATAGCTATGTTGTCTATGTCTCCATTCTCCTTCCCCTAAATCTTTTCCACACTGAACACCTGTAATCCTTTAACTGAGCCTTCAGGAATAATTTCATCATCATAGATCAAGAGCTGAAAATGATTTCTAAAGCTGTCTTCCTTTTAAAAAAACAAACAAACAGGTAAACTGAGATTTAGGGTGGTTAAGTAACATGCAAGATCACATAAGTATGGGATACAGCTAGGTGGCTCAGTGAATAGTCACATCTAGAGTCAGGGGTGGGGAGGTCCAGAATTCACTTTTGGTCTCAGACACTTCTAGCTGTGTGATCAGGGGCAAGTCACAATTCTCATTGCTTAGCCTTTACCACTATTCTGCCTTGGAACTGACAGTATAGTTTCTAAGACAAAAGGTAATGTTTGTTTCCTAATCACAAAGATACAGGTAGTAAGTATCAGAGGGGTGAGTTAATTTGTGATTGAGGTCTTCAGACTCAATAATTTTCTGTTTTTAGCCATTAGTTCTTAGTGATCAAATCTTCTATTTCACCCCTTTAATGATTCTCTTTTAGAACTTGCTCAGGGATTGATCTATGCCTTGAACTTTCTTGGCCACCATTATAACTTATGCCCTTTTCCCTTTTATGAAAATCAGAACAAGGTTTATCCTTCCACAAAGCATTTTTTAAGTATCTACTATAGGTAGAGTACTGTGATTGGACCTAGAGATGATCAAAAGTTAAAAGTATGCACAGTCCTTGTCATCAGACCTTATGATCTAGTAAAGGGCTTTAACACATCTATAAATTTTTCTAATGCATGAGAAGTGCAAAGAATTGATATGTCCCATCTTATAGCCTTAATTTTCTTAGTGAAGTTGGAAGCTAAGTAGTTTTGAAAACTTAAGTATAAAGGACAAAGCATTAGATTTGTGAATTGAGCATATGAGAGTCAAGAATTGTCATGCGATGACACACCATAAATTTTTAGTAAATATTGTATATCCTTTTTTTTTCCAATGACAAGCCAAAACCTCAAATGAAGTGGAGCTTTCAGAGGTTATTTGGGAATAATAAACACTATTAGCAAATTGAAAATTAGTGGAAAGCTAAAGGAACAATGACTTGAATAATAGCCCATCAGACAGTGTTGTTTTGAAGACTTGATAAGGGGTGAATGAAGCTGGTGGGGAAGAGGAACACATAAGATTTTATAGTATATTTTTTATACTTATAGTACAAGAAATCACAAGAATGACTGAGTGGAAGAGGTGGAAAGGTGGGCAATAATAGGAGTAGAATTTGAAAATTAAGGCTCTTATATAATTCTAGATGATGAAATGCAATGTTTAGTTATGTTGTGTATGACTAGGTGGGTGAAGGAGGGGTGTGAAATCAAAGGTTTGAGAAATTGTGTGGTCAGAAGGGCTGTCCAAATGAGTACTTAAGATCATCAGGATAACAGAATGAGGAAAGGTTGGAGGCTATGAATCAGTGGATTTGTTAGAAGGGACTTCAGCTATTTTAAGCATATATGAAAAAGAAATCCTCACTATTAACATAGTTGACAAGTGGTAATCCATTTCACCTTGAGATAGTTCTGATTGGTGTTGGTTCTTCCAAAGATCAATCCTAAAGTCAATTCTTGGCAATGTCCACCCCCTTTTTCCTAATTCTATCCTCTGGGGTCAAAATGAAGAAGTAAATAAATTCCCCTTTCCCATTACTTAAGAAACTGGAAGACATCATGTTCCCCTGAACCTTCTGCTAGCTAAATATCTGCATTTCCTTCAACTGATCCTCATGCAGCATGCTAGCATACATATCTTGGCTGCCCACTTGAGTGCTCATCAGTTTATTAATGATCTTTTTAAACTATGGCTTCCAGAAGAGCATAGTGCACTGAATGAGGGCAGATAAGGACAGAATTCTAGGGAATTATATAAACCTCTGCCAAGAAACTGCTGCTCAATGCAGTCCAAAATGGAATTGGCCTTTTTGGCTATCATATCACATGGCTGATACATAGTGAGTTTGCAGTCTGCTAAAACCCATATCTTTTAAACTGCTTTCTAACCACATTTCCCTCACCCATTTTTATGATTATTTTTAAAAATTTAAGCTTAAGACTTAACTTCTCCCTATTGAATTTTATTATATTGAGCCCAAACTAGCCTATCAAAATCTTTTGGGATTCTGACTATCATCTCCCCCTTTCCTCAGCAGTTTTATGGGCCTACTATCTATGCATTTATTTAACTTGATAAAAAAAAAATTTTTTTCTAATCACATCTCTGAGACGCTCTATTTGAGGCCTGGTATGTGAACACTGAAACATGGAATCTGGCCATCTAAATGTGTCATCTAATCCACATCTCTCCATCTTCTTTATAAAAATAGCTTGAGATGCTTTATCAAATGTTTATAAATCATATCTCTAGGATTCCCTTCAACTCTTCTGTAGTCACCCTGTTAAAGGAAATATGATTTATCTGACAAACTATTCTTGATGATGCCATGTTGGCTTGTTGTAATCACTACTTCCCTTTCTAAATGCTCTTTAACCATCTTTAAGAATCAATTATCGAATTTTTTTCTAGAAATTGAAGTCAAATTCACTATTTTAAATGGTGCATTCTAGTCCCTCTTTTTGGAAATGGAAAAATTCACCCTTTTACCACTGTATAGCACTTTTTCCATTTTTCATATTTCAGATGTCCCATCTGTCAATTCTTTCAGAACCCTAAAATATAGTTATCTGAGCCAAGTACTTTGAATTCATCAAGAGCAAGTAGATCCTTTATCTTTGTACCAACTTCCTATTAGCCCTTCTGTTACTTCCATAATAAATGTCACTCTCCCTTGCCAGAGAAAACAGAAACAAGGTAAAAATTCCACAACTGTACTTTTTTTTTTAAGCCCTTACCTTCTGTCTTGGAATCAATACTGTGTATTGGATCCAAAGATCCATGTAATTGTTGGCTTCTACAAAGTCATCATTGTATTGACTATTTGATCAATTCAACAAACTTAAGCCTTTACTATATGCTGGGCACTGGGAATACAATGACAAAAATGTGTAGACTAGACACTGGGGGGGTATGTTTCTTTGCGAGTGGGGTAGGAGATGTACAGTGTACAAAGAGAAGTAAATACAAAATGATTTAATGACAGGTAGTACTAGCCAACTGCTGGTACTAAAAGCAGCTTCCTGCAGGTTTTGCTGCCTAAACTGGACCTTGAAAAAAGCTAAGAGTTCTAGGGGAAATGGGACAACCTACACAAAGGTTCAGAGGCAGAAGATGGAATATTAAATTTGGGAAACAACCAGCAGATTGGTTCAGCTAGAATGGGATATGAAGGAAAATAACCCAAAATAATTGTGAGAGTATAGAGAGGAATCAAATTGTGGAAAGTTTTAAAGGTCAGGCAGAGAGGATTATATATTACTCCTCTCCACTGAAGAGTCCTGATCCAGGGAATGACATGGTCAGACCTATTCTTAAGAATGCTAATTTGGTAACTGAAAAATGGATTAGAGAGAGAAGAAAATGGAAGCCACAAGACTAATTAGGAAGCCTTGCTAGTTGTCCAAGGAAGAATTGATGAGATCTGGCCTATGGCGGTTGAAGAGGTGAAGGATGCTAGTGATAATGTGGAGGTTGTAACAGCAAGACCTGGCAACTAGTTAGATATGGAGGATTAGGGAGGAAGAACAGCTGAACAGTAGCTCTCAGGCTATGAAATACTAGGAAGCATTACATTCAATAGAAATAGGGAAGTTTGGAAGAGGGGTGATGTCTTGGGGGTTGGAAATAAGGGGTTCTATTTTTACTTTTTGAGTTTGTTATGAGACATCCAGATAGACATGCCTTATATTCCATTGGTGATTGAAGTTTGGAGATCATGACTGAATATTTAGATGTGGGAAGCATCTACACAGACACGAAAATTTAATTCATGAAAGTTAATGATTGCCAAGGGGAAAGGCAAAGAGAAACCCAAAGTCCTAGACCCATGTAAAAGTAGCAGGAAAATAAGATGATCCAGTAAAGAAGGCTGAGAAAGAGTGAACAGACAGATAAAAGGAGAACCAAGAGAGCAGTACTTCTGAAGATGAGGGAAGATCTTGCATACAGAAGGTGGTGGTTGAGTGTCAAAAGATGTCAAGAAATCAAGGATGAGGACTAAGAAAAGTCCTTCATATTCAGCATTTAATAGATATTTAGTTCAGCAATAAAATGGGGGCTCCATAAGGTACAATGGATTAGGGAATTGAGTATTTGGACTAGAGGAATGGCTACAAAACAGATAATGATGAGAGTAAAGAAAAAGTTAACAGGATGAAAGGATTTTCATCTCAGCATTTGGTGACTGAACACAAGCATGGAGGTGGGGACAAATATGGCTTCCTTTAGCCAGTTAAAAAACAATTAATTGAGTGTCATTCCCCACCACCACATACACACACACCCTCTAGGATGAACATGGTGTCTGCTTGAAGTTATTGAAATCTCTCCAAATACTGGGAGCAGAATAGGAAGCAGCAGATGGAAAAAGCAGATAATTATATCCTGGGTCAATAAATAACCACTGTTCATGGATCCTTGGCTGGATTAAACTCACACTCTGTGCCAGTTTCACAGCCTCATGCTCAGGATCGTGGGAGATGCAGCATTTCATGTGGAACATCACATCTCTGTACTCTAGGCTCTGGAAGGGAAAGATCTCTAACATGTATGCCGGGGGAAACTGGGTTCTTTCTGCTGACCTGATCTCACACGGAGGGCTCCCTTTAGTAGTCTTATTTCACAGTCACTATCACCACAAAAAGTGCTCTTAGCCCTCTCACTAGTGCCACACTACCTATCCCAGCAATCCCACCATCAAGAGAGGGCCCTCCCTGATCTTTTATAACACAGGCAACTTCAAGTGCTCTTCAACTTGGGCATTCAGTCCATCAGAACACATTGGCCTGTGTAGAGGGTGGCCGTGGCTGGTGGTGTGAGGATGGTCACAAGACTCTCCTCCACTTTTCTTCCTGTACTTACGGTGCCCCTTGGCAACCTGGCAGCTCATCAGTTACAGTGATGGTTATCAGTTATGGTGGTGGCCCCCAGCTCCAGGCAGCTGAAGTAGCAAATGATCTACAAGGAAAATCTAGAGTTCAAGGTCAGATTCAACTGAGGAGATGAGTGAGAATGAGTTAGAAAATATTATTCAGCCCCAGCCCAGAAGACTATGAGGATCCCATGTATCCTCTGCCTTCACCGAACCCCATTTCTTCCCTGAAGGTTTCCTTCGCGTTGCCCTACATATAAAGGTATTATGGCAAGAGCAGTGAAGAGGCAGGAGATCTCAGTTTGAATCCTGACTCTGAAGTTTGCCTTCTTTGGAACCATGGGCAAGTTACTTAACCTCCCCAAGCCTCACCCATAAAATGGCAGCACTAACTACAGAACCTACCTCACAGGCATATTTTGAAGCTCAAATGAAATTCTTTGTGTAAAGAGTTTTATAAATCTTAAGGCACTATGTAAACAATGACTTTTTTTTTTTAACCCTTACCATCTATCCTAGTAACAACTCTAAGGCAGAATGGCAAGAGCTAGCGAATGGGGTTAAGTGACTTGCCCAGAGTCACCCAATCAGATTTGAATCCAGGTCTTCCCAAATCCAGGCCTGGTGCTCTATCCACTGAGCCACCTCGCTGCTCCTGTAAACAGTTATTTTTACTATTTTTATTCTTGTTACTATTTGGCAAATCACCAAACCCCTGAAAGTTGGTTTCCTCCTCTGGTAAGGTTTCCTTCAGCTCTAAATCTGTGATCCTATATTTGCTTCCTCATGCCCCTTTCCAAGTCATCCTACCTTTGTCCACCCTTCCTTTAAGGCAGAAACTCATTTTGGAGAGCCCTGGAGGATTTATTTTTCAGGGAAATTCCACCCCTTTGTGACAAGCTAGAAATGGCCACAGAACAATACAGGCAAGGAAAATCCTGAAGATTAATGTTAAAAGCTTCTTGATCAGGGATTCTTAATCTTTTTTTTTTAATCATAGAGCCTTTGAGAAGTCTGGGAAAGCCTATGGATCTCTTCTCACAATGTTTTTAGATGCATAAAATAGATAATTCAAAGAAATCAAATTAGGTTGTTAATAAAATCAACAAAATATTTTTTTAAGCTCATGGACCCCAAGTTAAGAACACTTACATCAATACCAGAATTAGTGGAGTATCCATAAACTCTTTTTGGAAAGAATTACAAATGCCTAGATCTTAATTAACTGCGAAGAAATAGAATGAGGAGATGTGGCCACCTTCAACCCCCAAGGCCAGCCTGGTAAACTTTTAACTGGTTTGAGTGCCTAGAGGGCAAATTCAAGCTGTCTGTGAGCCCCTAGATTACTAGAGAGAGTTGAGGGAGGAAGTGCTTGCTCTGGGCAGCTGGACAGAGGGGTGGAGCATGCAAAAAAAGGTCCTCAGGCAGGCGCTGGGAAGTGGGGAGGAACAGCAGCTCCCCAAGTTTGGGCTCTGCAGTCTTTGGAATTTTCTTGGTTCTGATCCTTTCCCATGTTTCTCAGAAGATTAATCAGCCTCCTATTAAGATCAACAACAATAGAGACAAAAAGAATACTACCCTTAGAAACAAACAGGAAATTTCCTCCTTCCTACCCAATGAAGCCAGAGCTGAATGTGAGAGTCCATGGGAACCTGGCCAATAGTCCACAACTAGTCAGAGCCCCTTTGCCCAGTGTTCTGATAACTTTTACCAGTGCTCTCTTTGCTGGAGGGACCTCTTATTTCATCACTGTGGGCACTCCATCCTCTAATAAAACCCTGATATGCCTTAGCCAGCATTCTTCATGGGTTGGTGTGGGCAAAAAATAGTTATCTTCTTCTTCACCACCACCATCATTATTCCTGATGACCAAACCTCTCCTACTATGCCTTTTTAATATGATGAATCAGGCCTTGGATGATGGACATAAGTAGAATATTTTATGTAGTTCTTTAAAATTTGCTTGTCATAGAGGCCAAATCGATTAAAGATCAATTTGGGGGGGGGGAGTCCTAACAGTTCAGGATTTTTTGCCCATAAAAAAGTAGAATCATAGGATATTGCAGTTGGAAGAGGTTTCAGAGTCCATTTAACCCAGCCTATAAAATGAAGTATCCACTTTGCAACAATGCCTGGTGATCATCACACCTTTGGTTAAAGGCTTTTAGTAAGGAAAGAGTAACTCACTAACTCTCAAGGCCAGCCATTCCTCATTTGGGTGGCTCTTCTCCTGAAAAAGTGCCTTTTTGCATCTTTATCCAATTACTCTTAATTCTTCCCCCTAAAGCTAAAAACATAGCAAATCTTCTTCTTCTTCCAGATGATGGCTCTTAAATACAGTTATGATATTCTACCCACAATCTCTTCTTCAAATTAAGTATCACCAATTCATTCAAATGATCACCACATTCTTATCATTTTGCAACCTCTTCACTAACCTAGTTTCCCCCCTCTAGACAACTAATTTATCTATGTCCTTCCTAATGCTCAGGATGTGGTCTGACCAGTGCTGAGTCTCTCACTTCTCTTCATTTTGAACATTGCTTTTTAGGGGTGCCTAAAGTCATATAAAATTTGGGGACTTCCCCATCTTATTGTTGACTCATATTGAACAAATTAAACCCCCAGATCATTTTTGGGAAAACTACTAACTAGTCATGCTTCCTCCATGTTGTACTTATAAAGTTGTTTTTTTTGAACCCATGTAAAACTCTGTATTTACCCTATTAAATGTCATTTTATTAGATTTGCAGTCTTCTAGCCTATCAAGATATTTTAAAATCTTGTCTATGTCATCCAACCTGTTGATAATCTTCCAAGTTTTGTATATTTGCAAATGTGCTGTGCATGTAAAAAAAAAAGCCATATAAATGACTTTGTCTGAGTCATTGATAAAAATGTCATATAGCATAGGACTAAGCATGGATTCCCAGGACACTCCACTTTGAACTTCTTTAAAAGATGACATTGACACTACTCTTTTCTTTTTTTTTTTTTGACCCTATTCTTGAGTTCCAAATCCATGTAGTTACCATCATGTCACTTTACTTTATCCATAAGAAAAACATGAAAGAATTTGTTAAATGCTTTGCTAAATTCTAAAGTATTTCTATGATATTTCATCGATCTATCATTGTAGATACCTGTAAAAAAGAAAATGAAATCTTTCTTTTTTTCTTTTCTAAAATTAATTAAGAATATTGTTCCATGGTTCCATGATTCATAATCTTGCTCATCCCTCTTCCCTTCTCCCTCTGGGAGCTGACAAGCAATTCCACTGGTTTATACATGTATCATTGTTCAAAACTTATTTCCATATTACTCACATTTGCAATAGAGTGATCTTTCAATGCCAAAACCCCAATCATATCCCCATGGAACCATGTGATCAATAATGTGTTTTTCTTCTGCGTTTCTACTCCCACAGTTCTTTCTCATAATTTCCTCTGTATTGTCCTGGATCATTGCATTGCTGCTAGTAGAAAAATCTGTTACATTCAATTATGCCCATCTCTATGTACAATGTTCTGGTTCTGCTCCTTTCACTCTGCATCAATTCCTGGAGGTCTTTCCAGTTCACATGGAATTCCTCCAGATCATTATTTCTTTCAGCACAATAGTATTCCATCACCTTCAGATACCACAATTGGTTCAGCCATTCCCCAGTTGAGGGACAACCCTTTATTTTCTGCCTTTATTTATTTTTTGCCACCACAAAGAATGTGGTTATGAATATTTTTGTACAAGTATTTTTCCTTATTATCTCTTTGGGGTACAAACCCAGCAGTACTATGTCTGGATCAAAGGACAAGCATTGTTTTAAAGCCCTTTGGGCATAGTTCCAAATTGCCCTCCAGAATGGTTGGACCAATTCATAACTCCACCAACAGTGTATTAGAGTGCCAATTTTGCCAGGACCCCTCCAACATTTATCACTTTCCTTTGCTGCCATATTGGTTAATCTGTAGGTGTGAAGTGGTACCTCAGAGTTGTTTTATTTGCATTTCTCTCATCAGGAGGGATTTAGAACACTTTTTCATGTGATTATTGATAGTTTTGATTTCTTCATCTGAAAACTGCCTATTCATATCCATTGACCATTTGTTGATTGGGGAATGGCTTGATTTTTTTGTAAATTTGACTTAGTTCCTTATACATCTGGGAAATTAAACCATTGTCAGAGAGTTGTGTTATAAAAATGTTTTCCAAGTTTGTTGCTTTCCTTCTAATTTGATTTTTTGGTTTTGTTTGTACAAAACCTTTCAAATTTAATATAATCAAAATCATTCATTCTACATTTTGTAATGTTCTCTATCTCATGCTTGATCTTAAATTTCTTCCTTTCTCATAGCTCTAACAGGTATACTATTCTATGTTCACCTAATTTATTTATGATTTCACTTTTTATATTTAAATCATTTACCCATTGAATTTATCTTGGTATACAGTATGAAATGTTAATCTAGACCTGATTTTTCCCATACTGTTTTCCAATTTTCCCAGCAGTTTTTGTCAAATAATGAGTTCTTGTTCCAAAAGCTTGGGTCTTTGGATTTCTTGAACACTAGCTTGCTGAGGTCATTTACCCCTAGTCTATTTCTTTGGTGTGCCCTTCTGTCTCTTAGCCAGTACCATGTTATTTTGATGACCACTGCTTTATAGTACAGTTTAAGATCTGGTATTGCTAGGCCACTATCTTTCACATTTTTTTCATCATTTCTTTTAATATTCTTGATCTTTTGTTCTTCCAGATGAACTTTGTTATAATTTTTTCTAATTCCATTTTTTAAAAAAGTTTCTTGGTAGTTTGATAGATATGGCACTGAATAATTTGGGTATGATTGTCATTTTTATTATATTAGCTTGTCCTACCCATGAGCAATTAATATTTTTCCAGTTATTTAGATCTAGTTTTAATTGTGTGAAAAGTATTTTATAGTTGTGTTCTTATAATTCCTGAGTTTGTCTTGGCAAATAGATTCCTAAATATTTTATATTGTCTAGAGTTATTTTAAATGTAATTTCTTTTTCTAACTCTTGCTGCTGAGTTTTGTTGGAAATATATAGAAACGCTGATGATTTATGTGGGTTTATTTTGTACCCTGAAACTTTGCTAAAGTTATTAATTATTTCCACTAGCTTTTTAGTTTTCTAGGATTCTTTAAGTATACTATCATATAATCTACAAAGAATGATAGTTTAGTTTCCTCATTGCCTACTTCAAATCCCTTCAATTTCTTTTTCTTCTCTAATGGCTACCAGTAGTATTTCTAGTAAAATATTAAATTAATAGAGATGATAATGAGCATCCTTGCTTCACTCCTGATCTTATTGGAAAGGCTTCTAACTTGTCCCCATTGCAGATACTTGCTGATGGTTTTAAATATATACTCTAATACACTGTTTATTATTTTGAGGAAGGGCCCAGCTTTCCTATACTTTGTGGTATTTTCAATAGGAATGGATATTGTGTTTTGTCAAAAGCTTTTTCTGCATCTATTGAGATAATCATGTGATTTCTATTGGTTTAGATATTGATATGGTCAATTATATGGATGGTTTTCCTAATATTAAACCATCCTTACAGTCCTGATATAGATCCCACTTGGTCATAGTGAATAATACTTGTAGCTTTTATGATAGTATTTTATTTAATATTTTTTTCATCTATGTTCATTAAGGAAATTGGTCTGTAGTTTACTTTCTTTGTGTTTGGTCTGTCTGGCTTTGTCTCACTTCCCTTACTTCTTATTAATTTTTGTTTCAATTTATCTAGTTCTGAAAGGTGAAGGTTAAGGTCCCTCAATGACCTCAATGACCTCAATGGTTTTACTATCTATTTCCTCTTTAAGCTTCTTTAGTTTCTTCGTTAAAAATATGGATGTTATAACATTTGGTGCATATATATTAAGTAGTGATATTTCTTCATTATTTATACTGCCTTTTATCAAAGAGTAATTACCTTCCTTATCTCTTTTAATCAAATCTATTTTTATTTAGCTTTGTCTAAGATCAGCATTGCTACTCCTACCTTCCTTGTCTCAGTTACAGCCCAATAGATTCTGTTCCAGCCTCTTACCTTTACCCTCTATGTATCTATCTGCCTCAAGTGTGTTTCTTGTAGACAACATATGGTAGGATTATGGTTTTTAATCCATTCTGCTTATCCACTTCCATTTTATGGGTGAGTTCATCCTATTCACATTCATGGTTATGATTATCATCTGTGTATTCCCTTCCATATTAACTTCCTCCTTTAATCCTAACCTTTCTATTTTCCCTCTTACCCTCTCCTCTAGTGTTTTGATTTTAGTCAGTTTCCCCTCTTTCCCCTCCCTTATATTACTCCCTTCCCACCAACTCCCTTCTTATTCCCCTTTTCCTAAAGGGCTTTTTGAATACTACCCTCAACCTCTCCTTCCCTTGTATTATTCCCCTCCCACCACCCCATTTCTTATTACCCTTCTACTTTTCTATAGGGCAAGAGACAATTCTGTACCCCAATGGATCTGACTGTTCTTCCCTCTCTGATCCAATTCCAATGAGAGTGAATGTTACCTGTTACCAACCTCTTCCTCCTTTCCATTGTATTGGTCTTCTTTCCTCTCTTCACCAGCCCCCACACACCTTTATGTGACATATTTTACCCTACTCTACCTCTATTCCCATTTCTCTTAGCATCATCCTCTTTTTTTCACTTCTTGTTCTTTATATTTTTTGATATATCACCCTAAACAGCTCAACATTGTATCCTTTATGTATACTTCTAGCTGCTATAATAATGATAACATTTTTTAAGAGTTATAGATATCATCTTTCCATATAGGAATACATGTCATTTGACTTTATTGAAGCTCTTAAATTTTTTTCTCTTTCTCATTTACCCTTTTATGTTTCTCTTGAATTCTGTATTAGGGCATCAAATTTTCTCTTTAAGTCTATTCTTTTTTTCAGGATTGTTTGGAAATCTATTTTATTAAATAACCATACTTCTTAAATAATGTAGTAAGTTTTGCTGGGTAGTTAATTCTTAGTTGTAAACCCAGTTCCCTTACCTTATGGAATATCATATTCCATGCCTTCTAGTCCTTCAGTGTGGATGCTGCCAGAGCCTGTTTAGTTCTAATCGGGGCTCCATAATAACTGAATTGTTTCTTTCTAGCAATTTGTAGTATCTTCTCCATGGCCTGGGAGTTCTTGACCTTGGCTATGACATTCCTGAGAGTTGTCAATTGGGGATTTAATGCCAGAGGTTATCTGTGGATTCTTTCTATCTCTATTTTACCCTCATGTTAAAGAATTTCACTGCAGTTTTCTTGGATAATTTCCTGTAGTATAATGTCTAGGGGTTTGTTTTGGTTTTGGTTTTGGTCATGATTTTTGGGTAGTACAATAATTCTTAAATTGTCTCTCTTGGATCCATTTTCCAGGTAATTTGTTTTCTCAATGAAGTATCTCATATTATCTTCAATTTTTTTTCATTCTTTTGATTTTGTTTTAATATGTCTTGGCATCTTGTGAAGTCATTAGCTTCAATTGTCCAATTATAATTTTTAAAGACTGAATTTCTTCCATGACCTTTTGGTTCTCCTTTTCCTTTTGGTCCCTTCTTCCTTTCAAGTCATTCTTCTTTTTTTCCAATTTTTGGGGTCATTTTACAACAGCTCAATTCTGGCTTTCAATGCTTGTGCCACTATTTCCAGATGACCTATTTTGCTTTTTAGGCTACTATTTTCCTTTTTCCATTTTTATTCAATCTGCTTTATTTGATTTTTAAATTCCTTTTTTATTCAGGCTGGGTTTTTTGAGGCTTTGCTTGATGTTTCCTGGGTCTTGTCTTCATCTATTGCTTCTGTTCTTTGGACCTTACCCCCATAGAAGCTTTCAATTGTAGCTTTTTTTCTCCTCTTGTTTACTCATTTTATTTACTTTTATTTCTGCCCTATGGACTATATAAACTTACCCTTCTGCTGATTTACTGAACTAGAATGTTTGAGCTATTATGCCCTGAGGCTGAATCTTCTCTTTTCTCAGTCCTCTGCTAGTATAATAGATTCAGCTAGTTGAGCTAACCTGTTGAGTAAGCCTGCCCTGGGGTGAATTTTACACTATAGAAAGAGGGCTAAGAGTGTCCAGCCAAGTGTCCCCCACCCCCAAGTTCTTCCCTGCCAGTCCTTGTCAGAGTGTGGTGGGTCAGAAACAAACCCTCATAGTTATAATCTCTGCCCAGGGCTCACACAGACAGCTTGGTCTTTTGACAGGTCTCAGCATGGTGGGTGGAGTAGGGTGTCCTACTTGATGGCCCCCCAAGTTCCTCCCTGCTAGCTATTATCAGAGCCCTGGACCATGTGTGGTAGATCAGATGCAAACCTTTGCAGTTGTAGTCTCTGCCCAGGGCTCATATAGTCAGCCTGTTCTTATTACAAGTCTCAGTGCTGGGTGGGGGAAGGTGTTCAGCCAGCCTGCCTCTCCCTTATCCCATTAAAATAGATACACTGTGCCAACCTTTCAAGTTGCTTTCAGTAGTCTCATGAGTTCTTGTTGGGTTTGGATTTCTGTTTCCTTTGAAGCACAATATAAACATTGGTTTGGAAGGATTGTGAGAGAGGTTTGGTCCTTAGGTGCTCCTAAGAAGCTGCCATCTTGGCTTCAGCCCTCCAAAATGAAAATTTTCCAACTGGGCCTGTTCTTGATGAAACCATCAAAAAAAAAAGTAGTTTTTGTGATGACTGCTTCCTTTTACTATCCTTTTACATTTTTACTATCCTTTTTATATTTACTATCTACCCCTTTAATAACAGATTCTAGAATTTTCCAGCAAATAAAACCAAGTTTATTTGGTCTGTAGTTTGTAGATTCTACCATGTTCCCTTCTTTGAAAATAAGAACATTTATTCTTCTCTGGCCTTGTAGCCCTCTCCTATTCATCACAGTCTTAGAAAGCTCACTGGAGGTTATTCAGCAATCACCTCTACCAAGTCTTTTAATACCCTAGAATATAGCTCTGGGCCAAATGGCATGAATTTATTTAGAGGAGCTAGGTTTGTACTTTTTATTTCCTTGCTTGTCTTGAGTAAGATAAGTGGTATTGCCAGTTTTGTCCTATTTCTGCCATTCTCATAAAAAATAAAAACAAGAAAAATTAGAACTGACCAATCCTGTCTAATCTTCAGTATCCTTGTCCCTTCTATCCCAGTCTGTAGTTCCTTCTCTTTTACCACAACATGGAATTGAATAGGACTGGGCTTGTAATTCCACTGATATGTGGAACTCCCAATGAGGAAAATACCTTTTCCAATTCAGAGCAGCACCTTCCCCGCAACTTAAAATCTTAGAGAGTTACCTGAGCACTGAGAGATTGTGACTTGCCCCAGGTCACAAAGCGAACACACATCATGTTTTCCTGACTCCCAAGATGTTCTCTATCTAGTTTGCCACAGTACTTTTCCTTTCCCCTAATAGAGCTTAAAAACAAACAAAAATAACTCTTCTTTTTGTTTTCCTTGGCATTCCTTGTCAATCTCAATTTATTCTTCAATCTGAAGGAGATTTAGGGCTAGAATAAATCTTAGAGGTCTTCTAATCCACCCTTGTTATGCTATAGGGGAGAGAACTGAAGCTCTGAGAAATTCAATAACTTTCCTAAGGTTACTCTGGTTCTGGAGTCAGAGGGCCCAAGTTCAAATCCTGCCTCTGAATCTTACTACCTTTGTGACCATTGGCAAGTCACATCTCCCTGAGTCTCAAGTTAGTATCTGTAAAATGAAGAAATTGGATTCTAACTGTTATGGCTCTGATCCTTCAACAACTTAGTCACTTATTGGGCAGCATCTCCTCAAGGACTGTCCACGGGCATAAGAGAGGAGGTTGCCAAAATGCCAGATGGTAGGAAAGAAAAAGTAGAGGAAAGATAAGGTTAATGCTTCATCCCTGGATGTCATGGACAGCTTGCTTTGGAGTCAGGAAATCCTGGATTCAAATGGGCAAGTTTCTCAATCTCTATGAATCTTGGTTTCTTCCTGTATAAATTGAAGATGATGCCTGAAATACCTTCATCACAGTGTTGTTCCGGGGGTTAGAAGACATAATGTAAACTACTTTGCACCATATAAATGTCAAGTTTCATTATTGTTAACCCTTTCCAAGAGAAGGATCACAATTCAGTACTCTCAATATTTCACATCTGGAGAATTAATTTTTATTTAATATGCCCTTTGTAATGAGCATAGCACATCAACCAAGTCTTATTATGTTATTTTCAGCAAGATTAAGAAAAAGCACATGTAACTTGAATAGTAGTCTGGCAAGCTATGTGCTCGCATCTCTAAAGAATGGAAAGCCTTTTGATTGATTTTCTCTGTTTAGTCTTCTGTTGAACCAAGAATGTGGTGTGGAATGGAGTGTGCTCTCACCATTGAGGCTGTGGGGTGACACAGATGGAACCCCAAGTATAGTATCAAAATTTGGGCTACTTTAGCTTTGCCATTCCGAAGCTTACGTGATCTTGAGTGAACCTCTGTCTCTGGGGGCCTTTAATTCTGTAAAATTCCGATGTCTGTAAAATAGGGGTCCTAATATCTGCACAACCTACCTTCGAGGTCATGAGGATGAAATGAGAAAATATTTGTAAAGTGTTTTGTAACAGTAAAGCACCGTATAAATGTTAGTCATCACTGTTGTTTTATTGTCAGGTAACTAGAGGGGGACAGGAGTATCATCTATTAAGAAACTGGTATTTCGCAGCAGAATCAGAGTGTATGCAATGAGGACAGGCGTGGCTAAATGCCACATCCCCTAGAGTCTTGTGTTAGTGGTATAAAGAATGTGAAATTGTCTGGGGCTGTGTGCTGCCACCCTGCCCCCAGCAATACCAAGGCACAGTGTGCTGATTGGCCTCTTTTCCTACATTTGCAAATCAAAAACCAACTTAATGAGCACCATTTGACCTCTGATTTGACTGGTTAGACAGGAATTTTGTCCTGTTACCATTTAATACTAGATGTCAAATTCCCATACCAAAGGAGCTAGAGAAGAACAAGCAGTTGCTTGTTCTCTCTGTACTGAATTTGGTATGTGCCAACCTCTCTTCAAATCTCAAGAAATTGTTTCTGTGTTGCTTTGATGAGAATCTATAAGTGGAATGTTTTTAGGTGGGAGATGGAAGATAATCAGTGTTGGAGAACCAAACTAAAGAAGAAAGGATTCAGCTACACCCAAGCATCTCCCATGCCCCCACTTCCTCACCATCTATAATGGACTATCAACACATCAGTAAAGGAAGGAAAGGGAACAAGTACCTACTTTGTGGGAGCTAAGTGCTAAGCACTTTGCAAATATTTACAGCTGTACATCTCTATGAGGCAGATGCTATTATTATAACCATTTTACAGTTAAAGAAACTGAGGTAGAAAGAGGTTTAGTGGCTTGCCCAGGGTGACACAGTTAGTGTCTGAAGCCATATTTGAACTTGGGTTTCCCTGACTCCAAGGCCAAAGCTCTATCCACTGAGCCACCAGGCTGCTAATAAAGTCCTAATATATATTTTCAAAAAGATTCCAGAAAAAAATCTGTTACTTGAATAGTATTTATGACAGAATGGAAAAAGCAGGAGGCCCAGAAGCCATTCCTAATTGACACTGTCTCTCTGACCATGGGCAAATCACTAAACTTCCCTATATCTCAATTTCCTCTGCTATAAAATGGGAATAATAATATACCACAAAGAGGTTGCAGAAAGCAGTTTTGAAGGCATAAGTGCTATAAAAATGTGAATTATTATTGAAAGAAATTATAAAACATTAAAATCTAACCCTGTGGAGAGGCAGAGTATTGGCTCAAAGCCAAGCAAGACTTGGATTCAGGTCTTTCATCTGGCACAAGCTGGCCAACCCGTGCTGGACAATAGTGTGCCCAAGTCTTGTGCCCAAGACAGCCCTCCCTCAAAGAGTGTGAATTGCAGAGAAGGTGTCAACAGCATTGTAAGAGGGAATTCTCTAGACCAAGGAAATCACAGGATGAATCCTTATCCCCAGTAGCCAACAAACAATCAAATCAACAAACATTAAGTCATTATTGTGTGCAAGACTCTATGATTCTAGGAATACATAGATTAAAAAATATAGTCCTTCCCCTCAGAGACATTCTCTTGGTGCCAGGTAGGGGAGAAAGGGGGTAGCAAATAGGATATATACACATATAAATCTAAAACAAGGTAAGCATCAAAGGAGAGATTCAGAGAAAATATTCTAAGAAAACTTGAGAGAGAGAAACCCCTTTTACTTAGGAGGATTGAAGGAAAACTTCATGGAGGACCTCCTGTGTCCTTTCATCATATGACATTTCCATCTGTGTCTTACTTATCTTTCATAGAAGATCTACTCAGAATGAATGAATGAATGAATGAATGAATGAGTGAGTGAGTGAGTGAGTGAGTGAGTGAGTGAGTGAGTGAAACATCAGTTGTGCTAACTTTATGCATTGGGGCAATTAGGTGACCCTGGAGGCAAGAAGACTCATCTTCCTGAGTTCAAACCTGACCTCAGACAGTTACTAGCAGTGTTACCCTGGGGAAGTCACTTAACCATGTTGGCCTCAGTTTCCTCATCCATAAAATGAGCTAGAGAAGGAAATAGCAAACTACTGCAGGATCTTTGCCATGAAAACCCCAAATGGGGTCATGAAGTGCTTCTCTGAGCTCTCCATTCAAAGTGCATCTCACCAACCCCTGCTCTGTCCCTTTTGCTTTAATGATAAACCATCTGTGGAAGAATAACAGGTCTTCAGCAGCTCGGGTCTCTCATGGGACACATTGGTGTTTGATGTACTTTACCCAGGGTCAGAGACACAACTAGAAACTCTTTCTTCTTGGGGTGGGGGTGGGGCAAAAAAGAGTTGAGCAGGCCCCACAAGGGTTTTAGAGTCATTGAGCCCTGGGAATATTGGCCTGGACCAACATGCAGCCCAGGCCAGGTGAGGATCTTGAAGTTCTCAAGGCAAAGTAAAAACAGCTGTAGCAAGGTGGGAGTGAGCCATTCCTTATCATCACCCACCAGGAAATGAAGCCTACCTCCTTAGTTTTTGATTACTTGAAACAAAGCCCCATTTGCCTTGTGCTAATTATATCTTCAAAACGGAAGCCAAAGAAATTTTGAACAAAAATGGCAAAGAAGCCAAACAAGGAAGAGAGCTCAGTGCACAAAACAGGCCTGCCTGAAGCCAAACCACCAAACCAAAAGCAACATCAAACAGAGAAACTTAAAAACATGTAGAACAGAAGGCAAAAACATGCACGACTATTCCCGAAACAGATGTAAGGATATTAAGGAAGACAAGTGTTAAACTGAAAAAAAAATGTTTAAAGCATTGAAGAAAATTAACAACAGCAAAAAAAAAAGTACATTTAGAAGTATAAAGTCAATGGCACAGTGGTTTTCTGAGCACCCATCTGCTGGGATATGATGCATAAGCAGAGAAATCAATGGAAATTAATAATAGCACTTCCAATGGGGGAAGAGGGAGAAGTCAGAGATCAGGAAAAGCCTCCTGCTCAATGGAGCTTTGAAGGGAGGTAGGGATTCTATAAAGCAGGCATGAGGAGGGAGAGTCAGTCAGATAGGCCTGAATTCAAGTCCTAACTCTGCAATATATCATCTATGAGATCTTGGGTAGTAGGAATTATATATGTTTTCCAACT